>NC_081811.1:30355500-31001500 GCF_030704535.1 Vitis vinifera | reverse complement strand
TAATAATGATCTATTCCTTGTGGCCTTCTTTATCTGTCTCATTAAATTAATTTGGTGCTTGCAAACACCATCTTTGGCCTGGGATTTCACATATTCCAACATAATATATTTTCTGTAGTTTCGATGCAGGAGGGCACTTGAATCTCAGAACACTATTGTCTGCAATCAGTTAACTGGTTCTGCCATAGATTAAGAAAGCTTATGGTTTTTTAGATTGTAAGTTATTGAAAATTCTGAAAAACAGGTTGCTAAAACGTTTGGAAAGCAGCTAATTTAGTGTTTGGGCGTGTTTAGGTAAAGTCTTAAAGATGGAAAAAGGTTTAGGTTTCCAAACTACAATTTTAGGTTGGAGAAATAAAGAAAGCTTGCTGTTGACTTAAACTGTAACTGTAACAATACTAAGATTGAAGAAAAGAGTAATAGGAACTCGTGGAATCAGTTTCTTCTGAGACTTTAAATGTTTGCTGACTTACTTTGTTGTAGAGAGTCGGTTTTTACAGAGTATGCATGGGTTATCTCTCTTGGAATGGTTTTGTTTGTTTGGAGTTATATTGCGGTAGTGCAGGCAGTAGGACAAAGGTAGGGTTCAGTGTAGTTTGGGCACCTCCACCTGTGAGCTATTTCAAATTAAACTTTAATAGATGTCTGTCAAGGAATCTGAGCTAGATGGAAATTGGTAGGGTGTTTTGAGATCACTGGGGCAGTGCAATAAAGGCTATTTTAAAGCCAAGTGGTTCAAGATTGCTATAGAGGATGATATGAAAGGCTTGGTGATGAAAAAAATATGAATTACTAAATTTTGGGTGGAAGGGGACTTCACAATTGCTGTTTTATGGGTTTCTTAAGGGAGGAGGGGAGCATGGAGTTGGTATATGTGGATCCTGTAGATCTTAGATCTGTTATAAGAGATGGACAGTCTCTTTTCTTAGATGTCGGTCTTCCAGTAAGGTAGCTTATTAACTAGCTAAGAAATGAAGGTCAATGCTAGAAACTTTTATTGAGGACTTCCTACCACCCTTGAGTCTTCATATGGTTCTTTGGTTACTAATTGAATTTATGAGGTTTACACTCATATCCTCATGAATCTGCTGGAATGCCTTTGTTTTTAACCTCTTTTTGCTCGTTATTTTATCTTTAAATCAGAAACAAACATTTCATTGCTAGTAGGTAACTATAAGGAAGAATGAGAATCCTTCCCCTATAACACAATTCCCTACATAAATCTGATCAGAAACAAGAATAATTATCTTCTCAAGAAAGCAAAGGGAATTGCTCAAATGAAAAATGGTTACAATTACAAAATCAGGTGAGGTAAAGAATCCCTAACAAAAGAGATCAAAGGTTTGGCTCCTTGTTTTGCTAACACATGTCTGCCACATGATTAGGTGAGCAAGGAATCCAACAGAAGAAACACCCTTATCTATAAGCAATGTAAAATGTTTAGTATAATTGTTAGCCTAAGGATTGTGTAATCCTGGTTTTAATGATTTGATGATAGTAAAGTTCATGCCTAACTAGAATAAATTTTCTTCTCTCCACCCTGAAGCTTAGCTTTAGGCATTAAGGAGTTGGTGTGGGGATGAAGAAGTTTCAGGTTTGATTCCATGTGAAGAAGTTACTTATCGAAAAAGAGACCATCATAGAATATGTTTACCTTCCGTTTTCACAACTGATTGTTTGTTTTAGTTTAGTATCTGTTTTTAGTCTTAGTTTAATTGAAAAAAAAGTGTCAAGCCTAGTATTTCAGAAATGCTAATCTGCTTTTCTTCAAGTTGTTTTCATATCAAATCTCATTTAATGTTTCCAATTATTTCAGGTCCAGGGTATCTATGCATGTTCTCCCGGAGTGGCTCAAAGGATTAATTTTTGTTATGGGGTCTATCTCCCTACTATTCATGCGCTTCGAAAGTATAACTCTTTGGTTTCAATGTCTCTGAAATTTGGGCCTCTATCATGTCATGCATAAGCAGAATTTTTACTTTAATTTCTAATTTTTTTTTCTTTTTTTGCCACTGCACATCATACTTGTTGCCTTCTATTTCTGTCATATTGTATCGTCACTTTTTATTTTTTATGTGGAGTTGATACGTGTAACTAATTATTTCTGTTATATTTTTTTCCCCATTTTCTCTTTAAGAGAATATGGTGAACTTTTAGTGAGCTGTGGTTTGATAGGTGAGGCAATCAAGATTTTTGAGGACATTGAGTTGTGGAATAATCTAATAGACTGCTACTGGTATGAGGAAATCAATGTCTAAATCTATTACTGCATGCTATGTCAAACCTTTTTGTTTGTTTGATCATTGCCAATGAGAGAATCATTTGAATATGATGTAACCAACAGCCTGTTGGGGAAAAAAGCAGCAGCTGTTGAACTCATCAAGGCACGTCTGTCTGAAATGCCAAGAGACCCAAGGTTATGGTAAGTTAGTGCTTGGTTTATTTAAATTTTCTCCACTTATAAGGACTCACTTTTTATTTCACTTAATGCAATCAAAATTATATATGCTTATGTGATGAGGTTGGTATGATAAGGACAAGTGTACTTTTTGACGAAGTTTTATTTGAAGGTAACTGTTAAGCTCACTACTGAGCTCTAGTCCAGTTAATTTGAGTGTTGTAAACTTGATGTGTCTACTCATTGCAGGATCAATCACTAAGCTGTTATTTTCTGAAGTTGCATTCCAAAGACACATCAAGTCATTTTCACTGAGGGTGTCAACATGTAGAAATTGGTTTGCATTTTTATAAGCATAAAGAAGTATTTGTTATTTATGTGTATTAACCAAACAATTGAAACATGATACAATAATATGGAATTCAGTTCTAAAGAAGATAGGAACTGTTGTATCTTGTTTCCTTCAATAAGTCAAGATTTATTATAGTTTGTGGGTGAACCCTATTGAAGTTTAAATGGCTGCAGCCTATTTGAACTGACTTGAGTATCAACTGAATATTATATACTAATTAATGACCTAAGAGCTAGAAACTAAAGGTCGAAACCAAGTAGAATTAATTGTTGACTTAAAAGTAGGCTTTCATGCTGGCTAAAATGATATTGTATATCTGATTATTCCTGAGCTGTAGATGTGCTTATGTGTTTCATGCATGCATGCATGTATGTATGTACATTAGGCTTTAGGTTCATCTTCAAGCAAGAAAAAATGTACTATCTATTCCAAAATGCTTTATTAAATTGTGAATGGTTTAATATGCCATTTTCCTCTTATTCTTCACTAATAAACCTGAGGGAAAAGAGAAAAACGAAAATTGAGGAGAGTACCCCCTTCCCTATCATGTATGTTCCTTCTAAATTCGGTATATATGGTAGTTGTTCCTTTTTTTTTTTTTTTTTCTTTCTAAGCATCATTTTGACAGTACCTCTGTCTTTCTCCATGCTGTTTGTTTATGCTATGATGATGTATTTTCTGAGAGAAACAAAGCTTCTACTAAGTACCCCTATTCCATATAGTTTTATTAGTGCTTTGCTCTTTTCAAGTTTATTATTTGCTTGGTCTTCTTGAAGCTCCGTTTTTTAATGTTTATGGTTCTAATATCCTTTCATTCATTCTCATATTTGTCATCTCCATAATTCATGTGGATAAGGATTAGGTATGATTGTCTTCTCCTTTTTACATGATAAAATTGTCATGTAAAATGGAGAATATCTTATTTAGGGATTGGTTCATGTGTCTGACTTGCTCAAAAATGTTTTCATTTCCAGGTGTTCATTGGGTGATGTTACAAATGATGATGCCTGCTATGAGAAAGCTCTGGAGGTTTCAAACAATAGGTCCGCTCGAGCTAAGGTGATTTTGATTACGCATAATAGTCAAGCATACGATGTTTTTTATGCCGACTTTTTGTCACAACTATCTCTTTTGTTTGGCAGCGATCTCTTGCTCGTAGTGCATACAACAGGGGTGACTATGAGACATCTAAAATCCTTTGGTATGTTGCTTCATAGCATCTTTTTATTTCTATTATTTAGTTTGCCTTCAATAATCATTGTTATTTCTTAGTCGATCCTGGTGTATGATTATTCTCTCTTGATCATATTTCTCAAGTACAAGTAATGAAATATGTTTCTTGTAAAAGCAAAAAAAGAAAAAGAAATTGATTGTGTTTGCTCACATCACAGGGAGTCTGCAATGGCCTTGAATTCTTTGTATCCGGATGGCTGGTTTGCACTTGGTGCTGCTGCATTGAAGGTTACTTTTATGATCTGCATTATGCTGATCGTATATTTGTTAGTGTTTTGCACTATTACAATCATAAAAATGAAAAGTTAGAAATTTTTTAGGCAGAATTCTTAATCTCTTCTATAGTTTTTCAGAGTTACTTATAAAAAACATATTACAGGCTAGAGATATTGAAAAGGCACTGGATGGGTTTACTCGTGCTGTTCAGCTTGATCCTCAAAATGGGGAGGCTTGGAATAATATTGCTTGTTTGTATGTTCTTTCAACTTGTCATCTTACAGTGTTAACTTTTCCACTCAGAATATATTTCTTTTTTCCTTACTAACCTTGCAAGATTCAAATAAAACGATATTTGTTTTTTTTGTTTTTTTTTTTTTTAAGCGAGTAGGTTTTCAAATATTTTCCATATACCAATGTGATAACTTTTGTGTTTCCTGTAGGGGCTTCCTCATGTGTTCTCCTCTCTCACTGTTTCGCATAAATTTCATACTATGCTAATGTAGAGTCTTCTAAGGATTAGATACTTATTAAGTCTATCAACTCCTGAAACTCTATTTTAAATTTGAGCTTGTTAAAGAGTATAGTCTTGTTAGATCAAATCAACTTGCAGCAAAGTATTGTTTTGTTAGGCTGAAATCTTCCATGTCCTATTAAATCAGTTTTATTGCTCTTCGTACCTTTTTTTATCAGACACCCAAAGATATTTTCTATTAATTAAAAATATCAAGAAGGATGAGATTTCTTTCCACAATGTACAAATTTATATTGAGACAAGGGAATGGATTCCTTTACAAGGAACCATACAGCTGAGTCAAACAAGAGAAATTACAAAAAGTGAAGCAACATTTGAACGAACCTTAAGTAGACTCAAGGAGGCACATAATCTCCAACAAAAGATACTAACTGCTTTGCTCCTCTTTTAGCCAGCCCATCTGCCACTGATTAGCTAAGTGGGGAACCCATCAAATGGGGTATTCCAACTCTGAAAAGATGTCAAATATTTTGTGCAGCCACCCATCAAATCTTCATGAACTTCTTTCCTTTTTAACCACCCATAAGATATCAACAATAGAATCCCTCTCCACCACAAAGTTGGACAATCCCAAAGCTTTTGCTTGTACAAGGTCTTCCAAAAGCACTACAACCTTGGCCTCAATAGCAAAACCATGAGCTGTAGGTTTAAAGTATGCTTTGATTATTGAACCTCAATGATTTCAAGTCACACCACCAATCCCAAGTTGCCCTAGGATGTTCTTTGATTTTTTTTTTAAAGAGCTGTTTTTTTTTTTTTTTTTTTTTTACTGCAAAGATTGTCATTGAAGTTTCATAATAGCATTATTTGTTGAAAATTATGAAAATAAGATTTAAGCTGGATGTTTTCAACTTGATCACAGACAACTTTTGGCCCTTAAAAATACTTTTTCCTCCTTTTTGATAGGCAAAAGCAGGATTTTATGAGAAAGGTGCCAAACAAAAAGAGGGGCACAACCCATGCATACATGGGAATGGCAAAACTACACCCATAAGGCCCCAAAAAACTGAGCCCCCATCCATTTACAAAGTCTAACAAGGATGGAGGACAAACATCTAAGAACTGATGGGACCATAAGAACATGATAGAAACAAGAGAAGTTGTTTTCTAAGAAGTTTGATTGTTCTTGTGGCTTTTGGTTCTCTGTTTTTCCTTCTAGGCCCTTTTGTATACTACCAGTGATTTAATTGTCTTATTTGGGTCTTCCTTTATGAGGGAATCCAAAGACAATAGGATTTTGGGATCCAATGGTTGATAGAATCTCGAGGAGGTTAGACGGGTGGAAGAAGACTTTCTTGTCTTTGGGGGGGAGGATAACCTTAATTTAGTCTTGCTTGTCTCATATCTCTAACTATTTCCTCCCTTTTTTCAAGGTCCTAGCATCGGTAGCCTTAAAGATTGAGAAAATGCTAAGGATTTTCCTATGGTCTGGGATTGAGGAGGGGAAGAAAAATCATCTTATTAGTTGGGATGTGGTGTGTAGACCAAAGGAGTTTGGACCGCTAGGAATAGGGAAGACGACCTTGAGAAATCGTGCTCTCTTAGGGAAGTGGCTTTGGACGTTCCCTAGGGAAAGTTTTGGTTTGTGGCATCATGTGATTTCAAGCATTTATGGGACACACACTAATGGACGAGACGCCAACATTATGGTTAGATGGTCACGTAGATGTCCTTGGAAGACTATTGCTCAAATCTTTTAGGACTTTTCCCCTTACATTCATCTTGTGGTAGGGAATGCGGAGAGAATCCAAATTTGGGAAGATTTATGGTGGGGAAATCAACCGTTGAGCTCATAATTTGCAGGCTTTTATAGAGTTATTTCAATGAGAAATATTACCATCTCTGGCGTCCTTGGAAATTCCTACCCGTCTTCTTGGAATCTTAATTTATGACGCAATCTCACTGATTTAGAAATTGAACTCCTTGAAAGACTCATGTCTTCACTTAATTGAGTGCACTTGTCTTTTTCTACCACAAATTCAAGAGTTTGGTCCTTATTCTTCATTGGCTCATTTTTACTAAAATCTTTTTTCATGGTCTTGTCCAAGCCCTATAATCAAATTCAATTCCTTTCGACTAATTTTGTTTGAAAATCAAAAGCCCGATCAAAGGTCAAGGCCTTTGTGTGATTAGTGGTGCATAAGAAGGTTAATACCAATGACATGCTACACGTGAGAAGACCCTACAAATCTCTTAGTCCTCATTGATGCATTTTATGCAAAGAGAGTGGAGAATCAATTGATCATCTTTTTCTACATTGCCCAATAACATTGGGGCTTTGACATTAACTCTTCAGTGTAGCTAATTTGGATTGAGTTTCACCAAGAATTATTGGAGATATGATGATTATTTCATTTAGAGGCTTGAGGAATTCAATTAGAGGCAAGACGCTTTGGCATATTGCATGTATCATTGTATTGTGGGTTGTGTGGCAAGAGAGAACGTTAGGATTTTTGAGGAAAAGTATAGAATGGAAGGGATGCTATGGGATCTTATTCATTTCTACTCCTCCTTTTGGGCTTCTTGTACAATCGCTTTTAGAGGAATTTCCCTTAATGTTATTTTACTTAGTTGGCTTTTGGTTTGTAATTAGAAAGGGGTAGATAACTTTTGAGAGAGTTTGGTTTTGATTTTTGAGAGATTTTGTACATGCTTTTATCAATATTTCTCCTTGCATAGTGAAAGGTATACTCTTACTTTGATCAGTTGTTGTACCTTGTGGGAAGGATCTCTCATCCTTCTCTTCAACTTTATATCATCAATATATATATTTTGTTTCTGATAAAAAAACGAAAAAAGAACTGAACACTTAACCTTTAAATATTATGCTTCTCCAAGCTTTCTCCTCTTTTTATCCACAAAGCTCTTGTGCCAACCCATCAGGATTTCTTTCACCATATTAGGAAGCACCCAAGAAACACTAAACATAGAGAAGAACAAAAACCATAAATTCCTAGCTTTTTCATGATGGATAAGAATATGGTTATCTGATTCCTTTACACATTTTCACAGGCAGCAAAAATTTTACAGAAGCCACCCTTTTCTTTTGTGCCAATCCAAGGACAAAATTCTGCTATACTGCCCCCCCAAACAAGAAAAAAAACCCGCCTATGGAGGACTAAGAACCCCAAACTTCCTTTGAATGAACACAAGGATCCAGCATTTGACTCTAAAGTTGCTCAGAAGGATTTAATGAAAAATTTTCTGTCCTTAGAACCCTCGCATAATAGCTTATCATCTCCCTACGTCATGCTTGGACCCTCATGAAGACTCTTTAATGAATATACAACACTATCCAACTTCTAATCCTGGAAATCTCTAATGAAACAAGGGTGTGGATGTCATCTTTCACCTGAAAGCTCCCAAACATGTGCAACCAAAGCCTTCCAAGAAGCTGCAATAGAAGAGACGGAAAAGAGACAGAGAAAGGTGAGACATTGCACCAAACATCCTGCCAAAATTTAATTCTCCTCCCATTACCCACAGTAGTTTTCCACTCCCACCACCCCCCACCCCACTTTCTTCTTATCGCTTTCCACAAACCAGTTTCGTACCCATCCCTCACTAAACAAGAAACCAACCCTCTTGCTCCTCCCCATATTTTCGCAAAATAATCCTCCTCCAAGATGATCCCTTTTTAAAGTGAATCTCCAACACTATTTTCCAAGCAAAGTTTTATTGAGAGAGGATAAAACTCTAATATCGAGATCTCTTTTCTTTTTATCCATACAAATAATTGACTAGTTCACTAGATGGATTTCTTTTCAAGAGCTGCACCTCCCCAGAAGAAATCATGTTGAATCTTTTCCAGCTTCAAGCACGCCACCCTTTGGGTGACAAACAGAAACAAGAAGTAAATGGGGAGGCTAGAAAGAGTACTTTTCAACTATGTGAGTCTCCCACCCTTAGAAAGGTACGTCATTTTCATGAAGCCAGCCTTTTATGGAACCTCTCCACCACATCCCACAGAGGACCTAAATGAAGCCCCTAGTGGAAGTTCTAAAGCAGTGGAAGGGGACTTACTCACCCCAGTACCCCACAACCCAGGAAGGAATCCAACTCCACTTTTGCAACACCCCCTACCTGAATTAACTTGCTCCTCCAAATTAGTTCCAAAGATGCTTGAAATCAAAACAGAATCTAGCTCAAATAAATCAACTACTCCTTACAAGGCTTATAGAAGGAGGAGGGTGTGATCAACAAAGAGAAGGTGCTAAACCTCTACTTCCCCTCCACCCCTTCCCCCACCCTAACACCTGAAAAATCTTCCTTCCCTCCATCACCTTTGAATGTCCTTCTATGTTCCTTCCAAATATGCCAGAAAAGAGGCAAAGGGGCAGTTTTCTGGATTTCCTCGTCTTTCCCTGCTTTATCATGCCAGCTGAACTAGGAGTTAATAAAGAAACAAAAAAACCCAGGAGATAAGAGAAAAACTTCTCTTGTCTTGCCCCTGCTTTACCATGTTGGCTAGCCAAGGAGTTAACAACGAATCAGAAAGAGAGAAAAACATTGCCTAAAGGCTGTAAGCTACTATAATGGAGGAGGATTTGATTTTCTGTTCTCTCTTCCTGTTCACAAGGACAACAATTAAAAAGAGTTCTCTTTACTCTGCTGATCAATGTCAAATGCCAGTGTTACTTATCAAAAAAAAAAAAAAAAAAAAAAATGTCAAATGCCAGTGTTGCCTTCACTTTCAAAATACACCTTCTTTTAGTACTTAAATCTTTCATGCTAAGAATATCCAACTGACAACAAACCACTACTTTTCTCAGTGGAAAGAGTACTTTAATTGTAGAAAGTTGGCATCTCTCTCTCTCTCTCCTCTTTGATAGGCTAGATAAAATCTTGACTAATGATGGTTTTCTTGTGCGTTATGGAATGGTTTTAATTTCATTATTTTCTTCGCAAATCTCTCAACAATAGATTCACTGGTAAATCAATCAAACTATTTTTGTTTTAATACATCTAAGATCCATGTCAATTGCATTTGAGTTTAGCAGTTCATGATAGATTAGTCTGTCATATATTATCAAGGAATTATCGTCTGGGTGGTTAAATTTCATTTGCATTCTGCTGTCATGGTTTTGAGGGATTATAATGCCCTTAATTAACTTTTCAGGCATATGATCAAGAAGAAGAGCAAAGAGTCTTTCATTGCATTTAAAGAAGCACTGAAGTTCAAGTTCTCTCTCTCTCTCTCTCTCTCTCTCTCTGTATATATATATATGCACACACATATCTTGATTCGTTGTGGTTATAAAAAGTTTGGTACATTTAGCATGACCAAGTATGGTTTATGGACAGACGGAACAGCTGGCAATTGTGGGAGAATTACAGTCAGGTTGCAGCTGATGTAGGCAATTTTGGTCAGGTGAAATCTATAGATTCAGTTTGTTGATAAATATTTTTTTCCAGTACTTGCTCATTACCATTTGATAGATCTTTATGCTTCATGTTTAAGATATAAAGATGAAAAGAGAGCACTTCACCAGCCGTATTATGGGATAGATAACAGTGGAAGACACACTGTTCAATTCCATTAAGTAATAATATTACAAGCTTAATCACTTCACTGTGCTCTCTATTTCAGCTTTTCTAGAAAGCTGTATTATCAGATTAATATTTAGGTCTGTCATTTGTTTCTCCCCTCTTTTTTTAATGCTGTTTTTGCAACTTATGTCAAAATTTTGTTTGTAGTATGTTCATTCTCTTATAATCACATCATTCCTTTAATGATAGTTATTTTATTTCTTCATAGTCATGACTAAATGCAATTGGGATTAAGTGTTCATATTCAGGCATGGTTTCTACTATTGGTATTTGTATTAGTGTTGAGAGGATTTAGAATGAGTCAACCATACAACTCTATTGGATCATATGCCACAAATAATGCTGGAAAATCCATGAAATAATGAACACAAATTTACAAAATAGCAAGCATATGCCATTGAGGAAGTCCAGGTAAGGTAACTGCTCTTTAATGGAAATGAGTGAGGTCTAAAGGGGAGGAAGGAGCTGGTTTGCAGTGGAGGCAAAATCTTTTGAGATTGAGGTTGAGAAAGAGGGAGGAAAGTTGAGAGGCTGCATTTGGTAGAGATGCAGAGGGGTTATGTCTTGGATCAAGTTTGGAGATGCGAGCTTGCGATGTTTGTTGGGTGGAGTCGAGCCTTGTTGCAGGGATAATTGAGAAAGGAAGTGGGCTCTTGATTGGGAGGAGAGGGGAAGGAAATAGAGACTGGAATGCTGATCGAATGAGGCTGGAAGATTCCTTTTCTGCTCCGTTCGTGACTTAGAGCTGAAAAGATTTTGTATTATAGTTCCAGAAGGAAAGGGACTGCTTTTTTTTTTTTGGGGGGGGGGGGGGGGGGGGATTGTGGAACACTCTAGCAGAGAAATGAAGGGGGCTTGGAGTGGAGCCGCATGGAGATGCGAAGTCTCCATTCTTGAAGCTCAGCTGAGGGAGAAAGGGGTGGTGTTAGGGTCGTTTTTGGAGGCTGCTAAGCCTAAACCTACAAGGTCAGGAGACTCAGTGTGGTTTGAAGTGGGGGCTAGTGAAATACAGAGAAGGATGGAAAAGTTGAATCGGTGCTTGGTGGGTTGACTCCGCGGTTCCTATTCTGGAGTTGGACTTTCTTAAAAGGTGGGTGAAAATCCAGTGGCTCCCAAGGGGGAGTTTAAAAATAGCAGTGTTAGGGAGAGGGTTGATGCTGTTTGAATTCGAGAAGGTGTGGGAGGCTGAGCGGGTCCTTGCCAGAGGAAGGAGGGTGCAGGAGAATTTTTTGTGTTTGGAGAAGTGGAACCTGAAGATGGGGTGTTTTCGGAAGGATTGTGATGCAAGTGAAGCATGGGTTAGGGTGTTGGGTTTGCCTCTTCATCTGTGGAGCAGTGAGGTGTTCAAAAAGATTGGCGACGGTTGTGGAGTTTTTATTACAGAGGATGAAGACACAACCAGCATGGATGAGTTGCAATGGGCCAAAATCTTAGTGAAGCTGGACATAAGAAGTTTACCTAGCTCAGCTCAGGTTGTAGTGGGGTCAGGGTGTTTTTCCGTTCTATTGTGGTGGGAATTTCCACTGTGGTTTGTGCAGGTAGTGCCATCGCGTAGGAGCCCTGTAGATGGCCTTATAGAGGTTGGGGAAGTTATAGAGGTTGGGGAAGAAGAAGATGGAAGCCCATGCACTACCTGCAGCTGAAGTCCAAACGAAAGATTTGCTCAGATGGAGGAACAATGTAGGGTACAAGAAAGTGTCGTCTTTAGGTGGATCTTTGAAGGGTGGTGTAGCTTTCGCTGATGCTCATTCTGCAGGGGTGCAGACTGTGGAGGCAAGGGAGGAAGGGTGTATAGGAAGGAACGGTTTGACCGTAGGGTGTTACGTGTTGTGCAGTTGTAATTTGGATGTTATGGGAAGCGGGTCAGAAGTTGTAGGTAGTAAGGCCCAGTCTTTGAATGGGTTGGGTTCTTTGAAGAGAGGGGGCAGGGTGGTAGAGGCTGTGAGGCCTTTTGGATGTGGTGTGGGCCGAAAAGGGAAGGTGGGAGATGCTTTTGGGCCAAGTGAGGTGGGCTTTGCCGGGGGGGGGGGGGGGGGGGGGGGGGGGTGGGGTGGTCTCTTTTAGTGATCCAAAGACTTCAGAAGAGGAGTTTCTCGCTAGGACACAAGAGAACCAAGATGGAGAAAGAATGAGAGAAGCTGGGAGACTTAACGTCGGCTACCTATGGGGATTAGAGGGGAAACTTAGCGCCAATGTCTCTAGAGGAGGTGATTAGGGCGGCAGCTACAGATGAAGCTTCCAGGTATGGTGACATCTCTCTTCTCGAGGAGGGTCAAGGGATCTCTTCTCCTTCTTCTTCTTTTTTTGGTGGAGCCTGGCGAATGGTGGGGCTTACGGCTTGGGAAGGGGGGGGAGAGATGTTGTTAGTGAAGGGAGTTTGGTGTCGTTGAGGGTACAAATGCGTATGAGGCTTTTGACGATTGGGTATGATTTGCAAGACAGGACAATGGGGGGAAAAGAGTTGCTATCTTTGGTGGAGGAAGGCAATAGGCGCGAAAGTCCAGAGCTTGAGGGGCCATTGCAGGAAAAAAGGGGTACTGAAGGTGGCTAGGAGGACAACTGTCTGGCCAAGTTTAGTAGATTACTAGGTTTCCCGACAGAAGGTTTTAAGTGTGAAATTCTAAATTTGCTTCAAAGGATAAAGAGTAGAAGAGAAAAGAGCAAAAAGAAAGTTTACTCGGTGACTACCATGTTTGATTGTGAGCTAAAAAGGCTAGAATGCTCGATTAATTACAACAAAGGAAAAAAAGGGAACGGGTTGGACAGATAAGGAGGGGCCAAAGAGGTTTGTCTTACATGAAGTTGAAAATTTTGTCCTAGAATGTTAGAGGGGTGAATGACGTTAATAAAAGGAAATTAACCAAGGCTTTAATCAAGTCTCAAAAGGTGGATGTGGTGTGTTTGTAGGAGATGAAAATGCAAGATATGTCTATTAGGATGGTGCGAAGCCTAGGAGTGGGAAGATTTTTACAATGGGGTGCAATGAATGCTAGGGGTGCGTCTAGAGGGGTGGTAGTCTTTTGGGATAACAGAGTTTTGGAGATGGTTGGGATGGAGGTGGGCCAATTCTCAATTTCTTGCCATTTTAAAAACACAGGCTTCTTCCATAAGATGACTAATGCTCACAAAAGGAGTAATTGGCTGAGGAATATTAAAATTAACGAAGTGTGGTGTATAGAGGAGAATGAGATCCAAGAGGGTGTGGCTAGGGCTTTTTAGAATATGTTGTCGGAGTCGGGTGATTGGCACTCTAGCTTGGCAGGATTGGACTTTGATCGATTAGGGGGGTGAGGACACAACTAGGTTGGAGGTAGCTTTTAGTGAAGAGGAGGTGTTCCATGCATTGTGTAAGTTGAATGGGGACAAGGCCCCTGGGCTAGATGAGTTCACTATCGCTTTTTGGCAGTTTAGCTAGGATTTCGCGAAAAAGGAAGTTATGGGCTTTTTAAGAGAATTCCATAAGCAAGGGAAATTTGTTAGGAGCCTGAACGCTACATTTTTGGTTTTAATAGGAAAAAAAAAAGGCACTGACGACTATAGAGATTTCATACCTATTAGTTTGGTGGGAGGCCTTTACAAGTTGTTGGCTAAAGTCCTAGCTAACAGGCTGAATGAGGTGGTAAACAAGGTAGTGTCTCTAGCCGAAAACACTTTTATGGATGGAAGGTAAATTCTTGATACTATGCTGATAGCTAATGAAACTATAGATTCGATGTTAAAAAAGAATGAGAGTGGAGTGTTATGCAAGTTGGATATAGAGAAGACTTATGACCACATAAGCTGGAATTTTCTGCTCATTGTGATGCGAAAAATGGGATTCGGGGAGAAGTGGGCAGACTGGATAAGTTGGTGCATATCCACAATGAGTTTTTTGGTTTTGGTTAATGGTTCTCCATCGGGCTTCTTCGTTAGCAATAGGGGATTGAGGCAAGGAGATCCTCTTTCCCCCTACTTTTTTGTGATTGGGATGGAGACCCTTAGCAGTCTCATTAATAGAGCTAAGAGAGGGTTTTTTTTATTAGGTTGCAGGGTTAGGGGAAGAGCAGGAGATGGGGTTTAATTAACACATTTGTTGTTCACTGATGATACCCTCGTGTTTTGTAAAGCTTCCCAAGAGCAGATGGTTTATTTGAGCTGACTTTTGATGTGGTTTGAAGTCATTTCAGGTTTGAAAATAAACTTGGACAAGAGCGAAATTCTTCTGGTGGGAAGGGTTGATAATGTGGAGGAATTGGCTTTTGAACTGGGTTGCAAGGTGGGGGCGTTGCCCTCTTATTATTTGGGGGCTGCTCATAATTCGGTTACAGGTTGGGATGGGATGGAGAAAAGGTTCCAGAAGAGGCTTGCCATGTGGAAGAGGCAATTTATTTCTAAAGGAGGGACAATTACCCTTATTTAGAGCATGTTGTCAACCATACCCATATACTTCATGTCTATGCTATGTATGCCTCAAGTAGTAAGATTGAGGCTAGAGAAAATTTAAAGGGACTTTCTTTGGGGTGGGGGAAAGTTGGAGAAGAAGCCTCATCTTGTGAAGTGGTCGATTGTTTGTTTGGATAAAAGAAAGGGTGGCTTGGGTGTTATATGCCTTTCTAAACTTAATAGAGCCCTTCTAGGTAAATGGAGTTGACACTTTATTGAAGAAAGGGGGACTCTATGGAATCAAGTTATTAGTAGAAAGTATGGGGTAGAAGGAGGGGGGTGGTGTACCCAAGAAGTAAGGGAGGGGTATGGAGTGGGGCTATGGAAGGAAATTAGAAAGGAATGACCTTTTATGAAAAACAAATTTGTATTTTCTGTAGGGAATGGAAGAAGAGTGAGATTTTGGGAGGATAGGTGGTGCGGAGACGAGACTCTTTCTTTTCCTTCTTTGTGTGCTTTGGTGACTTCCAAAGAGGCGTGGGTGGTGGAGGTTTGGGATACTATGGGGGAGGATGGGGGCAAGAATCCACACCTTTTGAGACTGTTAAACGATTGGGAGATGAAGATGGTAAAGAGATTCCTTTTCTCCTCGTAAGGGAAGAGAGTGGTTATTAATTTGGAGTATAAGTTATGGTGGAAGGAGGCAAAGGGTGGTAATTTTTCCGTTAAATCCTTTAATAGTGCTTTGGAGGGTAGCAGCACAGTCCCATTCCCAAAAAGCATTATTTGGAGCTCATATGTTCCTACTAAGGTCGGTTTTTTTTGCTTGGGAAGCCACTTATGGCAAAACTCTAACGTTGGACCAACTAAAGAAGAGGGGTTGGTCTCTCCTAAATAGATGTTACCTTTGTGGTGCTGCCAAAGAATCTATAAATGATCTTCTAATTCATTGCACCAAGGCTAGGATTTTATGGGACTTGTTATCTTTTTGGGGTGCTATGGGTTCTTCCATTGTCAGTGAAAGAGATTCTTCTTGGGTGGCATGGATTGTTTGTGGGCAAGAAGCGGGTGAAGGTTTGGAGAGCAGCCCTCTTATGCCTTTTTTGGACGGTTTGGAGGGAAAGAAATAGGGTTGCTTTTGAAAATGAGGATCCATCGATCCAAAGGATGAAATGTTCTTTTGTTAGCAATTTGTGGTCTTGGTCCAAGTGTTGTATAGTTGAAGGGTCTAATTCTTTAATTAGTTTTTTTGAGTGGGTGGGCTATAGATGACGGTGGGTAAGTTTTTTGTATCCTTCTTCCTTTTGTTTTTAGCCTAAAGGCGTTTGTTGTATACCTCTTGTATGCTTTGGGTTTGCCATTGGGCGCCCTATTCTTTTAATATACTCTCTACTATGTCTTTGCCTATCAAAAAAAAAAAAAAATATGACAAAGAAATAGAATGAATAATCTAAGTAGTTAGTGCAGATAATATGATCCTAATGAACATAATAGGTGGTACAACACTTGTTTATTATAATAGCATGTACTATTATATTACTTTTTAAAAAAAAACAAAAGCAAAGCAAATCTACTAAAAGAGGGCAAAAAAGGGCACATCCTATATATATAGGAAGTATAGCTAGAAAAAAAATATGAAACAACCAAAACCACCAAATAAACCATAGCTACCCATAACTAAGCCTATTTAAGAAATCAAGCATTAACAAAACTCCCAAATCTATCGAAGCATTTGTCCATTCCAAGAGAGCTCTAATTGAGGTTCTTCTTTAACCTTTGACCTGATAGCTCTTCACCATTGAAGATTTAGCAGTTGCGCTCTTTCCAAATGCACCAGAACACACATAGGTGAGCGATCTATCAAACATGGTGTCTCTTCTTATCCAATCCCTTAAACTTCCACTTAAGAAGCAAATTTATCATAGTAGCTGGAAATACTCATTTTAGACCAAAGATTGCTAAGAGAAACATCCATAACCACTTTGTCCTCTCATAATGAATTGAGATATAGTAAGCAAACATTCTTTCTCTTTGCAAAGACCACATCTATTAACCATCAACCGTCTCCTCTTTATTAACATGTCAATAGTTAAAATCTTCTCCCAAATTTCCTTAATTGGGAATTCCACTCTTAATTCAGCACGCAAAGAACTGTAGTATGATTTTACATTGAAAGAACCCTTCTTACGCTCTTTCTGAACCAAGATATCTTCTCCTATGTCTTGCACTGAATAAATGAGCTCTATAAATTGCGAGACCCCCTTCATTTTCCCAATCTTGGAAGGATCTTCTAAACTACATTAGTCATTGACCTCCATTGGCTCCCTCTTCTCACAAGTCTACATTTCTAGCATTCTTATGAGAAGAACATCAAAGGAAAAGCTTCTTTTAGATTGATTTCCCCTATCTAATTGTCCCTCTAAATTTTTGTTCTTGTACATTTTTTAACTCGGATAACTTTACTGTGGTTGAAATCCTCCCAACCATTTCTAATGTCTTTCTACAAACTCATACCAAAAGACTCCCTCACCTCACAACGTGTCCACCCCTTTTCTATTTCCCCGAATTTCCCTTTAATGATATTTCTTTGAGAGCTCTTTTACTCAAAAGCAAACCTCCACAACCATTTGTCACGTAAGCCCGATTGAGAACCTCTAGTCTTCTAATACCCAAACCTCTAGACTTATTCTCTATTCAAACCTTTGACCAACTTGTTAAGCGCATCTTGATGCCTTCCCAACAATTTCCTAACAAAAAATCACTTTTGAATTTTTCCTAATCTATTTCTTACTTCCTTAGGAGTAGCAAAGAGATACATAAAGTAGATTGGTAAGCTTGCGAGGGTGCTCTTAATAAGAACTAATCTACCGCCCTTAGACAAATACTATTTTTTCTAGGAGGTCAATCTTCTACTACTGAATCTTTCCTCAGTAGCATCCCACACAACAAAAGACTTGTGAGGCACTCCTAAGAGCAGACTGGGATAAGAAAACTGCCCAACCTTGCATCCTAATAAAGAAGCCAAATTGTCTAGTTCCTCTGCATCTCCCATTAGAATGAGCTCACTCTTTTGAAGATTAATTTCAAACTTGACAAAACCTCAAAGCTAATAACAATCCACCTTTAAATCCTAGTTTATTCAAATTGGTCTCACAAAAAAGAAGAGTATCATCCACAAAAAAGCGGTAGGAGATTTGGAAACCTTCTCCTCATCTATACCCGACCTTGAAGCCATGAACAAACCCTCCTTGCTTAGTTATTGAGATTAGACAACTTAGAGCTTCATAACTAACACAAAAAGATAAGGTGAGAGAGGATCACCTTGTTGCACACTTCTTGCAATCTAGAAGAACTCTGAAGGGGTACCATTAACTAAAACCGACATCCTTACAGAAGAGACAAAAATGAATCAAATTTCTCCATTTAATATCAAAGCCCATTTTTCCATCAATGAAAGGAGAAAATTCCAATTCACATGGTCATAAGCCTTTTTTATATCCAATTTACAAACTAACCCAATCTTAAAGTTCTCTTCCTTGTATCAACCACCTCATTAGCAATAATAGCTTCATCGAGGATTTGTCTACCTCCCACGAAGGCGTTTTGGAAAATTGATACCACCTTCCTAACCACCCTCTTTAGCCTATTTTCCAACACTTTAGCAACAATCTTATAGATATTACCCACCAGGCTAATTGGCTTAAAATCTTTGATGTCATATGCCCCTTCCTTCTTAGGAATAAGAGCCAAGAAAGTGGCATTGACTGTGCCTAAAAACCTCATTTGAATGAAAATCCTCAAAAAGCAGCATCACCTCCTATCTACAATAGGCCAACCAAATTTCCAAAAGACCATAGATAATTTGTTTGGCCATGTATTGTTTGAACTATCGATATACTCGAAGAGATCTATTGCCAGTTCTAGTTTCATCGCTTAGGGATAATCAAACACAAACCTAAAATAAGTTGCAATACCACCTTTAAGCTCTTTCTCTCCTTCCGTCCTAATCTTGTTAATTCTGAGGCTGTTGATGAGGTTACCATTTTGTCAAGCATTTTCCATATGATGAAAGAATCTTGTGTTGTTATCCCCTGCTTTGAACCATAGAGCTTTGGAGTTTTGCCTACATGAGATTTCTTCTACAATGGCTAAATGACTATATTCATCCTTTACTTACTTTTGGCTCCTCCTATCATCTTCAAAAAGAGGTCTTGCCCTTCGATGTTGTCCTGATAATTTATCATCTCCAATGCAACTTCTTTCTTGGTTGTGACATTCCCAAACACTTCTCTATTTCACAACTTAAGGTCCTTCAAGGCTTGCATCTTATTAAAAGGCACAACACTTGGACTGCCCCTGTATTCGTATTTCTGCCACCACTCTTTGACCAAGCCCCTGCAGCCTTCCACCTTAACCCACATATTTTCAAATCTAAATGGAGATTTGTCTTTCCTTTTCCTTTCACACACCAAGAAAATAGGAGGGTGGTCGGATTTTGGCCTGGGCATCAAATATTGAGCAACTCTAGAAAAAATCTCTTCCCAATCCAACCCAGCCTTGAAAGGACCTTCATCCCTTCCACTCTAGTGAAGACACCACATCGCATTAAAATCACTCTCAAGGTATCAGGAATCATTTCATAGTCCTCTAATGGAGACCAACTACTCCCACAACTCCCTTCTCTCCCTCCCCTTTAGAGGGCCATAAATCCCTAAAAAAAACCCAAGAAAAGTCATCTTCACAATTTTTTAATCAAATGGAAATGGAGAAGTGACCCACTTCCATATTTAGTAGCTCCAAAACCCTAGAATCCCACATTAAAAAAACCCCACCGGCAATCTCCCTAGCATCCAAAGAAGCCCACTCCAAGTTCCTTTCCACCCCCAAACTTCTTACAACACCTACTGATGTAAGGATAAATTTGTAAAAAAGAATCACTTTTAGGTTTCAATTGTCCCCATTACAAAATGGTCAAATTAAATTCAACACTTAAACCTAAAATAATACCAAACACTTTTCCTTCTACTAATTCGGTTCTAAGGTTTTTCAGTAGTTAAGTTTAGTTTTATCAAACACCACCTTAGTATGTGGGGCCCAATACTCTTGATAGTAAAGCCAATAGGCATTATGTGCTAACTACAATGGACGGACCTATCTTTGCTTCTGGCTATCCATGCAAATTTGTGCCATTCATGGTTAATTTTCAGCTGTTGTAACGTATGCTAAGATATAGGTCAGAACTTTGTTGATTTTTCGTAATATGTGAAATAGTGGCATCCTGAATGTCTTGTTACTTGATCTATGATTTTAGATGGTTCCACCTTCCTAAAGCAGTACCTTGAATGTCCTATTACTTGATCTAGGACCTTAGATGGTTCAACCTTGAACCTTCCTATAGTGGTTCTCATTGGTGGATAACTACTATTGAATTGGGGAAGAGAAGATATGTGTATGGATAAATTAAGGAACCAAATCCAAATGATGCTTTGGGCAAAAGTGTGAGGCTGAGAGTTCCATCATTATGTCATTTTGCTACATGCCTGCCATAGTTGGAGCAAATGTGGGACTAAGTTTCCAATCATATGGTTCAATCATGGCCTATAGTTTAATGAATACTACCTTTTTGTATCTTCCTATGCTTTGCACCATGCCTCTTCTTTCATACACCCAGTCTTCCTAGAGCCTTAGACATTTAAGAATATGCCCCATAAGGATCTTGAAAGGTGACTACCACAAGAAAGAAATAGGAAAGCTGTTATTATACCCCTGGTTTGGTCATTATAAATTGGCATTGGGAAGAGGAAAACGCTATAATAAAGCAATGCTGATTGAAAGTCATGATATATCCTATAAATTTTGAATAAGAGGATTTCCTCAGTCGTCTATAAGTTTATCCCTATCATTTGTAAGTTCCAGTGGAGCTTACTCTTACAATTGAAAACATGTATATTGAGTTTGTGGATATCAGTGAACTTGTACAATAGGGTAAATTTTGAGTGCTTTGTTACCACCTTTATATGTACAGAAAAGTTAAGGCTTGATAATGCATCACTATACTCATCCTTCATTTTGTCTCCCTCCCTTTTAGGCTCTTCTCCATTCTATAAAATTTAGTTGAATGTTGCAACTGGATTCAGTCTCTAAGGAAGAGTGTTTTGTTCCTTCAATACAATGTTATAAATATTTGCATTAAGGGACTTTGTTGAGAGATCACAGTGTTGTTAGCTTTGCTGGAAGGCTATCTCTGGCTGCTTCTAGGGGCCTCAACATTATCCTTTTTGAAGCTGACTTGGCTGTAGTTATTGATTGGATCTCTATGGAGCATGGACTTTGGTAATGGGATGCTTAGATTTGAAAAATCCTTGACTTACCACTGATTTGGATTGTTCCATTTCATGTATTTGTTGTTTAGCTAATCAACTAGTGGATAGGTCAGCATTAGCTGCTTTCACTTCCTTTGTAGGATGTCATTATGAGCTTTTGTTTTTATACTTGTTTCTACTTGTTTTCTTTTATGTATATGGACTGACTGGTTGCTGTGATCTCCTTTTCATAGCTTCTTGAGGATTTCTCATCCTTATTGTACTTTTGGTTCATGAGTCAAAGAATCAGTTGTTTCTGATAAATCATGAAGCTTAGTTTCATCTAATGTTCAGTCCTTTTTCTTGTGTCCACCTGCCATTGCATGGTTATGACATGTTATGTGCATGGAACCATATTATTGATATGTGAGAATTGATGATAGGAACCATTCTTTGTCAATGATTGTCTTTTTTTTCTTTGCAGGCACTGGAAGCTATATTGATGGTTTTGGATCTGACTAACAATAAAAGAATTGATTCAGAATTATTAGAGAGGATAACACTAGAAATGGAAAAAAGAACTTCAACAAGGCATCCTGTGTCCCCTGAGGCTGCAAATGACGACAATTGCACTAAAAGTACTCATCCCTCTGATTCTAATGTTATCCATGTTGGTGACTTAATGTCTTCAGAATCCAGGGTGGGAATATCATGGGAAACTGAGAACTTAGTTGAGATGCTTGGAAAGGTTCTACAAAAGGTATGTGAACATTGACTGTTATACACACTTTACCGTTGACTTGTAACTCCCTCTCCATGTGGTCTTACATATTTCTAGTTATAAACTGATGAATATTTCTTTACCTTCTGGGTGTGTTTGCTTTTCCAGCATCTAAACTTAAGAATGAAAAACATGTTTCTAGAAATAAATTCCCAGAATGTAATCCACAAGACTTTGAACTTGATAAATATCTTGGGAGTCAATGTTAATTTTCTTGATAACCCCTGTAACTAATATTTTATAAATATTGGATCTAGTTTTTTTTTTCTTTGATGAGTATAAATATTGGATCTAGTTATAAATAAAGAAAGAAATAAAATAAAGTTGTCCACCTTCCTTTTATAAATATCAAGTTGAGTTAAACTGATTCCTTAACAGTAACACAAAACCCTAGTAGGCAACCTCCTTTTTGACTTGCATGTGGGCTCCATAAATGGGAGAAATAAACAAGCAGCAAGGTCTGAACTCATGACCTCCCAAAAAATGAAGACATACTAGGTTAGGCTTCCATTTACACAAAAGTTTTAAGTTAAAAGATAATGAGCTAACAATATATATCAAACCAAGTTAGGTTAATGCTTAACAATTTGGTTTGGTTTAAAAGGCAGATTGTGTGTGCTAGGGCACAAAGTATTGTTACTGGGAACATTTTAGTCCTTCCATTGATCATCCCCATGCTAAAATGAATGCTGTCAATGCATTATTTGATCCTGCAGTTTTGGTTCCTGGATTACTCTAGTTGAATGATATAGCATGTAAAGTAATATCAAATGAATCCAGGGCCAAAATGCATGTATCAATGGTTATAATAAATAGAGCCTATTTTTTTTTTTTTTCTTTTTGATTAGAAACAAACATATGATAGAGTCTATTTTTGCCTACTGGGAAATGATAAAATGAAAACCACCCATCTCCAAGGATGGTTCACAATACGTGGAATTTTTCACTCAACAAAACACATTTAGGTATGCATATATATATCTGATTCATGTTGAGCATCTCTCTCTCTAATTTAGATAGTTCGAAGTGGTGGTAGAGCAGATATATGGGGCTTATATGCAAGATGGCACAAACTTAAAGGAGATCTCACAATGTGCTCTGAAGCCCTCTTGAAGCAAGTTAGATCATATCAGGTATCAACATCAAATTTTCATATTTATTATAGTTTGCTTTTATTATTTTGTATTGATTATTTTTGGTGCATTACAGATCCTTTTTTTTTTTTTTTGTATTTCCTTTTTGAAAATTAGTCATAGCTATTAGATATCTCTATTATTTTACTATGTTGTGCAGATAAATTAACAGAAGTCAATAAGTCCTCTACGCATGTGATTAGATGAATAATTTATTGTTGATTTATTTATAGATTCCAATGCATTAATTTTCTCCAGTCATGAATATATATAGTGACTTTGCCTCAAAATGGTGACAAAGTTTCTTTTTATCATTAAATCTTGAATTATATCTAAAGAAAAATTAATTGCCACATTTTCAATTCATGGATTGTTTTTTATATTAAGAAACTATATTTCTACTAGAAATTTTCAATTATTATGTGATGCACTGGTAAAAACATATATGAACTCAATGTGAGCAACTTGAGAAGCTCTAGTGTTAGGAGGCAAGAGAGACGGTGAAGGAGGCCTGAACAAAAATGTAATTTTAGAGCCTGAATCCTCTAAGTTGATTGGGGACAGTTGGGTGATATATTACACCCCCTTCTTCACTTAGTTCTCACTAAAAGATTTTTCATGAATCAACAAATTAGCAGCAGTAGCCGAATCAATAAATGGGGTAGTAGCAGTTGGAGAGACTTGAACCAAGATCTCTATCTCCATTTTGAGTTACCAACTTTCTTAAAAGTTTTAAGCTGTTAGGATATGAACCCATAATGTACATCCAGCTAACAGAAATTATGGGCTTGGGGGAGGAATAGCAGAGAGGAGCTTCTGGTTCTCTGATAGTTGTGGTACTTCATTATATTAGTCTCTGATAACCTATCACTTATTTTGCTTTTGGTACAAGAAGGTAAGAGCAGAAATACAACAAAGAAGTTAAACAACTGACACAAACCCCTAATAAGGACATGGCCAGAGCTTTAGTGGGTTAAGTGATCCTCTACAAAACAAATGGAGGATTCAGCTTCCCTTGGTCCACATATGATAAAACTAACTTTTTTATGTTTCCATTTGAACCGTAAGAAGTCTGGTCATGAGTGCAGCTTAAACTCAATAATCATATGAAACATTTGTAAATATTTTGCTCCTGTGGTTTTTACTGAGTGTCACCTTGTAAAATGACATAAGAATGTGTCCAACATAGCTATGAGAATCACATGTTTGATTTCCACTTTTGATATAATTTATACTGTTCAGGTCATTCACTTCGTTGGAGTTTCTTAAGATGTGCCATTAATAAATTTTCAACTAAGCTATGATTGCCAGTATTTGAAGCAGATATTTTTGTAATTCAAAACATCACAAGCATTCATTGTGATCATCATTCAATTGTTGTTAAAAATGCTCAAATGCTCTTTTTCCCTTTTTCAGGGATCTGATATGTGGAAAGATAGAGATCGGTTTAAGAAGTTTGCACATGCCTCCTTGGAACTTTGTAACGTGTATATGGAAATTTCTTCCTCTACTGGTAGTCATCGAGAACTCCTTGCAGCTGAAATGCACCTAAAGAACATAGTTAAACAGGCAAGATATTACCTCCTAGTCATAAAAAGATATTGACTTGGAACAATTTTTTGCACATGCATATGGCCACACAAACACACTTGAGGATAAATTGTTTTAACTTGTTTGTAGCTTTTATTTTTGGACAGGCTTCTTATTTGTAATACCACGTTCTCTGATGTTAATGATATAAACCTCTCACTATTATTCTTTGCTTTTTGTTGTGGAAAGAATGAGAAAGATCCACTTATGTTATTTCAGGCTGAGAGCTCTTCAGACACAGAAGAGTTCAAGGATGTTCAGGCCTGCCTTGTTGAAGTGAAGATGAAACTCGAATCCAAGTCATTGCCTACTTAAAACCCCTACTTGGCAACTTCCTCTTAGATGGTATCCACTTTCTGGTGATGAAGTAAGCCTGCACTAATCCTATTTTAGCCAATTCCATAAACCTAGTTATGTGGACATGAATCTCTTGAATATTGTTTATGCTAGTTTCTATATTTTTCTTTTGAAACAAAACCATTTAATACTCCAGGTTGCTATGATGGATACGGGACTGATAAAATTAGTGTGTCTTTAGTGAAAACAGTTAAACTTACCCCTATTTTTGTAGCAAGTTCCTGCTATGGTTCTTCATGAAAGATTCCAAACCCATAAATATAAGAAACATTTGTTGCTTCAGGCTTATATATTTTGTCAAGAAACCTTGATCGGGCAATCTGACAAGGGAAAACAACTTTACAGTAGCTTAGTTAACCATGGATGTGGGTAACATGCAGCCAAAAAGCATGGACCTATTCAATGGAAAAATGCTGTTTAACATGATTAAATTAAATTGTTTCTCTGTACAGTCCATGCCATAAAATCTCCCATGATTTTGCAAATATTTGCCTCCCATGCCATTGTGAGCATAGGAGAAGCAATAAAAACCTGTCTCTGATGAATAGCATTACCCTACTTCAAGATTTGTTTTTGTTAGCTTGGTATACATTGTGAGTTCATATCCTTCGACTTAAGCTTTTAGGTCAATTGGGAACTCTACGGTTTCCATTGCCCTTTTACCTGAAAAAGTATTGTAGGCATTCCTTGTATTAACAATTTGCTTTTCTTTTAGTTTCTCTTCTCCAAACCCCAAATTTAAATTCTCCTCCCCATGAAGAGTCTGTTTGAAGGCCTTTGCTCTTTCAGTAGCATTTAAATGTTTCCATATTTGATATTGCCATTGATCATTTATGTTAGCTCTGTTCTTTTGGTATAAAGATTCTGAATAATCCTTGTGCTATTAAGGTGTTAAAAAAGGATTTGATTTTCATCGATTGAATTGTGTTTCTAGTTTTCTGGTTTTGTTGTTAAATAGTTCCAACCACCTTAATGCATTACTGCATGAGCAATATTCCTGACAAGAATCGGCTCCTTATCAGATCTCTCTTTGTTTTTGTTAACAGGAGGCACTGAAATTCAGACAACACAACACTTTTGGGGTTAACACCATTCAAAAGAAAGATGAGCGTTTTTTGTTTCTTTGTAAACTCTTATTTCATATCCATACCTTTCACCCCTCACACCAGATGAGTTGAGGCTTCTGAAGAGAGTAAGGATTGTAGATGACACTCTAAATTCTCTTTGTAGTTGATGAACCCCTCGTCTTTGCCCACCTGTAACCCTATTTTACATAAGTTATTGACAGCTTTCTTTGTTGTAAAAATGGATTCATGCATGTCAAGGAAAAGATCTTGTGATTAGTTTGATTGGTACATTGGTGTCAGATTTTACCATATGGTGCTCCGTTCTATGTATAGTGCTGATACTCTCAGAACTTGCATTAATTCTCTTGTAGGATAGGAAGCAGTACTTCTATCAAAATATTGTGGATGAAGGGTATCATAGTAACTGGCGGCTTTTCCTTAACACTTACTGCAGAGAGCTTTTCAATTTAATAGAGGGTTTTGTGATAGCGTGTGTATCCTGTCGGAATTCAGGGCGAATTGCCAACAAAAGTAGAGGGGGAAGTTGGTTTCAAGAGCTTGAATCATGAGTTAATTTCTGATGATTAAACCTTGAACATTGTTCATCAGAAGGCCCTTACATCATCATATATTTTGATTCCATGTGTATACATGTATTTTCAGCTTTTCTTGTTTGAAATCTTCTCCGGAGAAGATGGTTTCATGACCAATTTCATGCGGTCGACCCCGTAAATACAGAAAAACCCAGAGAGGCAGAGAACACAGAAAAAGAGAGGGAGAGCAACTGCTCATATAGGCCACGACCTGCTAAGCAATATCTCTGTATATATATATATTAGCTGCTCATATATATATAAACTTATAGCTGGTGATAAATTGGATGGCCATGTACAAAACTTCGATCCTACCTGCCCTAAAAATACCTTGGCAATCATGTTAACATCCTAGCCTTTCTTTTTGCAATGACTGATATCCTATTCTATCCTATTCTACGGTTTCAACCTTTGGCACCAACTTTGAATGCATACCATTCAAAGTAACCGAAATCCCTGCCAGTTGCTGCTCAATCTTAGCTTTCCATTTTACCAATTCCTTCTGCATTTCCTGTCCAAAACAAAAGACAAGAAACGATTTCCAAATGTAAGCTGAACCCAAAAAATAAAATTAAACATAATAGTAGCCACCTAACATGCGGTTCAACATCACCTGCATCAGCAGCAATGAATTATCAAGGTCCAAATCAGTACAGGAAGATGAATTGGGAGTCGAATCAACACTATCTTCCTCTGGCTTGTTGGGTTCTAGATCTTGCACATCTCTGTTAATGCAACAAGAAATGTAAAAAAACTGGGAAAACTTAAGATTTATCCTAAAATTTCTCCAAAATGGACTTAGTTTTGTTACCTCTTGACTGCAGCCAGTTCTTCCTTCAGCAGCTCCAGCTCTCTAGTGCAAGAGGGGTCAATAGATGGGTTATTACTAGGTCTCTTCCAGGTTGATGGGCCTTGGTAAAGATCTAGGCCCAGTGCCTTTGGCTCAATATTAAATCGGGCATCATGAGGCTTCTCCACAGGAGGTGGGGCTAGGTAAAGTTGTTGCACTGTTGCCTCTCGCTCAATATCAACTAGGTTGTCACTGGGCAGCTTCTTCCCAGGTGGTGAGGCTTGGCAGGGGTCTTGTCCAGTGGTCTTGGGTTCGATTTTAACAAGGATATTACTAGGCTTCTCCTCGGATGGTGGGGCTTTGTAAGGATCTGGTACTATCTCCTCTGGTACCATATCAACTAGGTCACCATTCTCCAGCCAATTAGGAAAATCTACTGGAATATTGCCCAGCTCATTGCTCCCAAACCAATTTTCCCATTCCCCCGAAGCTGAGGGACTGAAGGTAGCACACTGATTTGATACCTGCACAACACTCAACGAATTTGAAGTCTCTGTCAATTGCTGCTCAATTTTAGCTTTCCATTCCACCAATTCTTCATGCATTTCCTGTCAAAAAATAAGACACCAGATAAGGACTAATAGAAATGCTACCGCTACAAACAAAATCAACAGGTTCACAATTGCGGTTGTCTACTGCATGGAGTGTATCATTGTCATCCCATCTCATCATATCAATCTCTGATGTTTCTCCAAAGCAAAAAGACAAGACAAGATTGTGGAGTATTTAGATACCTGCATACTGTTCAAAGAATTTGAAATCTCTGTCAGCTGTTTCTCAGTCTTAGCTTTCCAATTCTCTAGTTCCTTCCGTGTTTCCTGTCAAAATCAAGATTATAGTTCCATTAAGCTGAATCAGAAGTTTCAAATTATTCTAATATTTTCTGTTATTCACATTCACCTGTAGCTGAAGCAAGGAACTGTTGAGTTTTGGCCTTTGATTAGTGGTTGAAGGTTGAACTTCCTCTCTCTTCTTGGATACCAGATTCTGCACATCTCTGTTTATACCAAAAAATGAAAAAATAAATACAGTGAATATCAGAGCATACCTAAATCAATCACAGGAAGTTTGTTTATAAAATTGTGTTTTCTGGTTTTATTACTTCTTCATTTTGGCCATTTCTGCCTTAAGCAGCTTCAACTCTTGAGCTATAATGGGATCATGAGAGAGGTCACCCGGCTCAGATGAAGTTGTGGGGACCCAGAAAGGATCTTGCACCCCAGCCTCACGCCGAATATCAACCATGTCAGCACCCTCCAACCAATATTCCATCACTCCATTTGTGTTGTGCCACCGTCTGAATCGCTCAGCACCACCTGGTGCTACCTTGCCATCAATGTGCTTAAGTAGATGGTCTAGTAGCCCAGTGTCGCCAATGCGCTTACGAGCTGCCGATCTCAGTGCTGGTCGGGTAATCGCATTGCCAAATACTGCCCCTTCAGCCTTCAAGATCTCTAGCATGCTTTCCTCTGCCAGCTTATACCTTCATAATGAACACATAGCTGACTTTATAACCAACCATAACTACATAAAAGATGTGATGAGGATAATTGATATGATCTCTACCTATCTTCAGACCATCTGTTTATGGAACTCTTGACCTTGTTCTTTTTATTGTTATTGCAATGACGACTTTGCCTTTGCTTCTGATATCTTGCTGTGTCCATTTCTTGAAATTGGATAGGGCAAGTACGCTTTCTCTTCTGCCTTTCCTCTGGCACAAGGGGTTCAGCTGTTATTGTTTCATCATCTCTGTCTGAATCATCATCCTCCTTAACAATGCTAGATGGAGGTTGTTGGTTGTTCTCTCCTTGCTGATTAATGAAAACCCGGTGACAAGAATCCCAGAGCTTCTCAGATCTTACTGCATTTGGCTCTTGACGAGGAACAGAGCAAAGGCGCTTGCTCTTCTGGCTGTCTTTTATCAAATGGGAGTCAGCTACCATGGCTTCTTCATCTCCATCTTTTTCAACAGTGTTAGATGAGAGTTGAGAGTTGTTCTCTCCATGCTGAGTGATGAAAACTCTTCGACAAGCCCCCCACTGCACCATTCCCGTGTGTCTTAGAACAGACCAACACGTGCCCTTCTTCGATGCTTCGTCCAGTCTTTCACAGGTTCTGTTGCTGATGAAATGCAAAAAGAGAGGATGCTCAGAAACATGAATGATATGCCCAGCTCTGTCTTCCCACTCACCTGAACAACCCCCTCATGATTCAATACTAATTTAAAATTTAAAAAAGAAGTTGAACTTTATCTGACTTCTCACCACAACAACCCAAATTAACCGGAGTCAAGTCAGGGTAGGATGGCACATTGTCTATCCAATTTATAAACAGGTCCCAATTTAGTTTCCCCTTTGTAATATCGAAATTTTCTTTAATCAATAATGGAAAAAATAGAGTTGATGGGCTTGAGGTCTAGCTCGAGTGGTAAGGGGTTGGGTGGGATTTTGGGAGGGTACCACATTCAAGTCCCAGCAGGGCCCAAAAAAAAAATATTGACATATCAAAGGAAAAGAAAAGGATAATTGACAGAACACCATAGTCTATTGTTAGGATTGAGCCAAGTGACACAGAAATGCACATCTTTAAAAAAAAATTACCAATTGCCTCTAAGAATGGACTGTAAGCCACAATTCTTGGGATATTCATTGGGAGTCATGGTAGCATTACGTATTCAACCTATTTTCTTTATACCCAGAAAATATTGATGTTTTCATGCTTCAAAATTTCATCTTCATTTATGAAGATTTCATTGCTGGCATGCAACTTAGGAATTTGTCCCATAATTTGACTCACAAATGGTCATTTCCCATTGGAACTTTTATATTAGCTAGTGGCAAGGAATGTGCAGTGATGAGAATGAAAACAGGCAAATAACAGCTGAGGGAAGAAACGAGAGGTGCATGTCCTGCCAATAAGGAATTTGTATGTCATTCAGCTTTTTTAAAACTTCCTTTTCGTAGTTTCTTTAAAAGAAAAGCAAGTATCGAGCCCAAAATAGGTGTGGACAATGATTTTTGAATCACGAGTATAGTGGCATTACAAAGCCCCGTGTGCCCCCTAACATCTACCAATTCCACTTTAACAAAAATAATTAGTTACAATATCACAATGAACCAAATATTGTTTAATTCATTAGCATTGCATCTTGAGAGCAACAAATGGCTAAACAAATAAAAAGAAAGAGAAAATGAAGATAATCAAGACAAAGCACGAGGAAGAGCATTGTAAATACAGTGTACAGTGATGCATTGTATCATTAGTAGTATCTTAGAAGATTTGTGATAAGATTAACTTCATTTAAGAAATATTTTTAGCCCAAACTTCAAAATGGGCTCAACATTTGACTCGGATCCGATAACTATGCCACTTAACATTTGACTCAAACTTCAAAATGGGCTCAATGTTTGACTCAGATCTGATAACCATGCCACTTAAATCTGAGTTTTTCCTAAAAGATAGCCAATTTAACATTCTAAAATTACCATCTCTGTGCCTTTTCATCATAGAATCCACAGGACAACTAAGTTTATTCCACTTCTATTTCTTTAATGCTTTCCCTTTCTTTTTCATTCCATTCCCTCAATAAAAGAAAATGTAGGTAAATAATTGAACGCCAATATGGGATCAAGTGTTAGATCAAAATGCTGCTTTTACCTCCTCCTATGTCTTTGGTTGGTTGGAATCGGAGCCTCTTGTAGCCATAATGCCTAAAATGTGTTAGCATGGCATGTTATGCCTACTCTTATGGCAATCCAATTAAGACATTGTTTGTGCTAAGACACGTCATATCTTCTCATGTGGAGGTATATGATATTTACCATTCATGTAGTGAGCATAGGATGCTTAATTAATTTGAGAAACTATTCTATTTGTGTCACCATGAAGTGTTGAAAGCATACAATTTCAGGAGTAGCTTCCACATGTAATCTTTAAGGAAGGAGCATCATAAAGGGAAGAAGCAGCAAGCATTAACATTAAGTGGTGACTGAGTGGTTCACATCTTGTGACAAATCAACTGTCTTTCACAGTTCGTGGCTGAATGATTGCACTCTTTAATTTCTAACAATATGGTTTCCTATTATAATCATAATTAATAGTACATTAGAAGATTTGAGAGAATATCAGACATAGTAAATGTTTAGAATTATTCCATAATATTGAGTTTCTGTACATTTTGTGTCTTGTTACCTATATATGTTTCTAAGGGTTTTGATTGATACCAAATGCCATTTTTTCCTATTCTGTAAGCTATATTGTCTGTGAGTGTATAAAAGTTGTCCATATGGTTCAAAGTGACTTGCAGTCAAAATGCGAGACAGCGTTGTTTGACCTAATCTTAATGTTGCAACTTCAAGCACACCTAAGACTAGCCTTGTTGATCTCAAGGATTAACTTATCATTGAATTATTGGAAGACTTAAAAAAAATTGAGCTAAAGATACAAACAGAACTCCCTACATTTTCCTATAAAAATTTCCTAATATGCCACCTAGTCCCGATGTAATAAGTACAAATAAAATAATTAACTACAATCCTACTATTGCGATCAAAACAGTAAAAGTCATTAATCATAAGAGACACATCCACATTCATATACAAAATCTGCACTAAAGACCCCACAAAAGTTTTCATATGCCTTCAATAATCAAACATTGGATTGCATGGTTACAATAATTTGAGGTATTTGTTGTTTCCAATGAAATTCAAAGGAAGCAATGCCCAAAATATCAGTTAAGGTTCTGTAACCAAAATGTTTTCAACAAAAACAAGGCTCTTTGCAGACGATTTGCATCGATCCTTGTTCATACACTTTCTAAAACAATATTGTTGATATGCTTTCTAAAACAATAGGAACGCATTTGGCATGTGCGAGTCTTTCAGATAAGGAAATAAGGGTCTCTTTCACGTGGGTTTCGGAAACAGAAATCAAAACAACTGTTGAGAATCGACACTTTCTGTTGTCCCATTTTCCATTTGAACAAGAATTGAAATTAAAATGGGGGAGAAACCCTTTTAAGCTTTTCAAGAATTAGCAAATACTTTTCAGAAACCCCTTTAAAGACATGCTTTTCTTGTCTTTGTCATCTTTCCATTTTTACTAACATAACAAAATGGTCTCAACAAACCACACCAAGACAATGATTTTTCCACAACTTATTTTATTTTCTTTCTTCTGTATCTCTTTTATTGCATTCACGTATAAAGCCTTAAACAAACCTTTTATGCTTAAAAAAAAATCCTAACATACTAACAACCTGTTTGGCAGCTAAGAAACAGAAAAAAAAAAAAAAAAAACACAAACACACACACACACACACACAACAAAGGATCCCAAGAATCCCATATCTTAACTCAAATTACAGAATGCACTACATCAATCAACCCACTGTTTGGTTCCCGGGAGAACCCAGAAAAATAAAAAGATAAAATAAAATAAAACACAAAAATCTCACACCCCTTGCTTCAAAACAAGCAAAACAAAACAAGAAGTAAAGAAACCACCCAGATACACCGATTTCAAACCATCTATTTTCCCACATTATCCCGGGAACCAAACCGGGCGCCTAAGTCAAAACCAGCCTAGATTAACCCAAAACAGGTGCAGAAACTCAGATTTTCTTACCTGGAGAGACAATGGCGACTTCAAAACAACTCCCACTTCACATCAAAACCCTAGAAACACAAAAAACAAACTGATCATCAAAAACCCTAGAAAAACCTTAAAAAACTCAAACTTCAAAAAAAGCCCAAACCCCTAAAAAAAAACGCCCCAGGATCAGAACAGGAGAAAAAAAAGAAGAAGGTAACTTTTTCCAGCTTGGATAAGTTGCAAAAATCAAGGTGTTGAAACCCTAGAAATACATTCACTAAAACCCTAAACCGCCAGAAAGGGGTTTTGGGAAGAGAAAGAAAAAAGGGGGAACCTGAGAGCAGAGGCCCTATGGTGGAACACGTTGCACTAGATTGGTGCCATGTGAAACTCATGCATGAGCCTCCCTTCCTATTTAAAGGTTTTTCTAATTTCCTTTTTATTTATTTCTTATTATTGTACGAATGTTTTCAATATATTTTTATTAAAAAAAAAGGTATTAATAAAAATAGAAATAAATTAAATAATTCTTTTCGTTAATAATTCTTAGTTTAAAAGAATTGGACTACTTGGGTTTGATTTAGGAAATATTATAATATTTTTTAATTTTTTTAAAAAAAATTAACTTTATAAAGGAATGATTATCTAATATTTTCTAATTTTAAAATTTTAATATTAATAAAACTAAATTATTAGGGTGATTAAATTCAAGATTTTTCCTTTTTGCCTTTTTATAAAGGAAAATTCCAAATTATAATTTACATTTGTACAAGCCCATGCAGAAGAAGAATTTAGAATTTAATATTTTTTAATACATTGAATTAGAAAATATTTGGCATCGAGAGTTGGTATTTTACATGTCTCATATTCTTTCTATCTATTCGACCATCCATAAAATCAACATCTTATTAATTTACTTTTTTCTTTTTTCTTTTTTTTTTCACATCTAGGATAAGAATGTCTTCAACCAATTATCCTTTTAAAATATATATATATAAAAAAATTAATAACACGTGATTTCTTCTCATATGATAAAAATCTTGCACATAAACAAATATTAAATAAGATATCGGGCTTACTAACCATTAAATAGAACAAAATCCATTCCTACCTTGTCAGGGTGTAATATTTATATTTTTGACCTTTTTCATCCCTCTCATGTTAGATAGACAAGTTTATTCATAATTTTAGAATATGTTTGGTTGTGTTTCTTTTTAAAGTATTTTTAGTAAAAGTATTTTATTTAAAGATATTTTTAAGAGAATCACATGTTAAAAGTGCGTTTGAAAGTAATTTTAGAAAATATTTTTAATATTTCTAATACTTTAAAATTTTAAATATTAAAAATACCATAAACACTTCTAAGAATCAGGATCAAACATATTGTAAAGGTGTATTTGACAGTGATTTTATGAAATGTTTTTAATATTTTTAATATTTGAATAATAAAAAATTTCAAATATAAAAAAGGTTTTAAATCATTATTAAACAGACTCAAAATGTTTTTTTAGAAAATAATATAAGTACTTTTTTAATACTATAAATGATTTTTTAGATTTTTAAAAGTATTTCTTAAATTTTACCAAATTATAAGAGTGTGTTTGGTAATAATTTTAAGAAGTGTTTTTAGTGTTAGAAAAATTAAAAACGCTTCCTAAATTCACTATTAAACGGGCTCTTAATTTTCTTTTAAAACCACTTCATAAAATCACTTTCAAACAAACTTTTATAGTATTTATGTTTTCTAATTTAAATATTTTAAATATATTTCTCATGTATTTTATTTGATCGATAAAAACATATTTATTTAATTATTTGATTTGTTGGCAAGGATAGAAATTCCCTTTCTTCATCTTACTCATTTCAAATTCATTATCCATGTTTGGATAAAATTATTAATAAAGAGAAATGTTAACAAAAATATCTTAGTTTTTTTCTTGCAAAAATAACTCTCTTTTTATATATATATATATATATATATATATATATATATATAAATACTTAAAATAATTAAGGGTATTTATATAAAAAATAAGTTACTCTTCAAACAAAAATATGGAAGAAATTAAAATTCACAAATATTATTAACATATATTTGTATTAACAATGTGTTATCGCATTTGGTATTAATAAATAATTTAGTGTCTATTTTGTCAATTTTAAAATCATTATTTAGTAAAACTTACTCAACCTTTTATTCTATGTTTGCTTTTAACCTATAAATGTTTTCTCTAATTTATAAACATATTTTGGAAAATCACTGATTTTAGGTTGTTTTATAAAACTAGATTTTTCAAGTCCATGCATTTGATTCAAGACATGCAAAATCTTTATAGCACAAAAACTACAAGGCAATGAAAATAAATGTAAATAAAGTTGCATAATAATAAAAATAAAAATAAAATATTTAGTAAGAAGTGAATTTATTATTATGCATACTTTCTTTATTAGTAACAACACTTTCTTTAGTTATGTTTAAAAAATATACCTAATAATGAATATAGAAAATTCATCCAACAATTATGAATGACATAAGATATAGATGTCAAATTGGTTCGATTTTTACTTTTTATCAGTTATGAAACAATAAACCAAAAACCAAATTAATTAAGAGTGCATTTGAAAATATTTTTAAGAAGTATTTATAGTCCTTCTAACACTTAAAATATTTTATCTTATTATAAATATTAGAAATATTAGAAATACTTCCTCAAATCACGATTAAACATACTCTAAATTGGTTTTTTAATTTTCAACTACACTCATAATAGCCTTCGATGTATACTACCGACTTTTCATTGCATCTCATCACCACCAATTTTGTAAGAAATAAAAATGGTGATGCGTACATGTAGCATCATTCATAATATTTTCAACTATATTGGAGTGCTCTGATTAATTATTTATGTATTAAAGTAACATTATTTAGGATTGCAAAATCCACTTGATTTAATATGAGCTTCTTTGAAACAATTTGCTTCTTATTCATTGGTCCACTATTCATTCTGAGAGGCATTTCCTCCATGTATTTGTCCAGTCCAATCAAAAGTATAATTGTAATATTATTGATCAATCACATCATGACTACCAACCATAGAAGAAGTAGGACACATGGCCAGCACACAAGCCTTCAAATACTCACATATTTCATATGTATTAATCTTTATTCCACCATCAAATTTGCAGTGACATCAGGGCTATGACGTGTTTGGTTAGTGAGAAATTAAGGGATGCAATGAGAGTTGAAAATTGCTGATAAAAGCTGAGTCTTATCAGCTGTTTGCTGAAAGGATATGCCCATGCCCTTACTTGGTTGGCCATTTAATGAGACATGTGCTACGTGTTCATCTTCCTTTGTTTGTTTCTTTTGACTGGTAACCCCCTCCACATATACTCCCAACCGTTTTGAGATTCTATTACTCTATTGCTTGTGGAGGGAAGTTAGATTGGGTACGTCTTCAAAAGCTAAAATCGGCGCTTGAATTGTCAAGCCTAATTTCCAAAAGCGTTTTGGTTTAGTGCTCATCTGTTCTAACCTCTAAGGTGGTGTATTTGCATTTCAGAGAATTAAGGAGACGTATGCTTTTCCTCAAATGCCAAACGCGAGTTTTAAGAGTACTGTTTCCATTGACTTATGCTTGGCCAACATAAAGGAGATTCATTAATACTCATATTTCTTCCGCTTGAATGGCTAGATACAGAAGTAATATGCTATATATTGATCCAAACAGGGGCTTGGATTAGAACGAAAACTAAATTATATTTACGTGTGAAGGAGCGGATCGTGACACGAATTGCCCCCTTAGTGCCTACACTACGAAGGCTGCCGGCAAGGGAGTAATGCATGTGGATTTTGGGGAGCAAATCACGCTTGTAAGCCTAACAAGCAAAACAAAAGGGTAGTACCATTTGATGAGAATGAAAGGTGAACCATCAAAAGACGCCATATATATCAGCCATGCTAAACCCTTTGTAGTTTGTATTCCATCACATCATGTTTGGCACCGCGAGACACCGCCTGAGCCCGCAATCCAATGCAAATTAGCCATGTTTCAACTCCAATAACTCATCTGAATCGTATAAATTAAAAGCCATGTGAGTCATCAAGTATGGTGATGATCAATATACTATCATTTAGACGCTTGGAGTCACGTCGAATTGGCCCGAAAAATATGGATTTGTCGCTTGTGATGACTGGTACTAATTGCTGTTGCTAATATGATATATGTTACCGGTATTCTTAGTTGGACTTGTTGGATGAGTAAGGCAGCTTCCAAACCGGACAAACATCCTCCTAATGCTGCTTTCTTATGGTTGTTTAGGAGACTAGGAGCCATGTGCCAAAGGCTAGCTACCTCCATGGAACAAGCCTTCATTAATTCGCTATGGACGCTAACTGTCAATATCTTCACTATTTACTAATATATTCAGTGTTTCACAAAAGGTTACGACAAGTCGAGGGAGAATGAGGTGGAAAGGGGGCCTCGTGCGGTTAGGCGATGTGGGACAAGGCATTTCAAATTCTATATATATAGATGAAGCAGCTGCCCCATTTCTACATTGATCTGCAGCTTTGAGATCTTAGGCTTTTCGCACGGACACCACCTTTTTTAAAAAAAAAATTAATGGGAAACAAGCAAGATAGTGAAACGAGGAGAAGAGCTCCAAAGGGGCACTTTGTGGTATATGTGGGAGAAGAGATGAAGAGGTTTGTGGTTCCCATATCATACTTGAAGAACCCCATGCTGCAGCAGCTGCTAGCGGAAGCTGCAGAGGAGTTCGGGTTCGATTCCCAGAAGAGAATCGTTCTGCCTTGTGATGAGTCTACTTTCCAAAGGATCACAGATTTCATGATCAAGAGCACTTAATTTGTAGTCATTTTGGACTGCATTTCTATTGTTGTTAAGTGATAACTAATTTTCTTGTACAAATTTTGATGATTCTGATAACCAACTAGTGTATTGTGTTGTTTACTACTTTGTGAATTGAAATTCAGCCTTAAATTCAATCCAATCTGCAAACTTTTGTTGATTTCAGATGAATTTGAATGTTTCTTTATTTGGGTTTTCGTTAATCTCATGGTTTTTTTAGCTAATTTAAACCCTAATGATGAGTCCCAATTAGAATTAATTGGTCTTTGGTAGGTAAGTTCGCCTTCTTCATGAAGAGGACTGCATGGAGAAGTTCAATTAATGAACCCTAATTGCTTGTGTCTTATTGAGTACAAAAGATGCACACGGAAGATTGCTAGAATTGGTTTTTGATAGACTAGTTCATCTTCTGCAAGATGGAGAATTTTCCATGAACCTTCATTGCTAGAGTACAAAAAATGCACGAGCAAGAATGCTTATACAAATATTAATTAGCATATGAATAGAAATAAGGAGCATGAATATAATTTTAGATGTGGAAGGTTTCATTTCAATTAATTTGAAATAGTAAAGAGGAAAAAAAAAAGAAAATAAAGGGAAGTGCTTTCCAAAAAATATTTTGTTTCCATTTTTACAAATTTTTAAGCTAGGTTTGATTTCACCATAAAACTAAAAAAAATCAAATCAAATATAATTAAAATTAATAAGGAATTTAGATATTTTAAGTTTATTTAGTATTTATATAATTAAGGAAAATAAGCAAAATAGTTTAAAAAAATATATAAAAATAATTATAAAGAAATAAAAATTATTTACTAAATTATAAATTATAGAATAATTTTTAAATAATATTAAACATGATAAAGATTTATTTTTTGAATAAAAAAATTGAAATATAGTATTTTTATTTTAAAATTTTAAAATATTAAAATAATAATATATATTTTTCATTGCATAATTTATTCCTTCTACAAATCAAAATAAGAGAACAATATTGAATATAAAATCTTATACAAATATCATATTTGATTAAAAATCATATTTTAGGTCTAGTAACTAAATATAAGGTTATGAAAATATTGTATATCTTATATAATTTTTTTTAATAAATCAAATTAGAGATCATATTTTAGGTCAATTAACTAAATATTAGATTATGAAAATGTCAATATCTTATGAAAATATCATATATCTTATACAATTTCTTTTTAATAAATTGAATAATGAGCAAAAATTCTAAGTTTAGTTAGGCGCAAATTTGGTTTTGTTGACTTTGTCTCCTTGCGTCTATGTGCTTGGCTAGCCAAACCAATGTACATTTCACAAGGCAAATATTTATTCAAAGCCTTGCCTTGACCAACATGCTTGGCAACTTTGAATCATGAAAGAGGCTTGACCAACCTTCTCTTTATCAATGAGTTAAATATGAGGTTGACTGATTCTTCTCTCATTTCCAAAATATTCTTTCATTTATTACATATTATTATACACCCTCAATTTTATTTTTGTCACCATATTAGAGTTGTACGAATTATTTGACAACTACTTAAATTTATTCTTATATCATAAATGATAAAACCATTTAAATTTTTATTAATATTAATATATATTTAGGGACAATTGTGTTTTGGATCCACTTGGGTTCAAAAATTAAGCTTTGGTCCATACAAATTCATCATTTAAGTCCAAGACAAAAAAGTGTGAAAATTGAGAAAAATGATATGAATTTTTTTATCTTTCGAGAAATGACCTTTGCTCACTATGAAAAAAAAAAGTAGAAAAGTATTAATTTAAATTTTATTCCTTTTGTAAACCTTAATAAAATTTAATATAATTTAGAGATTTGGAAAAAATACACCATTTTTCAAAAAAATAAAAATAAATTATTATTATTATTATTATTATTTAAAAATCAAACATCTTGGAAAATATATATATATATATATATATATATATATATATATATATATATATATATATATATATATATAGCTCGCGCTCCCAGGCACACTGCTACTTATCCTAGGATAGGCCAAGAACACCCAAAACAAGACCCAACTTCCCTCCCACATGACTTTGATACCATAGACACCCAGGACAAGGTCATGTGCAATGAACAAATGAATTATGCCATGATTCAAAACAAAGAAGAGGGTTAGAAATCAAACAAGATATCCAACAAAGAAATTTAAAGAGAAAGAACCAAAAAACTTGTTAGTTCATAATAAGCTTAAAACCGACCATGTAGGCGGTACAAAATAAAAACATAAACTTAAAAATAAAGCTTAATTAAAACTTAAAAATAAAGCTTAATTAAAACCGACCATATAGGCGGTATCAGAACATAAAATAAAATGAAAAATAAAATAAAAAATAAAACTTAATTAAAAACCATCCATATAGGAGGTAATCAAAACATACTTATATTATACATAAGGAGAAATATCTTACAATGGACAAGGGAGGAAAGCTTGAAGAAAGCTTGGAGAAAGCTTGAAAGCTTGAAGAGGTTACATGATGAGAGAGAGAGAAGAGAGAAGGGAGAGAGAGAAAGAAGAGAGAAGGGAGAGCATAATAGCCTAAAATTGAACCTGCTTACAAATGAGGCCCGAGCCTCCTTAAATAGGCAAAAAGGAAACTTGAATAGTATCCATGAACAGTAGACCCGTGCTTGAATAGTGAATAGTGAATAGTAAGATTCACTTTTATACCGAAAAACCCCGAAACACCCTTTTTCGGCTGAGAAGACATCTGGCAAGCTGCTTTATACTGTGAAGACACATGCTTGCTGCTTTTGGAACAGAAAACTGCAAAGCTTGTAAAATACTTTTGATGGAGGACAAAAGGCTGATGATTACTTAGATCTTCTTATGGGAGGAAGGATTCCTTCACAGTCATCACCATTGTCTGGAAGGTAGCTTGTAGAATCGTCAGACTCTGCATAAGAATTTTCTTGGGAAAAGCTTGAGCTTCCTTCATCAAGGATTTTCTGAAACTCTTGAGGGGTCTTAGCTGCTGCGAGCATAGCTTGTAACTGCTGCTTTTTGAGGAGAAACTGAGACATATCATCACTGGCTGAGACTTGTGAGGGGTTCTTGAGGAAATACTGCTTGACTGTCTCAGTAGATGCATCATTTTTCAATGCATCCCACCATTTAGTTTTAAAAGTCCTTCCCAGAGATGGAAAGGCTGCTGATTCATCTGTAATAATAATATAGTCCCACTGGACTATCCAAGCCAGGCCAAAATTGCTGAAAAAAAATAGTAAAGGGGGAAAAGCTGAAAGTTCTCTAGGAATATTAAAAGAACTTCTGAATAGTTCAAAGCCATCTAGAATGGGCTTAGGAAGAATCTTAATAGTTGGACCATAATAAGTCCACCAACTGTAGAACCAAAATGGGAAAGAGGAAAGCTGATTCTTAGATGGAAAATAGAACATCCATGAATGATGGAAGTCCCTATTCTGGATTAGAAAAGCATTAAACCATGCTCTCTGATAATCCCAATAATTAAAAAACCTTGGCTTAGATGGTTCAGAAAATTCCCTAGAAAGATTAGGATTTCCACCCCATTGCTTGACTGTAAGGATCTTATAGATATGGCAGGTGGAGAATGTCAAGCCCATATTGCTGAATTTATCAGCGTTATGCTTAATCTTAACAGAACCAGTTTCTATATGGACTGCTTCATAAAACCCTCTTGTTTTTAAAATATCACCAGAGGGATAATGAAAATTTTCTTGAAATGCTTTTGCAGCAATCTCTCTGGGGTTTTCAGAGAAAAATTCTCTTTCAATAACTAAAAGAGATTGATTTAAATCATTTTGCCAATATCTTGATTTTGTTGAAAGAGGTGTGGGGTTGGCAGCCACCACAATTTGTTTGCTTGAAAAAGAAGAGCTTGTTGCTAATTCCTTTTGAGAGGGATTAGCCATAGTAACCTGCTTAAAGGTCTGAGACCCTGAGGTAGCTGGATATTGTGTTGCCTTAATAGGTTTAGAATGATCAGAATGATCATAGTATAAGGTTAACATTTTGTTAGGCATATGGCTGGATTCATGCATAGGTTTAGAAGAATGAAGCTTTGCCAAAAGTTGTGCTTCTTCCTCTTCAACTTGTTGACTCCAAAGCATTTTATGGGTAGAAGGAGATTGGTTAGCTTGACTGGATTGGGATTTTTGAGAGCTAGAAGCTTGGGTATTCTTTTTAGGGGCCATGATCTCATGAACCCTGCAAAATTCACGAGATAGCTGATTAGGGTTGAAATAATCTCCTTTAATAAAGTAACTTTGAAACTTAGATTTTAAAATAATATACCAGTGAATTAAATCATACTTAAAAGTTATATTTTTAATTTTTTCAAAATCTTTGAAAATAATTTTTAATAAAAATTCTTGATTCAAAATCCCAATTTGAAATTTTGAAATGCATAAAGAAATGCTTAAAATGTCATTATGCATGAATTGGTTGCCTATTATCTTACTTGGGACATCAAACCCAACAAGGTTAATTTCTTGGTTAAGAGGGGTGATGCATCCAATTGGATTAGCAAATTCAAAAAGAATTTCCTTATCAAAAAGCTTAGTTCTTATACCTTGGTTATCTACCCACAAGGGATAAATAGAGCTTAAGAAGGGTATTCCTAGAAGGGCTTTTTCCTTAAGGTTCTTAACAAGGATAAAGGTTTGCTTAATACAGATGTCATGATTACGGATATGAACATCTGTTAACTTATACTTAATGGCAAGTCTTTCGCCATTGGCTCCAAATAGAGACTCACTAGTCTCTTCGCATAAAGGAATAGGTACCAGACTTTCTTGAAGACAATTTTCAGCTGCTCCTGAATCAATCAAAGCAATAATATCAAAGACAAATTTATCTTTGACTACTATAGTAAGGGAGACTTCCCACCTCTGGAAGATAACCCTACTCACAGTATTCAAAAAAGTATTTGTCTCATTATCATTAACATGAGAAGATTCTGGAATATCCATATGGATTTCTTGGTTGCCAATTCTATTGATTTGATCTTGGAGATCAGAGAGACCTAGACTTATGAATTGTCTTAACTCCTTAATCTCTTTTTTATGCTGCTTAACTTCTTCATGAAGTTCCTTAATGCTGACATCTTTGGGAGACTGCTGGTCAAACCTGTTTAAGATATCGTTAAGGTTATAAGGATTAACAGTTTTCTTGGCTTCTACTTTAACAACAGATTTCTTAAAAACTTCATAAAGATTTTGCTTAGTTTTTTCATCTTCAACTTTTCTTAAAGTATCTAGGATGAATTCCTGATCTTGGCTTATGACATTTATGGTTTTAGGACGACAATTACAATTACCCTTAATACAAACATCTTGGTCACTAGAAGATTGGTTAAAAACATCGTCACTGCTATCTAGTTGATTAATATCATCTTCATTATCTGAATCAGTCTTTGATTCAGAGTCTGAGTTTAACATTACTTTACAAAGCATATTTTTTAGGTCATCTGAGACACTTAAGTTATTAGTCTTTTGCTTAACTCTACAATCTTTCTTATAATGGCCAACTTTGCCACATTTAAAACAGATAATTGGCTTAACGTCTAAAGGAGTTTCTACCTTTTTTTGGGTATCTTTGTTGACCCTTCTTTGGACGTGCCTTGAATGCTTAGTATCATTCATCCTATGGTTGTCATAGGTACCTCTCTTACTGTGGTAAAACTTATCCTTGCTAGGCTTCCTGCTTGGCTTTTGCTTAGAGGGAGGCATAGTTTCTTTTTGGCTGAAACCAAACTGGCTACAGAATGATCCAAATTCATTCTTGTAGATTTTTTGTTCATTCTTCATTTGTTGCTTAAGCTTGAAGTCATTGCACAACTTAATCCCTTCAGCTGTGACAATGCTTATAATCTCACCATAGGTTAGTTTATCATAAGGGATTTGACCGTTATACTGTTCTCTTATCTTGATCCTAATTCTCTCAGAGAAAAGCTTGGGTAAACCTGAGATGAATTTTTCTTTCCAAAAAGACTGGTTACAATCTGACCTTAGCATGACTTTGGTTAGGAAGACTTCCTTATACCACCTAAAATCATGAAGCTTGGGACACTTAAGGTTGGTTAAGAGATCTGCAGTTTTATCCTTAATTTTCGCAGGATCTCCAATGAAGTGCTTGGATATTGAGTAGATTAGAGTAGTCACTGCATCCTCAATATCTTGGCCATCTTCGTCCTTAACAACTTCATTACTCTCATTGATCCTATAGGCTTTAAGGATACTATTCCTATCATCAAAAGTGAGATAATTATCCCACCAACCCTTAAGCTGACCTGTAAATCCAGCAACAATGGTCTGAGCTACAGCATGATCTGGCAGTCTATTGTTTAATTTATAGGCTGTACTAACCATGGTCATTTCTTGAAGCTTAGTGAGTATGTTATACTCGGTCATACCGTCTATGTTCCATTCATAGATAGTACCACTGGTGTATGAGGCTTGAGTATACTGATTTCTTTCCTCAAACTGCATGTCAGGAAAAGTAGGTCTAGGATAGTAATTCCTAGTCTTAAAGGTTTCCAAGTTGTTAATAATTTGATTATGGGGTTCCTCAAACATCTTAATTAGTTCATCAGCTTCTTCTTCTGAACTAATATCACCTTTAACCATGTTGATTCTCTTATCAGGCTGAACAGTCAAAGGAGTAACAAGATTATCCTTAATCTTCTGATTAATCTTATCGACAAAAGCTTGGTTGACTTGGGGATTTTCTTGGAAATCCTTAGAGAATTCATAAGGCTTATTTTCATTATTACTACTGGTAACCTTTATACACTTAAAGGGATAATCTGGATATTCCTCTTGTTTGAAGAGTTCAAACCAAATCCAAAACTTAATATTTTTCTTTTCTTGTCTTAAGTAGGCATAGAATTCTTCTTGGTAAATGGTTCTAATGACCTTGGGAATAGTGCTAAAGAACCAATCGTTTCTTTGCTTATTGACTTCAGAATAGAAGTCCTTTCTTAAGAGATCCTTGTTGATCTCAAAGTCCTCATCACTTAGGCTTATTGTGTTAATCATCTGGGAATAGGTAGGAGACATAACAGGGGACTCATCCTGTTGGGATTCCTGAGTAGACTCATTTTCTTCACTGTAAAATGGTCTAGCCACATTGGTGTAACTTCTGACACCTGTTAGCTTAACGTTCTTAGGATTTCCTTAGCTGGATCCTTCTTCTTCCCTAGTGGTTCTAACTGGGATGGAAGAGCTTGAAGCTCTAGAGGGTTCATAAACAGAAACTCTAGGGCTGTTGGAGTGTCTGAAAGATTTGGAGAAGACCAGTTCTCCTCCTCCATCAGGATATTGAACAATTTGTTCAATACTTTCAGAACGCTGTGCTATGGCTGGAACAGCATTAGCAAAATGCCAATTTTCAGGGAAATCAACATCTTTCCACAAGATCTTCTTGGGGATGATGAAATCAGACTTATCTAGCATATCTGAGTGAAAGTAAGTGGTCTCACCTTTAGGACTGGTGCAAAGAGCCCCAGATCCAACGCTTGTGTTCATACTCTTATAGGCAAACCTGGTTATGATAGAAACAGGACTGTTTCCTGGTTTGATCTTAAAGCCATGAGTCTTAATATGCAGGACAACGGAATCTAAGATGTCTGCATCTCTTAATCTAACTGTGAAGTTAGGATAGCACTGGAAATAAACTGGGCCATCATTCAGTCCAGCTTGGACTGCACCTATAATAGAATCTCGATATTCGAGATGCCTATTATCCCTTAAACACATGACAATAGCGGTGTTTAAACCTAATCTTGTCAAAGGTTTAGCTGCTACTTGGATCATACCAAAGTGTATGAAGTTATAGCCATCTTTCTTATGCTTTTCAACGGATCTGTTATCTAGAAGTCTTATGACTTGGTCGTCTTGTTCTAAACTGACTGTCATTTCAGAGGTCTTAATGGTATAATCTGTGAAGAACTTAAAGGTTCCTTTCTTATAAATTTCTTGATTAGACACCTTGGGTAACTTCCAATCATCTAAATCATTTTGGATCTTAGGATAATTGATCTCTTCACTGTTTACAACAGTATCTTGAGAATCACTGGATCTCCTAGACATGGTTCGGAAAATTGAACTCATTTTAGGGTTTTTGATCTAGAGCCTAATAGCAGATTGACAAACCTTATGAGACGTCACCCCAACCCTCTTACAGCCTAACAAACGCCTATCCACGGCTAACAACGGCTCAACCGGCAGGGCTCGCGCTCCCAGGCACACTGCTACTTATCCTAGGATAGGCCAAGAACACCAAAACAAGACCCAACTTCCCTCCCACATGGCTCTGATACCATAGACACCCAGGACAAGGTCATGTGCAATGAACAAATGAATTATGCCATGATTCGTCTCTTCATATTTTATATTATTCTCATAAATTATGCAACTTATATGGACCAAACCTTAATTTTTGGGTCCAACGGGCTCCAAAACACAATTGTCTCATATATTTATTATTTATTATAATTATATTTGTTAAAATATTTTAGGATTTGGTTAAATAAGTTTAATAAGCACACATTTTAACAATGTTTTCAAAATCGGATTAGTTATTGAATAAAAAAAGTTACTGATTCATAGTTCATTGGTAAGACCAATGATTGAACTATGATCGAACTGGTGCGTCATAAATATATTATTAAAATTAAAAATATATAAATAAATTTAAAATAAATAATATTTCATTTTTATCTTATGCATAACTATAAATGTATTAATATTTAAAATTTTATTAAATGAAATATGTATAATATTTAAATGTGAATATATTAAAAATGAAAGAAAATTTAATTATTTAATTTTAACTAATTATATAATTTTAAAAAATATAACATTATTTTTATTTAATAATTTTTTTTAGCAAAGAATATATTTATTTTGTTTGCTATATAAAGTAATAAGTCAAATGTGGCTCAGTAGTGTTTCAACTTATGTAATGAGTTTGAGGTCTAGAGTTCAAATCTTTTAAGGGCGGGATTTTGAAGTAAAAGTGTGATCTTGCATTTTCATATGTGTTCCCAACTTGATGGTGAGACTCGTTTTTTGTTTGCAAAAAACTAATTTTTTTAAATAATGGAGTTGTCACTTATTTTATTTTATTTTTTTTTAAGGGAAAACAAAATAAGAAATAAAAACCCTAAATATGACTTCTAAAACAAAAGATAGGTCTATGAAAACCAAGTTGGATCCGAGGATCAGGTTATTTATTGGGAAGGTACAGTGAAGAACTGTAGCACTTCTCTAAATATTAAAAGTTAGGTCTCTACTAAGTAAGTTGAGATCATTGTGAGGATTAATTGATTAATTCATAGATACTATGAACTAAATAAACACATCAACACAATTCATAAATTTAATAAAGAAAAACATCCTTGGTTTGCATTCCAAGCGCTTTTAGAAAACATAAAAGTTAAATAACAAGTAATAACATCATATTGAATTCAAGCAGTCACATACTCCATAATAAGTCAAATTTAATGTCATACAATCATAGAGTTGCCTTCCACCTCTAAAGAGAGAGTCATAGCCTTCACTCTCTTCCTTCTCCCCCTCTCCAATCCTTATTGGAGTGTGCTGAGATTAAGGAAAAGTCATCAAGCGAAAGATCGTGGGTCTATGAGAATTTCGAAGACATCAATTTGATTCTTCAACACTTAAGGTCTGAAAACATCCAAACCTAAAGGTTAGTACTTTAATGCTAAAGATTATTTTTTTATAAAATTAGTATTACTTTTATTGCTTAGATCTAAGATGCCAACATATAGTAGCTTAGTGAATCAAGACAATCGATAGCGTTACATTATGATTCATTGTAAATCTTGTCCAATGTGCATTATATACACTAATGCAGTCATAATGGAAAACTCATCCCAACAACTAAGACAAATCATCCCTCCAATTAGGATTTAGTGCACTGTAATCTCTATTGGATTGTCCAAATGTATTCATTCTAACTTAAGATCTTTTTAGATTGTGTCCTTTTTTCTATTGAATACTCAAGGTTATTATGTGATTAGTTGAATTATACATGTAAGTATATGTAAATACTTAGAAAGGTCTTGGAAAGGCAAAATAGAGTTAGTTAAAGCATGATATGGACATTAAATTCTTAAACTTAGCTAAATAGTCTTAAAACAGTTTTAAAAAAACTCCTTAAGTTATTAAACACTTTGTGGAACTCTCTAAGGGGCTCAAACACCCATGATAAAATTCTCTAGAATTTTGGAGCTTTGATTTTCCATTTTTTATTTTATTTTGGAACAAACTAAATTTGATCCACTAGGTTCTTGCCTAATAAATACCTAGCCTAAAGAGGATATCCTAAAAAAAAAAAAAAAAAAAAACCTAATTTGCCTTTATGTTCCCAAAACTCTCGAAGGTAATTGTCTTCACTTTTGTTAGGTGAAAAGAAGATTTGCATGCTCTCAAGCATTGAGGTAAGATCCATTAAAAGCATGTGTGGTGGTATGTCACGAACATAAAGTTTAGTATCAAGGAGTAAGAGTTAGGGATAACATCAACAAAGTAAATAAGTGTACTATTTTTTCAAATAGTAGATTTGTAATTAGAAGTCTCTCACTCATGCAGGTGGCAATTTCGAATAAATCATAGACTAATCCTCTTTCTTTGAAAATATAGAAGAAATGAATTTATTCACCACCAATATCTGCCATAAAAAGACCAAGTCATAATAAATGAGAATTTATACGACTCAATTCCAATATAATCACTCTAATACAATTTGCTCTTTTAGGTACTTAAATATTTAGCAACTGCTCTATGTTAGTTTTTTTCTTATAATGCGTGGTCATATATAATTACATTTGTGTAAATATTATTTAAGGGTATCAATTGATAAGTAGGTGAATCAATTGATTGGGCATCCAAGAGTCTTTTGTATGAAAGACTCAAATTATAAATGGAGAGTTAGAAAATTTAACTCGTATGAATGTGGTGTTACAACTTTTGTAACCCCATCATTATGAAATTTATTTGGTACATTATGTTTATGAGTAATGAAGGAAAATGGAAAAGTATAACCTATGCAATTATAAAGATGCATTCAAGTTCATAACCCACCATTACCCATTAATTTGTACATAATGGGTGTCAATAATTAGTATAGCTCTCATATAGTCTTTGATAGGAAGACTAAAAGATGTACAATTTTTTAGAAGTTGAGGTCCCAAGCCACACTCTCATTCTTATGTCTTTTTGTTGTTTTATTTTTAATAACATACACCACACAAGTGACCCATTCACTATATGAGAGTAGTGAGTTGAAGACCTTGACAATCCAATTCACAAGGTGACTCAATCTCATTTCAAAAGTATTATTGGTATAATGGATCAAGGAAAGAATATGATCATTATTTTAGTACTTATATTTATTTTGTTTTATGCATCCAAAATTATTTTTTAAAATAATTATTTTCGCATAAAGTTTATAAAAGTTTGGTTAACACTATGATGTATTTATGGTTATTTTTTCTATGAACATAGGAGCTACATAATACTAATATGTTATATAAGACAAATATTATATAATTGTTTGGTTTTCAGTAGTTTTTGTACATCTGCACATTATGTCGGTGATTTTCCATATAAAAAATCTTGTCTCTTTTGTGTTAATTATTATTTAGGCTTCCTAAATTAAAAAAACGATAGTTAAAGGTTCAAAAATAATTAATTTTTAGACTTAAAAAGGTGCAAACACCTAACTTCAACTAGACGTACAAAATTTCAATATCTAAAGTTATAGTAAAAATATATTTATACTTATATTGATTTTCTATAAATAATTACATATAGGAAAATTCTATGTTATTTATTTTGTTGGATTATTGATGTCTTGATCATCGACAAAGCTACATATATTTGATATCTGATTGTTTGTATACATGGCTATATTTTTTTGAATTGTTAATTGTACTTTTCATAATATTTTTCATATTTATACTTTATAAATATATGTTTTCTAGCTGTTTAAAACCGATTTAGAATTAATTTTAAAAGGATTAAAAATATTTTGTAATATTAAAAATACTTCTTATAAAAATTTGATATTTGACAAAATTTAAAAAATCCTTTCAAAAATCTAGAAAAAGTACTTGAATTAATTTCTTAACAATTATTTAAGTAAGTTCTTAACAATTACTTGACAAACTTTGAGTGTGTTTGATAATGATTGTACAAAATATTTTTAGTATTTTTAATACTTGAATGATAAAATTTTTCAAATGTTAGAAATGTTAAAAGTGCTTTCCAAAATCACTACCAAACGAGCTCTTTATATGCTACCAAAAAATGATTTTGGATGCCAAAGAAAAACCTTTACATATAATTTAACATTTTTTTAAAATTTAAACCTGAAGATTTTATAAAATCAAGGAATATTTGAGCCAAAAGGATAAAATATTCCTCACTTTATAAAAATAATCTTATACACATCTACCTAAATTCTTTCTATATCCACTTTTTCTTCTTTTATTTTTCATTTTTAAAAATAAATTATAAATACGAAATGATAAAACTCTCTCTTTAAATTTTTAATTCATTTCATCGAGATTTTAAAGGTTTATTTGGTAATTGCTTTTGAATTTTTTTTTTCATAACAAAAAAATAAAATAAAAAACATGTTTGGTAATTAAAAAACTGTTTTTTGTAAAATAAAGTATTTTGAGAAAAATATATTTTAATTGTTTTCACTTTTTTTTTTAAGTTGTTTGAAAAGAAAAATTATACAAACATATATAATGATTAAAAATAAAACTCTAAATATAAAAAAATAAATTTTAAAACATATTTTAAAATATTTAAAATAAGTTAAAAAAATTTAGGCTTCCAAAAAAACTTTTGTTCTACAAAACTTTCGGAAAAAATAGTTTTTAAAATTTATTTTTAAAAATAACTAACAAACCAGAGAAGACACTTTTCTTTTAGTTTCTTTCTAGTGACATTGTTGGTCATGCTCAAAGGAAATGAAGGAATAAGAGGGTTATCGTTTGACTATTTTATATATATATAAAATGTTTCTCTATAAAATGAGTATAAAGTTTTGAGGGAGGATATCATTTCCTAAATTGGTAGATAATTCTAAAAATAATAATAATAATAATAACGTTTGAATTATTTTAATTCAATATCTCTAAAAAGTCAATAACACGTGCAGCACTTGGCCAAACTTTCACACGTATTAGAGGTGACGTAGAAACCGCGTAAACAAAACGAATTCTTGACAAAAAAGTGAAATAGAAAGGTCAGCATTTAGAATCTTCTGGAGATAAAACCCACCACCTTCCTTATTCCTTCCGGACAACCCTCGTTTTCTCCAGACTCTTTCTTCGAATCTCTCTATAAATATTAAATACCTCCCAACGCTCCTGATTCAATTTCACAAAGCAGTTCATCTGCGATCGATCGATATGTGTCTGGTGTTCGTGTGCGATCAAGAAGAGAGGGTTGTGGGAAGACATCCAGCTCCGGGGGCGTGCCCTTACTGCGGAGGGATGATCCAGGCCATGGACGTGGAGAGCGCGTGGAGGTTCTGCTTTTTGCCCTTCTTCTTCAGAACCAAGAGGAAGTTCTTCTGCTCTGTCTGCACCAGACGATTAGTCATTCAATCTTGAAAAACCGATTCCTGGAGAATCCTTTTCTAGTTTGTACATATTTTCGATGAATATGCCTGGTGTGATAAGGGCTTCTTTGTTGTTCAATTTTTAATTATTCTTTTTCATTTCTCTATAATAATATTAATATTAATACTTTGTTTTCTTATTTTCCCTTTTTCTTTTGAATCAAGTAACCTTGCGATTTTTCATAGAGACCCGATTAGTGAGACGAATTTTATTTTTTCTTCTTTAAATATTGGAGTTGACAAATAAGGTTGCAGTGGGATTAGGTATAATAAAGAGAGAAGAAAAGTCTAAAAAAGTTGGAGCCTTATTTGTAACTTTTTTACCTTAATAATCTCTCACCACACTTAACCAACATCGTCTACCACCTAGACAAGGGATGCATCACATATGACATAACAAAGATGAAGATAATTTAAATAGCAGAGGATCACATGTTAACATTTAAGCATGTATTTAATAATAAAAATTCAACTAGTTACCTTGGTTCATGTCATGAGAAGTCATTTCTTCTCCCTCTGATATCCAATAAGTTGTTTTCCGGGTGCGTGATGGTCCGAGAATGAGGGATCAATGAGTTTTTCCCTCTCCCAATCCAAAGTGAGGTGTGTGTGTGTTTTCCGGGAGTGCTCTCCAAAGAGAAGAAAGGAGCATGATCTCCCTATGCACACACATCTCTTTATATATATATATATATATATATATATATATATTAAACATTACACACTTTAGTTGGACGACTTGACTTAATGGGTCAATCAAGTGAATTAGGGTGAGCCCATAAAAAATCAAGCAACAATATATGTCCAGTCCCATTATGGATCATAATACAAAAAATAAATTAACACTGATTTATGATATTATCAAATTGATTATGTAAGTCCACACATAAAAATTCCAACAAATGAGTCATACATAAGAGCATGTGTAAAATCCCATTTCCCAATGCACAAACAGCTTGTATAAGTTCATTGAAATGTTTTTGAAAGGTAATTTGGAGCAACATCTCAATTACTTCAACTATTACCAAGTGGTCTTTTTTTTTTTTAATCTTTTATTTCTCCATATATGATATTTGCTTAGTCTGACTTTTTTTTTTTGGAATGATTTGGATTGTAGTTTTTTTTTTTCTAAAAACAATGATTTAATTTGTTTTTCTTATTGTTGTTGATTATTAGTGAAGTGGAAGATTTTGTGGTAGAAATTTTTATTTTTATTTTTATTTTTAAAGAATTTTATTGTTGTTGGAATTTTATTACTATTTAGTTTTTTAAAAAATATTACCGTTGTTCAATTTTCTAATTTTGTGGGGACCTTTTCCTAATAAGTTGCGGAGTTCTACCAATTGTCTATTCACAATGGCTTGAACGAATCCGACGAAGTAAGGGCGCTAATGCGGCCCGCTTTGCTTTTGTTGCGGAGCTCACTACTTTTCATTTTGATAGAAGTAGATGCTTGCAGATTGCTGCTTTCTATTCAAGCAAAGCTTTGCTAAAAAAAAATTGTATTGTATATACCACTACCACCAAAAGGGGGAAGGTAAAGAAACTTCTTGCTACTTAAAATACACCACACAATCTCAAAAAAAAAAAAAAAAAGAACAAAGAACGGAAGGCGCCACATCCATTTCCTTGGCCTTCTCTTTCTCTTAGCTATGAAAGCTCTTCCTCTCTTACTCAATTAGTTTTTTTTTTTTTTTTTTTTTTTGTGTTGTAATAATAAAGATGTTATTCAAAGATGTGGCAAATCATCAGCTCTAGAAACACTCACTTAACACTTTTTTATTCACACCGACCAGCTAGTGCACAATGAAGACAAAAGCAAGGACCCGAGTATCATATTAAGACACAGGGGGTGATCTTATAATATATAGAAAGAACTTGTTCATTTCTTCTCAAGTAGGATTCGAACCTACGACCAGTCCGTTAACAACCGACCCACTCTACCACTAAGTTACTTAGGAAGAACTCCTCTTTCTCATATAATTATTTTCAAGTGGTTGCTTTGAAGGGAAAGAATATGCTCTTGTCCTTTTAGAGAGAGGGCCTCACTAGGGTCCTGTTCATGTTAATGTAAATCCATAAGTAGCCTCTCTTTTGTTATCCTACCTTCAGAGCAACCTACCCTATCTTCTCTCTCTTCATTTGAGTGAGTCACGGAGGACCACCCCAATGGATAGCATATCAAACACTGTTTAATGAGGAGGTTTGGAACCCTCCATTCATCTTTGAGTTGGTTCAGCCACATTTGCATGTGCCTCCCTAGGCTTATTAAGCTATCAGATCATAATACATCCCTTAGGGAACAAAGAAATAGGAAATGCTACTATTTGCTATTGCTATAGATTGATTGACCACCTAATGGTCCGTTAGTGCGCTCATTTTGAATTTCTTTGTGCTGCCCTGAAGGGCACGAGAGAAAGCTTTCTCTTCATTGCTCAAGAAAGGAGTGAAGAGGGGAGAAGTCACTTACCTAGCTATATTGTAGGAAGTAGATGGTGGAGTAGATGATTGCCTATTGGGAGCATGTTACTTTTCAGCTTACTCATTTTATTGAAAAGTATTTTTATTATTAAATAAAATAATTATTTTTAATTAAATAATTATATTTTTATAACCTAATTTATTGAAAATTATTTATTTATTTATTATTATTATTATCTATGTATTAAAAATTAATTATATATATAAATGGAGTGGGGAGGGACGAGACAAGGTAATACCCGAATTTATCCCGGGTTTTAAAAAGAATCTTAAATTTATTTCAAATCCGTTTATTTAAATTTCTAACTCATCGCATTAAAAGCGGGTACTCGAAAACACTCATCTTATTATCAACCCTAAAGAGAAAAGAAAGGAAAAAAAAAGGAGGAAAAGTTTATAATCTATAAATAGATTTCTTAGGAAACAACAAAAATAAATTAATGTAGGATGTTGTTTGACAATACAAAAAAAGCTATAAATATTTTTTTTTCTTTCCTTCTTTAAAAAAAATATAAATAAAAAATAAAATAAAAGCACGAGTTTCACGTTTACGTTTTCTTAATTGTTGAGAAAGTATGTATTTTTATGATTTAAGATTAGGGAAAAATGAAAGTGGGTTATCGAAATCACTCATCTTATTATCAACGAGAAAACAAAGAAAAAATAAAAAAATTTATAATCCATATAATAGATATACTAGGAAACAACAAAAATAAATGATTGTACGGATGTTGTTTGACAATTTAAAAAAAGCTATAATTTTTTTTTTTCTTTCCTTCTTTTAAAAAAATATAAATAAAAGCATGAGTTTCATGATTGCGTTTCCTTAATTGTTGAGAAAGTATGTACTTTCATGATTTAAGATTACGAAAAAATGATTGAAAAGATAAAGATGAATTCAATGATTACTTTTTAAAGATAAATTCAATGGTTATGAGTCACTCTCGTTTCAACCTCATCCCGTTTAATTTTTTTTGAAAATTTTTAATTTTTTTTTAAATTTTAATTATATTAAAATAAATATATTTTATAAATAATTAAATAATTATATTTAATTATTATTATTATCTATGTATTAAAAATGGAAAAATAAAAATTAAATTAAATTAAAATTTAAATTAATTTTATATTTAAACGGAGAGGGGAGGTGTGAGAAAAGGCAATACCTGAATCCGTCCTAGGTTTTAAAAAGTAATCTTAAATTCGTTTAAAATCCGTTTATTTAAATTTTAAACTCATCCTATTAGAAGCAGGTAACAAACAAAACCGTTCCATTACCAATTGTAAAGAGAAAAAAAAGGAAAAAAAAAAAAGTCTATAATCTATATAATAGATTTTCTAGAAAAAAATGTACGAAAGTTGTTTGTCAGTACAAAAAAACACTATTAAGAATTTTTTTTCTTTCCTTCTTTAAAAAAAATAAAAATAAAAAATAAAATAAAAGCATGGTATTGATGTTTGCGTTTTCTTAATTGTTGAGAAAGCATGTATTTTGTAAATTAAGATGATTTTTTTAAAAAAAAATTATAACTGATTTTTTATTTAATGTTGTTTAGTAATTTTGATTAGTGATAATTAAGATTAATTAAAATTAGTTTATTTAATAAAAAATTCAAGTGAAAAAATATTTTTATTCCCCATTTACATTTTTTATCATTTGATGTTAAAGTTATTTGGTAATTTTATTTAATAATAATTTTTAATAAAAAATTATTTTTATTTCATATTTCATTTTTATGGTAGAATATTAATATTATTTACTAAACTTAATTTTTAATATTATGAAAATAATTAAAAGTTGAATATTTAATAAAATATTTAATTACAACTAAATAAATTCTTTTTATTGGCTTGAATTTTAGTTCCTAGATAACATTTTTGTAAAAATTTCAAGATTTAAATAAAGAAATTAAATATATATTTTCATATTATCAATGTATAAAAATATAACAAATAATTAAAAAAATATTTTTCCAAAAACAATATAAAAATGAGTTTTAGATTAATAGTTCAAATTTAACCTTTTTAAATAAATGACTTATATATATATATATATATATATTTTTTTTTTTTTAAAAAAATAAAAATAAAAAAATTTTAAATACATTTTTTTATTTTTAAAATAGAAAGTAATAATAATTTTTATAAACTTGTTATATATATATATATATAATGACCTTTTTTTTAACGGTGAACGGTTTTCCAAATTTTGGACTGGCCCGGGATGAGGAGGCAACGGGGAAGTTGATAAAAGATTATCAATAATCCTATAATTGATTCTTCTTGGGTCGATGCCCGAGCCTCTAACGGGGAAGGGCTGTAAATTCGTTGGCGATATGTCTTCGTTGGTTAAAATCGAGCTCGGCCCAATAATTGGGTGATCCAACATGAAATACTATAACGGTATAACCCATCCAACTTTTCAGCCCATTTACGTATCCGTTTGCAGAATAGAGAGGAGAGGAGAGGAGAGGAGAGGAGAGAAGAGACCAGAGAAGGAGAGAGAGCAATGGTGGCAATTTGGGAAGAAATCGAGCTTTCTGAAAGGTAAAGTTAAGCACCAAACGAGCCCCATTTTATTTTTGTTTCTGATCTATATTTTTTTTCAGTTCCAACTTCCCAGATTCATAATTTTCGTGTCTTTTTCTTCTTTCTATTTTCCTGGCAACCAAACAGAGGTTCCCGGCATTCAGTTTTAGCAAAATCTTTTTATTTATTTTTTATTTTTAAAATAACAAATCATGGATTGCTTTCCTTGAAATTTCAGTTTCTTATCCTTTTTATTATCTTCATTTTCTCACCAATCAAACAGAGGTTTCGACAATTCTGTGTGTGGAAAATCTTTGTTTGAGATCATTCATCACCTTTGATGTGTGCTTTTATTTCATGTTTTCTATTTAAACAAGTCAATGTACAATTTTCTCCTAGAAGTTCCTGTTTCTTCTCCTTTATCTTCACTTTCTTAGCACCAAACAGAGGATTCGGCATTTTCTCTGTGTAAATCTTTCGTGGGATTACATAACACTTCGTTTATTGCTTGAATTTCGTGTGGATTTCTTTTTGTAATAATAAATCCATGTAATTTTTTTTTTCCCTAGAAATTTCAGTTTCTTATTGTTTATCTTAACTTTCTCAGCAATCAAACAGAGGATTCAGGCATTCATTTTGAGTGTAAATGTTTTCGAGACGCATAATACATATGTTTTTTGCTTTAATTTCGTTATGGGTTTCTTTCGAGACAACAAATCGTGGATTAGTCGCTGTTAATATGCACATTTTTTCCCAGAAATTTCAGTTTTATTCTCTTTTCCTACAAAAAATTGGTTGACCAAGCAAAGTACATTAGTTTGTTCATTTTCACGTCGTTTTGTGTGCTTGAATCTAAGCAGGAAATAGCACTTTCGACAATGACTTTTCAAGTTTGTATATGTGAGATAGCCGGATAATTTTCATTTGAGAGATGTCCCCATATCCATGTTGTTTCTCTCGTTGGTTCATGCAAACCCTGGATTTTAAGTTCATAGATTGAATGGAAAAAAAAGAGAAGAGAAGAAGAAGAAGGATAAGATAGAATGAGATGACCGTGCTGTGGTGCTCTTGAACTGGCCTTGATTAGATATTATAATCAGAATCCAAAAAATAGGCAAAAAAAAATTGCCCACACTATCGTTCCCTTTGAGTTATGTAAAGGAAGCATTTCTGTGATATTGTCATATTGGTTCCCAGGTATTAAATCCTAATTCACCAACTAACATCATTAAGCAAATAGTTCATATACCCCATGGTCATTTTTCTGAAGTTTTTGTAAGATGCCATAAAATGCCTCCTTTAGCTTGCTCATCTTTCTTTTTAATCGACATATTCGAAACTTGGAGTCTCGTTCATATATAATTCCTCCTTTAAGATCACAAGGTATTAAAGTTTCCTTGACATTAAACTGATAAAATGACTAGTCTAGTTTTGCTGGAAGAGAAAGGAGAACACTGATAGAATTGATACAAATGTCTGTTAATTCATATCTTGGGCTTTGGTGACATCCTTGGCCTTTAACCTTGCTTTGTTTCAACATCTCCATCTGCCTTGTATTTACAATGTAGACTTATTACATGCAGAAAACATGTCTGTTCATGGGAGCAGATGAACCCCTTTGTGTTTCTTTTCCTTCTCTATTTGCATTGGCTGTTTCCAAGGATGCTTGGGTTAAGGATGTTTGGAGGTGCAATGAGGGTGGGGGAAGTTGGAGCCCGTTGTTTTCTAGACCGTTTAATGATTGGGAGTTGGAAGAGGTGTGCAGTTTTTTTGTGGCCTTAAATAGGAAGCAAATTCAGCAAGGGGTGGATGATGGGGTGATTTGGAGAGAGACTAAATGTGGGATGTTTTCGGTTAAGTCTCTCTACAAATCATTAGTATCAGGACATCCAATCTCCTTTCCATCGTCGGCTATTTGGAAAGTTACGGTGCAGCCTAAAGTGAGTTTTTTTGGGTGGGAAGCAACATGGGGAAAGGCTCTCACATTGGATCAACTTCAAAGGAGAGGTTGGGCTCTAGCGAACAGATGCTATCTTTGTCAAAAACATGAAGAATCAATTGATCACATTCTTCTTCATTGTGAAAAGGTTAGAACTCTTTGGGTGCTGCTCTACTCAATGTTCGGGGTGCAGTGGGTGCTGCCTGCCACGGTTAAGGAGACGCTTTCGGGGTGGAATGGGTCTTTTGTGGGGAAGAAGAGGAAGGGTGTTTGGAAAGCAAGTCCTTTGTGCCTTTTTTGGACGGTTTGGAAGACAAGGAACAAAGTTGCTTTTGAGGAAAAGGAGTTGTCAATCCAAAGACTCAAGGCTTCTTTTGTTTATTTTCTTTGGTCGGAGACGAAGAGGTCTATAAAAGATGGTCCCTCGACCTTAGTTGATTTTGTTGGGTGGGTGGCTTCCCGTTAAGGGTGTGGATAGGGTGGCTCTTCGTTCCTTGGCAGGCTGCTAGGGAGCGTGGGGTGTTTTTCTTTCTTTTTCTTTTCTCCTTCTTGTACTTTTAGCCACTGCTTTGGTGGTTTTTAATACAATCTCTTTATTTATCTAAAAAAAGATTCCCAGTTCCATTCTTCTTAGAAGCTTTGATCTACTAAAGCACGGTGCAGTTTCACTTAGGTTCTAATGATGCTTCTTTGACATCCCAAGAAACAGTCATAGAGGACAACTGCATTGCAAAGGAATGACAAGTAGGTGATAGTGTGATGTAGGACAACCCTAGGATGGTTGCCTACAATCTAATAGGTGGGCTGGGGTTTTTATTTTTTAAGGTTTAAGGAGAGGAACAAGGAATAAAGTTTATAATAGAAAAATATAAAATAAAAAATATGGAGAAAGAAGATGTAGAGAAGAAGAAATAGGAACCTCAGAGTTAGACTCCCAGGAGAAAATAAATGGAGTCTCATTATTGAGAATTGCAACACTTGAGGAAAAACTAATATCATATAATCATTGATCAATACTCTGGTTTACATTAATTAGCCTTATTTATAGGCTTCTCTAAGAAATCTAAAGTCTACTAGGATTCTAATAATCCATTATGATTCTAATTCTAATTCTTCTATAACCTAATTAGCTACTCCTAATTTGATTCCAATAAATATTAATCCTAATTTAATTATAACTAATACTAATCCTTGTTGAAGTTTATTTATGCCTTTCCTTTCCTTTCTTGAATATACTTTAAAGTTCTTTCTCCCATTAGAGTGATTGATAGCAGGATTAGAAATAGGATATTATGTGTGAGCTTGAATAATGATACCGATAGCATAGAAGATTAGTATCATTAAAAAAAATGGAGCTGGATGTATCTTAGAAATAAGGTGTATGGAGCAAGGAGAATTAGCAGATCATCTCTTCTTTCATTGTTCTGTGTCGTTGGAGTTGTGGCACAGATTATTTTAGCTAGCCAAGATGGATTGGGTTCCTCCGAGAAGCATTTCAGACATGATGTTCATCAATTATAAAGGTTTTGGCAAGTCCAAGAGAGGGTTAGTTTTGTGGCAAAATGCGTGCATAGATTTAATTTGGGTTGTGTGGCGGGAAAGAAATGCTAGGATATTTGAGGACAAAGCTAGGAATTCAAAGAATCTTTGGGACTCCATTCATTTCCTTGCTTCTCTTTGGGCTTTTTGTTCCGCGGTTTTTAAGGGCATTCCCCTTAACGTATTACAACTAGATTGGCTAGCAGTGTGTAGTTCCAATGGGACGGTATAGTCAAGGGTGCTTGTGCGTAGTTGACATAGTGTAGTGTGTTATCTTTTTGTGTTGTTTAGTTTCACCTTTGGTAGGAGGATTCCTCATCCTCCTATTGTACTTCTTTTTCTATCAATATATTCATGTGTGGTTTCCTATATAAAAAAAAATGTATCTTAGAAATAAGAGAAAATGAAAAAACGCTACTTGGTTCCAAGACACCTTCTTGGCTCATTAAATAAAGAAGGAATGGTACTGATTTGTCTTTGAGTTATATACTGGGGAATCCTTGGTACCTCTTTCTGCCGTTGCTTCGAAAAAATTATGACAAATCAGGAACATGTAGAGGGAATTGAACAAACTTCTAGTCATTAGTTGTCTTCCCTTAAGAGAGGTCTTCCAACTTGAAAAGGATGTTCATTTATAAAGAAAAAGTAACATCCAGAAACTCAAATTTTTAGTACTAGGATGACAACATATGTACTATTTTCAGTGGGAGAATAATCAGCAAACACATATTCAATGCCCTAGGATCATGCTTTCATTGAGAGCGTCCATGGATATGAACAAAGCACTTCAAATACGATGGGAGAGCTTATGGTCCTTGCCTGCGTCATTTTCATATATTATATCTATACCCTTGTGTTCAGAATCTCTCTCTCTCTCGCTCTTTTTCTCTCCCTGTTTTTGCTGATAACTATGCACAAATTTTCAACTAATTTTATGAGCTAGAAAGAAGCCTTTCCTTATGTTAACTATTTATTGTTGCTACAATTTGCAGCTACCTTGTTTGCTGTATGTTTGAGGAGGCAGCGACAATGGCTTCCTCTGTTCTGAAGCATGTATGTGACAATAAATCTACTGATGTTAGAGAAGATGATCAACTGTATGACATAATGGAATCAGCTGGTATGGTGTTGGTTCAGTCCTTAAAGGAACTTGGGAGGTACTTTATTCCCCACATCTCGTTTCTTTTGATTTATTCCTTATTTTCTGTTGACATCTTAACTTTTTTCTTTCTTTTTTGTTTTTTCTGTTTGCATGCTTTGTTGTAACTTTGTTGGTGAATTCTTATCCTCTTCCTGTTCTTTCCTCTGACTACTGTTTGCATTTTCTTTCAGCTAGTTATTAGTATGGTTAAGTAGTACACTTGTCACTGCATGTTTATACTTGTTGCTTGTTGTTCCAATCCCATCTCTCATCTGTAAATTTGAAAATTAGTACACTATAGAATTCCATGCCAGGCTTTCCCCCTTATAGGGAATGGGAGATGTTCACATTTGGGAGTTCACAAACTTAAAAGATTCAAGTTTGCTTCTCAGGATTATTGATTCTTGTACCTCATCCTTTGATTATGGTACAGTGGTTGATGTATATGGATACTCAGCATGCTCAAATAATCATTTAAATGCTATTCATGCCATTGGGCAAACATTGTTATTGGTTAATCATTTTTTAACACATCTTATTTCTAATCTTATAATCTAGGGAAACTTTAGGAATTTAGAAACTCAAGAAAAGCCACATTTCAACCATGTGGAATTGGCTGCATCCTGCAAGAGTATTGTTCTATCATTCCAGTGGTTAATCAATAAATATCAGTTTTTTTTTTCACTATCTTAATCAATTTTCATATGGCTCCTATTTGCTCAGATATTTGACTTTGCTGCACAATGCCATTCCATCTCAGTTGATTTTTAATTGCCACCTGGCAGTCAGACTTCTCACTTCCAACCAATGGTTTCTTTTCTAATTCATCATTTCCATATTTCCTCATCTGTGTCAATAATTTTCACCTCAATTACACTTATCCTATAGGTATGCCCTTCCTTGACTATCAAACAGTGCCCATAATGAAGTTTGACTGGTTTTACAGCTAGTTATGAATTGCCTTTTCAATCTTCCATCTGTCTACAGTTTTCTCTGTTTCTCCGCATTGATTGCAGAACACGTGATGTGGTTGATGTTAGTTAAGATTCTATCAGGGGGAACTTGGAGTATTAATCTGTCTGTAACCTCTGAAGTCATTTTTTTTCTTACTTTACAAGATGCTATTTTAGCCTTCTAATTAGCGGAAACATTTTATCTTACTGCATGGCATAAAAAGCATATACAAACATCAACATCATGCATAACTGTGATCTGAGATGCTAATCACTCAACATTATATGTTCTTCTTCGACTGATGCAGGACACTGGAAATACTGAATGAGCTTAGGCAATTATTTGGTTCAGTTACGGCTATCCCCATTCAAGTTCTTCTTGCTGGGTACTCTATTCTCTTGCACCCATCTTTTCAATTGATTTGAAATTCTCAATTTTGAACAGAATATTTATCAAGTTGTTGAATTCCATATTTGAGGGGTTGTCTGGCCTTGAGATTTGCCAAATCAAGTCAACTCTCATATGTTAATTGCATTAGAAATACCAGTGATGGAGCTAGAATTTCATAGGCAGTGTTTTGAGGAGCTTTTTATTTTTATTTTTATTCTTTTTATCAGGAACAAAATATTCATTGAAATGAAATTTAAGTACAAGCAAAGGATGAGAAATCCTTCCAAAAGTACAATGGATGACAAAAATACCTAACAAGAGCAACAATATAGCTATGTTGATCAAGGATGAAACAAGAACATGTATGGAATATAGCTACAATCTACAACACAATGGGGTAAAAATTCCCCTAAAAAACAAACCATCTACTTGGCCCCATTAGTCAATCCACATCATCATTAGTTGAATGAGGGAACTTGAAGAAAGAACAACCCAAGTTGCTAGCTAGATCTAGGATTTGATGGAGTTACATGTCGTACTTGGACACCCATGAGACCACTACAGCAAAATATCCCTCTACCAGTAAATTGGAAAGATCTAAAGCCCAGACACGAAGGTTATTTTTAGCCCCAAATCCCACTCATGGCAAGAAGGTTATTTGTGAACGCAGGCCAGAGGAGATTTTAGGAGATCCAGAACAAAGTAAGTGTTAGGGAGATCTACTATGGAAAACTCCAAGTTCTAAAGGTGCTTAAAAATATAATATTTAATTGCACTCTTTGTTTTTTAGACTAGTTTTTTGAAAAATAATTGTAGAGGCTTAATTTTTTAGAGAGTGTCAAGTAAGCAAATTTACCCCCTCAAGATCTCACATATAAATTCTATAAAAGGGAAATTAAAAGAACAGTAAAGAAGAAATCATAGAATCCCAATTTTCATTCTTCATAAAGTCTTTTTGTTTGAAATGTTTCACTACTTTTTATTTATTTATTGGAAACGATAAAGAGATATATTGATAGACAAAAGAAGTACAAAAGAAGAATGAGAAATCCTCCCACCAAAGAAAACTAAACTACTTGTGTTGTGCTTTTGTTTTGATTTTGTATACTTCCTTGAGGCATGGCTCATCCTTCTTGTGCTGCTATGCCCATTTTAAATGAAAGGATTTGTTTTTTCCAATAAAAAAGGTAAAAAGAAAAAGGAAAAAAAATATTCCTAAAACTTATAATGTGCTAACATGGTTGAAGTGTGCATCTATCATCTTTTGGCCTTGCAACATGGCTACTTTGCCCATATTGTGCTGCCAATTTGACACTAGAATAGTGTAAGAGTAGTTTATAGGATATCTAGAAAATTGGGGACAAATTCTCTTCTAGGGAGTGGGATGTAGTGGAAGAGAGATTTAGAAAAAAATTAGCAATGTGGAAGAGACAATATACCCTTCCGAGGGTGGGAGACTTACTTTGATCAAAAGCACTTTATCAAGTTTTCCCTTTTTTTTTTTTTTTTCATGTCTTTATTCAACATCCCAAGAAAGGTCAAGGTTTGAAAAGATCCAAAGAGATTTTTTATGGGGAGCTAGTGCACTAGAGAAAAAACCTCATTTGGTGAATTGGAATCTAGCTCAGTTAAGCAAGGAGGGGGGCCTTGGAATTCATAACCTCGTTGTCCTAAACAAAGCTTTGCTTGGGAAGTGGAGTTGGAGATTTGCTATAGAAGGAGAGTGCTAATGGAAACTATTCTTAGTGAAGGGGAGGGGTATTTGGAAGAAGTGAGAGAAAGTTATGGAGTTAGGGTGTAGAAGGCCATTAGAAATAAGTGTGAGGGTATAAGTAGTTCTCGCTTTTTATTTGGGAATGAGAGAAGGTTTAAATTCTGAAAAGACTTGTGGTGCAAGAACTAAACTTCGGAAGAAGCATTCCTAAATTTATTCTCTTGTGTGGTCAACAAAGATGGATGGGTGGCTGAGGCTTGGGACGTTTCTTAAGACATTTTAATGATAGGAAGCTGGGTGAAGTGGAAACTTCGTTTTGAAACTTACAACCTTTGGTAGTTAAAAGAGATGTGGAGGACAATCTGGGTTGGAATAAAACCAAGAATGATAGGTTCTCAGTTAGATCTTTTTATTATTCCTTTTCTGGAGGACCTAGTGATCCTTTCCTATTTAGTATTGTGTGAAGGACTTGGGCTTCTGTGAATATTAGCTTTTTTGCTTAGGAAGCATCTTGGATATAATTCTAACTCTTTATCAGCTTAAAAGGAGGGGTTGGAATTTCCCGAATGGGTGTTATTTATGCAAATCAAGAATGTTGTGGATTTTGATTTATTTCCTTTTTGGAGTAAAGTGAGTTTTGCATTCCTCAATTAGAGGGAATTTGTTGGGTTGGCATGGCTCTTTCGTGTGTAAGAAATGGAGGAAAGCACGAAGGGTTGCTTCCTTGTACTTGTGGTGGACTATTTGGAAGGAAAGGAACAAAAGGGCTTTAAATGATGTTAAGCAATCTAACCAAGTAATTAAATATGTTTTTATGTATACTTTTGTGGATTGGCCTAGGGTGTATATTAAGGACCACACACTATCTATGTTAGATTTGGTAGATTGGTTGAGTTCATAGTAAGGGGAAGGTTTTTTTTGCTCCTTACCTTTTCGCTTATTCTGGGCTTTTATTGTATACTTTGTGTGTACTTGCTTGGCCTTTTCTACGACACTTTTAATACATGTTCTCTTTTTGCCTATAAGAAAAAAAAAGTATTTTCTTTATACTGGAAGCATCTCCTTCTTGTACCCCACACACTCTGATTGTAATATGTGTACAACATTCATTATAAATTGGTTGTGTAAGATGGGTTGTGGAAAATATAGCATTTGGGGAAGATAAATCCTAATATCTTTGAGAGGTAGGTAATTGAATTCCACTTATTTTGTTTTTCAGGGCATGTTTTGAAATATCAGAAGGTTCTACTTTTGGTGTTAAACAATTTCTTGAGGAGTTCCTTGGCAAATGGAGGTATGTGGATGAACAATACTATGTTCCTGCTGGCAGAGAGCCAAATGTGGTTTGTATGGGAGGATGTGATAGGAGTTTTACATTGGGAATTGGTGAGTACCTTGAAGTCGTTGATGTCTATGTTGTGACACTTCTTGGGAGTGTTCTAAATGACATGGAACATGCTTTCTCTTGGGTTGAGAAAGCTGAATTACCTGAGGAAAAAAGAAAGGTAAAACATATTTTTTCTGGCCTATAATTTGAGATTGGGTTATTATTACAATTGATTGATATGGTTTATTTTGTCACTATTATATCCGATATAAAACTGTTAATTTATCTATTTTTTGGGGATTTTGGAAACTACATGAAAATTGAAACTAAGACTGTTTGGGAAGTGTTTTCAAAAACAATTTTGAAAAACATTTTTAAAAAAATGTTCTATGATGTTTTGTAAAACAAAAGGATGTTTGGAACCTGAAATTTTTTAACCTGTTTTCTATGTTTTTAAATATGTTTTAAAAATGACTTTTATATGTAATGCTTCATTTTTAATCATTCTTCATATTTATATAATTATTTTTTAAAACAGTCCTAATAAGAAAACAATAAAAAAAACAACTAAAAGATGTTTCCATTTTATATGTAATGCTTAAAAAAAACCCCATTTTCTGTATTTATGAACATAAAATTGTTTTCTGGTTTTTGGTTGTCAGACTTATTTTCCCTTTTATTTATTTATTTATTTTTTTGTTTCAGAGAACAAAAACCTGTTTTCGAAAATAGTTACCAAACAAGGGCTAAATCTTTTTGCTTTCGTAATATGTGAGCTAATTTTCAAATGCTAAAGTCCTAAGTTTTCCCATTGCATACGCTGCATTCTGTTCTGATTGTAATTAAGAATTCTGATCTGTATGGATGATAGGATGGCTAGTCTTGGGAGTGACTTGTGGGATTCCTATTAATCATCATTGCGACAGATTATGGTTGTTATTTTTTCTATCAAATATTAGGCTTGGTAAAAATAAGATCATACTAGCCAAAACCATAAGACATCATTTTGGGGCTGTCATTGCCACTTGCTAAAATTCAGCTTGGAAAAATTGTGTATGATTTTCATTTTTTTTTGGAATAAAATGGACATTTTTTTCTTCTTAAATTTTTCTTTCACTTGATCTCAGGGTGCTCTCATGAGATAGGAATTTTGATGGATTTCAAAAAGAGATGTAATGAAAACAATGGAGTATTTTCCAAAGAAAGAGTTTATGATATTTTTTTATTGATTAAAGATACATATATTTTTTTTATTGGAAACGACACAGAGATATATTGATAGAAAAAAAGTACACATACGGATGAGAAATCCTCCCGCCTAAGAAAACTAAACTACAGGAAATTACACTGTAAAACAAGCGAACACTCTATAAAGGACCATTCCTTATGGAGTACACACCGCTAACCAATCAAGTTGTAGCACATTAAGGGGAGTCCCCTTAAAAACCTTGGAATAGAAAGCCCAAAGAGAAGCAAGGAAAACAATAGAGTCTCAAAGATACTTTGAATTTCTTGCTTTATCCTCAAAATCCTCGCGTTTCTTTCCCACCACACAACCCGAATAAGAGTGATGCTCGCAGCTTGCCACAAAACTAACCCCCTCTTAGAAGAACCAAAACCATTAAATTTGATGGACATCATGTCAAAGATGCTCCTCGGGGGGACCCAATCCAACTTAGCTAACTGAAATAACCTATGCCACAACCCAATCGTCAAGGAACAATGAAGAAAAAGATGATCTACTGATTCCCCATACTTCATGCACAGAATACAAATATCAAGACTAAGGGCTTTGTAAGGTCTTCTCACTTGTAACATGTCATTAGTATTCACCTTCTTGTGTGCCGCTAACCAGACAAAGGACTTCACTTTGAAAGGAACTTGAGAATTCCAAACGAACTTAGAAGGGAAAACCTGAGGAGATCCAGAAAATTGAGATAATGTTAGAAAGAAGGATTTGACTGAAAAAGGCCCTGAAGAAGATAATGGCCAAAATCTGGCATCTAGAACCGAAGGAGATAAATGCAATCCATCAAGTAACCGTATGAAGCCTTCTAAGTCCTCTATCTCAGAATCTGATAGGTTAAGGCGGAAATTTAAATTCCAAGAGAAAGGACGAGTAGGACCGAGAACTGAAGAAATAGGGATGTTTTTATCCAAGACTACTCTAAATAGTCTTGGATATTGGGTTCCCAAAGGTTGGTCCCCCCACCACAAATCTTCCTAGAATCGAATTCTTTCCCCATTTCCTACCACAAACCGAGTAAACAAGGAAAACTCCTGAAAGACTTGTGCGATAGCCTTCCAAGGACAGCGATGTGACCATCTGACTAAAGTGTTAGCATCCCAACCATTAGAGTGTGAACCATAAATGCTTAATATGACCTGATGTCATAGAGCTGAACCCTCTTTAGGGTACCTCCACAACCATTTCCCTAAAAGAGCAAGATTTCTTAGAGAAATATTCCCAAACCCAAACCTCCTATTTCCTTCGGTTTACACACAACATTCCACCTCACTAAATGATCTCTTTTGCCTTCCCCAATCCCTGACCATAAAAAATCCCTTTGCAACCTCTCGATTTTTGCACGACTGAAGCGGGTAGCTTAAATAAGGATTTGATTAAAGATATCAAATCCATTATATTTGAAAGTTTTCATGCTCGGATGGCTTTTGAAATGAAAATAATTGAAACCAAATGAAAGATTTGATTATTTTTAGTGATATGATCAATGATACCTTCTTTTTCCTTCCAAAGATTTGGTTGTTTTTAGTGATAAGAGCACACAATATCTTTGTTTTCGTTCTCATTCAAGACCAATTACCTGCTTCACTTGACTATTAAGCTTCATCTTGAAAGTCCTGAATATGATCTGTAATTGGGAAGGGGATGGTCCAATATTTGATTAATACCTGGTTAAAATCAGACATATTAGGACTTTGTATTGGACACACAAGGATTATGCAAGCACATAAGATTTCAGGCACTTCTATTTTTTATTATTTGGTTTCCTATTTTCCCTTTTCTTTTGTAATATTATAATGTAGATTTTCAGGATTTCTTTGTTTTGTCCTTTATTCCTTTTTCATTAGTTTTAAGTGTCAGGGTTTTCAATGGATCAGTTTTGTGTTTGTATTGTTAACCCATATCCAGTCCTCATGAGACCTATAACATCTGTGCATATAATTGGATCCGGGTCATGATGTAGCAGAACTTACATGGATCCCATCCAATTGATAACCCTTGTGTTTCTTTGAGTTACCTTTGTATGTTCTTGGTGAATTTGGTTCCTGGATTCCTGACCTTCACACCATTTTAGGCTAAACATATGGACATTGACCTAATGTTTTAAGGTGTTTCTCAAGGTATATCAACTAGTACGTCTATTGGTTACTCCTTTTTTTTTTTTTTTAAATCAGAAACAAAAGCATATTCATAAAAATACAAGATTAAAAGAGAAGGATGAGAAATCTTTTGCTAAATTAAAAAATCTGATTAAAACAGAGGAAAAGAAAAACCCACCAATAGACATCAAAATGACTCGATATTGCTATTTTAACACTTTTGATCTACATATTGAGATCCTATCAAATTAGATGATCAGAGGACTGCCTTGAAAGCTGTAGCAGTAGAGGCCCAAAAAGGTAAATAGGAATAAACTAGATCCCATATCATTTCTGAAGTCCTCCATTTGTCCTCAAAGATCCTCACATTTCTTTCCTACCATACTATCCAAATTGACATAATACAAGTGATTTTCCAATGAACTTTGTCTCTAATAGTGTTCCCCAAACCTCTAGAGGAAATTGTCAACATGTTACCAATATTTCTGGGAGAGACCAAATCCAATCGGGTTGGTCTGAATAGCTTGTTCTATAATTCCAAAGTCCTCGGACAATGTAAAAACAGGTCGTTGCCCATACACAAAGTGCAACTATCCAGACTAATGATTGTGAAAGGTCTTCTCACCTGAAGCAAGTCATTGGTATTAACCCTTTTATTGGCCGCTAAACAAGCAAATCCCTTGACCTTTAATGGGACTTTGATTTCCATATGAATTTTGTTGTAAAAAAGAAAAGTGGAGTTGATTGATTAGATAAGGCTAAGAAGAAAGATCTAACCTGGAAGATAATAATGACTAAACTCTTACATTTGGGGAAGATGTGAAAGATTTACACAAAGAAACTTTCTGGTCCACATGTACACTGCGAGATTCACCATCCATAATGTTTGGTGTATTGGTTTGACTACGCTCCACCTCTGTCTAAAGGATCTTTGTTGAAAACAATATGAAAGACATTGAAGGAGTGATACAGAATAAAGTGATTTGCCCTCTAGGCTAAACCAGTTGGCAGCATTGATCTACTAAAATGAAATGTGGGGTTTGTGAACTTACTTCATGTGACCCAAAAATATTGCCAAATACTTTGATGTTCTTTCTTACATTGCTGAATGAGTGTTGGTGGACTCAAACTAAAGTGTAGTGTTTCATTTTCTTATTAGATGAGGAGAATTTCGTTCTAAGTATTCTGCTGCTTCTTTTTCTAGGAACTTTTGATGACATTACACTCCCTTCACCCCCCTAAAGCCAAATTATCACAAGGTTCCTTGTCAAATTCTCTAGTGGATGATCATGAAGCTCATTGTTCTTCTTCAAAAGAAGTAATTCTATCTGAGGGACACCTGAAAGGCTTGAAGCCCCAACACCCACCAACCAATGGAGAGAAGGATAGGAGAACAACAGTTCTAAACTTGTCCAAACGAATGGATTCATGTTTCTGGTGGTACCGTTCCATCACTCTGAAGCTTGGCAATACTCGGGTGGTCATATCCAATGGAAAGATTATGCTGGGCTGTTTGATCTTTCTAGTATATTACATTTTTCGAAGGAAACGAGCTACTTTAAAGAGGTACGATACTCTTTTCTTGCTGGTCTATACACATGCTTTAATATCAAATGTCACAAAAAGGTATCCTATGACTCGTTTTCATAAGCATGTTACAGAAACCATGCTTGTGAACACGATTTTTTTCCTTTTTCCTTTCCTTTTATAGGTGGATTGACATCACCTCCTACTGAACACAAACCAAATGAACTATAAGATGGTGAACTAGAAGGGAGGATAGACTTTGGTGAATAGTATTATGATAAAATCCATGAGCTATTGTGCATCACCTGCTGCATTCTTGTTACTTGTGTTGAAAACTCAAGCTAGGTTTTCTGACTTAAAATAGCTTAAACAGTCTTGTTTCATTATATGGGCAGGCTTAGACCAGTAAATTATGAAATAGCCCCACTGTAGATATTGCCTCTGGCACACTTGCTTGGATTTGACTCAGAGATCGGGCTTCGGCCGAGCTGGGAATTTAACTTAAAGCCCAAGCCCAGTCCTAGGCACAGATCTTGAATAAATATAATTACATTTAAGGCGAAGGTTCATTTGTTGTTGGTTATGTCAATTCCCACTCATGCATAATATTTGTGGATTTTTTTGAATTTTAATCCTCGGGCAGGACTGCTGCATAAAAAGTCTAAGCCTAGCCCTGGAAGACTTGTGCAGGCTTATAGGTTAGGTTCTGGGCCAACGGGCCAAATTTACATCCCTAACTTTTGCCCATGTTAGTTTCTTTATGCCCTTACGGAGTAAGGTAGTAGACATTTTCTTCATTAAGCTCTATTATTAGTCACTGAATCATTGTGAGAACCATACAAAAAATGATGATAGATTTGGTGCCAGAATAAAGAATTTGTTATTTGATATGGTATTTCATTGTAAGTCTGAATTTTTTTTTTTCTTTTTTTCTTTCCAGGATTGCTAGCAGACAAGCTTCCTCCATGAAAGAGGCTTTGACCAGCTTGTGGCAGCTTGCCTTCTCATACCAAGTAAACCCCCTAGCAGCCCTTCAACCCCTCCCTGCTGCAGCACCCGGAAACCGGTCATGAAGCTTTTTATTACAGCTTTCTTTCTCCAGAAAACCGTGTGCTTCATCGACTGAGGGATGGAGGTTTTGCCTTTTTTGTGAACCTTAAATAATTCCTGGAAATCGTAATAGATAGATATATTGGGGGCATGGGCCACACTGGTATGCATTGTCGTAAGATTTAGCCCCATTGTTGTCATAAATTCATAGTGTTTTGTTGATATTTAGCAAAAAATAGAAAAGGATGATGTCAATTTTTTCCATTTTCTTTCATATTCCCTGCAAACAAAACATGATCAAGCAAGCCTAATGCTAGATGGTTTAATTCAATGAGTTCTTCAATAAATCAAATAATTATTTTTCTATTTTCCAAAGACTTATGTTCTTATAAATTATAATATTTGAAGGATAGAAAATGCACCGATCAAATTTTAAAAATATTTTAAGTGATTTTTAATCCATTACTGTTTCTTAAAAGTATTCACTTTTTTTTTTCTTCAAAAAAAAAAAAAAAATTGGGGTTATGCATCCTCTTATCAAAACACTCGAAAATACTTTTTCCATAACTAAAAGCAGTTTTACGGGAATCACTATCATTCCCATAGAGACCCATAATAGGCCGAAGAATCTGACAAAAGGCATCAAAACACAAAACAATCCACCCAAAAACAGGATCCAAGAAGGCTCCCAAAAGAATATACAGGTGGAGCCCACAACCAGGGATTCATCCTGCATATATTACTACAATAATCAGTCATAAAAACCTACCAAATGGTCTTCCATTAACGCTTGCACTGCTAAGACTTACAAGCAAAATAACAACTCTTGTCACAATGAAGCATCACAGTCCTCATGTAAAGTTTTGACCAAGTAATAAATCGGGTTAAATTCATTAATCTTGAGCTGCAAATCCAACATGGAATGGTTTGAATGTTTTCACTTCATTCTTGAGCTGAGTTCAATATTTCATGACAACTTGAATTGCAGTTGGCAAAATGCCTTTTCAAATCGTCCTACTCTCATTATAAGAACAAGGATAACAACTTCTACGGGGGTAGGAAAAAAAAAAAGAAACTCATAATTTTTAATGAGACAACAATTAATTAATTACTTGACCAAAAATGTCCTGCTATATCACCTTCATTGCTCGTCTGCTGCAGCTGCTGCTGTCTTACCAGCACGGTTCTCCCAGAAGGCGTTGCTGTAGTGGTGGCTTGCAGTTCTCTCTACTATGTCAGGTTTCATTTTTTCAGAGTAGCTTCTTTTCTAGGTTAGCAGCAGCCATTCTTTGTCGCTTCTTCCAGGCTGGAATCCGACCAGGGAAAACCCACCTCAACAATCTTTCCCATGAATAGCAGCCCAAGAACATGAGGAAAGCCCAGATCAGTAGCTTGTTCCTCAATCCCACTGGCATGGGCACCAATTTCAACCAGTCATTCAAGTCCCTAAATAAATCAGAGGTGATGACTGTGAAGAAACCAACAGCGCCAAAAAGGGCATAGAAAAATGGTTTGTTTTCTGGGATACTCTGGTTGAAAGGATGGCCCATGTAGTTCACAGCAAAGGTTGCCACTTGGATCATCATGTTCACCATGTATGATACAGTGTTCACAAGGTTAGGGTGGAAATCAGAGTCTGGCTCAATGCATTCATCTGGCATATATTTCTCAGCCTCCTTCACAGAAGAAATCAAAAAGAACAAATGGAGGGCAAACTGTCCTAGGAGAGACAGGAGGACGTAGGAGCAGAAGACATGAGGGTGGGGACGTGCAGCTGATAGTGTAGGAAGGGGTCGTGCATGTGAGATAAATAGGAAAAAAGCAGCTGTGAATACACCGCTTATGGTAGCTTGGACATCACCAAGTTTGACGCCATCTAAATACATGACACTCAGCACATAAGCTGTTGCAAGGCAGTTGAGGCCAAGAATCTTAAACATCTGAAGGGTTGTCACTAGAGTACTGCGGCCTTGACGAATAATGTCAGTGGTAGGAGCAACTGATGCATGCTTTGCTGTGAATGGTGATGCCATTGAAGCATCCCCAAGCTTCACAATGGGAACTGCGCGACCATCACCCTCCTCATTCAGTTCATCCATGAGCTTCTTCAGCTTCTGACGTTGCATCTCTGCAGCCGTCAGATGGCGATTAGCAGCTGAGTGACTGGTGGATTCTGACTTTGAGGCAGATCTGCCTTTTGAAGGGCCTTCTCCATTCAGACTAAGGGCTTTGGTTGTTTCTGTTGCAGGCTTGGGTTTCTTTGACTTGACAGACTTGCTAGTTTCATCTTTAGATGCTTCTGAGGAAGATCCTCCAGTTTGAGTTGGTGGCATAGCATTCAATAAAGCAACTCCTACATGGGCCTGAGAAAATGAATAAGATAAAACTTCGAATCTTTTTCCACATCTTTACAATTATGAAACAGGTTACCTATGATATAATAGAGAACACTTTCTAATTATAATCCTATGGTCCTAACTATGACATGATGGATGATGGTAGCAAAATATAAGTACCCAATACTTGAATGAGGTAATTTTTTTTTTTTTTTTTTGGGATAAGTCAAGAGGGTAATATCTATAAATAACAAACAAGGTTGCTATATACCAAGGTATAAAAGGCGTATACAGAGGGTACCAAAAGGCATAAGCCTCAAGGGAGAGGACAACCAAAAGACCACCACTTCCTCCCTTGATTTATAGCATGCCTAGAAAGGTAAGATTGAGGATTGAGAAAATTCAAAGAGATTTCCTTCAAGGAGAAGGGGCTTTAGAAAAAAAGATTCATTTGGTAAAATGGCTGATTTTTTGCAGGGAGAAAAATAAGGGGGGCATAGGAATCAAGAATCTTTCTTCTCTTAATAAGTCTCTTCTAGGAAAATGGAGTTAGAGATATGTGTAAGGCTAAGTATGGAGAGGAGGAGTTGGTGCTCAACGTAAGGGAAGGGTATGAGGTTGGTGTTTGGAAAACCATCAGGAAGGGTTGGGACTTGGTTGACAGTAGAGTATATCCTTTTTAGGAGAGGAGGGTGATGTTTTGGAAGGATAAGTAATGTGAGGATGAACCCTTAGCTAGTGCTTTCCCTCCTTGTATGCCTTAGCTGCATCAAAGGAGGCTTGGGTGGCAGAGGCCTGATTTGATATGGGTGAGGGGGGACTTGTTTCATTAGACATTTGAATCATTGGGAGCTAGATTAGGTAGAGGATTTTTTCTTAAGGATTCAAGGAGAGTCAGTTACAAGGGATGATAAGTATAGAGTGGTTTAGATGGGTTCTAGAAAGGGGGTTTTCTTTTTCAAATATTTTTATTCCATTCTGGACATAAGGCATGCAATTCCCTTCCCTGTCACTGTCATTGGAATTCATGAGTCCCTCCAAAAGTGTTTTTTTTGCATGGGAAGCTAGTTATGGTGTTAACCATAGATCAGATTCAGAAGAGAGGATGGGCTTTGGCAAATAGATGTGTTCTTTGCAAATGAAAAGAGTAATCAATAGATCATATTCTCATTCATATCGCTTTGGTAGCTTTTGTTCTTTTTGTTGGACATTCCTTGGTACTTCCTTTGTCAGTAAGGGACACTATATTAGGGAGGTATGGTTCCTTTGCAGGGATGTAACACTAGGATTGTATTCCCACAACCTAAAATAAAATGTTTAAATCATTGGTTTCCTGGCCAAGACATACTTCAGGTGGTGTCAAGTATGAGGCTGGTGGGAGCAAGGAAATTGTTTGCATAAGACTCCCATTCACTGGATAGAGTATTTAATTTGTCATACTCTTTAGATGCTCAGAAGGAGGCTTTATATTTTACAGATGCCCATGCTTGACTATCATGTCCCAAAAAGATTGGTTTTAACTCTATATAAGAACAAGGCCAACCAATTCCCAACCATTTAGGTTTTCCACAGGAATTCTTGACTGCCATTCAGCTCTATTTTGGGTCATGTCGTACTTGATTCAAAGTTATTATATAATTTCTCCCTGCCTTACTCAAGCTCTTTCTGAATAGGCATATCCCTTAATTTCAAGAAACAAAACAAATAATTAAAAAATTTCAAAAAAATAGAATACCTGTTTCAGAGCTCCAACATCATTGGTTCCATCACCACACATCAATGTCATCCTTCCCACTGTTTTGAAAGTGGTCAATATAAGTTCCTTTTGCTCAGGAGCAACCCTTGCAAATACCTGATAGCATTGTTGGAATAAGAATTGTCAAGATGAAGCTGTGCTGAAAACTAGTATCAGACATATAGTATGAGCTACAACCTTCACAAAGGGAATGACTTGTAGAACAGCAGAAGTCTGTTGTAACATTTCGAAGCAGTCACCTCCAATGCAGAGATCATGGGTTTCTGATAAAGCTTCAACCTCTTTCGCACTGTAGTCACAGTTAATTTAGAAAAGAAGGGCAGGAGGGGATTAAATGAGTCTGTTATTGCACTACAATGACTAATAAATCAGCAGAAGAAGAAATAAGGCCCTTTCCAAATAGATTTAAGAAAATGACAAAAACAAGGGATATGGGCACAAAGCAAGAAATTAAGATTGAGTTTACAAGGATGTTAAATATGGCAAAACTATGGCAGGTGCAAATGTACCTGTAGCGAATTATCTCAGTTTCATCTGGTGAAATCCACTCGTATCCTTCACTATTCCTTGCTGGACCAAGAATTAATGTTGGCTTTGAAATAATATGAACTTGGCCAGCAACATGACAAGCTGTCAAAGCTTGATCACCAGTAATCATTGCCTGACATTAGAAAACCCCATCTTCAGAAGGATAACTTTATTTTTAGGATGAATATCATTTAACTTGATCCCTATAAATCTAAAAGCATAAGAAGAAATATTTTGATGCAGTGCACCCAATGAGAGTACAGCAAGCCAACACCAAGAAATTACTGCCCAGATAACAATACAAACCCTTACCCTGGTTTCAACTTCTAAACTTGAGGAGTTCAAGTCTAGAACCAAGCAGCCAATATCATATTCATAGTGAAACACGAAAAAATTTGAGCAATCATTTTGAAAAATATGAGGTTTGAGAACAATAGTTGAGAAAGATAACACTGAAATCAAAATCCTAGAGCGCCAAGGGTTCTGAAACCAACATCCTGTGTTCACGTCCAGGATCAAAGAAAAACTAATTTTTTTTTTCTCAATCAGATTATCTGCTAGAAACCACATGAAACTAAAGAAATACAGAAGAGGCAAGTTTGTTTGTCTTTTTTGTTTTGAATTTCCAATTTTAAATTTCCATAAATCAAATCTATTTTGGAAGTTCAAACTGGAATCAAATGCAAAACTATAGTTAAGTGAACAAAATGTCTATCAAGGAGAGGTCAGGTTAGTAAGAAGAGTGATTTGCTTACCAAGTCATGGGATGATCCTTTTAATTCAGACAGAACAGTAGCTGAATCTGCTCTAATAGGACAGTTAAATACCTGAAATTTAAATGATAAGCCATTGTTGACAACAAAGATGTGAATGGTTAATAGCACTTACTACACAAAATTGATCTAAATACTAAAGAAAAAACTAAAAGTAGACCATAAAATAAAAATATAAAGAGGGCAAAAAAATTAAATACATAATTACTTACCGCAAAACCTGCAAAGGTAAGGCCACTCTCCACCACATCTCTATCCATGTTCCTAGCTTCACTAACCTTCATTCAGTATAAAACAAGAAAGCAACCACTGAGGTATACATAGTCGCCATCATGAAATGTGAATAAAATGGAAATGAAAAAAGATGTTTTTAGAAACACCAAAAATAAAAATATGGATAGAATAAAAAAGATGAACTTAGGAAATGGTAAAAACACGATAATGGTATATTTTTTCAAGTTGATACCACTGAGCCAGTCTTAAGAATACAGACATATTACCCAGTAAAAATACAAAGTAAAATCTTAGGCAACAATAAAATCCCAAGGAAAGGATTCAACAATTGCCTAGACAATAACTAAATAAAGAACCAAGGAACTATTACCTTGTGGTTGAATAGAAATAATGAATGTCATCTTTGAAGATGTTGTCATCATCCCATTGTTCTCAAATTCTATTGAACAATGTAAAATATCACAATGTGATCACAGAACCAATTAAAAGAGATTCCCCAATTCCAATTAGGAATTCATTGGGTCCTTTAAATTTTATTCATTTTACCGAATGTGATGTAATTTGACAGCAGAAGCAACACTGTCTATCCATTATTATAATGGCAGTATATCCATTCTTACAAGCATATGAATATTTGCAAAGAGAGAAAATAGCATACTGAAAAATTTCTCAAATGAAACCTACTTTCCTTAAAGTATTAAAATTTAGTTTGGAAAAACTGAACTCTTGCTCCACACCTGGTAATCTAGAGTAAATAATGCCAGGAGTCCAATCTTTGCGCTACTTGTGCAAATATTACTTCACAATTGCTGCTGATGCAGAACTTATACAGAAAGGTGATAATTCAGAGCTTGTTTGCGAGTAATTCTAGAAGGGTGAGAAACTTTTCTAATGCTAAAAAGAGTTTTTCTTACAAAAATGAGATATTTGACAAATTTTTAAAAATCACTTTTTTGTTATATAATGCATCACCAAAAACACTATCAGAGCACTTCTTTTAGTTCATATTCTAACATTAACTCATTCTTCATAATAGTGTTTTTAATAGAAGTGCCACTGACAATGACAAAAGCACTACAAGGTAAAAGCACTTTCACTAGAATCACTCCCAAACAGGCTATGTCTTCAAACTTAAAACTAAATTTGCAATGAACTTAAATTGCCATATTCAAGGTTCAATGTCTTCAAAACTTAACACTAACTAAAGTTGTTTCCTATAAAATAAAATAAAATAAAAATAAATTAACACTAACTAAATGTACAAAAGAACTGAAATTGCCATATGAACATTTTCAATTAAAAAGCAAAGAAGAAAAACACAACGGAAATAAAATTACATGGAAGAGAATTCTTACTGTCATTTCTGGAAGGGACTTGAAAGCAAGGGCCAAAACACGAGATCCTTGACGCGTGTATTTCTTGTAGGTCTCAACATAGGAAGGTGGCAAATCAACAAGCCTCTCCTGAATAGTTTCTGGAGCCCCCTGAAATGGGAGAAAAGAAGCTTGCTTAGTGAGAATAATGAATGAGCCATGATAGGTAAAATCTGAATTGCTTTTCCAGTTGCTTCTATTTAGTGTAGGCGCACTTCTGAACAGAAAACAGAGGAAACAAGCCAACTGATGATAAAATAACAAAGGAAAAATGTCACATGGAATCAAACATACTGGTCATTTTTCAGTTGACAAAAAATAGAACTGACAAGAAGAAAAAATATGAGATGCCATAAATAAAATAATGTTGATTAACATCAACTGAAGCAACATGTATCTAGCAACTCTTGTGAATCCAACTTTCACAGGCAGTTTTTAATCTTGATGGTTTGCTTGTAAGTTACTGAGAGCCTTAAATGTGGTACTGGCCACAAAAGCAAAAGTGAAAAGACCTTCCACCTCAGGAAATTCTGAAAATAAATGAGCATGACTTAACATTTCTGACAATACACATCTAATTACATGAGTTTGCCGCATAAGGACACTACTGATATTAACTAGGTTCTTTTTTGGATAAACAGAGAGAGCAAGGCATTTATCCCAACTGTCAGCAAAACAAACCTTAGGTGATATGAGTCCATCTCGCTACCCTAAACTTAAATACCACTTAGGCTCAGAATTCAAGACTTTGGTTCATTGCCAGAGCATGCTACTACTAAGCTGCACCACTTAAACTTGATAATTTAGATATAAACATAAAAAATGAACTATAAAAAAATTACATACATATATACACATATATATGTTAATTCCTTTAATCTTTATGGGCATTTCTAAGAAGGGCAATTTTCAAATAACCGTGAAAGAGAGAGAGAATGATTAATTAACCCCTCCATATTTTCATGATACAGTAATGATTCAATAAAAAACAATATAATGGCAATGAGAAAGAGAGAAATATTTCTGGAATTCATACTCTGTCATTCTGTGGAGCAAAAGGGGACAGTTTTGTATCTCAAGTGTATTCTTCTGTATTTCAACGTTGTTTTTGGGTTGAACGTAAGTTTGGAGAAAAAAGGAGACTACTCTAGAGGGAATCATGGAGAATTTAGCATCTAAGCCTGGTAAAGGGAGGATCAATTACCAATCTCCTTTTGAGGATTTGCCTTTGGTGCTGCTTTTAAGATTAAAGCTGTTTATGACACAGTGGTGGAACTCTTCGATGAGCAACATCTTCCAAAGCAGCAAGACTCACTCTCTTACCTTTTGAATCTGTCAGCCTATATTATATCCACTATTGTAATAGTAGCATCTGTTAAAAGGTTTTTTCAGAATTATAACAGTAGCAACAGTTCAGGAAAGTCAGAGAAACTTCAAATAGACTTATTGTGTGGAGGGGGTGAAAAAGGAGGGAAATTCCATTTGGCCAAATAGAGTGTGATCACAAAAATGGTGGGAGGTTCTGGATTAGAGGTTTGTGTGTACTTAATAAAGCAATGGAGAGCAAGTGAAGTTGGATATTTGCAAGTGATAGAGATGGGTTATGCAGGAAATAGTGGTGGACAAGCTAAGGGAAATGGAGGTGCAATGTTCTCTGAAATGCCATTAACTTGACCTGACTAGGATTCTCATGGGGAATTGTGTGACTAAATCTTGGTATGATGTCTGGTGTAAGGAGACTCTTCAATTCTCGTATCTCTTCATATTAGCAGCAACCAGATAACGGAGTTAATTACTAATGCTGGGATAGATGTAGTAGTCATCGGCACCTGATGTTGCTTAGAAGTATTCATGACTAGGAACTCAAGCTGATGGAAATATTCATGGTTTGCATCTAAAATTTTGCTGTAAGAGAGGATAGGGAGGATGTTCCTATATGAAAGATTTCTAAAAGAAGTCATTTCAATTAAATCATACTTCAAGGCACTGTGTGCAATGATCAACATTTCCATCACCAGTGTGTGGAGTTCTAACGTATCACCCCAGGTTGGTTCCCCTTTTTTTAATGTGTGTGTATATTGGAAGTTGTTTGGAAAACGATTTTTGTTAAGCTATTTATTTGATCCAAAAGCTTCCACTATTAGGTAATTGTGAGCCAACAAAGTATATTATGGTAATTTGATCTACAACCTAAAGAATGCTTACCATAGACCAACTAATGAGGGGGATAACCTAGGCAAACTAATGTAACACAGGGAAAGGAGGAGTCTGATCACATGGTTATCCATTTCATGATGGTTTGAAGCATTCGGACCTTATTGTTATTTATCATGTCTACTATCAATGAAGCCCAAAGGAGCATTTGGCTAGTTGGCAAGGTGGTTTTGTGATGAAAGAGGAGGAAACTGAGTAAGACTCCATTGTTGAGCTAATTTTGGTGCATATGGAAGGAATGAAATAAGAAAAATTTTGAGAATTCACCTATAAAAGTTAATGTTGAAAAATTAACTTCCCAAATCCTTTGATTTCATGGATCGGGGACTTACTTGGGGAGGGAAGTTTGTTATTCCTAGATTTCACAGATAGGGTGAGGTGGGAATAAGGCCCTTTCTGTAGCCTAATGCTTTTATTTCACTTTAGCTTTGTTTGGGTGCTCCACCTAAACATTCTGTGTACCAAAGGTTGTGTCCCCTTTTGTAGCATTTATAATATATATATATATATATATATATATATATATATATATTTTATAGACAAAGGCAGATTGAATTAAGAACCATAGTTGTGAAAGGTGCGCCAAGGCTCCAGGCGACGCGACGCGACCCTCCGGCACCTCACCTGAAGGCAGGTGACGCCCCTTCACGAAGGCGCCGCTTAGGCGTGCAAGGCGCTCGCCTCCGGCAAGACGCGACGAGGTCTACAGAAGCGCCTTGATCCCCTATCTCCTTCTTCTCCTTCTGCTTCTTCTTCTTTTGGTTTTCTTCTCCAGTGATGGGTTGTAGAGGGCAGAGAGAACCCTTTTTTTTTAGACTAGAACGACATCGTTTGGTCCCTATTCTTTAAAAAAAGACAGGCTAAAACGACGCCGTTTTGGCCCTGTTTCTCATTCCAGCCCCCTTTTTCTAGTTGTTTTCAACTCGAGAACACCCCAAAATTTTGCCATAGCATCTGCTATGCGGTGAAGAAGTGAAGAAGTGAAGAAGTGAAGAAGACAAAGAAGATAAGGAAAAATAGAGAAAAAATAGACGTACCTTTGTCAGGACCTTGGTATTTTCCTCTTTTCTTCACTTTTTTGCATTTTTTTCCGTTCTTGTCTCATAACTCTCATTGGCATTTTTAAAAATATAAATAAATATTGTATTTTGACATGAAAATTTTACTAAATAAAAATAAACAAATAAAAAACTCTCATGTGTATATTTTTTGTTCATATGATATGCATATTTATTTTTTTTATTTTTCAATTTTTATTTTCTTAATTTAATTATAATTACTTCATTGTAGTATAAATAATTTGTTTGCAAGATGGATAATGAGAGTGAAACTCAAGTGGACTGTAGTGCAAGTGGAAGAAGAGATCTCGGATGGAAGTATGCTTGTTTGCCAAATGAAAAAGATTTTTTTTTTTTTTTTTGATAGATAAACCCACGGAAGCTATTTAGAAAAAGGGAGCTTAAAAGGCAACCCGAAGCATATAGGGAGTATACACGAGATGCCAAAAGACAAAAAACAAAAAGGTAAACACTCACCAGCCCTCAACTAGAACCCAACCAATCAACAATTACCAAGGACCTCTTTGTTCCATTTACTCAGGTTGCATTTCAAAGCCCGTAACTTCTTAGCAAGCACAAAACTCGGTTTCCCTTAAAATTGTAAGATTGTCACCACTCTTTAAATTTATCCGTAAAACCTTCCACCCTTAGCTACATGTTTTCAAACCTAAAAGGATTTTTGCCTTTTCTCACCCCTTTGTAATCTAACAAAATAGGGCAATGATCAGAAACTTGTCTTGGCAAAAGAATTTGCATTGCCCCCAAACAAGATCCTCCCAGTCTCCTGAAAACAAAAAGCGATCCAACCAAGCCTTTAGCAAACCTCCTTCCCCTCCACTCCAAGTGTAGGCACCACCACCTAGTGGCGGGTCTACTAGTTTGAATTCATCAATAAAGCTAGAGAATTCTCTCATAGTAGTTGACATTTGCCTACCATTACTTGTTTCTCCAGGAAACCGCACCACATTAAAGTCCTCTACTATGCACCAAGGCTCATTCCAAAGCCCCTTGACAGCAACTAGCTCCTCCCACAACTCCCTCCTGTCCCTTCCTTTAAGCGGGCCATATAACCCAGAGAACACCCAAACAAACCCCTCCTCGCAATTTCTAAAGCAACAAGAAATAGAAAAAGAACCCACTTCAACCTCCAACCCTTCCAAAACTCTCTTATCCCATAGTAATAACACCCCTCCCACAGTGCCCCTTGCATCTAATGACACCCAACCCAAGTTCCTACCAACCCCCAAGCTTCTAACAAACCTATCAGACATCTCCTTCATTTTTGTCTCCTGAAAACACACCAAATCTAGCTTATATTTTATAAAAAAAAATGTATTCATTGGGTGCATTCCTCTCTTTACATGCCTTTGTCATTGTTAAAAATAAACATCACATAAAGGATCAAATAGTAACAGAAATAGGAAGAAACATAAATACAAAGAAAATACTTCATTTCATCATGGAGAAAGAATAATTGATAATGTCCTATGAATCATTCAAATTACATGCTTAACTTTCTTATTCATGAGCTTCCAAATAACCTTTTTTTTTTATCAGATAGCTTCCAAATAACATAAGGATCTATTATGATAAAATGAGGTATCTTGATCAGTTCAAAATGCAAGGACATGAATAAGCAAAAAAGCAACCAACATACCTTCACAAAAGCAAGGAATTCCTCCTGAACGCGAACAACAACTGACATTCGTTTCAAGTAAGAGGCAAAGTGGTGTCTCTTAACAATTTGCACAGCTTGGCCGCTTCCCCTAAAATTGAAGGAAAAAACCAATTGACCATACAGTGAATTCAACAGCCCATACATCAACACATTAGAAATCTCATCAGCAATTTTGTCCCCTAAAAGAAACAAAAACTAAAAGAGTGCTGGAAGCCTAGATTCCCATATCAGATAAGATATCCTGCCTATGTATATATGAAATTTTTTTTATTTTTTGAATAGATACAAGAAGGATGAGCAATCCTTCAAAGATGTGACTAAGTGTTCTTATGTATGCATGTACGCAAACATGTAATGAAAATAAACTCAGTAAACTTGTATGAATATGTAAATGATGTAGAATTGTATCTCTATATAAATCTATATCGAAGTTGTGTCCTGGGAATAGTTTTGGTTGAAGGAGGTATGTATTCAATGACAACTAACAGAAATAAACATGCATTTAAACATTTCCTACCATTACAAAAGGGGGGATATATCCTGGCATATTTTTGGTTGAAGGAGGTATGTAATCAATGACAACAGCAATAAACATGCATTCAAAATGGGAAAAGAGCTTAGCATGGGCACACCATACATACCACCAGTAAACTAATGAATTGGAGAATTCCAGCTGAACCCAAAGTGTGTCACATTTTGGTCCTAGTTGCTAGCATTGAAATAATTTGACAATATAGGTAGGCACAGCTATTATTTAATAGAAAATGATATAGGTTGAGTCTACCCATATTTTACTTGTAAAATTTATTCATTGTATCACTGTCAAGATTACTAAGCTGCTAACTATGTCACCAAAGATTAAGTTGAATGGTTGCATTTAACACCAATATTTTTTTCCCTCATTTCCACCAGTGTTAACTAGTTTTACCATAATGATCTAGTAGCCTAGCAAGCTGCTATCTGAAACTTGATAGACTATCCTTCCAGAACACAGATTCAGTAATCCCAGAAGACTTTTCTTTCTTCCATTTTTTTTTCCTTTATATAAGGAAAACATGGTACATGGTACCCTGTTCTTCTCTGGCGTTATTTTTCCTTGTCCTTTCTTTAATGTTTTGCTCTCAAAGGAAAACCCTTCCTTCTATATCTCCATCTTTTTTTATGATAGATCTTTTTTCCCTTCTAGAAGTTTTGTTCAAAAAAAAGAAAAAGGAAAATATTTAGAATTGCATAGAACCCAAAAGATTTAACAATCTGAGAGGTTACACTCCAGCCAGAGATGAAAAAGAAAAAAAGATGAAACTAAGAACAAAGTTATTTGGGAAATAACTTAATACTGATAAATACAGCGTCTTACTTTTTGGGCACAGCCTTCTCATCAGATTTGTAAGACCAATCTATTCCTTTAAGGGCAGCCTTCTCAAGAGGATCACCAACCTACAAGCAAAGAGGCATTTAGTTATTTAACAGGACTACAAGATGGGCTGTTCAGTACAAGTTTCAACAAAACAAACGAATATGGTGCTATCTAAGCTTAATAAACATACAGAAAGTGTTATTTAAGCAAAACTTGCAGCCATCCCAAGATTTATGACCACCAGTTACAAAGCTTCACGTACACTTTTTTTTTTTTTTTTTGACAGGCGAAAGAGAAAATATATTAATAACGCCTAAAATGAGAAGCCCCAACATACACACGAAGTATACAGTTTGGCTTGTTTATGTCAAAATTCAGCAGCTAATATTTGGCCGATGGCAATGAGAATGTCCAATTCCTTTCAAAGTGGCCTTTTCTAAGGTGCCGACTTGAAAATTTTCTAATAGTCTGATATCTTGACACAGGAAAAATAAGGAGAAGAGAAAGGAATGATGGATAACTCAGGTTTTCAGAAACTAAATAACTTTAAATGGATGTGTTATGTAATCCTAACACTGAATTAGTCGAACATCGATTGGTCTATTGTTTATTTCTTCACCAGTTACAGATTTAGCATGAGGGAATATGACTACAATCTAGGACAAGACTCTTCTCTAGCCATAAAAGCATGAGCTGCAACAAGATCTAATGAGATTCTCTCACTTTGCATTCTACCAGGTTATCTGGAAGAAGAGAAATTTGAGGACATTCAACTGAAGAGAGACTTAAATTTATAGAGGATTGGACAGATTTAGATTTATTTTATTGTTTTTTCAAGTAGGTATATGAGAACTTCACAAAGCCTGTCATTCCATTACATTGTAGACGGTAGATAGATAGGGTTGAAGAGCAACCCCAAGACAGTTATTCCAAGTATTGGCATGGTTAACCCCAGGTGATATACGTCCAACCCTCTATCCTGCACCACTTAAATACCAAGGAGGCTCAAACTTGAGAACTCTCATATATAGCCAAAGGGCACTACCATTAAGCTATAAATAGAGGGCATAAATGAGAACTGAAATTGCAAGAACAGGATTAATACATATAAAATACATACATTATCTAGTCTTCCCATATACTTTTTTTCTTTGTTCAATATTCCAAGGAAAGTCAAACTGAAGCTAGAGAAAATTCAAAGGGATTTCCTCTAGGGAGGTAGGGCATTGGAGAACAAGATGCATCTTATGAAGCAGCCAACAGTGTGCATGGAAAAGAGTGTGTGTCTATGCACGGGGGATGGGGGCTTAGGACATTAGATGCCTTTCTTCGCTTAATAAGGCACTTTTATGCAAGCAGAGTTGGTGATATGCGACTGAAAGAGAAGTGTTTTGGAAACAAGTCATTATTAGCAAATATGGGGAGAAAGATGGAGGTTGGTGGTCTTGTGAATCGAGAGAGAGTCATGCGGTGGGGCTATGGAAAACTATCAAGAAGGGTTGGGAAACCTTTTATAGCAAATCTTCCTTTATGGTATGAAATGAGAGGAGGGTGAAGTTTTAGAAGGATAATGGTGTGGGGATGAACCTTTATGTGTATCCTTCCTTTCTTCATATGTTGTAGTCATTTCAAAAGAGACTTGGGTGACAAATTCATAGGACCAGACAGGTGAGGGGGTTCATTGGAACCCATGTTTTTTTGGACTTTTAAATTATTGGGAATTGGACAATATAGAGGAATTCTATTCAAAATTCCAAGGAATGTTGGTAGATAACAAGGGGGAAGACAAGGTCGTGTAGATGAACTCAAAATATAATAAGTTCTCAGTAAAGTCTTTATATGTTGCCTTGGAGCTTAGGGAATCAATTTTTTTTTCCAAGTGTGATTTGGAATTCTTAGGTACCTTCTAAAGTAGGTTTTTTCACTTGGGAAGCTAATTCAAGAAAGGTGTTGACCCTAGATCAACTTCAAAGATTGGTTATGATCTTTAGTCAATAGATGTTTTCTTTCTAAAGTGGAGGAAAGATTTATAGATCAAAACTTTCTTCCTTGTGCCAAGACAAGGGTCCTCTAGAATATATTTTTTTTGCGTTGTTTGGTATTCATTTGGTGCAAGTTGCTATAGTTAAGCACTTGAGGCCTGGCTCAAGTGGTAAAGGAATGGGAGGGTTTGTGGGAGGTTCCAAGTTCAAATCCCAATGGGGACAAAAATTAACTATCAAAAAAAGAGTTGCTATAGTTAAACAAACTATCTTAGGGTGGCATGTTCCCATTGTGGATAAAAGGCGCAAGAAAGTTTGGAGAGCAGTTGCATTGTACATCTTTTGAACTATATGGAAAGAAAGGAATAGAAGGTCTTTTAACAATGCAAAGCAACCTAACCAAGCCTTGAAAAGTTTTTTTTCCTAGAAATTTGTTTTTATGGATGAAGATGTACACAAATATAGGTTCTCTATTTTCAAATGATTGTGTAGTTTGGTTAGGCTCTTGCTAAGAGAGAGTTGTTTTTTGTTCTTTTTTTATTGCACCTCTTGATGCTCATTGCATATATCCTGTGTACTATAGTTTGCCATCTTTGTGACACTTGTTCATAAAATCATATTATTTGCCAATAAAAAAAATACACACATATATATATAAAGAAAAAATGTGGTTCTCAATAGAGATGCTTATGGAGGTGGGTAGATGTTGGTTTAGTGTTGAGTCCAAATCTTTCGAAATTTTGGTTCAAAAGATCAAAAGGTAAGATAGCAGGTTTGTTATCAAAGAGGGGTCAAGGCGGCTTCCCTTCTTGGATCAAGTTTGACGAGAAAGGTCTTTCCCGGTTGCTAGAGTGGGCAGAATTTTGCAGTGATGAAATCGGTTGGAAAGCATATAGGAAGGATTGGATGGAGGGAAGAAGAGTTTACAACTTGGAGATGCGTAGCATTGGCGCTAGTTGGTTCCTAATGTGTTCTACTTTTTCTAAGAGAATAGGTTTAATGTGGTCTTTCTAGAAGAAGATAGAGATTATCCAAGGGGTTGGAAGACTTTGGCAAAGAAGTTGAGGAGTTTAGTCCTTTCTTGGAGCAACCAGTCCAATAAGCAAATCTTCAGCTTTGGGAGCAAGGAGAGGACATCCCTTTAAAAGAAGCCTCGTATGCAAAGGTGGTGTGCAAAGGTCGAGGTGAGATAGGCGAATCCACATGAATTAAAATGAATATGAAGAATTTAAGCAGAAATTTGGATTGTCTTCAATGATGCCTTGTGGGAAGTAGGGAGGTTCTTTAGACAAGGTCCCCAACCTGTTTTCATTGAATTCTTGGGTAGTGTTCAACTAAACATTGAAAGGGGAAGCTCCAGCTTCTCTGGATAGCTCCCTCATTTTGTTCAAGTTTGAGAAGGTGGCAGGGGCTAAAAAGTTGCTGCAATCTGATATGAAAAAATTTCATGGAAAAGACTCTACATCTAAAGAGAAAGACTCCACAAGCTGGGTGCTTTAGGGAGGACCTACCAATCCATATCTAGGGAAGGGATCTCTCTAAGAAGGTAGGGGATGCCTAAGGGGGTTTTGTGGCTAGTGATGAGGACAATGTGTGCCATTGAAATTTTCATTGGCCAGGATCCTTGTTAAATCCAGCAGGAGAAAGGAACCTGCTCTCTGAACGTGGTGGTAAGTCTTGTTTTTCCATTTAACTATGGTAGGAAGTCCCGCCATGGAAGATCCAAGTAGAGCCAAAGAAAAATTGTAGTGGTTTGGAGATCAGGGAAAGCAAAGACGAGCATGCACACACTGTAAAGAGAGTGGGGTTGGCTAGAGATTTCCTTGAAAAGAGGGATCAACATGCGTCTAGCAAGGGGCAAAAGTTTTTCTGGTGAAGCAGCAGTTGGCATAGCTTATACAACTTCATGCAATCAAGTTGGGAAAGAGATCGTTGGCATGTGTTGCAAGGGGATCGTGCCAGTGGGATCACACCTTCATTTTTTGTATAGTTCATAATAATGATAAAAATAAAAAAATAAAAAATAAAAAGCAGCATCTTAAGTATGTAATGCGATAGATTGGCATGACACATGTAAATAAATGAAAATTTATTCATTAGATTGTCTATGTATTAATAGCACCTAAGCAAATGGAGTAGCAAAGTATACACAATGTATACATTTCGCGCTGAAAAAGGCACACTTGAAGAGGAGAAAATAACAAAATATAAGTCCTCTCTTCTTACTTCAAGCTAAGTAATCAATAAAGCCTATCATCATTAGAGAATGACCTCTATATACACTCGATTCCATTCAAAAAAAATACTCATAAAAGAATATTTAATTGTTTGTTCTGATTGTTCCAAGCCTTCAAAGGACCTTCTATTTCTTTCCTTCCACAACATCCCAGAAAAAATATAAAGGGGTGACCCACCAAGCTTTTTTCAGTTTCTTTCCATGAAAGATCCATGTCAACTTAAAATATTTCCTCTTACCATAGAGTGTATCACTTAAGCCACACCAAACAAAGAGAATACCCATTGCCACATGATACTGATTCACAACAATGAAGTAGCAAATGATTAGCCAATTCTTTCTCAACTTTGCACATATAGAATTTTTTTTGGCATTATCCATCCCTCCTTTTAAGCCTATTGATCATCAAAATCTGTCCCCATGTTGCTTCCCACGCAAAGAATCCCACCTTTATAGGAACCTAGGAATTCCAAACTATGCTTTTGAGGAAAGAGATTCTTCTTCTTCAGACTAGGGAGTAGCAAAAGGATTGCCACACTAGGACTCCTTCCATCCCACTTTGTCGTCCTCCACTCCCTTGATTGAATGCTTCTGCAATTTATGGGGAAAAAAAAAACTCTCTTCCTTAAATCTCCCTGAATGAAATTGTCTTGAGAAGCAAGGACACCCTACCTCTTCCAAAGATAAGTCTCCATACCACCTATCTTTCTAAAACTTCACCCTTCTTTTCATTGCCAAGTAAGAAATGACATCCGCTCATGAAAGCCTCCCACCCATTTCTAATTGCCTTCAACACAACCACCACATGACCATCCCTCACACCCTTTGAGCATCATCCCCTTCTTCCTCAAACTTTTGTGCTATAAACTTTTCCACAGGGATTCCCTCTCAATTGCAAATCTATAGCTGCACTTGTCAAGGAGCACCTTGTTTAGAGTGGAAAGATTTCTAATGCTAAGACCCCCAAACTTTTTGTCTGAGCCCACTATGGACCAATTTACCAGACAGGGTTTTTTCATTGATGGAAACCCATATTAGAGGAAATTTCTACTCTAATCTTAAACTCGCCTTTTTTGGAATGACAAACAATGACATGAAATAAATTTGTAAGCTTGACAATGTGCTTTTAATCAAGGTAAATCTCCCTCCTTTGATTAGATATTGTCTCTTCCCAAACCCTCCCAAAGGCAAGCCTAGATATGAAGTGGGTAGATGTCCCATCTTACATCCCAGTGTGGTGGTAAGAGCCTCCACGTTTTCAACTCCCCTGATAGGAATTAGCACACTTTTTCTCCAAATTAATTTTCAAACCAAAGATTGCCTCAAACTAGATAAAAGCCAAATTCAAATACACTAATTGCTCTTGACTAGTGTCAGAAAATTAGGGTATCATCAGGCAATAGTAGATGCGTCATTTCTAACCCCTCATCTCCTTTACCACCCACTTTGAAGCCTGATATTAAACCTTCCCCAGCCCTCTACAAAATGTGATTAAGTGCCTCCATAGGCAATATAAATAAATAAGGTGAAAAGGGGTCCCCCTCTCAACCTCTTAGAGCTTTAAAAAAACCAAACGGGTTCCATTGCATTAACTAGAACTGAAAATTTGGTTAAGGAGATGCACCATTTGATCCATATAATCCACTTTTGGCCAAAACCCATTTTCTTCAAGATTGCAATAGGAAATCTCAATTAAATCATCCAAAGAGGCAATCAAACATAATAGAGGCCTTTTTTCCACACTCCACATTTGACAACTTTTATATATTGATGAAACACAATCTTCTTCCCTTCAAAATGATTATTATAAACTAAAAAATTATTGGTATTCAATCAAGTGACACCTAATAGAAAAATGACATTACTTTCTAGGCGCTTAATTTGCTTGCCTATTAAAAAATAAAAAATAAAAAATATGACATCCCTTCTTAATAACCTCAATTTGTTTATCTTCTAACCTTTTTTCCAAATGGGTGTGTTCATTCCCTTGAAACCATGGCTCATCACTTTTACATCCAACTTTAATTTGCTATCCAACAATGATAACCTTCTAGAATTGTTCTCCATGCAAAAGAAATTGATTGAAAGGCAAAAGTTCCCCCCTAAAGTTGGAGCCTTTGCTTGGCTGGTTAAATCATGACAAAACGAATGCCAAAGAAATGCTCCAAGCCAAAGGGCCCAAAAAGGCTATAATATAGAACATATAGGCTAATTTGGAAATGTTTTTTAAATGAATTTTCTAAAATCATTTTTTAACAATTTTCAAAAAGAGTTCTCTGATTATTTTAAAAACAAATCCCTATATGGGAACTTGGAATGTTTTCAACCTGTTTTCTATATTTCTAAATATTTTTTAAATATAACTCTTATGATATATATACACACACAAACACACACACATATATATATAATGCTTTATTTTAAATCATTCTCCATTTTTGTACATTATTTTTTAAAATAACCCTTAGAAAACAAGTGAAAACAACTTAAAACAATAAAATATATTCTCATAAAACACCATGTTTTCAAAACAATTCTCAAAAATTTATTTTAGGAACAATCAACAACTAAACGAGTTTTTACTGGTTTTTTGCTCTCAAGAACAAAAAATTGTTCTTAAGAACAGTTCTGAAACATAGCCTATGTTTTTGTATGCAAAAGAGCAATGAACCAAAAACCTATGGCAAAGATCCTAGAGTTTTGAGCTCAAAGCCTGCAAGACCTCAAAAGTTTTAAGCAAAATGCCACCCTATGAATATAGAGTTCATATGAATTCTCTTTTCCTCCAACACCTACAGAGAGGTAGAATTTTTAGTATGGGGCAACTCTATCCAAGGCCCATTATTATCCTCCTTAACAAGAGTTTGGGTCAAATGCTACTTTGGTGCTTTTTTTAGTTTGTTTCTGTTAAAGGACTTCTTTTTCTACCTTGTTTGCACTCTTAATTTCTCAACAAATTCTCATTTTCTATTGGGAATAAAAAAGGTCATGCATAAAATCCCAACTCTCAAAGACTATTGGTACATGTAGTCACCATATAAGGAAATTACATTAGCATACCAGCTTGTTGTCCACAAACACCAAGGCATGACAGGAAGCCAAAATTTCAACAGTGCGGGCAGGCACTTTACTCATATCTGACTCTAGATCTGCAGCATCCGTCAACCCAGTGACTCCACGGAACTCCTGGTAATTGAAAAGATAAGAACAAAGAAGAACAAAAAAAGAAGCAAAGAAAATAACATAACATGAGATACAGTTTCAGCCAACAAATGATTATAAAAGCCCTAGATATACAACTGCATACCAACTGCATACCATGTCATCTGATGTAAGTGTTCCAGTCTTATCAAAACAACATATGTCAACCTGCAGAGAAAAAGAGATTATCAACATTATAACATTGATTCTTGCACCCTTTCATGTACAAAATGTGGCCTCAGACCTTCATCATACACAAAGCTATCAGAACCCCAAAAACCTTATAGTGCAGTCACAGGCAAGAGGTAAGTAAGTAGATGGCTGGAGTTGACATAGCATAGACACTTGGAAAGGTGCACCATATCCATGTTGGACACAGATCAGATACAAAATGTCTTTGAATGTGATCGAAATACAGTTGACATGAGCCAGCAATTTCCTGAATTTGAATTTTGTTTTTTAATTTTGGATAAATTAACTTACAGCCAAATTTTGTTGGATATTTGGAATATAAGAGGTTATAAACAGAGGAAAGATTGTACAAAATCTTCAGATAACCTATTTTTAGGTTAAGTAGCATGAGCCCAACATGACCAAAACAACCCTCTATATGAAATACAAAGATGTGCCAGATGCACAACATAAGCAAAAGCACAATCCCAATATTACATACTAGCAAAGACTCCATCATAACATGAAATGGAATAAGAACATCAATACTCACTTTTCCAGCAAATGGAATTCGAAAAGGTTCCGTACAAAATATCCCACGCCGTGCCAATGCAATCAAAGATGTATTAACAGCTATTGATAACTCCATTGGCAACTCAGGGGGGATCACAGACGTAATAATCAATGAACAACTCAAGAAAAGCTTGTATTTACTTCTTGTTGGATCTTCTAGGCCCTGTATCAAAGATGTCCAGGAAACATGAAAAGTGTGACAATTAGTGCCATTAGCATGAACTATGAAAATAAGAGGAAGTAATACGCATTAAGCCAAAACCATATAATTTCATCATCCAACTTTAAGGGAAGCATGTATTTACCTTTTTGAGCACATAACCGGCAGCTATTACTGCAAATATGACTAAGAACAAAATGAAGAGCCCGCTTTCCCAGCTGTTAGCAGTAACCTATAACAACATGTGGGATTGATAAATATTCCAAGCGATCCAGAAGAAATCAAAGCACGTTTAGATTAACAGTAACCAATCCTCAAGGATTAAAAATCATTCACCCTCTCTGTTGAAAATAAAATGGTCCGCATCAGTTTTCCTTGACTTGTTTCAAAGCCAGTTCGTAGAACAACAGCCAAGCAGCCCCCATCTGGGGTTTTAAGATGAACGGTCTGACTCATAGTAGGAAACAAAAAGGAAATCAGAAATTACAAATTTAAATAATAATAATAATAATAATAATAACAATAATAATAATATAAATTTAGAGAGGGGCAGGGAGGGAGAGGAAGGAAGGGGAACAGCTCTTTCTTAACAGTAAAACACAAATAAAATTTATAATTAACAGTAAACTACCTTATCAGGAGTATGCTGCAATATCTTTGTCCCACCAAAAAGGACATGGTTTTTATCTCGCTTCACTGATAACTTCTCCTCATTTCCCCTACCCATGATTGATACCTGAAGTGATCATATTTTACACAGTCAGAAATCAGTTGATTTGATTAACATTGAGATATAGAATTGTCTGATGTGCATTGATCAGGAACTTAGGTGTCATATACATAGTGCCATGCCATCTCAGATAGATGCTGATACCACAGAACCAGGTGCAGAGCTTATTATTCTCATACCCAGAATAAAATTCCCGCAGGGTGAATGTTTCAATAAACTGGACTTTGAATGGATATTCCTACCATTGCCCATCATGCATGCCAAATATCAAGGACCTCATAGTGCTAGAAACAACATATTCTCTAATAAAAAGAAATGCTGCAAGTGGATTTGGAAAATACCAAAGCCCAATAAACAAAGTACTTCACATGCATCACCAAAAGTTATTGCAGGGTAACAAAGAGAACAAGAAGAAAAGAGAAGCATTAATTCCAATTATACTTGAAGAAATCCAGTTAATTATGGATATCTAACCAATCCATGATGAAAATTCAAAATAATAGCAACACATTAAGAAATTCAATCATTTTTTTTCTTTTATCAGACATTCAATCATTTATAGCAACAGCCCTGTTATTTGTTTTTTATCTTCCCCTTTTAAATTGATAACAATAAAAAAATTTCAGTCTGAATAAATTCATTCGTTAATCATTATCCTGTTCACCAGTATACAACTGGTCAAACACTCATTAGTCATTATATTAAGGGAATATCTAGTCCATATCCCTATGGCACAATGGTCAAAGCTTGAAATATAGTCTGCATCCACCTGGACTTTGTCTACACCAAAGTTTTTAAAGGCGAAAGCGTAAGGCGAACCGTTTTCATGTCCTTGAGGCAAGGTGTAAGCCTTGAAGCGTTGAGGTGTAAGCCTTTTGAGACTATCATTTTTAGAATTAATAACTATTAAAATATAATTTAAAATGTATAAAAAATATAAAAGATAATTGAATTATATAAATTTTTGCTATTAAATCTCAAATTAATTTCATAACCTTTTTTAGAATATAAAATAATAAAATTTAATTATATAATGAAGATCAAAGTCTACAAATTCATATTCTAAATAATTTAAATATTAAATCGATCGTCTAATTTTTTTGTTGTTTGAAAAAAATTAATAACTAAAGAAAATTACAAAGTAAAATAAAATTAATTATCTAAATTTTTTTACTATTTCGAAAAATCAACTATCTAAAAATTTATACTATTTACTATAAAATCAATTATAGAAAAAGAAATTAGTAGTTTGCTAATTTTTAAAATAGAAAAAGGGAAAAAAAAAAAAAAAAAAAAAAAGGAGGCCAGCTTCATTAAACAAAGAGATCGAGATACTTTTTGAAAAACCAAAACAAAAAAGAAAGATAAGGAAGAAACTAATAGGTGTGAAAAAAAAAAAGGAAAAAAAAGGGTAATATAAAATGAAAAATAAAATATAAAACCAATTTGGGAGAAGAAAAGATATTAGAATTGGAGAAAAGAACGGAAACCGAAGAGGGAGAAGAAAAGCTGAGGACCATATCAGGAGATCTCGTTGGAGCAATGGGGAGATGTCGAAGCTATCTACGCCAGAGTGAGCCGTTGCCACAATTCACCAACAGTGAATTAAGAATTAGGGTTTTTTTTTTTGTGTTTTCCACTTTGATTGCACTTTCCATAGGGTCTTTTGGTTAAAGACAAACCTTTTTTTATTTTTTTTGGTCTAGTCGCAGCAACAAAAACACGTCCGAGGCCTATGCCTCAAGCACTGATGTGTTGAAGGCGCACCGGAAGCACGCCCTAGATACACTTCAACTCTAGAGGCGTGTGCCTTTTAGGAGCCTAGCACTTTTGTGAACGCTTCAACGCCTTTTGGCAACGCTTCGCGTCAAGGCATGCCCTGAAGTGAGCCTCACCAACACATTTGAAAACACTGGTCTACACAAGTACTCTTTTTTTTCCCTTCCTTTTTTGTTATAATAGAAGAAGATTTCAATCAATACCATTTTATAAAAATGGTTTTAAACATCCAACAAGTAACCATTCTTGTACAGTAGTAATGCAAACAAAAATCTTTTGGAACAGAAAATAGTTTGATAAAGAAAAGCAACAGACAGACACAATAGCAACAATTTCCACAAATCAAATCCATCAAGTAACACATAACCACAAACTAGCAAGGAACAAAAAAGTAGAAAAGATAAGAAAGAATTACCTTCCATTGGGGGGTAGATTCGCCTGTAAGAATGGCTTCATTCACAATAGCACTTCCAGCTAATATAAGCATGTCAGCTGGTACAGTCTTATCCTCTCCATTCTGGCCAGAAGAGCGTCCAATGGAGACAACATCCCCTGGGAGAAGTTCTGTCCCAGAGAGCTTCACCCACCTAGAATTCACAACATTCAACAAATACCTTGAAAACAGCTTATATAAAAAATAAAAAATAAAAAGCAGTACAATTGGCATCAAGATAACGCACTTCCCACAGCGATGCACCATGATCGTCTGATTGTCCACTCTTACACGTCTGAGCTCAGTTAGAGTCTTTAGCCGACTTTTTGCCATTGTAGATTCAAACATAAATAGCATGAATAGGGTAAACAAACTGTAATACCAATATTCATCCAAACACCAGAGACCGACACAGAAGACCTATAAGTAGGGAGCAGATGAGACAGAGTGGGCAAAGAGTAAAGAACTGAATAAAAGACAAAAAAAAGGGAAAAAAATTAATGGTGTAACTTAGCAAGCAAAAGAGCTTTCAATGATTACAAACCTGAAAAACAAAAAATGGCTCCATACAGTTCTCTTTCATTAATTTCTGGAATGTGGGCTGTGGATATTCAAATCTGTATGACGAAGAAACATCCAATTTAAGAAGCCAAAATAACATAATAAGTAAAACCATGCTCAGAAAAATCAAGATCCACTAACCATGCATTATTAAACTAAATGAGAGATGAAATTAACAGCTCAGAAAGATAGACTTTTGATATACAACTAATCAGAATGCAAAATGATGGGAAATAACTAAAAAGTAAAAACAGGATGTTGAGACAAATAGTGACAACATTTGAGGTGTCCCCACATCAAAATTATGGATAGACATAAAAGTTAGAGCAGTACCCAGATATGAACCAGGGGGATGACCAAAATGTGCATCTTGCACAGTATAGTTTTCATAATTTCAACTCATGGAAACTCAACATGGGTTAGGGAAGATCAGAAACTGAATGGACTAAGCAATATATAAAATTTCACAACTTCAGTCATCCAAGATGTTGAAAAAAAAATTCTGCAATTACCTTTACCCCATTCCCCACCATACTCACATTATGTATGATATCCTCACCACATCACATGCTCTACTAGGCATTCTTAGTCAGCTTTCCCCTCAACAAACACAAAATCATTTTTCAAACAGACATGTAACAATGACATTAATGCTGCTGCAATGTTGGACACAAATAATTTAAAAATTACATAAACAATCATGGTAACAATCACAACCATGACCACACCTCCACACTGTTGCCACAGATCTACGCTACTACAGAGAAGATAAAACAATTAGATTGTGCCATCCAAGAATGAGTGAGAGGTGAAGCTACAAAAGGCCACTACCCACTACCTAGCCAACACAGGACCCACCAAGCAGTTTCCTGGGAGGGGTGAATCATATATATATATATATATATATAGACAGAGAGAGAACAAGCACACGTGCAAATCGGTGTGCGCGAGCGAGTGACCGAATGAGCAAGGGAGAGAGAGGGATGGTAGGAGAAACTTATAGCAGTCTCCCAACATAGAAAGATGCCAAGCACAGCAAAGTTTCTGTAAATAGGAAACAAGGGTTTATCCAAAAGCAGCCTCCCTCAGAAAAAAAGACAAAGAAACAGCAAATGTTCAAGCCTTTCCACATGCTAGGAAAGGAGATAATGAGCCAGCCTTTGTCAATGAGGAAAACTTTTTACATCATCTCATATCATCATTCAAAAATATAAAGAAGACTAAAAGCAAATAGTATTATAGCCTATAGTGTTTCAACAGATGGATGTGGAACAAGGGGGGAAAGCATAAGAAAGAAACTCACACATTCCGTCCCCACTTCTCAGTAGCAGCAACAACTTTAGCTTCTGAGCCGTGTCCAGTACTTTTGTGATAGTAGCCGAAGCTTTCCTTGGAAGGATAAGAAAGCTTGAAGAATGTCTCCTTCTCCTTTGAATAGATGAAGCATTGCTTTCTGAAATCGAAGTAAATCTCTTCTACATCTGAGGATGAAGAACCTACCAGCTGAACACATGAAACACTGAGTCAACAGCTGGAAAAAATAATTCTACAAGAGTAATAAATTGCACAATTTACCTCATTAAGGAAAAAAACTTTTAAAACAACATAATGGAAAGAATTAGATACCCCAAAAGTTATCATTACTTACCCTGCTTTTGAATTCTCAGTATGAATGTAAAAAATAAATAAATTTTAAAAATAAAGAAGAAATAATCTAAGAAAACTGCACACTGTATGCCCTTTGTACAAAAACAGGTTAGTATCAAGAATAACAAACTTAAAGAAAGATTTCCTAATTATTGATAAGAATACATGCTGGTCTATGATATTAATAGTTTAAAACGGCAATGTCAAAAATTCACAGGTCGATTGTTTTTTTTTTATAGGAAATGACAAAGGGATATATTGATAGAAAAAAGTACAAAAGAAGGATGAGGAATCCTCCCACCAAAGAAAACTAAACTACAAGAATACAAAAACAAGAAAATACACAGTAAAAACATACAAACTCTCTAGATTAGACCAACCCTTTGGAATTGCACACCACTATCCAATCAAGTTGTAACACATTAAGGGGAATCCCCTTAAAAACCTTGGAACAGAAAGCCCAAAGAGAAGCAAGGAAATGAATAGAATCCCAAAGATACTCTGAATTCCTTGGTTTATCCTCAAAAATTCTCGCATTTCTTTCCCGCCACACAACCCAAATTAAAGCGATGCTCGCAACTTGCCACAAAACTATCCCTCTCTTAAATAAACCAAAACCATTATAATTGATGGACAACATGTCAAAAATGCTCCTCGGGGGAACCCAATCCATCTTGGTTAACTGAAATAATCTATGCCACAACCCCATCGTCAAAGAGCAATGTAGGAAAAGATGATCTGCTGATTCTCCATACTTCATGCACAGTTTACAAATATCAGGACTAAGAGCTTTGTAGGGTTTTCTCAATTGTAGCAAGTCATTAGTATTTACTTCTTGTGTGCCACTAACCAGACAAAGGACTTGACTTTGAAAGGGACTTGAGAATTCTCAACGAACTTAGTAGGGAAAACTAGAGGAGAACCAGAAAATTGGGATAAGGTTAGAAAGAAAGATTTGACTGAAAAAAGCCCCAAAGAAGATAAAGACTAGGATCTCGCATCTGAAACCGAAGGTGATAGATGCAAACCATCAAGTGACCACATGAGGCCTTCTAAATCTTCTATCTCAGAATCGAAAAGGTTACGGCAGAAATTAAAGTTCCAAGAGAAAGGACGAATAGAACCGAGAATTGAAGAAATAGGAATATTTTTATCCGAGACTACTCTAAATAGTATTGGATATTGGGATCACAGGTCGATTGTTGTTACCACATTTTTATTTTTATTTTCGATAAGTAAACACATATATTAGCACAAGGCAAAGCGCCGCATAGCATACAGGAGGTATACGAGGCGACGAAGACCTCACAATGACAACCAAAAGAAACAAAAAAACCCACCAACCCTTAACTGGAGGCTATCCACTCCAGGAAACCTATAAGGGAACGAGGCTCTACACCATTATACAATTTTGCCCACCCCCACAAATTACAAACAAAAGAATTTTCTCCCTCTTTTTACCCACAAAAGAACCCTTCCAGCTGATAACCGCCTCCTTTACAGTTTCTGGAAAGACCCACTGGGCTCCAAACAGACTAAGAACAATCCCCCACAACACACTAGCCACTGTACAATGAATAAGGAGATGATTAACGTTTTCCTCATCATTACCACATAAGTAGCAACGATTAGGAAACTGTCAACCTCTCTTTTGGAGCCTATCAAGGGTAAGAACCCTCCCCCAAGTAGCTTCCCACGCAAAAAAACGCTAGCTTGGAAGGAACGTTCTCCACCCAAATGCCCTTTTTGGGAAACAAAGGGGTACTATGACTGATCAGCAACCCATACACTTTCTTAACGTCAAACTTCCCATTTTTTCCACCCTTCCATAATGCCAAGTCCTCCTCCAAGGTAATTCTTTGACTCCTTAGGATTTGAAGCAATTCATCTACCATGTTCAGCTCCCAATCATTGAATCCTCTAATAAACCTTAGGTTCCAACTTCCTTGGCCAAAATTCTGGTCCCATATATCCCCCACAGTGGCACTCCTTTGGGCAGCCACATTGAAGAGTTGAGGGAACCTCCGGGCCAACTCCACATCCCCACACCAAGGGTCCTTCCAAAACCTGATTTTGGTGCCTTTTCCTACCTTAAAATTCATATTGTCCCAGCACCAATCAGCTTCTTTCATAATCTCCTTCCAAACCCCAACACCAAACGCCCCATTTACCTTTTTAGTCCTCCACCCAAATTCCTCTTGCCCATATTTTGCCACAAGGACACGTTTCCACATCTCCTTCTTGGCACGAGCAAATCTCCACACCCATTTTCCAAGTAGGGCTTTGTTCAAAGGGACTAACTTCCTCAACCCTAGTCCCCCCTTCTCCTTACCCACACACACCCTCTCCCAATTGACTAGGTGAGCTTTTCTTTCCGTACTTCCCCCTCCCCACAAAAAGTCTCTTTGCAACTTTTCTAGTCTTCTTGCCACTACCCTAGGCATACGGAAGAGGGACAGCTGATATAATGGCATGCTAGCCAAAGTACTCTTTATGAGTGTGATTCTACACCCTTGGAGATGTATTGCCGCTTCCAGAGAGCTAATTTCCACCTCATCCTTTCTTCCACCCCATCCCACACGCAAACAGCTTTATTGGGCGCACCCAGAGGCAGCCGAGGCAGCCCCAGGTAAGTTGATGGCAGTTGACCTACCTTGCAACCCAACTCCACAGCCATCTCAAGGATCTCCTCCACCTCCCCGACCGGAATAATTTCACTTTTAGCCAAATTTATCCTCAGCCCTAAAGCGGCTTCAAACCAACATAAAATCCAGCTCAAAAATGTCATGTCATCTTTCTTAGCCTCACAGAAAACTATGGCATCATCCGCAAATAGAAGGTGGGAAATATTCACAGCCTGCCCCCTACCCCTCCGGATTCTGCACCCGGAGATGCAACCCCCTTCCACAGCCCTCCGAATGAGGGCACTCAGCACCTCCATTCCCATGATAAACAAGTATGAGGATAGAGGGTCGCCTTGCCGAAGCCCTTTAGAGCTAGAGAAGAACCCAGCTGGCTCCCCATTAATTAACACTAAGAATTTAGCAGTCGAGATGCAGCTCCATATCCACTCCCTCCATTCAACCCCAAATCCCATTTTTTGCATAACCCTCATCAAAAACTGCCAATTAACACTGTCGTACGCCTTTTCAATATCTAACTTGCAGATCAGGCCTTTCTCTCCTTTTTTTTCCATGAGTCAATCACCTCATTTGCGATTAGAGACGCATCCAAGATCTGCCTATCCATGACAAATGCGTTCTAATCTGAAGAAACCACTCTACCAATCACGTTTTTAATCCTATTAGCCAGCACCTTAGCCAAGAGTTTAGATAGCCCGCCCACGAGACTGATCGACCTGAAGTCCCCCAGCTCCTCCGCTCCTCCTTTTTTTGGGATAAGGACCAGAAACGTGATATTGAGGCTCTTGAGAAAAGCATTTTGCTCATGGAAATCCTTGAACATCTCCAGAACCTCCTCCTTCACAAACTCCCAGCAGAATTGCCAAAAGGCCCCCGTGAAGCCATCCGGCCCTGGAGCCTTATCCCCATTCATGTCCATTAGGGCCGAATGGACCTCCTCTTCCGTGAAGGGAAGCTCCAAGATGTCCGCCTCTTGTTGGCTAATCTGATTCAAATCTAACCCCCCTATATCTGCCTTCCACTCCGAGTCTTCTGTTAATAACCGTTGAAAAGCGTCTACTATTCCGGTCCTTACTTCTTGCTCCTCTAACAGCCAGACCCCATTGATTTTTATTCTTTCCATGGTCTGCCTTCTTCGGTGCGCGTTTGCCATTCGATGAAAGTACCCCGTATTTCTATCCCCTTCTCTTAGCCACAGCTCCCTTGAGAGCTGTCTCCAGTGTATCTCCTCCAGCTTAACCCATTTAGCATAATCTTCTTTTGCTTCTTTTTTCCTGGCAAACTCCTCCTCTATCAGACTCCTCTCACTTTCCACTTGGTCCCAAAAGTCCACTTGCTGCAAAGCAGCCAATTTATTACTCTCCAGGTTCCCAAACACCTCCCTGTTCCAAACTTTTAATTTCTGTTTAATCGCCTTCAATTTTGTAGCCAGCTTATAGCTAGCCCTTCCACTGACCGACATCCCCTACCACCAACTCCGCATAAGGTCTTTGAACCCTTCCACTTTCAGCCACATGTTCTCGAACCTGAAGGGTGATGGGCCTCTTCTTTTGCCACCCCCCTCGATTATAATTGGAAAATGATCCGATATAGGCCGATATAATCTCTTCTGAGTCACATTGCTGAACTGATCAAGCCAGCTGGGAGAAACCATAAATCTATCCAACCTGGCTCAGGCTTGATTTTGAAGCCCCCCACTCCACGTAAAAGAGCCACCTTGAAGGGGAAGGTCAATAAGCTCAAGGTCATCCATAACCTGAGCAAACCTCCTCATAGCTGATGTAATCCTCCCTTGCCTGCTTCTTTCCCCTTGAGAGAGAATCACATTAAAGTCTCCCCCTACACACCAGGGTTCTCCCCAAAGACCTCTTATTGCTCCAAATTCATCCCAAAGGCACTCCCTATCCTCTTTGGTGAAAGGGCCATAAACACCCGTGAACACCCAGACTACCCCATTTTCCACAGTTCTGAATTTACAGGAAATTGAGAATTGGCCCTCCTCCCACTCCAACAGTTCCAAGGACCTTTTGTCCCAACAAATCAGCACACCTCCAGCTGCTCCAATAGCTTCAAGAGTTCTCCAGTCTAAGAATCTCCCCACCCCTAAGCTTTTCACCACCCCATCCGTCATTAACTGTATTTTTGTCTCCTGGATACAGAATAAATCCACCTTCTGTTTTCTAACCACAGACTTAATAATCCTTCTTTTATTAACGTCATTTGCATCCCTCACATTCCAACTCAACATTTTAAGATTCATTAAACAAACAAAATTGGCCCCCTCTACTTTTTAGGTGACTGTTCTTCGTGTCATTCCCCTTATATTTGACTGAACATTCCAACCTTTTGAGCTCCCTCTCAAATTTTGATTTTTCCAATAACCCTTTGCTATGTATCCTTTCCCGTATTTTTCTAATTGTGGACAAGAAGTCCAATATCTCTTTCTCCAGGCCTTCTATTGAAAATCCTAGAAGCTTGCTAAACTTAGCCAAACTGCTTTCCTCCCATTTAGTCTCCTTCTCGCTCCTTAGAGCCTGGGACCCAGTCAGGACTGGAGTGCATTCCGGGTTTTGGACCTCTAAAGCATCACACTTGATCTCAATCAGGTCCCAGCAGCCCTCTTTACTCGCTGTAGCCCCCCTTGAGGCTGCGAGCTCCATCTTGCTTTCTTTCTGGAGGCTCGCCCTTATTTCCCCAGAGTGGTCGCAAAACTCTCTCTCCGGAGTCCGACCAAAAAAAGTAGAAGAAGAAGAAGAGGAATCCACAACCCTTAGGTTTGAAGTAGACCCATACCTTAAGGCTTCATCCACGATCGCCCTCTCTGCCACTAAGCACTGGGGAGTCGGTTGCTGCTTCCCACTAGCCTCCTTCTCACGACACTTAATGAATTCCATTTCCAGCTTAAGGCCTAGGTCGTCTTCAGTGTCTGTGCCAATGATTTGGACCTGCGAGTGGCCCAGACAACCCCCAACCATTATAGCAGGCCCATGAGACAAGAGCTCCAGCCCTTCGGAGGCCCGTCCCTCAGCCGGCCCACATTCTTTCCCAATTGCAGCCCATTCAACCCCCTTAGGAAGAGACAGGCCTTGCGTAGTTGGCCCAGAGTCCCGCTTTAGGCCCACGGGGCCAAAACCCGGTCTAGACGAACTCGACCCATCGCCCGCGAATCCAGAGCTCTGCTGGGTCACCCGCCCAACATGAACCCAATTTTCAAACTCGCCCCCACCCTCCCCTCCCACCTGCTCTCCCGTCACATCCTCTGACCGACGCTGTTCCTTGGGTCTAGCGCCCAGCTTTTCTCCCACACGCCATCTCGCGCGTGATTCACCACCACCCCTGACCTCCCCTCTCTGCCGCCCAAAGCCATCTCGGCCATCCCCCTGTTTTTTCCTTATTTCTGGTGAGATCTCCCACCACAAAGACACAACATATACCTCCCCCTCCACCCCGATCTCCATCGAACTCAGCAAGACCTCTTTAGTCAACTTTACCTGGATCCTTGCCCATTCCAAGTCCTCCTTCCTCTCTGTTAGAGGATCGACGTCTAAAAAACCGCCGCACGCTTCCCCCACTCTCCTCAGAATCGACGGCACCCACGAGCTATGCACATGGGACACATGCACAGCCACGCACACAATAGCCACATGCACAAGGCACACGCACGCACAACAACGGCACACATGCACAGGGTGCGTGCACAAGAACGGGAGGCTTTCTAGGAAAATTATGGATTTTTTGAATTATTAAATAAATCCATTAGTCCTCCTCAAGTCACCACAACCTAAAATGCTCCTTAAGGGGGAGTAGGTGACTCAAGGTGAGGCGTGGTGGCTTAGGCATGGCCACACCAAAGTGTAAGGCCTCTGACACGAGCAAGGCACATAGGGGATGAGCCTTGTTGGCACCTGCAGATGGGCTCCATGACATGTGGAGGTATGCAACCAGTGGCCACAATGGCACGGGGCGTGATGCAGACTCCCCTCCCAACTGTGGCAAAAAGGCGCAATGCCTTGTGGAAGGCGGCTTGAAGAGCCATGGGCACAATGCCATGGCATGTTGCTTGGATGTAGCATGGAGATGCAACAGCAACAAAGCCGACTCAAGACACGATGTAGGATGCAACACATGAGGGTGTAATGCCTCATGCATAGATGAGGAGTCATGGGCACAATGCCACAACTCATTGTTGCACCAAGAGAAGGAAGGAATGTGACACGGTGCCATAGAGGCAACATGAAGAAGTGTGGGCTTCAAACATGAGCAAGGGGTGGTAGTGACCCTTGCTAAAGTATGCAGGCCATGGGCAAGGAGCCAGGATGTGATGTAACCTATAGGCACAACAACATCGGGTGTGGGCATAGAGACAGATGGTTGCCTCGACTTGGATGAGACTCAGACATGCAAACCAAGAAGAGGGCTTGGCACGCACAAGAGCTACTCACATGGACACACACAGCAGCAAAATGATGAGTGCAAGAGCATGTAGCCTCGACATGGATGTGACTCGGATGTGTGGGCCAAAAGAGAGTTTAGAAGGCACATGAGCTATATATAGATTCATGTGGCAGCAACATGAAATAGTTGGTCAAAGTGAGATTGTGAGCCCTGCATGAGTAGAAGTCTCATTCCTATTGTGATTGTAATTGTAGTTTGAGTAGAACTCATAGTCTTAGTAAGAGTGGTTGGTGCCACAACTATCAAGAAGAGTCCTAGTAGAACTAGGATGAGGAGTCCTAGTCTAACAAGGAATGGGTGGCAGCCACTCTATAAAAGGGGGGATAGAAAAGCCTCCTTGACACACACAATCAGAGGGATCTAGAGAGGGAGATCTTGAGAGAGCATGAATTTTCCAGTGCTATTGTGGGAGTCTTGCTAATTCATGTCTTATATTCTTATTCAAAGAAGTAATAAAATACTAGTTGGGGTTGGTGCCCTGTAATTCTGTGTGTGCTTGTATGGGTTCCTTTGATCTAATCTCATGTCTAGGTATTGCACAGATGCGAAAATTATACGGGAGTTTTTGCGCCTATGACACCTTACCAAGAGCCAAAGTTGGCATCATGATTTAGCCACCAAAGCACCAAATCTAGAGCCAAAATGCATAGGTATCTGATGGTACATGATAGATGGCAACACATAACCACCATATTGCAATGGCAGCACTACTTCAATACATAAAATTTGTCTCATAAAGTAGCATGATAATAGAATTGTGGCACTGCCACCATCATAGAAACTGAACCTACACAACTGCACCATCCTAGCAGGTGACATGAACCATGAATTATCGCTGTCCTTTCAATGCTCTTATTTCAACCCAATAAAAAATATAAAAAAAGGTCTCTTTTCACCTGGATTCTTAGCATCTAGTACGCATTTTTTAAATTTCAAGCAATTCAAATCAGATTGCTTGAATTGTTGCTTGCTGATCTACATTTTGTGTACCTCACTAAACCTCAAACATTTTTCCAAAGATTGACAAGATTATTAAGAACACCCCGTTTTATCCATAGATTTCCCCCATATCTGATTTATTTCTAACATAAACTTCATGAGATCCATTTTTTGCAGCAGTTTACACAATAAAACCCATATAACAGAGCCCCAAGTAGAGACAAGAAGACCATGACAGCTAAATAATACTAAATACCAAACGTTAATTTCAAGTACCTTGTCAGGAAAGAAATACAGTATGAAATTACATTTTCCATATATCATGTGACAGCTCTTGAAAAGCGAAACTTGATTTTAGAATTTGAAATTAATGTTGGACTTACTAATTTACGAAAATGAAGTGGTACAATTTCCTTAGATCCAGAGAATTTTGCTGGAGTTATTTTGCAAGCATCAGCTTGTTGAATGCTATTAACCTGCAAACCAAAATTAGTATCTTTACATATTATAAGATTATTTACAACAATTAGGCAAGCAAAATACATCCAATCTATCACCAAAAAGACACATTCAAGGATGGACAGAGAGAGAGAGAGAAAGAGAGAGAGAATTCTAAAAGAAGCATCAGAACCCAGCAACTAGAGATCCAGAAAGGTTAAAAATTTAAAAAGCAGGGGGCAGTCAAAATAGCACATATTGTAATTCTTTTGTAGGTGCACCTAGTTGCTACACTGTTGGAACAATTTTTTGCATCAAGATTTTTAATCTATCAAAGTAGGTAAGTTCCAGCACTCTGTGCACATTTATCTTCAATTTTATATTATAAGTGAATTCTCAATTTTTCTCTCCTTCACCTTTTACTAGTCTCTCAAAGATAACTACCTCTAAAATTACTAAACTATATTACCTTAAAATATGTGTTATTGAAGCTCTACATCTTTTTGGAACTTACAATTTTGTGAATTCTCCAAATTCCCTAAAATTCTCTTTAAATTTCAAGAAATTTTATAATATTATACACACCATCGCATGATGTGAACTAAATCTTTTAATCAGAATTTTTTGTCAAGTCTTTAATTTGAAAACCACATGCATTTTATGAAAGATTTTAAAATGAGATGAGCAAGCTAACAAAGTGTGCACTAGGTTAATGGATCATTCTCTACATGGACCTAATATACTATTAAATTAGCTTTGGATTTAAATCTGTTAGTCATTATATCATTACTGTAACAGATACAACTAACTTTATGAAACCAATCAGTGACTTGCTTTCCTGTGATGGTTAAAGTAGTAATGGTTAAATGGTCCAACAAATGTTGTAAGGTCAATTACTAAAGAGAATATATCTGAAGACCTATAAACATCTGCATGATCAATCCCATCACTTGCTTTTACACCTTTATCATCTCAAAAATGATCAATCAGTTAAAAACCTGAACAACTAATAATATGAATCAAAAAGTTTAAAGTAGATGGCATTAGTGCTACATAGGAAAAACCTGTGTACAAAATACATCTCACCCAAAAGAAAATTTGATTCATGACTTCAGCATACTGCATACCTTACTATACTGAACAAAGCATCTAAATTCCACTGACCAAGCAGTGAAGAGCCAGACCAGAATATGAAGTACCACAAGTCCACCAAAAACTATGATGGCGTCGGATATGTCAATGCTGGGAACAACGGTTACTAGCCAAATGGTATAGAGGATGGCGAAAGGCCATACATCCAAGCGCCAAGGCCAGTGCCTCTTCCTCAACAAATCAACATCCTCCACTACTTTACCTCCAACATGGAACCTCAACATCTCCCTATCTGCCCACCAAGCTAAAAGGTGAAAAATTGAGTGCCAAAGTAATCCTTCTCCAAGCTCTCTTTTGCTGGTAGGAAAGAAGCAAACCACGAAACAGTTAGAACAGCGCCTAATTGCACAGTTGCATGAGAAAGTTTATAAAGTGATAACTACAATCAGGTCATGGAAGCAAAGGGCAAGTTTGAAAACTGTTTTTAAAAACATTTCTCTATTTTTTTTAGAACAAAAACAGTTTTCCAACTTCAAAAACAGGTCTGACTGAAAACAATTTTATTGGCATTTGTTCTAAAAACAAGATGATTTTTTAGAAAGAATTTGAGGCATTTAAGGAGATTTTCGTAAAGTATAGAAAATATGCAAAGAACTTTTGCATTGCACATAGGTGCACATGGCCTTCATAGATAATAGGCCAAGAGTCATATTTGAATTCTCAAACACAATTTTCTTCCTTTAAACAATTGAAAAAAATCATCTGTAAGAACTGTTCTCAAAATCTGATTTTTGAGAACTGTTTTTGAACATATTGTCAAACATGCCACCAAATATTTTGAAATCTAGACATTTATAAAGCAGCAACTACCATGCTAACCAAATAATTTGAAATTTCAAGCAACAACAACATTCAGTTGCAGCTTCAACCAATAACAACATTTAGGTGTATCAAACGCATAATTTGGAATTTCGACAGAACTGCCAACTTGGCAATGCTATGGAAAATGCTCTCATAATTGGAAAAGAACATATATTAAAAAAAAAAAAAAAAGCAAAATAGTTTTGAAAATAACACTGGGTTCCAGAAGAGTGCTGTTCATGTTTTTGTAATCACAAATAATCGAAATATGCAAATATTCGCTAATCACGAGGTTACCACATTCTTTGCGGTGGAATAAATTAATACCCACTTATTTATGCTATAAATCAATATAAATTTTAAATAGATGAATACAGAAAACCACTATACATAAATATTTCAATGCAAATAATCAAATATAATAACGATCACACGAAATAACTAAAATTATTGTAGTGAATATCCTGATCCAAATAAATACCCAAGAACACGCCGTTAAAAAGATAGGCAGAATGAGAAAAAAAAAATGGGAGAAAATTTTCAAATATTCCCGATGGAGAAAAATCCTAACCCAAAATCAATTCCCTTTACGGATCCGTATACTGGTTTTTGGCGATCCTCAAAACACTTAACTCCACATCAATTCTTCGTCCTTCACCACTGATTAGGGTTTTGTAAGTTGATCATGCAAAACCCTAGTGAATTTCAATAACTTCTACCCGAACATGGAAAAGTTAGTGTGAAAAAATGGGAATTTTGGGGAAACATTGAAAAGCATAGTGGTTTTTGCGAGATATTTTCAGATTTTGAAAGTACCTGTTATAGCGGCGATTGGTCCGAAGAGAGAGATCAGAGCGTTTCGCCCTAGGGAGACTGGAAGAGAGAAAAACAGAGCTTGGCCTCCGGACGGCTGGACCTCAATAACAATTAGGTTATGTTTGGTTCTTGAGAAATAGTAGGAAAGAAAACAGACGAAAAGTTAAAGAGGTAAAAAAGAAAAAGAAAAAAATCATTTGATGGAAAAGTTGTGTGAAAGAAAATCACTAATACGTTTGGTTCCGGAAGTTACCGAGGGATGAAAAAAATAACAAGAAACGTGACTTTATGATTCTTATTTGATATATATATATATATATATATATATATATATATATATATATGGTATATTTGCTGGCTGTTTTTTAAAAACAATTTTTTTTATTCTTCAAAACAAAAAAAAAAACTTGTTGTTTTCTATTTTCTATTCTTAATAACAGAAAATTGAATGTTTTAAAAAAATAATTATACAAATATATAGAAGAATTACAAATAAAGTATAAAAAATTGATTTTTAAAACATATCCAAAAATATTAAAAACAAGTTAAAAATATTTCAAATTTACAAATAAACATTTATTCTCAAATAACAATTTTAAAAAATTGTTCTCAAAAACTATTTTTTATCACTGTTTTTGAGTTACCAAACAAAGTATAATTTTTTTATCTTTATCACAAATCTTTTAAAAAAATTTCTCCTATTTTTGGTTTTTTTTTTTCCTTGCCTTTTTCCGCATCCAAATATAAAAAATATATATATTATATTTGTTTTAACTAAAAAAACCTTTAAAAAAATATTATTTTATATTTGGTTTATCATGAAAAATATAAGAAAATCATATTTAATTAAATTTGAAAAAAATATATGAATGATATTAAAAAAAAAAAAAAAACAAACAAACATATCGATTTTAATTAGATTGTTTACTAATGTATAATGTGAGAATTTGTATTATTATACAAACTTGTGGATGATCATATGTAATAATATTTATATCTTTGTAATTCCTTATAAAATGGGAGGGATCCCTAATTAAAATCAATTCAATTTCTCTCCGTTCATTGTATTCTTTCTTTCTTATTTTCATCTCTATACAAAATAATAGAAATATTTTTTTATTTTCAAATAAATAGAAAGACTTTTATCTCTTTTTTTTTACAAAAAGGTATGTCATGATTTTCTATTTTATTTATATATGTAATAAAATTACCCTTTGATTTTCTCATTCGCCTATTTTATTTGAATACATAAATATGTACAAGTATTACTTAGATAATATAATTTTTTTTTAGTAAAAAATCATAACTAGAAGTTATGAAAAAATATGTACAATCACTATAACTATAAGTTATGACGTAAATTACAAAACAATGGGGTAAATTCATAACTAGAAGTTAAGGGGTAAATTACAAAATTACAAATACATGGTCAAAAGTTATGTATATGATCTCTAATTATTTATTTTTAATTATACGATATAACTAGAAATTATACAAAAAAAAAATATTATCTAGCCAGAAGCTATAAAAATAAGTAGTTCATTGTGTGAAGTTATGTATAAATATACATAATGAAAGTTCATAGTCTGAAAGCTATGCACAATAGTATATGACCAAAAGTTATAAAAATAAATAGTTCATAACTTGAAACTATGTACAAATCTAAATAATGAAAGTTCATAGCCTAAAACCATATACAAATCTATATAATGAAAGTTCATAACTTGAAGCTATGCACAAAGTTACATAAAAATAGTTTATAGCCTAAAGTTATGTATTAATTTGTACATTTTTATTATGACAAAATAATCATAGCCCGAAGTTACGAAATATATTAGCTTTTAATTTCTTTTAATTATATTGTATAATCGAAAGTTATACAAAACAAAATTTTATACAAAAAAACTATACAATGAATATTTCATAACTTGAAGTTATGTATAAATTTATATATTTTTGTTACAATAAAATAGAATGTTTAGTAGAAACAATATAAAAAAAATGTTTTCATGGCCAAAAGCTATATAAGCCATACTTTATGTACTTAAGGTAGAAACTTGAAAATATTGATATGTTAATTTTGTATAGCCCGGAGCTATATAGAGATTGTCTAACTATGGTATAACTAAAAGTTATACAAATTAAACTGTCAATTAATAATTTTATGAAATTTTATAGTTGGAAGCTATATAAAAAATATTTTATAGTTCGGTGCTATGCAAAAATGTTCATTTTATCGTAATAAAATTATAGTTAAAAGTTCTAACAAATTTATTCTTTAGTTAATATTGCCTTGTTAGCTAGTTTCTTGAATTCATAGTAATTATTTTACTTTCTGATAATATGAAAAATATTGTTTATCATGATCAACCTATATAGAGATAGAAAATATATTCTTATAATTAGAAGTTATATAATAATTTATATTTGATGGCCTAAAGCTACATGAAAAAATAATTTGTATATTGTTATAGCCTAAAGCTATATCAATAATTAATTTGCATATTCTTATAACTTGAAGCTATATCAAAAACCTTTATATACTCTCGCAGACCAAAACCTGAAGCTATATGGAATTTTTTTGTATATACTTTATATCTTGAAAAAAAAAATATGTAAAATATTTTCATAGCCTGAAGTTTTATGAAATAAAATAGGTATTTCTTATAAATGAAAACTATAGAGATTATTATTTTATATGTTATTTTAGCTAAAAGCTATACTAAAAAAAATCAATATTATATAATTTCTCACAATAAGATCTATGTTGAATAATTAATTTTATAATCTTTCATGGCTAAAAGTCATATAGAAAATTTATGATATGAAGTCATATATGTAAAACAAAATATATGTTATCCATAAATAGAGATTATTATAAGTATTATGATATAAATATTGTTGTTTCACTGACTAACTACAAGAATTATATATATTTTTATAGTATGAAGTTATGAAATATGATTTTTTTTTTTAAGAATTCAATTATCAAAATCCTTAATTTTCTATGTTTTGGATTTGAATGTATCATTAGTATTCTTTCTATTAGATATGAAGGTTTAAATATCTAAATCTATAATTTTCATACTTCATATTTAAAATAGTCGTCATGTTTCATGAAAAAGACATTTTCAAAAAACTCATTGGAATTGTTCACTGAAGTGAATGTAACCCATTAGGAATACAATCATATAATAGGATATAATATAAATTCAGTACATAATAACTTCTTAATCCATGAAGGTCATTGTTTTCTTAATATGAAATTCATACCCTACCACTAGAAGTGGTGAAATGAAAAAAAAAAAGGTTAGGTTTGTAGAGTAAACCTACCATAGTTTAACAAAAAATAATTGTTGATGCATACTAGTCATACGATCAAACATTCCATTGATTTTTACCAAAATTAGAAGAAAAATATTGGTAAATAGAAGGTTAACATGTCTAACCTAGATTATTATAACTTTCTTTAGAAATTCTAATGATAAAATTTATTGATTGATTGGTGATGAAAAAAATGTTTATTCTCATGTGGGATCTTTATTTTCTTATGTTGTCTTTTTATCTAATATAGTACATATCATATTTGCCAATATATGTTTATGTTTTATTTACACATAATATTGATTGTTTAATAAGTATATTCTAAGATGTTTGTCTCATTAATTGTACAATATGTAATAATTGATGTTAGTACCATGTCAATTTATGGAAACTTGATTGAAAGCTCTTGAAGAGTTCATACTATGTCATTAGTTGATTGATGTCATTATTACATATATGAATTTATGAAAATCTTATTGAAAACTCTAGATAAGCTTATACTATGTCACCAGTGGCACATGAATACATATGAATGATACTTGACAATTATTTGTAGCTTCCTTTTGTATTCAATAAATATTTGTAGCTTAGGTCACACCATGAAAATGTTTAGACTCTCCTAGGTTTGACAATTATTTATATAAATTCCCTATTTTAATTATTTTTTATGTAGATAGATAGAAAATTCCTAAATTTTGTTTTAATTATCTTGTTGAGCATGGTTGAAATTAGTGATATTTGGGCCAAAATGGTATTCTCTCCATATATAAAGTTAAGTTTGGGCTCTTTGTGAAACTAATGTTCAAAATGACCATTTTTCTTCCACGTAGGCACTAAGTTCATTTTCTATTTTATTTTAGTTTACTTTCCCCTCTTTTTCCCCATCTCATTCTTACTCACTCTATCTTTTCTTTCTAAACCCTAGCCTTACCATTGGCATACTACGAGAGAAATATTTATGAAGGTGCAAAGTATCAAGCTTTAGATTGGTTTCAATCTTCATTTTGGCTTGCTTTATTATGTATTGTTTTCTCTGTAACCAAACAAAAAAACTTGGGTTTTTCCTTAAAATTATGACCAAACACGTTTTTTGGTTCACTTTTCCTTCATTTTAGATTTAGAATTCCATGGTCAGGTCTTCACCTCTAGATGAGGTGTGGACTACAATCTATAGGTTAGAGATGAAGAAAATAGAAATAATCTTGACCTATTACTGTTATCATCATCGTCTTTGAGAATTTCTAGGTTCTTTTTTATTGGATCCACAGTGTGTTAGGCTATTATCTCTCTCATTCTATTTCTCTCTACTTAAATGTGTATTCTTTGTAATGCTTATTATTTATAGTAAGTTTGTATGTTGGTGTTTATGGCAATGATAAGGAGATGTTAAATTTTAATATTTTTAGAGGATTTTGGTTCACATGTCTGCACATGTTTGTTGGTACATAATGCACTGGATCATCCAAAGCAACCAGTACATTGTCTATGTCCAATTCCTTCCAGACAATTTGGTCTTGGACTCACTTGACTAAATAATTTTTTTTCATAATTTGAGAAACTCAATTATTTAAAGTCATTGCTTCAACTAAGTGGTCCAACAGCTTCCTTACTCAATGTAGACATGTAGACAAAAAGCATTGTGTGGGAAGAAAAGAATACGTTATAAGACTGTCAGTGTGGGTGAGTGATTAAGTCTCTAATTCTCTATTTATCAGTATAATATAATAATGAAACGTTCTACCTTGGATCAATTTGATAACTAAACATGTCATAACTAATTTAAATTTGTACTAATTTTCCCTCAATTGGATGATTTTAACCATTTAATAACCTAGAAAAGGTTTCTTGCCAATCTGAAGAAATTCAAATAACAAAGGTCATTTTACATGCGTATGAAATATATTGGAAATATTTAATTATATTCAACATCACCAAGTTAATTTTAACAAAAATTTCATGGAGCTTTAAAAAAGATTTCATTTTAATTATTAAATAGCTATTTAGTAGGTCAAGTGACATTTCAATATAATGGTTGTTTATTTTTAATCATTTCTCATTATATAAAATTAAGTATTTTATTACTATTAAATTAATTAAGTTTTGTTCTTTTTTAATTCATTGCTTTTAATTAAATTTCTAAATACATTTACCTTTCCCAACCTTGGTATTTCTTTGCTTGGTTTTTTTTAAAGTGTTCTTCTTTTTCTTATTATGAAAAAAAATCAAAGAATCTTTCACTGTCATATGAGCACCTCTAGCATCCTTAAGAATTCCCTCAACCATCTAAAGTTCTCTCATCAGTTCAGACAAGCTCATTATTAACTTATTCATAGTCTAATTGAGTTTAAACTGCTTGAAGGAATCCAACAAGGGCTCTAGGATCATATCGACTTAGGTTTTCTCATTGTTCTTAGATCCAAGGATCTTCATCTCATTAAAAAGTGTAATCATATGAATCATATAATCTTTAATAGGAGTTTCTTATATCATCTTAGTGTTCATAATGAACCCTAGGGTAGCCCACTTAGCTAGGTTGCCCTTATCATCAAACATCTCCTACAGACTCAAGAAAAACTCATATGTAGTGATAATGCCAATCAGGATAAAGTCCTTAAAAGCATGATATGATATAATAGATTTGAAGTTCATTATTCATTTAATGATCTTCCATGTTCACTTTTATCTATCTTTATTTCATATATTATACTTTATGAGTATTTTAGTCTAACATCTCTTATAGTGCACATAGCTTGGGTGCATTAAGAGATACATGGAAGATTCAAGTCGTGGATTCCTTATAAGTAGATGATTTGTTCATAACCGGTTTATGAACTTAGACTATCCATTTGAGGCTATAGGGTACCACATTCTAAGTAGAGGGATAATTAGTTTTAACCATCAAGATGAGATTCTCATGGTAAATAAACTAGTGTGTATGGTTACACATTGGACAAAACCGAATGTAAGTCATGACATAAGACTATTGGGTAATCATGACTTCACCAAGCTACTACACTATATTGTCTCTTAACTTTAAGAGAATATTGAGTTTGTGCAGAAGTTAGCAGTGACTTTGAATACGAATGAGATCCTAAAGTGATTATATATTCCTTATGGATTAGGTTATTATTGATGGGAGATAATAACAATAAATATTCTCAATAGATAAGACACCATGATATCTCATGGACTTTGAGACATTGTGTCATCTTAGGTGATCCCAAGGACATGCGATCATGAAATCTATGGGCTTGTAGTAATTTTTTTTAGTGGAATTTGATATATACTCTTGGTAAGCTAGAGTATATCATTTAATCACATAATAAGAGGATCTACAACTCAAGGATGGTAGAACTAGTCTTGAAAGGCTTATAGTTTTCACCTTATTAGACTACAAACGGCCTATTTATGAGGAGATTACATAGTAGATAATAGATCACAAACTCAAGCACTTGCTGTCTCATTGTAGTATGCATAAGGTACTGGAGTGTAGTTGACTTTGTGTTGTACATGTTACGTCAACTGTAGAATTGAATTCTGAAGGAGCTAATACTATCTTATGGGTCTTAATGGTCTCATCTCGAGCTTGTATTGCTTTATGGTATGATTTATAATGGTTTGATGGGTTTTTAGTTTACTTGTGTGCATAAGGGCACTTTAATATTTATACAAGGTTGTATAGAGATAAGTAAACTATATATTTAGATAGGCTAATTGATTAATTTGAGTCATGTTGAGTTAATTAATCAATTAACAACTTTTTTTGGTTTAGATTAAGTGACCCAAGCCTATGGTGGACTCGAGTCATTTAAGCCCAATAAGAAGCCTATAAATACCCCTCTTAAGGTTAATGCTTAAGTCTTATCATTCTCTCCTTATAGTCTAGAGAGAGAACCCTAGCCTCCAACCCTGAGAACTTCACTATCCCAATGCCTAAACTCAAAGAGGAGTCATCGATTTGATGATTATGGGTTTACAAGATCTTCTTTAGATTCAAAGCTTTTTACACCAACAAGAATTGATCTAGGAACATTTGGATCACAAGTATGACAATTTTCTTTAGATCTTTAGTATGTCTTTGGTTTTTAAATACTAAGTTTTTCGTTATGCTTGGCTATAGAGAAACTTAGGATAGAGTTGTGTGCACCTTAATGATCTAAGGCTTGGGAATAGAACGATTTGAGGTTTCGCAACAATACCAATGTGTTGTTGTTGTTGTTGGGAACCCTGGATTTCTCCATTCCCTTACCTTGGATCATATAAGTGCATGCAAAAATACCCTAGGCCTTTACACCCTATGCAACAGAAGCAAAAATCATATTTTTACAATTCTAGGATCAAAAGGAAAGCCATTAGAGAACTTTACCTTTGATTTGGACATTCCCAAAACAATTCCGCTCAGTGAAAATGAAAAACAATGAAGCTGGAAGTCTCGTACACCTAAGATCTTTCGTCTGATGACTCGAACCATGATCTTGGCACTCCAAAGTATAGGCTTTGGAAATATAATCTCTTTGCTCTCACTATCTCTCTCTTTCTCTGGAGGTGAAAGACAGAGTCTCTTTTAAGGTTATGGAAATCTTAGCCCCTATAAGGGTATTTATAAGGTTCCCCTACCGACTTAAGTGACTTGAGCTCAGTAAGGCTTGGGTCACTTAATCTAGCCCAAAATGGGTCTTAATTGATTAATTAACCACACAAGGTCGTCTAGTTAATCAACTAACCGAATCTAGAGAACTTGTTCACTGTCCCTTATGCAACATTGTATAACTACCAAAACACCCTTATGCACAAGAATGAACTAATAGTCAATTCAACCGTCATAAATTGTGTTATCATAGTATATGAGCTTACAACGAGGACCATTGGGACCCATAGGACTGAAGTTGATTCAACATTTCACTAAAGAGAACCAACTACACTCCAGTATCCTATATAAATAATAACGAGACATTAAATGCTTGGGTTTGTGACCTACTATCCACTGTATGTAGACTCCCCATGAACTAATGTCCGTAATCTAGCAAGGTAGTACTATCACCTATCATAATTACCTCTCCAATCCTTGAGTATGAAATCCTACTTATTTTGCGATCAATTGATATACTCTAACTTTAAGGAGTATATGTCAAATTTCCACTAAATGAAATGTTATAGCCATAGTCTTCTAGATCACATGTCCTTTGGATCACCCAAAGAGACACATTGTCTCAATCTATGAGATATCATGGTGCTTCTATTGAGAATACTTATTACCAACAACTTCCATAATAGTGAACCAATCCATAGGGATATATGACCATTTTAGGGTCTCACACGTAGATCAAAGCCTCCTATTAACTTTGGCACAAACTCAAAATTCTCTCAAGATTGAGAGTTTATGCAGTATAGTAGTTTGGTGAATCACGACAATTGATAGCTTTATGTTATGATTCATTGTAGGTCCTGTCTAATGCGCATCACATGCACTAATACACTCACCATGGAAAAACCATTCCGACAGTCAAGACAAGTCATCCTTCCAATTAAGAGGTAGTGCACTATAATCTCAAATGAATAACTTAAATTTATAAACTAACTGTAAACAACTCATCACTTTATAAGGAACCTATGACTTGGATTTTCATTGTAATTCCTAATACACCCAAGTCATGTACAATGTAAATGATATGGGGCGTGTATGCTCAAACAACCAATTAATACAAATGAAATATTTAAGGGAAACCAATAAACATAAATAAATAAATTTATAAATGAATCTTAATTTGTTACATCATGTCATGTTTTTCAGGGCTTAATCCCAACAATTGCAACACATTATTAAGAGACCCAAGTATAATATAACAAGCCTTCGCTTATGTTCTTTGCCACTACGTGGAAAACTTATTGAGAATGGGTGGAGTAAAATCCTAAGTTACCCATTTCAGTTGTTCTACTATGAGAATTATGTCCAAGTTTCTTTTCCAATCAATATAATTAGGTTAAGTCAACTTATTATTAATAAGAATAAGAGTGATAGGGTTATAAGACATGATTCATATAACAAGTAAAACATTTCATGCATTGATAAAGTAAACTAAGCATTTAAGGCAAGATGGTAATAGAATTAACAAAAATATAGAGCTCTCAAATTACATATATTTATGCAAGGTATATTAGTATCATAAGAATCAAACCTACTTTAGACAGATCATGATTCTTATTACTATGGTAGAGACCCTCTTTAATTAATTAACACCTCTTAAACCTCAAAAGGTTGTCTAAGGTATTGATTAATATACTTCCATGTTCAACCCTTAGCACATGCAAGTGGGACCATTTTAAGTGATTCTACCATTTCATAAGGAGAATACAAACAACGGATAACGAGTAATGAGAAAACTGCATACAATAGATAGTAGGTCATAGACTCGAGCACTTAATCATGTCTTGTTGTTATTATATAGGGTACTATAGTATAGTTGACTCTTTATAGTGGGATGTTGAGTCAACTTTAGAATTGGATTTTGAAAAAGTTAATACTATCTTATGGGTCCTATTGGTCCCCATTTTAACTTATATACCTTGTTGACACAATTTATAAAGGTTGATTCAACTTTTGGTTCACTTATGTGTATAGGAGCATTTTAGTAATTTTGTAAGGTTACACATGGGTTAGCGAACGGTATATTTAGTTTGAACTAATTGATAACTTAGATAGCTTTATTTGGTTAATTAATCAATAATGATTCATTTTGAGATAAATTAAATAACTAAAGCCCATGATGGAGTTCAAGTCACTTGCACCCAATATGAACCCCTATAACTACCCCCTTAAGGGTTAGGAATTAAGGTCTTTCAACAACTTTCTCTACATTCCATAAAAGAGAGCCCTAATCTCCACCCTTTAAATTTCCACCGTTGAAGTGGCTAACATCGAGGGAGAGTCATTGGGTGAAAGATCGTGGGTTCATGAGATCTCCAACAACATCAAATTTGTTTTCCATAGTAAGGAAACGATTTGAGAACATCCAAATCATTGGTAAGCACTTAACTTGACTCTGGGATGGAAAATGGAGTAATCCGAAATTCCTTACAGTTCCTAACCCCTTCTACCAATTGTAAAGTGCTTAAAAACCGGTCTGGAACCTCCAACGACTTGGGTAACCCTAGTTAAAACTGTTTATAAAAAGTTTACAAAGATTTTAATTTAAGATTTTAATCAAAAACAAGAATTCATCCAAATCTTTGATAAAAATAATCGATTTAAGCTTAGGTAAGGATAATAATAAACTTTGAAGTGCATAAAAAATAGTTTAGACTTAAGTGTATGTACAAATACCATCTTATAATATATCTTAAGTCACTTCAAGTTTTTAAGAATCCTAAGTCTTCATAAAATTAATCTTCTTCCATAGATGCTTAGGTTTTTTTTCAAAATTTAACAAATAAATTTTAGAAACTTAACTTGATTTAAACCATTAACATCATTAACCTTATTTTATTATCATTAAAACCCGATTAAGAGAACCCTTCAATTAACAATTTGAAGTTTAGGATTTCCTTCTATTGCCTTGGAAAGTGATGTGTGTGTTTGTCTTGTTAATTTATTTCATGGATATGCCTCAAGTCTTTAACTATTATCATAGGAATGTGAAGATACATGGCAAGATTTGATTTAAGTACTATATTGTAGTATCTACCTCATTAAAACTTTTATTCAGAATGTCCATGAAGATAAATTCTGGATAAAATATTTGTTGCTGGCATTTTTTTTCTCTAGCACTTTCAAAGAATAGTTGAAAATGTTATAAATTTATGGTCTCCAGAACTTTGATTCCAAATTTAAATGTCATGTTTGAATTTTAATATTATTCTTTTTTATATTTATATTAATTAGGTTTCATATATTATATAGTATCTATATAATAAAAATAAAAATGGAATATAATGGTTCAAGTGCCTTAGCACATGTGCCATGCCTAATTATTAGAAAGCATAAATGGTTAGAATACAACTCAATATCTCTAATAAAATGTAGATGTCTAAGTACCTCTTTACTAACTGTTTTCAAAAACAGTTTTTTGTTTTTAAAAACAGTTTTTTGTTCTTTAAAACAAAAAAAAATAAAAAAGCATACTTAACAATTAAAATTTATTTTTTTATTTTATATTCTTAAGAACATAAAACAACATATTTTTAGAGAACATTTTTTATTACTTTTCTATTGTTTTCACTTGTTTTCTTTCTAAGAGTTATTTTTAAAATAATTATATAAACATGTAAAATAATTAAAAATAAAATATCATAGTTAAAAATTATTTTTAAACCATATTTAAAAATATTAAAAACAAGTTAAAAATATTTTAAACTTTCAAATAGACTTTTGTTTTATAAAAATCAAAGAACAATATTAATAAAATTACTCTTAAAAACTGTTTTTGAAAATAATTATTAAATAGACTTTAAAAGTTTGATAGTAATTTTATAAAACACTTATAACCTTTTTAATATTTAAATTTTTTAATTATTAAAAATATTAAAAATATTTTCTAAAATTACTATTAAACAAACTCTTAACAAATTATAAAAGTGTAGTAGAGTTTTCTTATATTTAAATTCAAGATAAATATCGAATGTAAACAATTATGTCTAATTTTTATATTTTTCAAGATTCTTGTTATCTCTCCCCCGCCAAAAAAAAAAAAAGAAAGGTCTTCGTTAAAAGTGAGATGAGTAACGTGAGGTAATGAAATAATGGGAAGACATGTAGGTGTGTTGGAGAGACTATGATGATACAACTATTGCCTTTTTGGGTTCTTTTTACACAATTATAGCGATTTAATAAAAATTTATAAAAAAAATGAAAATATTCAAATTTTGTAAAACTAACCATTCTTATTTTTTTAATTTAAAGAGTAACTCATTTTTTACTTAAATATTTTTCAATATTTTTATTATTTACATGTATTTTAAAAAGAAAAAACGTTATTTTTGTAATAAAATAGTGAGGACATTTTTTTTAAATAAGTATTTTTTTTAGGTAAAAAATGTGGGATGTAATAGGTTATCCAAAAAAAACCATTATCCCAAAAATATTTCTAAAATTTGTGAAGTGAAATCTATATCAAATTCATCTTTCAACATGATAAATATCAATTATGAACACCCTTTTAAAAAAAATAAAATAAAAATTTTAAATAAAAAAGTAATTTATTTTATAGTAAAAACAAGTTGTATATTTTCAATGACTTTCTTTCTTTTTCTTTTTTTTTTCTTTTTTTAAAGAAAAGAGTTTTTCATATATAAAATAATAATAATATAATATTAAACTTGTCCTTTGAAAATATAAATTCAGTGTAAAAAGCAAAATAATTTTTTTATATATAAAACCCCTGTTTTTGTCTTAAAAATATCAATATTTTGAAAGTTTTGATAATTTAATAATATTATTTTTTTAAAAAAATTGAGCCTTTTACGGGTTGAATGGAAGTAGGTATAATTGAGTGGTATTGGTGCATGGGCATGCACCTGCAACTAGCTGCATCAATACTCGATTGCACATGATCCTTTTGAATGATTGACCTTGCAAAATGGAACTATTCATAATAGATAGATTCCTTGTTTCATACTCTATTTCATCCTTCCTTAGTATTTCAATAATTTAAAGTCATGTGTTATTTTTGGATTATTTCTTTCTATGTACCTTGCTGGACTTCCATGGAATCTTGAGAATTTACCTGGGGATGATTTAAGAATGGGTTAAAAGTACTTTTAAAGTTTGAAAGTGCTTTTTTAGGTGTTTGATATTTTTAAAAATTCTTATTTTTAATTATATAATATAATATAAAATATATTATCAAAACATTTTTTTTTAATCTAAATATTAAGAGTTTGTTTGGTTATTGTTTTTTAAAATAATTTTTTATTTTTATAATAAAAAACCTAGAAAACTGGTTACACAATCAAAACCTATTTTCTATTTTTTGGTTTTAATAATTAAAAATATGATGTTTTTAAATAATATATTTTAATTATTTTTTTACTATTTAAAAAATAATTATACAAATATTTAGAATGATTAAATATAGAACATTATATATTAAAATTGTTTTTAAAATATATTTAAAAATATGTTAAAAATATTTCAATTTTTAAAATATATTTTTGTTTTACAAAACATAAAATAACAATTTTTAAAAACTATTTTTCAAATTTATTTTTGAAAACAGTTATTAAAACAAATGATTCTTTTTAAAAATATTTCTAATAACAAATAAAAATATTTTAATAAGAATCCTTTGATCTTTATTTGAGAGTGATTTTAGTAAAAACACTTTTAATTTGTAAATTTTTTTATTAAAAGTATTTTATAAAAAATTGGTAATATTAGGATAAAATAAAATAAAAACCCTTTTTAGAAGAATATTTTGTTTATAAAAAATTAGCTTATGTTTATTTGACAACTGTATTTTGAAATTAGGATTATAATTTTAAAAAATATATAATATTGAACAGGATTTAAAAAAGGAAAAGAAAAGGGTAGCGCCACATCTGAATTTGTTCCCAAATTCCGAAACAGAGAAAAGGCTTACAAGGTGACTCCAGCGGCCAGCGGAGGAACACTGAAAAGGGGAACAGCTTTTGAGTTTTAAGTTTTTAACGCCCTGAGAAAAGGGGAGTGGGGATTGAATGTTTCGACTTTGAATGCAAGAGGAAAAGGTGCAGAGAGTCGTACAGAGGGCGCTTTCAAACAAATCATTAGACGTTTGGTTCACTCCAAAGTCCCAACTCCACAGTCCACACTCCACAGACTCCACACACTACTCCTCTTCTTCTCTCTCTGTCCCTGACCCCACGTTGCGTGTATCCCTTCCCTTCGAACTCCCAACAAAGTCCCGCTGGCGCTTCATCACAAGATCCACAGCCATGCTACGCCACTAACATCCTTCTTCTCCTCCTCCTCCTCGGAAAAGAGCAAGGGCTCCATTAAATAAAATAAAATATACCATCATATCAGTATTTTTATTTATTTTTGGTATGCACACTGATCTTCATCTTCATATGGACGACCATGAAAAAGGGGAAAATGGAGAAGGTGAGTGGCTTGAGCTCGGCCTAGGGTTTACCAGATCCACCTTCTCATCCTCTTCTTCTCTAGGGTTAGGGTTAGGGTTAGGGTTTGGGGTGACACCTTCCATTAATTATGATCCGCTAGTGCCATCATCATTAACGTGGTTTTCTGCATCTCCTCCACCACCGTCATCACCACCATCGCCATGGCCGTGGCCCATGGTTTCTGCTGGTGGCCTTCTTCGTGACCGGCAAACACCGGTCACCCGTTCTTCCACTGGCCTCTGGTTCACCCTCGTCTCCTCCATCAACTGGTAAGCACTTGCTTCATTTCTCTCGCATATCAACCTAACATCTCATCCCAACTATGCCCACCCACCAGATTACTTTTCCACAAGATCAAAATTTTTCTTGCATTTTCTCATGGATGGGATTATCAAGAATGGAGTGATGCTGATAAATGCATGGATAAGCTTAGCAGAATCGAAAATTATACTGACAAATCTGTCTTTCATTTTCTCATTTGTATACATATATTTGATTTATTTGTCAAAAACTATATTGACCCTGAAAGTGATGATAAATGCATGGATGGTATTAACAGCAACGGAGAGGTACTCCCACAAGTACCAAAGGCGTACATTAGAGTGAGGTAAGAGGTGCACGTTAGCCATTAATATGAAAAGAAAAGAAATTTCAAATTTCTTTGTTTCTTTCCATTTCTCAATGATGGCGTTCAGTGAAATGAGTGAAAACCTGACTGACGTTGCTTTTTCTTTTGGGTTTTGTTGGCTTTCTCTTCTACTGAATATTTTGGTCCAAATAAAAAAAAAAAAGAGAGGAGAACGTGACAGTTCTCATGGTGCAGAAGTACCTGGTTACAAAGCTTGGTCTCTCCAACGAAGCTGAGGTAATCTCATTTTCTCACCATTTATACCACAATTAGTAAATTACGTGGGTCATTCTTAGTTTTGTACGGTACTAGCTAGTACTGCACATGCAATGTGAAGATGAGATCTGCAGGGTTGATACCCATTCATGGATTCAAACCCTAGGGTTTTTTTCTTTTTTTGTCTTCTTTTTTAAAGTCTTCTCACCCATTATCAAAAATGGGCCCTCCTAGACAAAGTATATAACCCTTTAGCAGAGGGTTGTCTTTTTTCTTTGTGAGAAAAAAACGAAACATTCCTTAAAATATGTAGGAATATTTCTCATGGGTTTTGCCTTTTTTGCCAATTAATTCCTTTTGGGTTTTGGGTTGTATAGATGAGGTTTTTCCTTAAATTTCCTAATACTGCATTAATATAAAAAAAGAAAAAAACAATCCTAGGCGAAAGACTGATTCTTGTTAGCCACGTGCTACTCTTACTTGAATAAATGATTACTAGTCTAAAGACATCATTAGCCTGCATTTTCCTTCTTGGAAAACTCGACATCTCTCCAATGGCTACTTGAAATATGGACTGTAATTTTGAAAAATACCATCATTCATTTGTTAATTTTTTTTACACCTTGTAATTTTTTCTTTATTTGGTAAATTTTAAAAAATTAATTTAAATCGTTATTTAAATTGAACAAATTTGTTAAAACACCTTAATATCTCAACTTAAATTTTAAAATAACTTTAAATATTAAATTTTAACAATTAATTTTTTTTTCATATCTACCCAGTAAGTCAAAATATTACAATCATGACTTTACATTCCTAACTCTTTTTCTATCATAAATATCTTACAATACTTTAATATAGATGTTTGACAAATAAATTTATTATTTAAAATAAATTAAATAAATATTAATTAAAATTGATGAAGGTAAATATAACAATTTAATGGTGTAAAATAAATTTAAAATTAATTTTATCAAATAATTTTAATATTTAAAATGAAAATTAAATAATAAATTTTAAATTAATAACTTAAAAATAATTTAATTTAAAGTAAACTTAAATATTTAAATAATGAATTTTAAGTTTCACCAAACACCCTTATCTTTCTTTCTTGTTATTCTCCATTGTTAATTACATTATATTTGATTCTAGAAAAATATTAAGGTAAGAAAAAAATGTTAAAAAAATTAATTTCTTCATATTTTGTTTTATTACGAAAAATATAAAAGAAAAATAAATAAAATTAAAATTAGTTAGAAAATTATATATATTTTAAGCAAATTAAAATTAATAAGATAAATAAATTTAAAATAATATACAAAAATAATTTATAAAATAATTTATTGATTTTAAATTTATTATTTATTTTTCTTTTATTTTTTCTCTTAATTTTCTTTTCCTTATATTTAAGGAACTAAACATAATCTTTAACCTTATTGGCTAGTCCCTTTCTTTTGTTTGTACTTATGTATACCCCAAAATTCTCTTTCACTCTTTGACGTTTACTTCTTTAAAGTTCCACCACAGGTTCTTTTCTGATTTTGTGGATAACTTATCACAACAGTAGGAATAAGTAAATGTTCCTCCAGTCAATTGAATGGTAACCTTGGTTTTAAAAGGAAAGATATTTTCAAAATATGTTGCATCTCTAATTTCTATTGAGCTGTTCAAAATATCTTCAGCTTCAGAATTTATTACCGAGAACCTGTTTGCATTAATATTATAAGTATATTCTATAAAGATGGCACTTATAATTTTTTGTCTTATCTTCTTTCTTTTAGGTTCAACTATTGCTACCTTAGCTAAGCACCTTTACTCTCCTTATATATCCATCTAAATATAGTTTTCCATATTTCATAAGGGATTTTCTAATTATCTAGATATTTTTGAATTATATTGCATCTATGGTTCCTATTATTAAGTTGTTCAAATATGACATCTATAGTTTTTGGTCCATCTTCTTTCTTTTTAGGTTCAAGTGTTACTACCATAGCAAAGCACTTTCACACTCTTATTATATCTAGTCTAATTACTATATGTTTTCCTATTTCATAAGGGATTTTCTCATTATCTCTTACATTAATGAATAGTTTGTGGGTGATATCGCTTCCCTCATAAGTTCTTAGGAGCACATGCTTAACAAAATAACATTTATCATGTCTATTAAGATGTGGTTGTTTCTTTCATCAATACCATTTGATTGGGGTGAATAAAGAAGTGTCATTTCATGTTTGTTCCATTTTCTTCATAAAATAAGTTCAGCTTAAGTTATTGTGCATTCCTCTTCTTTATCAAACCTAAGTATTTTAATATTCTTTCCTAATTGATTTTCAACCTTATTCTTTTATATCCTTAACTTTTTAAATACCTTAACCCTAGCTTTAATAAGGTATAAATGACACGATTTAGAGTAATCATTTATAAATGTTGCGAAAGTATTTGTTTCCAACTCTTAGTAGGAAGTTGATTTAAACATCACTATGCATTAATTTTAGTAATATAATATTTCTTGTAACAAATTTAAAAGGTTTCTTGGTTAATTTGTTTGTACACAAATTTCACATTTATGTTTAAGTTTTATATTTGACTTGGTAATTAGGTAGGAACCATCAAAATTTTCAACTTTTCGAAGCTCATATGTACTATTCTACCATGTCACTGGTGTTAGGATAGAGCCATAGAAAACATATTTTAGTTTCACTAATAAATTTATTTATTTATGATTATGATTTCCTTTACTATCTTATTTACATTAATTGGTTATTATCTAAGCATTCATGCCCCTATCACTTGCATTATATATGACTTAACGGTATTAGGACTTGTACAAAAGATCCAAGTCATGGGTTCCTTACAAGATGATAAATTGTTCACGGTCAATTCATAGATTTAGGCTATCTAATAGAGAGTATAGTGTACTACCTCTTAATTAAAGGGATGACTTGTTTTGGTTATCGGGATAGTTTTCCCATGATGAATGCATTAGGGTGTATAGTTACACATTGGACAAAACTTATGATGAATAATGACACTAATTATTTGGTAGTCATGATTCATCAAACTATGATATTGTATGAATTCTCAACCTTGAGAGGATATTGAGCATGTGTTGAAGTCAACATGAGTCTTTGACCTATGAGTGTCACCTTAAGGTGATCATATATTACCTATGGTTTGGGTCATTGTTGATGGAAGCTGGTGACAATAGATATTCTCAATAAAAGCACCATGATATCTCTTGGGATTGAAATAGTGTATCCCTTTGGATGATCCAAATGATCATAGTAATTTCTTAAGTGGAATTTGATATATGTTATTTGTGAATTAAAATATGTCAATTAATCACATAATATGAGGATTTTTAACTTAAAGATCGAAGAGATAATCTTGAGAGGTTGATAGCACATACCTTGTTAGATTTTGGATACTAGTTAATGGAGAATTTGCATGCAGTGGATAGTAGATCATGGACCTGAGTTTCACCTCATTATAATATCATAAGATACCAAAGTGTAGTTGACTCTCTTTAGTAGAATGTTGAGTCAACTTCATAATTAAATTCTAAGAGACTCAATAATTTCCTATGGATCCTAGTGGTCCCTATTCAAGCTTCAAATTCATGGTGACACATTTATTTAAGGGTATTTTGCATTTGTAATTCATAAGTGTGTATAAACGTATTTTGGTAAAAACACAGGATTATACTAGATCTTATGAATTGTCTTTCTAGATTGGGCTAATTAATTAATTAGAACTCAATATGACTAATTAATCAATTAGGACTTGAGTAGGTTCGATGAAGTGATCCGAACCCAAGTTAGACTCAAGTCACTTAAGCCCACAAGGAAATCTATATAAACTCCCCGTAAGGGTTTAAGACTTCACTTTTGCATCCTATCTTACAAACTCTAGACAGCAAATCCTAACCACCTGTTTAGAGAAATAAGACAACCCTTATCTTGTGCCAAGTTCCTTGAAAAGAGTGATTGGGCAAAAGATCATTGGGTTTATGTCTAAGAGATTAAGCAAAATTAGATCATGAAGGAGGAAGCTTATTTATGTGGTAAGGTTTAAGACACCTTGAAATTTTCACCAAATGTTGTGCCTTTTTCTCTACGTCTATAAGGAGCTTTTGGAATTTATGAATTTGGTTGTTAACAGGATTTTCATCTACCATAATGAATTTATTAAAATTTGAAGCCATGAATCTTTGTATACTTGCATCAACTATATCATACTCGTCATCTAAGATATTCTAAAGTTTTTTAGCACTAGTGGTTATATGATATACATCATAAAGGTGATTGGAGAGGCACTAAAAATCCTATTATGACAATCATAATCTATTTGTTTAGGTATTAATGAGGATGAAAACTCTTGGCCTTGGTTAAAGGCATTTCTTTCTTCAAACAAGCAAATAAATCCTAAGACAGTTAACAATACTTCATTTGTTTTTCCTCAGATTTTCCTCACTCTTTCTTGAGGAAAATAGTTTAACATTTTCCTAACTATTTTTTCCACCTCAAATTCCATGTCATTTATGCATTGAATTTTTTTTTTCTAGCATTTTTTTTCCTTGGTATTTTCCTGAACCAAACTTACCCTTAGGTTATGTTTAGTTTTTATAAAGTATTAAAGAAAGAAAGAAAAATGATAAAAAAAAATGATTTCCTAATATTTGAAACAGGCAAGGAAATAAGGAAAATATGAGGAAAATATGAAATGTGTTATTTTTTTTTTCTTTTCTTTTATGTAGATAAAGGTGAGAAAAGTTTGAGGAAAGTGCATTACCTAATAATTTAATTTTATCTTGTTCGACTTTTTCATAGATAATCAAGTAGGACAAAAGTATTACCAAGTTTCCTTTTTTTTCTTCATACTTTTCTTTTCATTATTTTCCTCAAACCTTCTGGAGCCAAACATAACTTTAGTATTTATTTTTCTTACCTCTTGGCATGGTATCTATGCATAAGTGAACTATTTTCCATAGCATTCTTTTCCCTATGTTACTTTGGCACTTTCAAAATGACCAAACATGCCACTAGGATATCATTGGATATTTGAGAATCTTCAGCCTTAGGTTCCTCTATTTTCCTATCTAATATTATCTCAAATAGTTGTGGAATTTCTAAGGCAAACATGGGGAAATTTCACACCAAATTTGAAATTATAATTACTTCTACTTCTACGCTTAAACTTTTGATATGAATGGTTTAGGCTAATGGCGCCACCTATATACTTGAATGGTATACAATCATCTATTTACAAAGAAAAGACTTTCATGATCATTTTAATATCATTCTCCATTTTGGCATGCAGAGAAGACGGAGGAAAAGAAAAGAAAATTTGGAATCTTGCACTACTTGAGGTACTTAGAACGAGCAATGGGTGTCCTGAGATTACAAATTTTCTCCTCTCTTTCCTTTGTTTTCTTTTCCCATCAACTGGAACTTGTTCTATATGCATCAGTCTGATATATTGTCATGGACTCATATCTAAGAAAATTTTCGCGTGTTGGTTTTTCACGTTCATGACAGATTGATATTTCATGCATGGGGGAGAAGCTGTTGCAGTGGCAGACATTGAGGCATGTTTGGGACTCTGTTTGGCTGCCTAGAATCATCGAATCAGAAAATTCAACAGCAGCATTGGTTGGAAATTCAGGTGGCCACAGATCTACGAATTATTTGATGTCTTTGCAGTATGGAAGAAGATGCTTCTTCAACTAGGGTTTTGGCCCGTCTTCTTTCTCTTTTGCCAGCTTGTGATGTATATGAGAAACGCTATCATTCATTGATGTAATATCAATATATTTTGGATTCAATCTTGGACCATTTTGACAGCCTTTTGTTTTTTTTTTTTTTTTTTGTATTTGTTTTTTTTTTACCAATCCAAACTTTGCCAAAATTTAGCTGTCTTATCTTTTGAAGCAATTGCAACTAAAAACTTGTCCAAATGTTAAATAGCTAGACCCACCCTTCGATTAAGATTTTTTTGTTATAGTAAATGAATAAATTCTTATGACAATCAGATAAATAAATTGGATATATCCAAACATATCACATAAAAGATCATATCATGTATAAACATGATTTTTATAATTTAGCATTAATAAAATTATCTAAAAATGATTTCTATAATTTACCATGAATAAAATTACACGATTACGTTTGTCTATTTTTCGTTTGGTGATAAAAAAGAAGGGAAAATTTGATATTTTTATGTCTCAATTATCATGAAAAACACAAAAAAGAAGTAAACAAACATAATTAAAATTAGTTTTAGTAATTTATATATTATCAAATTATTCGATTTTTATATATAAGTGAAATGATTTCAAAATGTTGGAATAAGTCAATATTTTGTAATTATGGTTAGTCTAATATGAATATTATCATAAGAGATTGTGCAACTATTCTTTCCTATATTTGGGTTCCTAAAATTGTGGGAAATCTCATGCATATGTAAAGTTTCCTCTATATATATCCCTTTGGGTCTCTCAATAGAAATCATCGGAAAACATGGTTTCTGTAGGCATCTTAGATCTAAGCAACAGAAGTAATACCAATTTTTTAAAAATTGATTTTTTAGGATTAAAGTACTAAACTTTAGGTTTGGATGTTCCCAAACCTTAATTCAAAGTGTTGAAAATGACATTGAAGTTATTGGAAGTCTCGTAAACCCACAATCTTTCACCCAATTACTCAACCTTGCTCTTGACACAGTTCTAGTGGGAAGGAAATGAGAATGAAGGCTATGACTCTCTTTCTCTCTGGATGGATGGTGGAAGACAAAAGTTATGGAAACCTCAATCCCTATGGGGTATTTATAGGAATCCTAACTAGGTTTAAGTGACTTAAGTTCACATGGGCTTGGGTCAATTAAACTAGTTTAAAATGGGTCTTAATTGATTAACTAATTCAATAAGGCCCACTAATTAATCAATTAGCCTAATCCAGAAACCTCATTCACTTACCTTTATGCAACCTTACATAATTACCAAAATACCCTTATGCACAAAAGTGAACCTAGAGCTAATTTGACCCTCATAATCCATGCTAACAAGGTATATGAGCTCAAAGCAAGGACCACTAGGACCCATAAGAATACTGGCTCTCTTAGAATCCAATTCTGAAGGCGATTCAATATTTCACTATAGAGAATCAACTGAACTCTAGTATCTTACGTAAATAACAACGAGACACTAAGTATTAGGGTTTGTGACCTACTATCCACTGCATGTAGACTCCCCATGAACTGGTGTTCGTAATCTAACAAGGTAGTGTTATCACTTATCAAGATTACCTTTCAAATCCTTGAATTACATATCTGACTTATTATATGATAAATTGACATACTCTAACTCCAAGGAACATATGTCAAATTCCACTAAATGAATTATTGTGACCATAGATTTCATAATCACATGTCCTTTGGATTACCCAAGGGGACATACTGTCTTAATCCCATGAGATATCTAGTACCTATATTGAGAATACCTATTGCCACCAGCCTTCATCAATAGTGACCTCATCCATAGGGATATATGACCACTTTAGGGTCTCACCCAAAGGTCAAAGCTTCCTGTTGATTTTGACACAAACTCAATATCCTTTCAAGGTTGAGAGTCCATGAAGTATAGTAGCTTGATGAATCATGACAATCAATAGCCTTGCATCATGATTTACTGTAGGTCATATCCATTGTGCATCACATACACTAGTGCACTCACCATGGGAAGCCTATCCCTATGGCTAAGACAAGTCATCCCTCCAATTGAGAGGTGATGCACTATAGTTTCTATTGGATTGCCCAAATCCATGAACCAACTATAGACAACTTATCTACTTATAAGGAACCCATGACTTATATTTTTTATGTAACTCCTAATGCACTCAAGTAATGTACAATGTCAAAGACATGGATTGAATGCTCAAATCAATGTCAATACATCAAAATAATAACAAAGGGATAGTTGAGTCTAACTTTGTTACTTCATGTCTTGCTTTTAGGGGTTCAATCCCAACAATTTCATGTTTAGGTTTTTTTCTCTTCTTCTGATCATATAGTTCTGCTACAGATTGTATTTTTTATTGCTTTGTTTTTACTCATCGTCTTGTTTATATCATAACGAGTGATACAAAAAATAGCAATCTAGAATCTCTAACAAAGAAAGCAAAAGTTGATCTTGTTGTTGTGCTTACCATTCATATGCAAAAAATGTCCTCACTAATTACTACAGAAAAACTTGATGGTACTAATACATTTAATGGTCCTTGAATGCTCAAAATAAAATCAAGGATAGAAAGTGATGGGGTTATATTTCTAGTGCTAAGGTTTCTCCAAAAGACATAAGTTTTGAAGAATATGAAGCTTAAGAGGATGGAAATTGCTTGGTCAAGACTTGGTTTCTTGATGCCATGATTAAGGATATCGAGTCTTTTTTTCCTCTGCTTATCTACAACCAAGGAAATTCGAGAAATGACAAAATAAGCCTATTCTATTAGTCTAGATGCATCTAAGGCTTATTAGTTATATCGTGAGGTAATTTCTATTCATTAAAATGAAGGTTTTGTAATTTCATATTTTGGCAAGCTACAAAAATTATGGCAAGAATATTATGCTATTGAACATTTCACTATGGAGTATGCAAATGATATTGAAAAATATGCCACAAAGGTTAACTCTCAATGTGTGTATGTTTTCTTAGCCAGTCTTGACTCTCATTTGGATGGAGTCTATGATCATTTTCTTGCTACAATACCACTTCCAAGTTTGCAAATTGCCTACGCCATGGTTTGTGCCGAGGTGAATTGCCAAAATGCAATGCTTGGTGAGACATCAAATGAATGGGTTGCTATGGCTACCCGAAAATCATCTTCTCATTCAAAGAAGATGATTTCTTCTTAAATATAATTTACCAAACACCCACTTCAGTATAATTTAACTTAAAGTCGACCTAAGTTATTAAGTAATAAGTTTTAAGTTTTACCGAACACCCTCATATTCTATTTAAAAGTGATTTTCAAAATATTAGAAAGTGATTGTTAATATTTGAAAACATTTTTTTTTAAATGCAACAAATTTTGGAGATTTATATTTAAAAATCTAAAAATTATTTAAAATAATTATTAGACAATCACTTGCAATGATTATTTTCAAATGATATATTGATTATTCTTGAAAGTATTTTTTAATAAAAACATTAGTAACAAAAACAGTATAGATTAAAATTAGTTAATAAGAATTGTTCGTAAACAAACTCTGATAATGATTATTATGTCATCACCATTGCTCGTAAACAAACTCTAATAATGATTATTATGTCATCACCATGTTATCTTAATAATAATATTTATGGTCGTATATTTCCAAAAATTGATCAATTTTATAATATTTGAATGTTTGACCTTATAGAGGTTAATTTCATCGGTTATATGAGATCATTTTATTGATATTTTTTTAGATTTTATATAAATACATTTATTTACCATTTATTTTAAATTTATAAAAATTACTTATTAGAAAATAAAATTTATTTTATAGAAAATGATTAAACATATTTATATAATTTTTATTTATCTAAAATATCATTAAAAAATAAATCTTATAGATGAAATAAATTCATAGGGTTAGACGAAATTTAAAATAAATAGTAGTTAAGTAGACTTTTATAAAATCTTAAAGGTCCAAATAAAATTAACCCATAGATATACCACTATAACACTTTCAAATTTTGAAAAAAATAACATTTAAACTTAATTATTTATATTTTGGAGCATATCTCCACTACAACACACCACGCGTGAGAGAGAGGAAAAAAAAATTGTATCTTTTACATGAGTTAATAAGCAAGAACAAGGGTATATATGAAGAAATCAATCCTTTGTAGGGGCCAATAAAAAAATACCAAAATTATATATATATATACACACGTAAACTTTTAGAAACGTATATAGAAGGTGGTGCTAGAGTCTCTACTGGATTGCCCAAATCTATGAACCAATTGTGGATAACTTATCTACTTACAAGGAACTTATAACTTGTATCTTTTGTGCAACTTGCAATGCACCCAAGCAAGGGTCTCCAAAAAGCCCGCGGCCCGTTTTAGGCCCGGCCCGGCCCAAGCCCGCCGAGCCCGAGCCCGTTTATGGGAGGGCCGGGCCGCGGGCCTAATTTTAGGCCCGACGGGCCGGGTCGGCCCGTAGGCCTGTCCCTTTAAAAAAAAAACTACAAAAATAAAAAGTATTAAAAAAAAATATTCATTTCAAAATTTTATTCATTGAATGTATAATTACATTTGAAAATGTGGGAAAAGTTTACATCACTACAAAATAAATATATCCCAACTAGGTTGGCACCTATTTATTTGTCAATCATCTATATTTTTCAATCACAAAAAATAAAAATAAAAATATAATATACATTTAGTCATTATTTTCTGGCGGTGATGGCGAACTATCATGCATTCATGAAGATCTTGATAATTTTAAAGATTCCATATCGGCAAGCATCTCTGTTTCTCGAATGGAATCGTACATCCTTTTATTTGCTATTTCCCAATCTTTCACACATATCCCTGTTTCAATAACATCTGGCGCTAAGTTGCATCGTTTTTTACTAACTACTCTTCCACCTGCACTAAAAGCAGCTTCTGATGCAACTGTACTCACAGGAACTGTTAGTACATCACAAGCAATTATAGAAAGCACAGGATATTTGTGTTGATGTGATTTCCACCATATTAAAATATCAAAATCTTCTTGATCTTCAAATGAAATTATATCAGTATTAAGATATTTATCTAAATCAGATGTATTATTTGGAGAACTATTTGTTGTCTTTTTTCGACTTTTCAACATTTCTAGAGCTCCTTTATAAAAAGATGAGGAGTTTGTAGATGTAGGTGGTAATTTAATAGTATTAATATCATTACCATATTTTTCTTTATAATAGTTATATAAATTATATAATAATGAATTTATTTCATTTTTAATTTCTTCAATTTTTATTTGGTCATTAAAATAAATAATTGTTAACCATTCATCCAAAGCTTCAAATTTCAATATAGAGTCCACAATTAAAGCAATATAAAAAATTAAAGGTATTTTTATATATATATAACTAACTCAATTAATAAACATAAAAAAATGTAGTTTAACTGGTTAGAAGCTTAAAGTTTAAACATGAGGGGAGGGGTTCAAATCCTCCCCTCTCCCTTCCCTTGGCTTTTTTGAAAGCCATTTTGGCTTAATTCAAAAAGCCTGCCGGCCCGGCTCAGCCCGCCAGCCCGCGGGCCTAGCATTTTAGCATGGCCCGGCCCGAGCTGGGCCGCGGGCCTCCTATTTACGGCCCGGCCTGGCCCGCCCGTTGGAGACCCCTACACCCAAGTCATGTACAATGTAAGAGACATTAATTGAATACTCAAATCAATGTCAATACTCCAAAGGGATAACAATAAAATAATTAAGTCTAACTTTATTACATCATGTCTTATTTTTAGAAGCTTAATCCTAACAATATTTTCTTTCCAAGTGGTCATTGACATTATAAGAAATGATGAGGATCCCAAACTAGAAACTATGGAAGAATGCCACCATAGAAAATATTGGCCAAAATGGAAAGAATATATTCTAACAAAATTTGACTTAATGAAAAAATGAGAAATATTTGGACTTGTAGTCTAGACGCCTAAAGTTGTCAAGCTTATTGGATATAAATGGGTATTTATAAGAAAGTGTAATGAGAAAAATGAAATCATGAGATATAAAGTGTGACTCATAATTCAAGGTTTCTCGTAGAAACCTAGTATTGACTATGAGGAAGCATATTATCTTATAATAGACACAACTACATTTAAATATCTAATTTGTTTAGCAGTTTCAGAAGGATTGAATATGTATATCATGGATGTTGTTATTGCATATTTATACGGATCTTTAAATAATGACATATATATGAACATCCATGAAAGATTTCAAATGCCTGAAGCAACAAATTCAAAACATTGTAGCATATACTAATGAAGTCACAAAGATCCTTATATCAATTAAGCAATCTAAAGGCATGTGGTACAATCACCTCAATGAATATTTGAAACGGGAAGTATATGTGTATTACCTTATTTGCTTATGTATATTTATTATGTGAGATATTTGCAATTATTATAGCACATGTGGAATATTTGAATTTTGTTGAAACTCTTAAAGAGATTATTAGAAAAGTTGACTATTTGAAAAGTAAATTTGAAATGAAAGATCATGGAAAATAAATTGCTTTGACCTACAAATCAACTACTTTTCAAATAAAATGTTAGTTTATTAGTCAACGTATACAAAGAAAGTCTTGAAGCACTTTCATATGAATAAATCACATCCATTAAGTTCTTCGATAATAGTTCATTCACTTGTAGTGAAAAAATGACATCTTTTGTCCTAAAGAAGATAATAAATGACTACTTGGTCCAGAAATACTATATCTTAGTGTTATTGATGCACTTATGTATCTTGTAAATTATACATGATTAAATATTATATTCCTTGTTAACTTACTTGCGAAATATAGTTTTGCATCAACTCAGAGACATTGGAATAGAATCAAACATGTACCACGATGACATGGGTCTATTTTATTTGAAAGGATCATAATCTCAATTGTTTGGAGATGTAGATGCTAACTATTTTTCAGACCCCTACAAAGCTCGATTTCAAATGGGGTATGTATTTACCTATGGTGGTATAATAACATCATGGAGATCAATCAAGAAAATAATGGAAACATGTGAACTGCCCTCCATAAGATGTAATGCTACCAAGTTATATGAATCTCAATTGTTAGGATATGTGGATGCTAACTATTTTTCAGACCCTTATAGAGCTCGATTTCAAATGAGGTTTGTATTTACCTATGGTGGTACAACATCATGGAGATCAATCAAGAAAATAATGGAAACATGTGAACTACCCTCCGTAAGACATAATGCTACCAAGTTATATGAAGATAATGTCTTATGCATTGGACATATTAAAGAATGTTGTATTAAGAGTGGTAAAATTAAGCACATATCGCCTAAGTTCTTTTACATCATTTTTCATAACATTTTCATGACCTAAGGAATATTTATGAGAATATTTTTAATAACTTTTCTTATTCTATATATATATATATATATAATCTAATATTAAAATAACATAAAATAGAAAATATTCTATACAATATTTTTTTTAAAGAATTTATACTAATTAGATCCAACCATTTTTTTACTCGAAAAATAAATGCACATGGTAATCAATTTTATCATTCTTTAAAAATGATCTATTTTAAAAAAAAATACCTTTGAATTCCAACATATTTTTTTTCTAATTAACGTTTAAGTCAAATTTAATTTAAACTTTGAGAAATGAGATTGGATTAGACTTGAATTAAGTACATCAGATCTGAGATCGGATTTGATTGGTTTGAATTAATTTTATTTTATTTTTTTTTAATTTGAGTTAGGTTTGGGTTTGTGGAAAAACTTGATCTAGTCCACCTACTTTGTACGATTAGTTGTAAATCTTAGAATCCATCTTATTAAATGCCAATTAATTTTAATACAAAATACTTAGGTTGCCAACCATGTGATAAAACAAAAAAAAATAAAATAAAAGCAACAAAACTAAGAAAAAGTGAAAACCAATCAAAAATCATACATTTTCCAAATAAAGAAATCAAGAGTTGGGGCTAATGATTGAGTTAGGCGGCATTCACAAGTCTCATTCTCATGCCAAGGAATGAAACAATTGATTGAGCATGCACATAAAGAAAAATACAACTACAATATGATAAGGTCAATTTTAGGTGAGCCTACATGCCTTTGGATTTTCTGTCCTTTTCCCAGCTACCAAACGATATTATAATCAACTCATCACTTTTTACTTCAATGTATATAAAATATCCTGCTGAAGGTTTAATTCAACTAATTTGTTTATAGTTTTTGTTGGGTTATGTGATCATGCTCCAAGGGTTGCTAATCTTAATTTTTAGATTAATTATTTTTAAGAAATAATAATCAGAGTTAGTACTTAAAAATTACTAAAGTTTGGTCTTATTTCAACTAATATTCTTCTATGCATATCCATCCAGCTACTAAAGCTATAAAAAGATAAAAAGTAATGGATACTAAATGGATTAAGATTTTTTTGTCTTTTTTATTTATTTAATATTAGTAAAATTAATCTTATAATTCTAATAAAATTAATTTTTATAATTTTGTATTTGATATTTTATTAAATATTTTTTCAATGGTGGGTTTAAGTTCGATTCTATTATGATATTTTCTAAATATTTAGACTTTGAGTTTTTTTTTTTTAAATATTTAGATGTTTAAATTTAATCAAATGGTATTAATTTACAACTGATTTTCTAAGTTTAATAATGGTGCTATATTTATATCACTACGTTATAGATAACTTTTAAATAAAAATTTATATTCATTTATTTCAAATTTTTTTTTAAAAAGTATTAGTAAAATTATTAACTTTTTTGAAAAATATCTATAGCAAAAAAATTTCTAAATTTTTTAAAAATTATTAAGATTTTTTACTTTAAAAATGTTTTTTGAATTTTTTTGATAAATTTTAAATAAAATCTATGATTTTTATTAATTTTTTGGAATTTTTGTTGATTAATTTGATACACTATAAAAAAATATTTTTATTTAGAAAATGTTTAAAATTTAGAAAGATTCCTCATAATTTATTTTTATTTTATTTTTACTTGTTATATTATCTAAAATCAGTATCTCAATTATACACATTAATTAGGTGGACAGTTATACTCCAAAAATGGTTGATTTTATTTATACCAAAGAGTGGCCTACGACTACATACATTTATCCAAAAATGAAAACATTAAATGCTACCAACTCTACAAAGGCCACTCTCCATGATGGCGCGTACCATCCACTTTTCTTTTTTTATTAGATGTTATAAAATTAATATACATAAAAATCTACAATAATTCACAACTTTGATTGAATAAATAGATGTGATTAAATATGGATGAAAAATATAAATTCATGATGTTATCAAATTAATGATCTTAACAAATAGTGTTAGTGTGGCCTGTGTTTTTCACTAGCATCTTACTCGAATGGTGAAACTCGTTTTTTATTTATAAAAATTTTATTCTTTTTTTAAATTGAAGTTGTCACTTATTTTAATAGGAAAAAAAAAAGCTTATATGATTCCTTATTTAGAAAAAACATGTTTTCAAAAATTAAGTACAAAAATATAAAATATAAATAAATAAATAAAAATTAAAAATTAAAAAGGTGTAAATGGGTTAAAACATTTAAATGTAATTGAGTTTGAATTTTAATGATAAATTTGAGTCAAAATTAATGTAAAAATAAACTTAGAACAAATTTTGGGGTCTATAGTTAGTAATTCAATAATGTATTTATAATTATATGAATTTTATAAAGTAATAAATTATTTATTTATTTTTTTCTTAAAATTATTTATATAGGCTTAAAGTCCTTAAAAAGTATATTCATCCAAGGACTAACAAATCATTTTAGGTTAGGGTATTTAGTACACAAATTTTCAAATGATTTTATTAAAAATTAATTGATAATTTTTTCTTTTTATAAATAATGTATCATTTAAGCATGACAATGGAGAGGTTATTTTCAAGTATACGTCCTATTTCAACTCTAATATACGAGTTCTAAAAAAAGATATATAAGTCAATTCAATCGAGTAATTTATTTATTTTTATAATTTGGATCGAGCTGATAATTTATTTTTTGATCGAGATGTAAATATGTTTAAATGGTTGAGACATGGTAAATAGGAGGGTAGCAACCTCAACCGAGGGACATCTTAATATTATTAAGAGTACGTTTAGAAGTAATTTTTGAAAATATTTTTAGCATTTCTAATTTTTGAAAAATAAAAATTTTTAAGTGTTAAAAATACTAAAAGTGCGTTTGATAATAATTTTAGAAAGTGTTTTTAACATTTGATAGATACAAATTTTTAAGTACTAAAAATATTAGAAACAACTTCTAAAATTATTACCAAACACATTCTAAAAACGATTCCTATAATCTTCGGGTGGTAGTTGTTTTTTATTTTGTTCCTTATATATTAATTGCAATAGATAGAAAACTATTTTTATTTTTTAAACAAGATTTTCAAAATAGTCCAAGGACGAGTGAGTAACTTTATTTTAGGCGCGTGCAGAAGACGCATGGAAATGGGGGGTGGAAAGTGTAAGGAGAATGAAGGTGGCATCAGTTTCAGTGGGGCCAGGTGGGCAGCATGAACACAAATGTAGACTTGGGTGCTGCTTTCAGCTTTTATTGCTATTATTATCACTATTTCTCCTAATAATTCTTCATTATTATACTGACTCTTTGCCTTTTTCTCCCCCTTTTTTTTTTCTTCTCTTCTCGATCCTCCCTCTTATATCCTATATATTGGCCTTTTTTTCCTGTCAAAAAAGGCATTAATTTCTCCTCTCTCAGCTATGCAGCAGTGATTTTGAGCAGAACCCTCCTTCTAAAATCATCAAAGGTGATAAACCCAGTTGAGCAATATCTTCTTCCAGTTGGGTTTGTGCCATTGAAGTGGTCTTCAGCATATACATAAATATATGTACATATATGCTTTTTATTTTATCTTAATTTCATTCTGTTCTATTCTATTATGTATTTCGACAGAGTAAGTTCTTTAGGAGGAGCTGCAGCAACAAAACCCAGTTGTGGAGTCAGAGGAAGCGTTTGTGTATCAGTTTAGCAATGTGGGTTTGTTGGGTTTTTGCCATTTGAAAGGCTTTTGAAGATCTTTATTTTGTGCTATTTCTTTGCCCTTCAATTTTGTCCCACATTTGCCCTCTGCTTGTGGCAGCAAAACCCTAGTTGCAGAATCAGGAAAATGGGGTTTTTTCTATTTTGAAGGCTTTTGAAGATCTCTTGTTTTCTCTCATCTGTTTATCTCTTCCTTTCTGTCCCACATTTGCCATCTTTGCGGCAATGAGACCCTCGAGAAAGTGCTTATGTATCAGATTACCACTGTTTGTTTCTTGGCTTTTTGCATTTTAGGAGGCTTTTCATAATCTTTCTTCCGCCCTCATTTCTTATCTTATCCTTTGAATCATGTCCCACATTTGCCCTTTTCTTGTGGCTCTACATGGGTTTGGCCATCCTCATTTGTTGCCACATTGCCAAAATTGGCTTTGAAATTAAAGAATGCTGCAGCTGCTGCTACTTCTAGGCTTTGAAATCGAAGAATCTCCACAGATCTCTCTGTCAAGTTCTCACAATCTGGTGTTCTTTCCGGTTTCATATTCTCCGTTCTTGCAGCAATGAAATTGGGTAACTTTTGTTTTTCATGAATTGTTGTTAATGCTTTGACATTTTCTCGTGTATGGCACTGAACATGTTGAAGCAAATTGCACTACATTGGTTGTTTACTGATAGGGTTTGATGTTCTTGTGGTTATGATTCATGGAAACAATCAGTTTTGCTCAAAACATGGTTGAATTAGTGTGGGTGTTTGTGCATCCCAGAATTTGTAGAGGTAATGGTAGCAATGGGTGTATTTTAGGGGTCGAATGCTGTTTAAAGTCTGAATTTGAAGCATACAACTGTATATCTATGTGGAATGTACAATGATGCAGCTACCTTGTAATGAGGCATTGTAATCAATTGGTAGAGACAAATACGAATACAAATTCTTCATTTGGGTTTTAGAGTAGTAGAGGGATTACAGTGGGGGACTGTTATGAATCTTAATTTTTTACTAAAACATAATCTAATGTTGTGGAGCTCTTGCTCGGGTGGTAAAAGTTGTTGATTGGCCTTCTCTTTATTTGAACTTGGTCATGTATGTCATGAATGGCTTAGAGGTAGAGCCTAAATTTTTCCTTAAGGTAGCCTTTTTTACTTGATGAGAAAGAATTTACTAAAATGATGCTAAACTGCCGTAATGAACATGTTAAATAAAAGAAAATCAACCAAAAGAGCCTTTCTAGTTGGGTAAGGTGAACTCCAGTAATATAAGGTCTTCAGGATAAAGATCAATACTCAAAACACCCATCTCATCCCTCCAAAGGTCATCCTAGTTGGCTCCTTCAAGGTGGTCAAACATGAACGGGCTGCCCTCAGCACCTACCTTTTACCTTGCCTTTTGATAGTGCTCATGCTAAACCTTCAGAAATTCTTGAAAATTTTCCACTTCTATTGACCTTTGTACCTGCTACTCTACTCTCTTATACAATTCATATCAATTAGTAAGCATCTTGTCTCTAAGAACAAAATTAACAATTGTCAAAGTTCTTTCCTAAGTAGCAGTGAATACAGAGAACGACACCTTGGAATGGGCATTATAGTACAACAGTGCAACAATTCAAGTTTCGAGCAAGAACGTACCATCCCTATTCCAAAGCTTCCATATGATGTCCATTGTGTTTCCACCACTAACTGTCATTTTTTCTCAAGAAAAGCATGAACACACTCCAACCCCAATCCTGACAGGATCTAATGAGACAATTCCTAAGTGATTCCACCTTCTCCCTTCACAAATACTCTACTACCTATGTCTCATTGTTGCTTGAAATGGAAAACATCTAGGAAAATATTCTTTAAAGTCACCCTCACATATCAAATGTCCATCTAAAACCTCGCTCTTATTCCATTGCTAATCACAAGGACATGAGCTGAGACAGTCATGACAAATTTCCTTCTCTACCTTTGCATAGCCTTGACAAGTGAGGACCTCTCACCGTCCTCATCATCCACCTTTCTTCTCTCATCTTACCCAACACCAATCACATTCCTTTACACTTCTTTCAATTTCCTATCCTTTTCTTTTTGAAGAAATAAAATTATGCCTATAAGAGAAGAATTTATGAAGAAGGATCTTTCAAAGTAGAAGCAGTGAGAAGAATGAGAAAAGAAACAATGTAAAATACGATATAAAGGAACAGAGACCACCCTATACACTGCTCTTGAGAAAACAAGGTTTGTTGTTCTCAGGGAAAAGATGAGGCTTCTCTCTTGCCAAGCCTGTTGGCCTTCTGGTTTGCTAATCTAGACTTCAATGAAAAAGTAAAGCCCACTTTAATGAAATTTATGCTATTCTCCATATTCACTGGTTGCATTTCCGTGGCCCTTTCCTACCCTTTGCTAGCCAAGAAACAATTGTCATCATGTCTGTTTGAGACAATTTCAATTTTACATCTCCATAATCACTTTCCCAAAGGCACCCTTAAAGAAATCCAGACACCTTAGACCCAAATTACCATCCTTATCCATCTTGTACATCATCTTCATCCCACCTAGTGAGTTTGAATTCTTCTCATTTGCCTCCTTGAAACAGGTTTCTCTAACGCTTTTCTGCCATTTACATGGAATCATAAATAAGAACATGAATTAGGTTGGCAATCTAGCCATTATCCTTTTAATTAAGGTTAATCTGCCCTTTGGGCCTTGCAACTCTCTTTTGAAGTGCTCTGCTGTAGAATCTCAAACAACAATTGGCTTGTTGTTTTCTATGATATATATGATGGACTTAAAATTTCAAATTTGAGAGTTGGGGTGTCATCTGCTTTTCTTAGCACTGGTCAAATTTATTCCTGATCACTGTTAGATATTCATAGTCTTGGTGCTGGAATATGATTTCAGCAACTTTTGGATGGTTGTGATATTATCAATTATCAAGAGCCACATGATTGGAGCAGAGAAATCAAGAATGTTAATCTTCTTTATTCTTTCTTACCTTCTGTCTGGTGGGTGGTTTCTCCTTTTTTATGACTTTTTAGTTTGATATGCGTGCACTTTAAGATTGTGTGTTTTTATTTATTTATATATATTTTTATTTTAACTTCTTTCCCCCTTTTCAGTTACAAAGCATCAATTTTATAGATTACCTTGGAATATGATTTGCACACAACTCATACTAGTTGTTTGATTCAGGTTTTCAACAAAGTGATTTGGACTCATCCCCAGGGCAAAGTTTGGATGGAAGTTTCAGGAAGTCATCTAAATCTGGTTAGCATTCATCTGCCATTCAATGTCTCCATATGCCTTCTCTGTGACAATTTATTTTCTCTTTTTTGAACGAAGCCTGTGACCTTTCATGTCATTCTAAATTCATGTTTATATAATATGAAGTAAAAATCATTTTGCAAGTGGATCTCTCAATGATATGAAATAAATAATGGTTCTCATCCTGTGGAAATGGAATCAACTTGCTTTATTTTATGAGATTAAGTTTGTTCAAGGAGTACATGGTGCTGAAAATACTTATAGGTCACACATTTTTTTGGCAGTTCTAAATGCTGGACTTTCTGAATGGAAGTTCATTTTTTTCCCTTCCAAATTTAGTGGTTCTGAAAGTTAATTTGATGATTGCATGATTTTCATTTGGCAACTGAATTTCAAAAGATATCGTTATGGTATGGAAACATTGAACATTCTGAATTTGGTGTCTTACCTTGCCAATATTTTCTTCCACATGCAAGAAACTAATCACAATTTTCTGCATGTTTTTTGTGTGCTTTTAGATGAATTACCTTCTTGTGTGGGGTGCACATATACCTTTTCAGAAGGAGCAAATACCCAATTTTTTGTTATGTCATTCAACTGTGCTCTTATATCTTCCTTGCTCATCAATTCTTTTTTAGATGTTTTCTCTTTTTTAATTTGATTGTTATTGTGTTTCTTGATTTGGTTTGTTGATGAATTTCGGTACTTTAAGTACTTTGCTAATGGGACACTTGAATTTTTATTATGCTAAAGCATCAAAATTTGACAATCAATGTGACCCAGGCTTTCAACCAAATGATTTGGATTCGTCACCTGGGGATAGTTTGGATGGAAGTTTCAGAAAATCTAGATCTGGTCTGTATATGTTCTCTTCCCTATATGGCATTCAATGTTCTTAGAATCTTACTAATGCATTCTATATGATCTTTTCTATCTCTACATTTTGCAATTACCATGTCAAGGAAGCAGACCTTACCCTACTATATTTGCATGTTATATCCTACAAACTAAAATCATTTTCAAACACATTTTTCACCAACATGTAATGAGAAAAGCTCCTGATTGGAAAGTTTTGAACTTTTAGTTTTGACGAAATTAGGTTTTGATACCATGTTAAGTTACCAATTCACCGAAAAGCTTAAGTTGTTAGTTCATGAGCCAATGGTGTATATCAAGCTAGCTTGAGCTAAAGCCCTACCAGAATTGATTCGTGGGAGTTTATAGGTGTGATACATAAAATTTCTAGCATTGGCTCTAGTCTAAAGTTTGGTTCCTGGAGAAATGGAATCAATCATAAAACTAAATGCAAATTTGTACATGTTCAAAACCATGCCTATTGTTAGGTAGCCTGTGTAGGAATGGGTATCTACACTAACAGATGATGCTGAGGAAGCCTTCTGCAACAGAGCGATAACATCATCTATGAGAAAACTGTGGTATCCTCCACACCATACTCAAATAATGCACACTTATTGCATTAATATCGTCAGCCTCAGAAATGCATAAGCCCTTATTTCCCTAGCAGATTTACGCCTGATAACCAAAACTTATCCGCTGTATCATCATCTCTACCCCAAGGAGAACACTCACGAGATTCACTGGCCCTACAATCAACTGCCCACCATATCTTTCAGGAGAAAGGGGAACCCAATGGCCTCTGGAGTATGCCATAGTAGTCTTCCTAAGCAATAAATCAACTGCTTGGCACAAGATCCTGTTCCTTTTCCAAGTTCTCAAAACAAGACTACCATTCACAAGAAAGACATGTATTGGATAATTTTCTTGCATTTTCTGTGCCAAGTTATGTTCAAACAGCCAACAAAATTGCCAAGTATAGAAGCAACTGACCCTTACAATGAGCATGAGAAAAAAACAGCCAGTGCCAAACCGTATGCAGGCTTTCTAGCAATCTGGGCATTAGAAAAACTTGGAAAGCAGAAAAGAAAACTACATGTAGAAACTGAAACTTAAGAGAGCTTCACTATAAACAAATATCTTTAAATTGAGCATGATTTTTGGACATCTCTGACAGAAAAACAAGTCAACCTATTGCAAGGATTAACTTCAGCAAATACCTTCCACTTTATGAAGGAGCCTTTTCAAATTTGGAATCTGCCCTGACTATCTCCACATTGATCTGATTTCAGTCAGGAAAAACCTAATGCCATCTGGTGGCATATTTGGCTCTGCCCTCTTGACAAGAATCTGTTGGAGTGGACATCAGGAAACAATTGCATTCTCAATGAGAATAGAAATCTCGATCATTCCAATACACTCTAATTAATGACAATGTGATACAAAAGGAATTTAGAAATTGGTTAAACTGCTCAAGCAGATGATAATCTGTTACTATTGATTCTTTGTCCTACTTGCCAATTACCAAAAATGTTTTTAACTTATGTGATGTTATGTTGCATGGGTTTTGGGTGTGAATATCGGTTAAGGATTTGTGTCTAGGTGTCTAACCCTTCACTCCTACAAATTTTAGAATATGGGGACTTGGCCAAAAAGGATCTCAATGACGTGTATAGACACTTAGACATAACATAATAAGGAGGAAAAAAAAGAAGTAAAAAATCAAAAGAAAATATATCTTTGCTAAGAACTCACTATTTTTTTTTTCCTTTTATCCATATCTTTTGTTTCTTATCCTTAAAATATTCATATAAAAGTTCACTTTGTAGCAAACTTCGTTTTTCTTAATGTAATTCAACAAGTTAGGAGAATTAAATAAGGATCTTTCACCCACATTCATGTCATGCCATGTTGACATGGATACAGTGAGTGAAGTTAGAGACCAGTTATCATAGATGTAATGTCTTATTTCAAGGTGCCACATTTAATTTGTTCTTTTTCCTTTTTACATATCACTAATCATAATGATTTATCATTTGGAATGACATGGGATGCAGGTACCTCCTCTCATAGAATGTCTAGCATTTCAGCTTCAAGCAAGTTTGTTCCTTCTTCAAAAAGAGTGTTCAAGGGCTTAAAGGACTATGCACGTAGAATTGTCGACCTTGAATTATTTACACAAAGTCTTGAAGACTGGGTTGTTGAAAATTCTAGTGCAGATTCTAACAGTAGGGAGCAGTCTTTCAGGTCTCCCTTTTCAATTGATGAATTGTGCAAGCTTGATTTCGCATTGGAGGGTGTCTTATTTCAGCAACTTTTTCGTATGCCTTGTTCACCTTATACTTCTGATGATCTGAAAGAAGATGAGTATCTTGCTCTAGAAGACTTCCTCCATGCCATGATGGATGGTTTGTGGCGTACATTCTGGCATAAAAATGGACCATTGCCATTCTTTGTAGCTTGTCCCCGTCATCCTGGATCCAAGTTCTATTCTGTAGAAAAAGCAATATCGAGGGGAAGGCTCGGAGGGCTTTGTGGTGCAGCTTTGATATCAAAAACTGGGAGAGATCTACAAATTCACTGGGATCAGGTGGTGGAGTTTGCATTATTTAAACCAGATATAATGGTGGGAAATGAGTTGGGATTTTCTTCTAACACAATCTGTGAAGCCCTGTTTTATGGTTTTCATATTCTTCTTTCTAGGTGTTTGAGCAAGTACAGTTTGGTTAACAGTGATTCCGTTTTTCTTCTAGTTGTTGATTCTAAATTTGGCGGGGTGGTGAAATTTGGGGGCAACCTTAGCAAACTTGAACTTAATACTACTAACCCATACCAGTCTGTGGCAGAATGGATCAAACTTCATGCTGAAGTCAGTGTTTCCCCTGTGGACAGAATATGGAACAAGCTAGGCAATGCAAATTGGGGGGACCAAGGAACTCTGCAACTGCTTTTGGCAACATTCTACTCCATTGTCCAGTGGAATGGACCACCAAGAAAGTCGATTGCCTCCCTTGCCTCAGATCACGGCCTCCGTCTTCAAAAACGGAGGATAGAATGCCGCCTCATTGAGAATGAGAACATGCTAGTCTCTTTCGAACAGGCCAGCCATCAACAAGGAGAAATAGTTGAACTGGACGACAATGAAAGTCCATCTTTCAGAAAGCAAGCATCGCGTTTGAAGCTTAAGCAGGGTGAGATATTGCTATTGGATGATCAGCGGCAGGGGCAGAAAAGTTTCCAGATTCAGGAGTCTCTTGTAGGAGGGAACTGCTTGTCCTACAGTGCTGTTTCTCTAGAATACCCAACAGAGTTGTTGACTTTATACGTGGGTGCTCATCCATCTCGACTGGAGCCATCCTGGGAGGATATGAGTCTCTGGTACCAGGTACAAAGGCAAACCAAAGTACTAAACATCTTGAAGCAGCAGGGAATTTCAAGCAAATATTTGCCAGAAATAATTGCCTCTGGCAGAATCTTGCATTCTGGTCCTTGTAAAAAGCAGAGCCCAGGTGGGCGATGTGATCATCCCTGGTGTGGAACCCCAATACTTGTGACAACTCCAATTGGAGAGCCCCTTTCATCTATAGTTGCTCGGGATGGCCCATTTTCAAGCGAGGATGCAATCCGCTGCTGCAGAGACTGCCTAGCTGCTCTGAGAAGTGCAAAAATGGCATCTATTCAGCATGGGGATATCTGTCCTGAGAACATCATCCGTGTTTTAGACACACAAGGTGCAAGAAGCAGTTTCTTCTACGTTCCAGTCTCATGGGGCCGTGCAGTTCTTGAAGACAGAGATAGCCCAGCGATGAACTTGCAGTTCTCGTCTTCTCATGCACTTCAGCATGGTAAGCTTTGCCCAGCATCTGATGCTGAGAGCCTCGTCTACCTCCTCTACTTTGTTTGTGGTGGAACAATGCAGCAACAGGACTCCATTGAATCTGCACTGCAATGGAGGCAGAGATGCTGGACCAAGCGCTCGATCCAGCAGCAACTTGGTGAGGTTTCAGCTCTCCTGAAGGCATTTGCTGACTATGTGGACAGCCTCTGTGGCACCCCATACCCAGTGGACTATGACATTTGGCTGAAGAGACTGAACAGGGCTGTGGATGGCTCAGGAGACAGGGGGAAGCAGATTGAAGAATTCCCTGCCAATGTGAGAGTAGAGGATGTTGCTGAATCCTCAGGAACTTCTGGGGGTGGGACTTCATATTCCTGCTGAAAGATTGAAAATTTCAAGGTAGGAGTTGGTTTCTGGAAGCTGAGATTGAAGCCAAGCTTGTGTTGTTTGATGGGTTCTCCCTCAAGTTTCCTCAAATCCATATACTGGGATTTGCCTCTTATTTTCTAAGCATTGTGATTGGTTTTTTTTAGAGAGTTTGAAGCTTGGGTGAACTGCAAAATTGGGAGAATCCTACTTGTCATTTTTTGTAATGGAATGTAGATGTTTCATTGTAATTGTAATTGTTTCATTGTTACTGCATTTGTGCCTCGTTTCTCTCTTTTGGTTCAGTTTTCAACGTGAAGTGAGTGGTTTCATATTACTACACTGTTGGAAGGTGGTTCGATTGAAAAAACAAAAAAGGAAAAATGAAAAATGAAGAAAAAAAAAAGCCCAAAGGGTAATGTCAAATGCTATAGCTACATTTTTGTTATAAATGGTCTTTAACGGTTGTAAATTAAAATATTAACATTATTTATAAAATAATGAAAACTTGTGTAAAATTTATTTTATATCGAAGAATGCATTAGTATTATTTATTAATTTTTTTAGCTGCATATAATATGATTTTCAATTTTGTTAAATAATTATAATAATGCTATTTTGTCATATATGAAAAGTTGTTTAACAGTGTTGAATATCATAAAACTAGGATTTGTGGCTCTTTACGTTTCGAGGAAGGAACTATCAATTTTAGATCTTTGATGTTGAAATATATCTTGATGCAATGAATTTTGAAACTGTAATCAAGAAAGAAAATTAAGCATCCTTGTAAGTTTGCATGAAAGGGTTGATTTTATTTGTCATCGTCTCCATGAAGGTTTAAAAAATGAATACATTACAATTATGATTCTCCCAAAAAACTTGATATCACTGGATGTAGGCTGTAAAATTTTAAAATTGTCAATGAATACAATTATGTATTGTTCAAAATAAGCTTTTAATTAAAGTTATGTAGAGAAAACAATTATAAAAGATGTGTTACAATTTTTTTTTTTCTACATTTTATGTCTTAAATGTCCTCCTATAGTAGCAATAATGAGGGTGTAGATTTACAAAATACTTTAAATTAACATCATGTCTTCATGTTGTTGAACAAAATAATGAGCTTTTAATGATAAATCACTAGTTTTGTCCAATTGGTTTTGAACCATCCTCCATAATCATGGGCATGGACAAGGACATGGCCATGGTCATGGAAAGAATTTTTGATACCATGGTGCTTACAATAGTCATTTCTCAAAGTCTCATTGCACCACTAATAGTGGAGTAATACTAAGGTAATATAAGAAAATGAGAAATGCTTATAAGATAAACCTCCTGAATACTATGAGAATAATTATTATAGATGTAACATGAAAGGGCGTTGGTAAACCGAACATTTGACCAACCTTTATTGAGCATCAATGAAAGCCAAAAAAAAAAAGTTAGAGATGAATTTCACCAATGGTAATGGATTAGAAGAGACGACATTGATCTCTTTAGAGGTCTTAGTGAAAAAAACTTATCATTTAATAAATGATAGAAATGCTTGTATTGATTGACATTACTTTACATCTTATTATATCAATTAATATATCACTATGTCGTATGTTTACATTTTGCTATTACATTTATTATATTATTATTTACTTTATGTTTTATGTTTTTTTTTTACTTAAATATTAGTTATATTTAAAATCCATGTGCTATTAGGTCTCAAGATAAATGAGGATGATGTATGTATCATAGACTATGTAACTATACACACAATTCTTCGAGATAAAATATATTTCTTTAATTTAACATTAACAAAAAATAAATGTAAGTACCATATTTAGTGCTATAAACTTGATTGAAATATATGAAAGAGTGAACATTATGGTACCAAATGGAACTAAATTCCATATAAATGATACTTTATATTCTAGTACATTTAAAACAAATTTACTCAATTTTAAAGATATCCACAGAGATGGATATCATATTGAAATTGTTAGTATATTAGACTAGGTATTTTTATATTGGAAATTTTGTTCCAAACATTATGGTTTAAGACTTTTCTAGATTGTGTCTTATTTTCCATTAAAAACTAGAGATTGCTACGTGATCAATTGGGATGACCTAGGTAAGTATAAAAAGGTCTTAGGAAGGTAAATTGGATTTAATTAAGGCATGAAGTGGATTACTTGTTTTTAAAATTGAGCAAAAATATTCTTAAAATTGCTTTAAGAACCCCTTAAGTGTTCAAGCATTGCTTGGAATGCTCAAGCACTCACGTAGAGATTCCAATCTTTGCGAATATTTTTATTACTAATTTTTGATTGATTTTATTTTGGAAATTTGAGTTTGAGTCCACCAGGTATTTGTATCCTATAAATACTATGCTAAAAAGGGTTTTGAACTTTTGATGCACTTTTTGGAAAAAAAACTAATTAGCCTTCCATATCCTAAACTCTAAGAAACATTTGTCTTTGCATTTGTTTGGTTGAAAAGGAGATTTGTATCCTCTCAGGCGTTGAGGTAAGATCGATCCACGAGAAGCACAGATGATGCTGCATTGCAAACATGAAGTTCAACATAGGTGTTAGGGAGTAATACTTAAGAATAACATCCGCTAGGTACATTTATGTACTATTTTTCGAATAATGAATTTGTGATTGGAGGTCTTTGACCTCAGGGTTTTTAGATCCACATAATCTTTAAGAGACTGCATGGGTGGTTTTCCACATAAAAAAAATCTTTTGTGTTTCGCATTGATTTCATTTACTCTTGTCCCAATAACAGAGGCAGAAGTTAAAAGATTAAGATGATTAATTTTGATTTAAGAAGTTTCTAACAACTATTCACCCTACTCTAGGTGTTCCCTAAACTAGACAAATTTTAAAAACTATGAATAAAGATAACATATAATATCTTTACATTACTTTTATTATTTCTAGCCAAAAGCTTATAATGGAAAAATGTTGAGCTTTCTCCTTTAAGTTGTATCATACAACCATAAAGCTTATTGAGTCATAAGTTGTCATGAACTAGAATTTCAAAAATCTAAAATTTTTATCCTTTAACATGATATACTAGGTTATTTGGGGTCTTCAATGATGTGTCAAATAATAGAATACTCATATGGACATCCATAAAATAACCAGAAGATTCTTTTGCACAATGTTGCTTCCTTACAAGGCAAATTGATAGTTAAACCATCTTTTATTAAAGCCATATCTAAGTCACTGATCTAGTGGACTATTCCACCCACCATGTGGACAAATTCCATTATTTTTCTGATCTCAATAGATGCCTTTACTAGGTAGTCACATGGTTGTCTCCTTTCTATACGTAGTGTTGTCCTTGCTAGACTCTTTACATAAATAATCATATTACAAGCACAGTTTCCAGATTATTTAATCAAGAGAATACATCTTGATAATGCTAACAAATTTATTTCTCAAACATTCATTATTATTGCTTCTAGTTGGGTTTGATATTGGGTATTATGTTGTTTATACTCATAACTAGAATGGTTTAGTAGAATCCCTTATTAAACATCTCTAATTAATTACTCAACCATTATTAATGAAAACCAAATTACCTATTTTTGATTGAGGACATGTTATTATGTATGTTGCAGCTTTAGTTCATACTTGACTTATGGCTTACCATGAACACTCAGATTCACAACTAGTGATAATTCTACAAATTTATTTACAAAGTCATTTCCAACCTCTACATTCAAGAGGGTAATACATAAGATTGTAATATATTAACTCAAGGCTATCAATATGAGGGGGAGCATATTTATAAAAGGATATTAATGTATTGTATTTTTTTCTTTTCATCCAAGTTTTGTCTTATCGAGTTTTGTTGGCAAAATTTTCAAGGAAACAATCCTAACAAACTAAGAGCAGCCTAAAGAATTACAAAAATATCATATTCTTTTTTTACTTCATTAGGTTTTTCTTATAGAGTTTTTTACTTGCAAGGTTTTAATGAAATATATTCTTTTAATATAGTGGGCATCCAAGTGAGAGTATTATAAATGGTCATTAGTGATGGATGAACACAACTTCAGTTTGTAAATTAATATTTTCACATTACTTCATTTACAAAGTAATGAATTTGTAAGCTTAGGTTCCATTTATGAACCTATAAAAGGGGTATCCCATCCCATAAATTACACATCAATATTTTGAGAAGTATTCTTTCTTCTCTCTTTTGCTTCATTCCACTATTTATTTCCTTGATTATTTTAATTTTGTATTCTTCTATAACAATATATATATTTTTTTAAGAAGTAAAAATGCATTATCATCCTTATCTTCTTCGCATATGTTCATACCAATGTTTAAAAAACCAGACCAAATCAAATCGATCCAGTTAGAGTTGTCATTAGAGTCGAGCATACTATCGAATCACCATTGAATCATATAGACCAATGATCAAACCGCTAACTCAATGTAGTCAGTTTTGGCCTAAAGCCCAGATGGATCCAGTTGGAGTCATCATCATTAAAGTCGAGCATACTATCGAACCGCCATCGAATTAGATAGACCAATGGTCAAAGCGCTAACTCGATGTAGTCAGTTTGGGCCTAAAGCCCAAAGAATTTTTATTTTTTATTTTTGACAACATTAAATGAAATAACAAGATTTCTTTCAAAATTTTTATAATAATAAAACGTAAAATAGTATAAGTAAAATAATATAATTTTTTTTAAAACTATAAAATAATAAGATATAATGATATATATATCCTTGCTGATTCACATAGGATTCCACATGCCCTATGCTACTGGGGTCAAAGCGTAAGCTAGTGATGCTTTCAAATATTGGATATATATATACTTGTTGATTCACACGGGATTCCACGTGCCCCATGCTACTTGGGTCAGAGCATAAGCTAGTGATGCTTTTAAATACTAGACTCTTGCTATCTAAGGACTAGAGTACAACATTCTGCCCCTTTGCCTAGCAGCATGATGCTTGTATTACTTTCCCACAATCTTGTTTTCAAAGTTGAGGCTACTCCCATTTCGCTTGCCGCTACAACGGGAATCACTTTTGCTTTCTTTTTCTTTGACTACTGGGATGTTTCGGTTTGCAAAGTTGTCTCTTGCCTGCCCATGGATTTTGCAGTAGTTCAAAAGGTTGACCCATTCAGAATCTCTAGATTTGTGCTTATTTTCAACTCCTCGAAGCATTTTGTTGTTTACTATGCCCTTCATAATCATTAAGTGCCTAGGTATCCACCATCCAATCTTGCCTACACAATGGAAAAAGGCAATGGTTTATCTTTCCATTGAATCAAATTGGCCAAAGGTGTACGTTCGTGAGCCCATGCTAAAGTTTCAATCAATTTTTGCCAATATGCCTAGTATCATCATAATGTCAATCAATTTCATTCTTTTAACTAACTAAGAAAGAATTTGCAAATTGATAAAACCTAATGGTCCAATTTTCCATTTCTAAGGAAAAACATTTTGATAACTTATTAGAAAAATTCTCAACTCTCCTTTTGGGGCTTCGACTCTCACATAAAGTTCTTGTTTTGACAATTCAAAAGTAGGTGAAAGCTTTTTACTAATAAATCGACGTTCAAAATCATTCAATTCGGGATCCCTTACTTTATCAAAGCATTAGATTTCTAAATTCTCATACGGCCCTCCCAGAATTCCTTCCAAAGCCTGTTGAATAATTTCTATAGATTCCATCATTTCACCAATAACGAGATAATGAATCTTCTTCTTTTTGCCATTATATATATAGAGGTAAAATTAAATAACTTTCAATAAAAATGTTCATGTTTAGATATTATATATGTTTTATTTAATAGAATATTAAAATATTAATACATCTATATATTAAATTTAATAATATCAAAGATGAAAAAATAAATATTAGTAATTTTTTATTTCTTTATATATATATATATATATACATATATATTTATGATATCATTAGTTCGACCACAGTTTAACAACTGATTCAATGGATAAACCATGAACCGGTAACTTTTCTAGTTTCATGATTGGCCCAATTCTGAAAACGTTGGTTCATACTCATTATCAAATCCTAATGCCTTGCATTTGCTTCCCATGCTTTATGAGAGTAAAAAAATATCTTTTGACATAAAATTGATGAATATGGAGAAATAATAGACATAAATTAGGGTGTTATAGCGAAATATAACAGCTAATCAAATCACATATTATTATATCCAAAAGTAATTATGTTTTATTTTTCGGCCCTAATTTTCATGTCATGATATGTGATAATGTTACTTTTGGATTTGAATGATGGATAATTTAAATGATGACTTTTAAGGACCTATAAAATACGAAATCAAACATTATAAAGAGTTTAATCAAAATTTAACTATTTACATGTGATGAGATAGTTAAAACCTCGATATCAAATAATGTATTTGTAATTTTATTTTATGTCTTAAATTTTATGATACATTTAAATGACTCAAATTATGTGTAGGATGTGAGATTTAAAGTGCGTTTGAAAGTAATTTTAAGAAGCGTTTTTAATTTTTTTAATACTTAATAAATAACAAATTTTCAATTATTAAAAATGGTAGAAACACTTCCTAGAATCTTTACCAAACACAATCTTAACAAATAATAGAATTTGACAAGTGGAAACACCTTTGAAATACTATTTTGACATAAAAAACGGTTCTAAACGATTATAATTTATAAACCTGCTGTTTGAATATTTTTTCTTTCTATAAAGTTTTTTTTTTCTTTATAGATGGAAGAAATGGAGAGAGAAACTTTCATGGGAAGAAATAAAAAGTAAAATAAAATAAAAAATAAACTGCATAGACTTCTTCCAAAGGAAGCTTTGAGGATTAGAGACTATGTATGTATATATAGTTGTGAAATTCTGTAGGGGAAAGCAAAAGACAGGCATCTGAATCAAAGAATCCAAGGAATGAAGATGGAATTTGGAGAATCTTCTGCTGCAAACCCTTCTCAAGAAATCGTCTGGGCTAAACTTGGTCGGTTTTCCATTTTTCTTTTCTTTTTGCTTCCATAAAATGCCTGGTTTGCCTAGAAAAAAAATGTAACAGTGGTAGAAGAAAATGAAATTTTGAATCTTGATATTGCCCTTAACCTTAAAACCCTGTTTGCAGAAGATTCCTTCTTTAATTTTTTACCCATTCCCTTCGTTTTCCCAGCGTCCAAACTTTTTTCTTCTTCTATTTTCTTGTATAGAATGTTCTGTTTGGTTGCGAGAAAATTTACTAGTAACTGAGATTTTGACTCTTGATTTTCCCGTCGTTTTGAATTCAAGAAACTCAAATTCCCATTTTTAAAATTTTTATTCATTTTTCTCTTCTGGTCTAAAGGCTCTGTTTGGTGGTCAAGGCAACGTTACAAGCAACAAGAAATTATGTTTCTTCTTGTTCCAAACTCTTGATATGCTCTGTCTGGTAGCCGAGACAATGTCCCAAAACGTCAAGGAGCTGAAATTTTGAATTTTGATATTGCCTATAGTTTTGAATTCAAGAAACTTAGAACCCCGTTTACATATGATTCCTTCTTTAATTTTCTCTTCATTCCCTTCATTTCCCAGCATCCAAACTTTTCTCCTTCACATTTTTCTCTTCTTTCTGTTCCGTGGTGTAGAATCCTCTGTTTGATTGCGATAAAATTTATGAGAAATGTGACTTTAATCTTGATTTTCCCACCGTTTTGAATTCAGGAAATTTGAAAGCCATACTTAACAGAAATCCATTGTTTTTCATTTTTTTCGATTACGGTATAAAAGGCTCTGTTTTTCCAAGAAACGTCCCGAAACAAAAGGAAACTAGAACTTTGAATCTTGATATTTTATGGTTGTTTCAGATTCAAGAAACCTAGAACCACTTAATTTTTTTTACTTTTCACTTCATTTCATTTGTTTTCTTTTTGAGCTTTTCCCCCCTTTCTTTCTTTTAAGAAATGCTTTGCTTGGTTGTGGAGACAATGTCTGAAAACAACAAGGAACTGAAATTTTGAATCTTGATAATTTCTAATTCAAGAAAATTGAAAATCCACTTAGCAAGAAAATTTTTGTTAACTGTATAATTTCTTGTATAAATGATCTATTTGGTGGCCTAGAAGAAAGAAACTGAAAATTTTGAATCTTGATATTTCCAATGGTGTTGAAGGGGAGAAACTTAGGATCCCACGTAACACAGTATTCCTTCTTCAAATTTCTTTTCTTTTTTTCTTCTCATCATTTATTAATTCTGCTGTTCCATTGCCTAGAAAATGTGGCAAAAGAGAAAGAGACTGATGTTTTTAATCTTGACATTGTGAAGATTGAAAATTACATCATGAATTAGAGTTGCTCAGTCCTTACTATATGTCAAGCAAATATAGAGACCATAAATATTTTGTGGAGTTTAAAACTACTGACAGTTGCCAATTTATAGGCAGGATTTTGTACCTTCATAGATGTTGTTTCTCCTTGATACAGTGCCATCGGACTCGAGATACTCAGAGGTTGAGCTAAGGTTGGATGAGATGGTAATATGCTCGGATGTAATGTTCCCTTCTTTTGACAAGCAGGAATGGTGCAAAGTAACAAGGAATTCTGATCAATGTTCTGCCACAATTCAAAATAAGAGGTATGTCGCTTTTCTTTGAATAAACCATCAGAAGTTGTTCATTTTTTATGTCATGCTGTTGAATCAGAAGCTAGTCCTATATTGCAAAAATTGATGCTGCCAAATCGTAGTTCTTTGTTTTCTGCATTGAAAGTTCCAACTTTTTATTGACATACTGGTCATTAAAGTAGCTGCATTTTTGGTGGTGTCGATGCCCAGTAAAAACTGCATATCTTGGCTTGATGCTGGCTAAGATATCTACAAACATGGGTTAATGTTAGGGAACGTGTTGAGTTAATCTGGAACCTACTAGTCTACCCCATCCCTACTTGGTTTGGTTTGGTTGGGGTTTTAATACATGATTTGGATTGAATGCCTTTTACAAGATTAATGTTTATTGTGCGATATCTTTTTCCATTATACATATTTATTCAAATTAATCTACTGATTTGACTGAAAAGCCTCAGCTTGTAAGTAATAGGCAAGGAATGTATGTCAAGTTGCTATGGGCTATAGCCTAACTCCCGGTCTCATAGGCATTCTTGATTAGGAGAAATAAACAAGTGGTGATGTTCAAACTCATGATCTCTTGTAAAACAAGACTAATATCTTATTAAGCTACCAATTTGACCTAAATGCTCAAGCTGTTAGGTAGTGGTTAACAATGTGTATCATGTTGATATGAATTAGCTATACACACATAAATATGCACTTCTAGTGGAATCAATAGGGAAAGCCTCTCCATCCTGCTGCTGTTTGACAGGATTTGAATGTGTTTAATGTGCTGGGTGTGGGTTTCTTTTGGTGCTCTCTCCACAGCTCCCAAACAATCACAAGGCACAGCTCTCCACAGTCTGCTCCTTCTCCTTTGCACAATTTTGTGTGTGCTCTTAAGTTCAGTTAACAAACATGAAGCTTTGGAATTCTTTTACTTATTTAAAAATATAAATCTGTGCTTCTCCCTCACCAGTTAAATGAAAATATAAATATTGTGAACAGTATTACTTATTTAACAATTGTATTCTTTTTATGTTCAATTGAAGATTTACTTTTTATTTTTTGCTACTAATTCGGTGATAGTTCAAACACTATACTTGTTGATGAGGTTGCCATCCCAAGTGAAGATTCTATTGTTATCAAATGTGGAAGTGAAATTATTCCAGGTCCAAAAAATGAAGGTTAGCATATATTTACATTGGCATCTTGTGTTTTTCATATTAACTTATTTTACTTAACACTTAGAACAGATTTTAGGACAAAACTTTTGGAACCTGAATTGTGGGGCCTGTTAACTGTGTAGCTTGGTTTGATTCATCATACTATACTCTGATATCATACTCCATAATAGTTACATTAAAAGATTTAAGGATGTTGTAAGTCCCTGAGGTTAATCTTTTAGGGGTTCTAGGTTACATTTCAATAATTATTAGATGCAACTCGTTGTAAGTCCCTGAGTTTAATCTTTCCAAGTTGTCTTTCCTAAATGTAAATATTTGCCACATCTGATGTTGTCTTTTTGTTATCTTATGTGTCCTTCAATAAATTATTTTCTGAAAAAATAAAAAAGGAAAGGATCTGTCTCTTTCAACTTTGGATCTCAATCAACATTGATTGGATTTCCTAGATCATGTTATCAGCTCTCATTATTCATTAATACTGAGGCAAAAGTTGGTATAATGTTTCTAGGTGTATCAATGCTTGGTGATTCTTTATCTCACTTTTTTTCACTATGATTTTTTTTTTTTGATAGATAACTTTTTTTCACCATGATTGTTGACACTGTAGGAGGATTTGTAGGTACCAATGGTTTTGGCTTAATAGAACAATATGGAGTAGCAAGAAGAACTCTGTTTTGTCCTCTTCTGCTTGTGAATGATAACTATTCCTTTTCTTTTCAAAAGAATAACTCTGTAATCTTAGCATTATCCTTAGAGCTGCTAGGTGGATTTTGAACATAAGTTTAGCATTCGTAAGAGCCCTCTATTAGGCATCAAATGTTCTTTAGGAGGAGCTTGGTAGAATAGTTCCAAGGCTAGGTTGTAGAAGCAGGTAGACTAGTTTGAAGGAAGTCCTCAGAGCTCTTGTACTTTGTGATCCTGTTATATAAAGGATTTCTAAAAGACTTGAGGATTGGAGAAGAGCCTAGTGTCCTTAAGAGGTAGAACGGTTCTAATCAACTACTCTTGGGAGCATTTTCCTACCTACACAATGTCTATTTTGGGATCCTGGTTAGTGTTGCTGATTAAAAAGTTAAGAGGGTTTTCTTCTAGTCAGGGTCAAGAAGGCTAGTAGGGAACCTTTAATTTGATGGAAGGTGGTGGGCTGTTATAAGAAAGGAGGTTCAATCATTTAGGCTTGAGTAGTGCGACTCTATGGAGTAGGACCCTTATTAACAAGTGGCTATTGAGATTCTCATGGCCTAAAATTCCTTGTGGCACTCTGTTTTTCAAAAGAAAGCTTCATTTGTAACCTTAGTGATAGGTTCTCTTATCATTTTCCATGAAATCATCATTGTTGGAATCACATAATACCAACTCTTATTTTGTTGGAGCTTCAACAATAAGCTACTCCTTTTATAAACAGGGGGTAATTTTGGTTGATTAATTTAGTACATTAAACAAGTAAATATGGGGTTGCAAAAATACGTTTTCAAGAGGGATTGTAAAGTCTTTGAATTCAATGGCAACCTCAATGAAATGTAATTATGTGATATTTGGTTCAAATTACTTGATTTCAAGGTTTTGATTGCTTATTTTGTATTATTTATTTATTTTACTTGATATCTCTAGGGTATTTGAGCTACAGATTTGAAGTAATGTCTCCACAGGAATCCATTAAGGAACAACTAAAGGTGAGCCATTACCAACTATATCTTTTTTTTTTTTTTTTGTTTTGAGAAGTTCATTATCAACTATATCTTATGCCTTTATATATAATCTTTTCATAGGTATGCTGATGACCAAAGTATTTCTTTGCTTGGTTGTGTTAGATTTGTTTAGACGTTGAACATGCAAAATGCAGCATTTGCTTAAACATTTGGCATGATGTTGTAACTGTTGCTCCATGCCTCCACAACTTCTGGTTTGTAACTTAAACTTTTTTTAACAATGGCATTCTTATTTCAAATTATTATTATTATTTTGTGGTGGGTAGAATATGATTTGGCTTTTAATTGAGTTCCCTTGATTTATTTCCAGCAATGGGTGCTTCTCTGAGTGGTTAAGAAGGTCCCAGAACAAACATTCAAATGTGCTATGTCCTCAGTGTAGGGCAATTGTGCAATTTGTTGGAAGAAACCACTTTCTGCGTACTATTGAGGAGGTAACATCTTACGTTTCTCCTCCTTTGTAAACACCAACTTTTGGCTCTATGAAAGGCTTTTGCTAAATGTGTGTGTGTGGGAGTTCCTTTAATCTGTAACTGGTGGGTTGACACCTATTCTTTACTTTAGTTGTATGCCTTAACGTAAATATAATTCAAAAGTTCCACAATGTTAGTAGGTGTTTCTGCCTCATACTATGTGTGCCTCATACACTCATTATGCTTTCTTTTTCAAGGTTTTAGTTTCAACATATTATATGCATATAGAACCGTTAGTTCTTTGTGTGCCTTTTATTTATTTCTGATGATGGTTGTATAAAATGTTAAATTATTGAACTCTTTATCTTACTACATTTTTATTTATTTTTTTATTTTTTTATGATGACTAATACAAATGATTGAATAAGTTCTGAAACTCTAAAATAAATAATATGTTATAATTTATGAAGCATTACATTTACAGCGGTTGTGTCTAACTACTTGTAATTCTTAAATTGAAAATTTAAACTCTATATTTGACATCCTAGTGATCATTGAAGTATATCCATAATATTATTTAAACCAATCTTGGAATTCTCTCTTTATAATTTATTTCTATGTATTAAATCTTCAATTTAAACCTTTCATGCATTTATTGTTTTTGTTCATTAGTATTCCAATGGTTTTGAGCATGTTGTTCCCCCTTTGTGTGGTTATGATTTATTGGGTCTCCTCATTTAACCAACTTGCTACTTGTTTTGTGTAGACTATACTGCAAGCTGATCCCTCCTTAAGACGTTCTGATGAAGAAGTTGCGGTTTTAGAATCCCATGCATCAATCCAATCGAATCTTGTAAGTGGTATTATTAATTGACTCTTATTATTGGCAAGAGTATCATTGTTAGCTTGTAAATAGAAATTTGGTTGGTATTATGATGTAGGTTTTTCTTATTAGCATGAAGATTTAGGGAAGCGAACAATTCCTAGAACAAAGCTTCATCTTCTTCTCCTTCTTTCTTTCTCCTAATATAAACTCAATTTTTTTTAGTGACATAGGAAACCTGTAACAAATAAAAACCCTTTTTGAGATTGTAAATCTGTTCTGATTTCAATTGGGATTGAGGTTTTTTGAAAGTTCTATAACTTGGAAATTGTATAAAACTATGGTTAGGGTCTTAGTATTGATGTTTTGCCCATTAGAAGAAGAAAAAGGTTCTTAACATTGATGTATTATGCTGGAATCCATATTAGAAGGAACTGGATTTTGAATTTTAGAAGGTTTGGAAGAAGTTTTGGGTTTATGGGTATTGATAAAGGATTGCAAAAGAATGGTTTTGAAAGTGTAAGAAGAAGAAAGAGAAGATTTATAACCTAGGAAGTCCATCCAGACCTTGAATTTCAAATGAATCCACTCTCAACATGCATGTCATCAACACAGCAAAAAGAAGTGTGGTGGAACTGCAACAGTCATGCAGTAACCTAATTGAATATCTTACAACCCTAGAAAAACACTCCTGAAACTGCTAGTGACTTTGATGAACAGAACCCTCAAAACTTATATTGGACAAAGGAAAAATAGAAAGAGGAAAGCCTTGGTGGGCACCTCCAGTGACTAACGGCTCCACCAGGTGAGCCCTAGTCCAGTTTAACTGAACATGAACTAAACAACTTGACTTCTTGAGCTGCTTCTAACCTTTCTCTTAACGTCTGAAGATTCTTGAGCAACTTCACACCTCTCTCTCTCTCTCTCTCTTTCTCTCGAATCCTCCTCAAACCTCCCCCCTCAAACGAAACCCAAGAAATAACCATTGCAAAATTCCCTTCCATAAGAAAGTTCCCAATGATTATACCATAAGCTAAAATCAGAAACACCAGATACATTGTGGGTTGCATGTGGCACAATAATAAGAATTACAGGTAGTTCATTGCTGCTTCTTTTGCATTTTGAATTATGTTTTTATAATTCCACCTCCAATACACCTTTTTTATGTTAGTGTATAAACTACCTGTGACAAACTATTCAGTTGTTTGGGCAGCGCAATAGTTTGTTAAGTTTCTTTTTGCTGCACCTTGAAGGATAGCTCACCATTCATTGTGTTGCTTATTTCTCAATTAATGAATCGTTAGTTTTTCATTAAAAAAAAAAAAATGTTTGAGAATTGTTTCTTTTGTGAATTAAATTGGTAATGAATAAAAATTCTGTATGATTATCATATGTTATCACATGATTGATGTGATATTTTGCAGATTTTACATGCACTATTTGATTTTTAATACTGTTCACAACCTTTTAATAATTGCACTTGCAATTCATGTTAGGTCCTTAAGACTGGAACAAAGCTTGGTCGGAAGCGGGCACATTCATCACTAAATGAGGAAAGTGAAGAATTGGAGTTTCCATGCCCTCAATGTGGTAATGTTAACTATCTACAGAATCATATGTTCAGAAATTGTATGCTTAATTGATTTGATCGACTGCAATATGGCATGCACACATTTACTTACCATCAATCTGAACTGGTTGTTCTGTTGCATTATTTATTAGTAGTATTACTGCAAGAAGTTGCTATCATGTATTGATGACTGTTACTTGCATGATTTAGATAATCTCATGAAATTTCTTTTTTAAGTAATGATATAGACAAAGTGTAAGGTTCATTCAATGGCTTCTTATGAATTGTGAATATTTGGTCCTGAGATGTTTTGCTGCTTGATTTTTTTGTTTGTAATCTATTTGAACTAATTCATTTACAAACATCAGGTGCTGAATATGCTGGATTCCTGTGCAACCCTAACACTGTCCATCTACAATGTCATGCATGTGGAGGAATGATGCCATCCAGAAATGATATTGGTGTACCACAACACTGTAAATACTTACCAACACTATTGTTATTTTGTTGGTTTTGTTGTCTTGATGGCTATTTGTGAGTTTGCTTTCCATATTACAATTTCTATCTTGAAATCAGGCAAGGAATCTGCTTGTATCTAGGGTACTATCTATTATTATGTAAATATTGACCAACAGTTTGGGTTGTTTGAATCGAGGTTTTGGACTTTAAACTTTGGTTTAAATTGTAATCTTTCTAAAAGTGGAATAAACAAGTTTATATTTGAAGTCAATGTAGTATTTAAGGGTATCCTTTGTTCTAAACTCAAAATATTTTCATTTTCTTTTGAAGTAGAATTAATTGCTTGAGGAATAAAATCATGATCATAGATACTTTGAGATATGTTGAAGTGCTTCTAGATATGCAAGCATTCCTTATCTTTCCTTCTCTTGCAGGTTTAGGATGTGATCGGGCATTTTGTGGTGCTTATTGGCATACACAAAGATTTGGTGGAAGTGACTCTCACCCAGTGTGCTGTCATGAAACTTTTAAACCAGTATGTGCTGTTGCTTGCTTTTATGGTTACAGAAGTTAGTTGCTTTCAATAACTTGCTTATCTGGATTATATTTACCTTGCCCCTCTCTATATGTATGGGAAAAAGTTTTTAACATCTCCTTTGAAGAGGCTTTGTCCTCTTATCATACCATGGGGCATTGTTGTGTGGATGGTTGATATTAACGAACCATTGGCCGACCAGGACACATCCAGCCGCAGACTCATATGCTACCCAACCAGTCTGGTAAGCTATTGAGCTGGATATGGGCTAACCTGTGGAGTCCATTAATAGGGACAAGTTTCAAGCAACCTCTTAAAAGACTATATTGATATACTTAGCATTAATATGAATGAGTTTTTAGCATATGTTTACTTGTACAATTACTCACAGATTAATACATGAATCTGTGCACTCATAAACATATGATATTAAGTACCCAAATAAATACATGTACACATACTGACATACATATATAGTGCTAAACAAATAAAAACATGAAAGCATACTTACATAAAGACGATAATAACCATATAAAAACATCCTCACAAACACATAAATATATTCTCATTAAAAATGTATATGTGTGTGTGCATGTATATTAATTTAAAAAACTGCAAATTTACTTTATCTTGAAAAGACCATCAAAGTTCGGCAGCCCCTCAAACCTGCAGATCATCCTCTACATCGTGATTGACCACGTGTGAGCCCTTTGACAATCACTAATTGCAGCCTCCATTTCAAGGCCCAAATTCACAAGCAAGTCAATCTCACTGTTGAATCCATTCTTTGTTGTTTGATAGGGTTACCTAACGAGGATGCAGTAGTGTGGGCATATATGCTTGTGGGTTATGCACAGGAATGTTCTTCTGAGGGTGGCATTAGAGTTTCATATAGAATTCAGAAAAAAAATGTGGGGATTGAAATCTTGAATTGAATGAAGTTGCCTTTGTTGATTCTGTTTGGTCTTGCACAAGGGAAGGCATCCAACTATGCCTGCTAGATCCTGATAATGTGGACTCAGCTAAAGTTTGCTGTTGGACTGGCATTAATAGATATGTGTAATTGGTGTGAGAGTGTGGAGTATGTTCACATTTCAGATGCATGATTTTACTGATTCAGGAATTCAAAAGTTTTAGGAGATGATGTGGAAAGATGAAACCAAATAGATATTTAATTAATGGAATATAAAAATTGGGCAAAATTTTCTATTTATGTGCACCAGCTCTTAGTTGAACCTTTTATTCTATTTTGCTTTTCAAAATTAGAAGTATTAATGACAATTTAACTTCAGCCTTTCAGAAGTCCCTCTGGATGTTATTTTGTTATAGAATTTAAGCTTTGCCTTATAATCTGCTAATAGCATTGATGAATGGGTCTATGCTCCATGAGCATTGATTATTATTTGTCTCAATAGTTACTGACATACTGTTTCTTGCAATATCTATATTGCTGTTGTTGGAAAAGTAATGCTTGTCTTCAGGTACTGTCTTAAAATATATACGATGTGCTCATGTAAATAGTTGTGAATCTGCTGTTGCTTTCTAAAATATGACATTTCTGTATGCTTTGCAGATATCAGACCATACTATCTCCAGAATTCCAACTTTGGCACATGAAAACAATTGGCATGAACAAAATGTATTGATATCTCTCTTCCAAAAATATTCTTCTATTGTAGGTGTGTTATCAATAAAGGGTTTAATTTTCTTACATCTTAGAAGTTTCCAGATCACAGAGAGGTGCATCAGACAAATGGGGAAAACATTGCAGGATGTTATCTCAGAATTGCTTATTAGATTGAGCAACAGGGAAATTGGTAATTTTATGAGTTGTTTATTTCTGCACCTTGATCTTGAATCACAGAGTTGGTCTGTTTATGAAATTCCCATTTATGTGATGCTATAAACAAATCATTGGGCAAAATTATTCATAATTATCTCTGATCAGCGTTCCTCTTATTGCGATAGTTTTTCCTCTGATCAACCAGTGGATAATTATGCTCTCTAAATCTTCTGGTTAACCCTCTTTTGTTCTCATTTGTCTGCAAACCAATGATTCATGAGTATGTCTGCAAACCATCCTCACAGGTGGCATATTTTTGGCCTTTAAGTAATTCCTTAACTCAAAATAATCATTCTTGTACTTATAATTTGTTCATTGAGAATCATTCTCTAGAGCATGCCATCAAATTGATAGCTCATTGATCTTAATTGTTTATTGGATTTGAATTGGTGGATGAGGTTTGCATCATATCTCAATGTTTCTTTTTCCTTTTTTCATCCTGGTGTTTTCCGTGTTATCATGTTGTGCATATGAATAAACACACTCTCTCTGTTGTAGCTTCATTAAGGAAAAATTTGAGCAGTCCATTTCGTTCCATGTTCCCCTCATATCATGCACCCATTAGGGTCTCCCTCCAAGAGTGTCATACTATCTTTTTCCAGTCTACCTTTTTCCCCTACATTTTCCCCTGATGGTTTATGCTGTTAATGTTTATTTGCCTGGATAATGGAATATAAATATACTGGAATATTAGTATAATTAATTGCTCAATTTTCTTTTCTGCTGAAGATGTAATTTAGTTTTTATCTGGAGGTGATTGTGTTGTCTGCAGATCGAACAAGGATGCAACTTAACCATTCTGAGATGATAACTGCTAGCACATATGTTTGCAAGTAAGTTTTGTTTTGAGTCCTTGTATTCTTATGAAATAAATTAATTTTATACTTGCAGTTACTGGTTGTTCATTTGTTGTGTTGGTTAATTTATCTAATATTTCTGGGGTGCTAAAACAGAATCCAAGTTTCTACATTTTGTGGTAGGTGCAGTGTATCTCTAAGATTGAGATCTGCATGCTTCCTCATTTTTGTGTAATTGAGAGAGTGTTTATTTCACCTGCAGTTATCGAATCCTTCTCCTGCTGCTTAGGTTTAGTAGGAGAAAGCTTGCTTTGTAGACACAGCAACACTCAAAAGTCAAGGCATGAAAACACGATTATGTATGCGTATACACATACATACACTATAATAATGATAATAATAATTGTATAGGGTGACAAGCGCTTTTGACTTTTCATTTATCAATATGAGTAAAACTTCCATATTTTTCATGGATTGTGTTGAGGACGTATGGTGATTCATAGGGGTAAATTTTCCAAGGTTCTTGGTAATTGGGGTAGGTAATATACGACAAATAAAAATAATAATTTTAAATTCAACTTCGATATTCAACGGAATATGAGGATATTAGGTTAGTAGTGAAGCATACAAGGAAAATGCCTTTTGTTAGAGAGTTGATTTGGGGAAAGACACTTTCTCCCTTTTTCTTTCTATGGATTTCCTTTCTCATCTTGCACCATGTACTGCACATGGATCCGCTTGAATGAAGTGGGGTCCAACTGAATGCATGATGGAAATGGGATGGTAATGCATTGGAAGAAAAAGTGCTGGATGAGAAGATACAGTCATGTGGAACCGATAGTAGCAAACAAGATTCTTTCGATGCAATTGTCCTTGTTGACATGGTTCCTTGTTCTTGAACTTGTGAGATCTTGAATAACAATCACATTTCTTTGAACATGGTGGCATAGTGGTTCACACGAGAAGTATTGCTAATTAAAACTTGTTGATTGATTTTGGGGTTCATGTACTTACAGTCCATTATGTCCATCTGCATCTCTATTTAAATGCAGTGAGTGCTATGACAAATTGGTCTCGTTCCTCTTGTACTGGTTTCGAGTTTCGATGCCAAAATCTGTAAGTATCTCCAACATAAAGCAGTATTATGTGGAATTAGTAGTCATCTATGAAAATTTTCTGATTCTGATTATTTTCCTGGGCCTGTCGATTAGGTCCTTTACATGTTTGTTGAGCAAGAATATTAATCAGCATCATTATGCTTGTCATTTTTTTTATACCCCTGGTGCTGCAGTTTCTTCATTATACACTAAAAATATTAAAATTTTGAGTTGTGTTAAATCATGGAGGAACCCTTGAAATCAAATTGAAAATAGATAGGGTATCATTCTAGTGGTATCTCCTGTGACCTGTGAAAAAAGGATTGATGAGGATGAATCTCCAAGATATACAACAAGAAAGGGAATTAGTACTCCTTAACCCTAAAAGATAAAAACCCTGGCCCACCTATTTGATTGAACACAATCATCGTAGGGTTGTCCTACATTAAGGACACTCCATTTCTTGTGATTTTGGTTTTCCCTGCACACTATTTATTCATCCCATGTATTAAAAAGGATAATATATGTAACCCCTACACCTTTGGTTAATCAAGCTTTGATACCATTTTGATCTATTAACTTTTCCAAAAGCTTAAATTATTAGGATTTGTTTTTTCAACCTTCTATATGTTGAGTTACCAGCCTTCAAAGAAAGCAAATCATAAAATGGCGATTACTGTTTGTGATAAGTAGAAGGAGGACTTTATAAACCGAGAACTATAGTTAATCAGAGCTCTAATACTATATCGAGTCATCAACTTTCCTAAAGCTTAAAGCTATTAAGGATTTTGGGTTCACAATATATATCATGAGCTAACACCAAATGTATTATTGTAGTTTCTACCTCCAGATGCATCTAAAAGGGAAGATTGCTGGTATGGATATGCGTGTCGGACACAGCAACACAACGAAGAACATGCCCGGAAACGGAACCATGTTTGCCGTCCAACCAGAGGCAGTAACATGTAGCATGCCGCTTCTTATCTGTCGATAAAAGAATCATCTGTAACAACAGTTTATAACTGCGACAGACCCTGCTGTTTATATATCCCTCAAGGCATTTGGATTAACTTTGATTTTCTCTGTGGGTGTGTAGAAAATTTTCTTGGCAAAATTTTGGATCAAATCTGCTAATCTAGCTAAGTTTCTGGGCATATAAAATAATAGAGATGCATTTTCTGGGCATAGAAATTCAGTAAACTGCTGCTATCTTAGTTACTAACTAATTGTACAAATTGTTGGATAAGACATTTTAGCCACCTATCCCAGAAATAAGTCCGATATTTTTAAAGGGTTGGTAGATTTACGTTATTATCATTTTTATTACACCATGAATTTCACGTGAACAAAGACGATAAGACATATTTTAGCATTGAGCATTGACCTTAGGACCCAATTTTAAAGGCTATGTTTGGTTTCCGAAAATGCGAGGGAAAGAAAAAAAGTGAAAGGAAAATAAAAATTAAATTTAAAAGCAATAAATTATTTTATATGTTATTTTCAACTCATTTCATTTATTTTTTCTTTTTATTATAAAGATTAAATAATTTTAAAATATATAAAATTTTTAATTAATTTTAATTATATTATATTTTATAATTGGGTTTGAAGAAGCAAGACTTAAAAAGGTACCATGCTGAGAAAATCCTGAGTTTTAAAATGGTAGATGACAATAGAACAAGCCGGCATGTTTCATAATCTAGTTTATGATATTATAGATTGAGGTATCAGAAAAAAGTTTGGACTAGCTCCATGTTAGGTTTGTAGAAAGACAAACCATAAGGCAAAAGATTGTTTTCATAGAAAAAGGTCAAACTCCGAAAGTTCCTGGCTCTTCAATGACTCAAAAGCTCCATGTTAGTTAAATATGAATTTTCTTTTCTTTTCTTTTCTTTTTTTAGTTGCAAATGGTAATCTCTCCAATGATTGGTGTAAAGTAATGGATTAGGACATGTCAATTTGAAAAAAATTAGATGGATAATAAATTTAGATCTTATTCAAAAGTTTGAAATGAATGCTAAGGTAAAATGTAAATGTCATGTATAAGTTAAACAACCTAGGAAACCGGTTAAATATGTGAAAAGAGAAACTAAATTATTAAAATTGATTCACATAACATATGATTTGAACGATACTATTGCCGATGTTAATAAAATGACATTTTATAACATTTATTGATGATTATTCAAAATATTGTCATTTTTTTTATTAACTTTGAAAATGAGTTGTATGATGAATTCAACATATATGAAGCTTTGATAAAAAATCAATAAGAAAAAAAATTAAAATTGTGAGGTTAGATAGAGGGATGAATATATATATATATATATATCAAGATAAATGATTGAATTTTATGAACAACATATGCTAATTGATCAAATAATTGCATCCTATTCACCTAAATCTAACAAAGTTAGAGAAAAAAAAAAAGAGAATCTTATTAGATATGGTAAATGATATGTTGACTAGTTTAGTGTTTATCAAATAATTCATGAGGCGAAACCTTATATTTGTTGGTCACATCCTTGTAAAATTTGGAAAAATTGAATATTTAGGTGGTGTTTGTTTTTTTACTTAACTCTAATATAACTTTAATGCTTAATAGTATTAAGTATTAGATTGTTTGTTTTTTTAATATTTTATTTATATTAAATATTAAAAAGTAAAGAAAAATCAACATATTACTTTTTGCATTTAGAAAAAGCTAAATATTTTAGTTTTTTCTATTCAACAAAAAATTTATAATAAGTCATGAAAAAATAGAAAAACAAATAACTTAAAGTTTGAAAGCAAATTGCTTTCAGTAAAAAGCTAAAAAAACAAACACCCTCTAATCTAAAAATATTTAAAAGTAAGGAAATATCTAGTTAAAGTCAATATTTCAATAAATAAGAAGAGAAAATTATGTCATAAACTGCAAACCGCATATTCATTAGATATTCTTTAAATAGTGTGAGTTAAAGATTTCTAAAAATAAATTCTAAAATTCCTCAAATCTCTAATAGTGCTATACACCAGAGTGTCATGTGATGTATTTTTTTTAAACATATCTTCCTTACGAATAAAATTTAAACTTAAAAAAAAAAAAAATCAAAATCATTCTAAATCCAAGGAGAAGTGAAAGGAAAAGAATTGAAAAGAATTTAGTAACTAAGTTTTTTCACATACTTGGTTGAAGCTAATTCTAAAACATGTGCTGAAGTAAAGTTTTCTTTAGATGCTCCTATTTGGAAAGTAGTAGATAGTGAAATGAACTCAATGACTAGCAATAGGATTTTTGGTTTTTAATTGATCTACATGGTTGTAAAATAAATGGAGAAAAACGTTAAGAACATATAGAACTATAGGAAAATTAAATTCGATAATGCCACTATTAAAAGAAAAAAAAAAGATTTTTTTCTTTTCTATCCAGGAAGATCTCTCTCAAATAACAAGAAGAAACACACTTCTTTCTATCTCTCTTCTCGAAAAAGTTAAGACAAAAAAAGAACATGTCTTTTTTTTTCTCTGTGACAACTAAGGTCAAGGCTCTTGTGTTGTGGAAAAGAAGAGTTTTTATATTCGTAATTTCATTCATAACTTGAGACGAGAAAATTGATTAGTAAAACAACTAATCAAAATTTTTGGGCATTTCAAAAGGTAACCCGAAAAACTTATTTTACATCAAATACTTATTCACATATAACTAGAATTACAACTATTAGAGTTTTAATTGTAGTAGTTTCAATTTATAAATTAAAGTGTATCATATAGATGTAAAAACAATGTTTTTGAATAGTGAATTATGCGAAAAAAAATTATATAAATTAACTCGAATGATCTATTATTTCTAGGTAAGAGAAGAAAGTGTGTAAAATAATTAAATTACTTTACGATGATTAAAACAAACCCCTGCATAATGACGTACAATTTTTGGTGAAATGATATAATCTAATGGTTTTCACTATTAACGATTTTGACTAGTGTGTTTATTTCAAATACTTTAATCATGCTTGTACAATACTTTGCTTATATGTTCATCATATCCTTATTTTTGGAACAAATTTAGAAGTTATTAAAGAAATAAAAAAATTATTCAATAATTTTGATATAAAAAACTTAGGACCAATTGATGTTATGTTAGGTATCAAATTAATAAAATCTAATAATGAGTTTATTTTAACTCAATCATATTACCTTGAGCAATTGTTGAAATTTTTTAACTATTATAATGTTAAGCTTACTTCAACTTTTTATGACCCTAACTTGCATTTGAGAGAGAAAAACATTAGAGAGAAAATATCTTTCAAAACAAATATTTTCAATTAATAGGATCTCCAGCGTATTTGACTAATTACACAAGAACGGATTTAACCTATGTAGTTGGTAGGTTGAGTAAACATACTAGCAATCCTAACATAGAACACCAAAATGCACTAGAAAGGGTATTTGGATATCTTAGTAGCATAATAAATTATAAGATTCATTATTTGTGACTTCCTATAATTTTAGAAGGATTAAGTTGTTAGGAACTTTAGATTGCTTCGTTCTTTGGCCTTGGATCTTGTAATGTTATCAATTAGTGTAGTGTTATCAACCTATCAAGATTACCATTCTAATCCTAATATTACATATCCTCCTATTATGTGATCAATTAACATACTTTCACTCATAATAAGCATATGTTAACTTCCACTTAAAGAATTACTATAGTCACAAATTTTATGATCACATGTCCTTAAGATCACCTAGGGGACACATGATCTTAGTCTTATGAGATATCATAGTATCTCTATTGAGAATACTTATTGTCATTAACCTCCATAAACAATAACTCAATTTGTAGGAATCTATGACCATATTAAAGTTTTACCTATAGGTCAAAATCTCTTGTTAATTTCAACACAAGGTCAATATCCTTTTAAGGTTAAGAGTCCATGCAATATAATAACTTAATGAATCATGACAACTTGATAGTCTTATGTCATAATTCATCATAGGTCTTGTCTAATATGTAACCATACGTATTAATGCATTCACCATGGGAATCTCATCCTAATGGTCAAGATAAGTCATCCATTCAATTAAGAGGTAATGATAGTCTCTACTAAATTGCCTAAATTTATAAATCAATTGTGAGCTACTTATCATTTTGCAAAAAGCCATTACTTGTACCTTATGTGTGCTTGGAACCTCATATTACTTTGTTCCAAGTCCTTGGATCTCGTAAGGTGCATACATTTATCCCTAGGCATTCATTATGAGGTTTTGGATCTCGTAGGGTGTATGCATCTAGGTATCTCTAAAGGACTAAAATGACAATAAAAAACATTATTAACTATAGAACTAGAGATATAGTACTCACACATTTGATTTGGATGTTCCCAAATCAAAATCCATTCTATAAAGATAAAGTTCACAATCTAGAGGTCTCGTTCACTTAAGATCTTTTACCCGATAACTTGAACCATGATCTTGGTACTTCAAAGTGTGGGCTTTGGAAGGGTAGAAACCTAGGTTCTTTTTCTTTCTCTAAAGGTGGAAGACGATCATTTAAAGTTGTTAGAAAAATTAGACTAATCCAACCTATGGTAATCACCCTAAAGGGAGGGTGAATAGGGTGATGGTCTCTTTTTGCAAATTTAAACTATGTGAATGTAAAAGATAATTATATGCAAATATATAATAAACAATATAAAGATAATTGCATATAAATTAAAAGAGTAAGGAAGAGAGAATGCAAATACAAGATTTTATAGTGGTTCGGCGTAACCCAGCATGCATCCACTCTTCTCTAGCTTCAATCCCAAGCTTGAGGTTCTACTAATTCAAGGCTTCCAAACCAAGCCTTTAAGCAATACAATTGGATTATGGTTCCAATTCACCCTCTTGAACTTTGGCTCCAAGCACCCTTTACACTTCTCAAGAGATACCCTACTCTTGAACAACCCCTCAAGTGATACCCCACACTTGAGAAACTTCCTCTCAAAGATTGATAAATAAATGGTCTCATAAAATCCTAGTACAAAAACTTTAAGTTCAAATGATACAAGAAAACTAGGATTGAAAGGTGCACTAATGATATGCACGTTTTAGAACAATGGTGCACTCAAAACACTCCTCCAAGACTCAAATATAATTAAGAAATGTTTGGGAATGTTCAACTCATGAAACAATAAAGATTGGAACCTTTTAATAGAAGAAAACGACTAAACTAGTCGTTGGGGGTTTGACCAGTCTAGCTGAGGGTCGACCAATTGACTGGTCGTTAGAGCATTAAATGCTTTGGCAGGTTACTGTTGCCTCGATCGGAAGTCGATCGAGAAGGAGAAAACCTCAACCGGGAAGGGAAGGCTATTGGATGAGAGAGAGTGTTTTTAGCACTCCTCGACCGGACAAGAGGAACCGATTGACCGGTACCCTAGCCGGTTGAGCCGGTTGGCCCAGTGTCTCGATCGGTTCAACGTTTTTGGCCTCGACAACCACCTTTCTCAACTTAAAACATTTTTAAACAAGTTTGAAAAACATTTGACACAAGGTTTTAGTTGAAAACATGAAATCATCCAATTTTAAAATATTTAAAACAAAATAACTCTTGGATGATTTTGGTGCATAAGTAAAAAATGTAATGCATGAAAAAAACCTAGTGCACCAACAACCTTACAAAGAGATCTTATGAAGCTTGGGTCTTGAAAAACACTTCTCTTTAAGGTCTTCTTCTTTTTCATGATTTCTCTTTGACTTGATTTGTCTTTGTGATTGTTACTTTGGAAATCGTCTTGCCTAAACACACTTGAAATATAATCATTAGTTCTAAACCTTGTTTTGTTATCATCAACATCAAAATTAACCAAACATTGGTTTCACAAAAACCATTGAAATCGTAACCTTAACCCTTAAGGGGTATTTACAGGGTTCTCTTACCGAGTTTAAGTAACTGAAAACATATTTTATAAATTAAAAAAAAAAAACTAAAAAACTTAGAAAATTTTGAAAAAACTTAGAAATATTTTCTTTCTTTTAAATTCAAAAAACATTTGAAGATTTTATTTTTTAAATTCTCAATTTAAAATTATTTTCCAAATTAAGTTTATTCTAAATTTCTATATAAGTCTATTTTATCCCTTCTGCATCATTATTCCCAATTAATTTAACCATATTTATTTATGTAATGTTGAGTTGATTATGTAGCAACCTTGAATTTTAAAAAATGAAGTAAATCACTTAAAAGTGCATAGAGTCTTGAATCAAGATGAATATAACAAAATTGTCAACTTAATTTAAATAACCTTATGTACTAATAATATCATCTTTTAACAATTTTGTGACAAAATTACATGTATATAAACTGTCAATACTCTCAAACAAAGTTTACAAAAGATTTGGAAAGCCTTTTTAAAAAAAAAGATCTCAATTTGAAATTTCCTAATTAAGTTTATTTTAAATTTTCATAAAAGTACATTCTATCCATTTCATGTCATTATTCCCAATTAATCGAGTCATTCTTACCTATGCAATCCACAATCGATTTTTCAGCAATCTTAAATCTTCAAAGATAATATAAATCATAAAAAAAACTACATAAAGTTTTAAATTATAATGAATAGTACAAAATTACCAACTTAATCTAAATAGCTTAATGCAGTAACAATCTCCTTATGAACTAGAAATTTTCAAATTTTGGGATCTACACTTTATCTATCATAATTTTATGATAAAACAATGATTACATTAAACTTATTCTAAATTTTCATATAAATATACTTTTTAACTTCTTTCCCATTACTTCAAAGAAATTCTTTTGTACCTACTTTAAATTTATTTCTTATTTTCTTTACTTGCAAAAACATTAATAAATTTTTAATGTAAGATTTTGAATTCTTTTGTGCTTTATTTTGTTTTTTTTCTTCCACTAGGACTACTTAAAAGAGCCCTTGAGTTTCATACATTCTTGTTGTGTTTGGATTCAATGACAAAAGCCAAAACTTGCACCTCCAAAGGAATTATTGTGACATTTATAAGAATTGTACAAGACATTGCAGCCATCTAACCCTGAAAGAAGCCAGACCTTTTAAATTGTTGATGGATACATGTTATTGTATCATGAAATTCACCTAAACAAATGAAATACACCCCTATTCAATGAACCCTCTTTTGCAGATTCTAGCATTGATTGTGACCTTAGGGAACCCCCATCTTTTAGTATTTGCAGATTTTTCCTAAAAAAAAAACCATGGGCCATTGGTTCATGTGGTTCTAGAACTTATTTTTAAAAATTATTTATAAGTTAAAAAATAAAAAATAACTTTTTGGTATTTTTAAAAAGGATTAATTTTATTTACCTCCCCAAGTTTTGGCTAAATATACTTAGCCCCATTGATTTCAAATTTCATCACACGTCTCTCATATTCTTCTTATTTGATATTTTCACGTATCTCTCATCTGATTAAAACTAAGAGAGTTATTTGACAAATTTTTAAACTAATAGAGTTAGTTGTATTTACCTAAAACCTTAAAAAATGAGAGTTAAATTAATCATTTTTAAAAAATCATGGTGTTGAGGGGAAGTTACTTTTAAAAGCATTTTCTAAAAATATAAAAAAGAAAAAACCCTATTGTGCTATTAGGTTTTTATTTTATTTTTAAATATTCTATTTTGATTTTCTAAAAAAATTGAAAATTCAATTTGTATAGTATTATTCAATTTAATTCAACTCTTATTAAAAATAAAAAATAAATTTTTAATTACAAATAAATTTAATAATAAATAGTTTCTAGTGAATATGAGTATTCATATTATAATAAAATCATAAATTATATTTCATGTTAAAAGATGATACTAATTTAGTATTTATTTAAAAATAATAATAACATCATAAAGAGAAAACAAATTTTTTCAATCAAACAAATAAATAATAATGCTTAATAATGTTTTATTTAAAATGTTTTTAAAATAACAAACAAAGTTTAATTCTTTTTATGTATAAATAAATCAAAATTTTCTTTGGTTTACAATTAATTATTTGAATTTCAATATTTTTTTTAAAAAAAAAGTAGATTCCTTAAAGAACCTAAAACTTAAGCACTACTTATTTAAAATTTATTTTTTTAGTGAGAGAATTTGGAAAATATAGCTGCATATGAAGGAGTAGGGTAGAATCAACTCATTTAGGTTTATTTTATTTTGTTTTTTTAATGCTAATCGAATTTACTTTTAAGTTATAAATTATTTAAAAATATTATTAAATTCATTAATAAATCCAATATATTAAGTTTTCCTTTATTTGAAGTCACTTATTCAAGGATAAGGGCATGTTTGGTAAAACTTAATAGTTATTACTTAATGACTTAAGTTGATTTTAAGTTAAATTATACTTAAGTTGTTAATTTAAAATTTATTATTTAAGTATTAAAATTGTTTCATAAAATTAACTTAAAATTTATTCTAAACCATCAAATTAACATATTTATCCTCATAAATTTTAACTAGGTTAAAGGATGTTCAATAACAATGGAACTTGTGGACTGGTAAAAAAATCATGAAGGTAATAAAAGTAAATGAGAATGAAAAGGTAAAATGAATATTTGAACTTAAAAATAAGCTAATTGTTTTTACTTATTATTTAAAGTTATTTTTATTTTAAGTCATACCATTAAGTTATTTTACAAAATATACTTAATTTACTTAATGACTTAAATTAAGTTATTAAGTTATTTTAAATTATTAAGTTAGTTTATCAAACAACTACTAAAAGTCATAAAAATATAGTTATGTGCAAAAGAAAAATAACAAAGTCATTCTAAACTAATTCTAGTTTGTGAATAATTAATAGTGATTGGGCTAATTTTTGAATTCCAAATTATATTTTAAAATGAATAGACTTATTAACAGACACAATGTATCAAGTATTATTTGATTCGAGGTCTACTTGTCTTTTTGACAATTTTATTTTATTTTTTAAAAATGGTTCAATACAGAAGAGAAATAACATAATTATTTTAAATCAATTTTTTGTATTAATTGAGTTAATATTTGGATTTCAAATTATATATATAGATATATAACGATGAAAGTCATTATCAGTTCGTGACTTTTTAATATTAATTGGATTGATTTTGTTTTTGTGTTCGATGATTTCCAAGTGTTAATCAGATCAATATTTGAGTTTTAAATTATTTTTAAATATGATTTGATAGTGCTTTTGTACAAAAAAAAATTAAATTAATTTTTTTTAAAGAATCTCCAAATTTCTCGAACAATATTAGGGTAAGAACAACAACTATGGAACAATGGCTTAATCACATTCTTTATAGGAAGATAAAGTAAAGTTTTATTTTATGTGTTGAAGTCAGATTGGAGGAGAATATTTAATATGATATTAACAAGTCTGTTTCAGTCTGGTAGGGAAAGGCATCTTTTGATATCAAATATGGACCCCTTTGTGATAAATATATGGCATATTTAATTATTAAAGTAACACGTTCGAATGATTTATATTCGCTCCCCTAAAAAAGAACGGTTTTGATCGAAATTATTTTTAGAACTCCATTCTGTACAACTTTTTTTTTTTTTTTCTGAGTTTTAAATTTGTGTCTTCTTCTATACTTGCTTGTACCTTTTGAATTATGTAGACAAATAAATATTTTTTATTTATTTTTAGATAAATACATCTTTATTTTTCTTTATTATGGTGGTTGGGGAAAACATATACATTAGATCATTATTTTTATTTACTTCATAAAATTCTTTTATTTTAAAAATACTTAAATTCTAAATAAATTAAATTACACACACTATATATATATAAATTAAAAAAAAACTATTTTTATATTTAAATTCTTAAATAGAACTTTGCTTACAAAAACAATTCAAAATTACTCTCTAAACATACTCTTATTTTCTTTTCATAGTACTTTATGCAATCCAAATATAATAAAGGTTTTATTTCAAAATATATTTTGTGGTGTTTTCAAGTGCATTTTCATAGTCTTCCAAGAAATAACTAAAAGTATGAAGAATAACTTTTACATTATAATAATATTTTCATAAATAATTAGTTAAAAAGGTTATTTTTCATATTTGAATTCTCAAATGGGATTTTATCCTTAAAATAATTAAAAATTATTGTGAGAAATTGTTAATCTAAAATCATTCTTAAACAAGACTTCAAAAAGTTTTATTCTAAAAAAATAATGAAAGTTAATTTTAATTAAAAAATTAATTTTTAATATTTCACAACTATTTTAAGTTTATATTTGCATATATGAATTAAAAATGATGAAATAATATTATATATGTGAATCTAACTTTTTTTTGTCATTTCAAGTAAATGGTTATTTTTATAAGAAAAAAATATAAATATTTTTATAAAATTGAGGTAAAAAAAAAAGTTTAATTTTTAATTTTGGATTTTTGATGACCTTCTAATCAAATAATCTTTTATATATATTTAAAAAAAGAAAAAAAAAAAACAAAAAAAACAAAACAAAACAGAACACTGTCATGTGTAGACATTTTGATGTGTCATTTTCTTTAAATAAATAGAAAGCCTCAACTTCTTTGGTTGTCAAATCCATAAAAAAAACAAATAAGTTAGGTATGGGTAATATATGATGTACCCTCACATTCTAGAAGAAGCCCTTACTCTTATTTTGTTTCCATATGGTTATGGACATGCCACTTTTTGGTAGGATTAGGTGAACATGATTATGACTTGAAAACGATCTATAAGAAATATAATAATATTTCTTTATATATATATATATATAAATTATTTGATATTTTCTTGCCTCTCAAATTTTGAACTTTACATGGAAGTGTACAAGGAGAAAATTAGTCAAACAAAAGAGAGGAGTGATGGAGAAGAGAAGAATAGTCCATGGAATTTATTGGAAGAGACAGGGGTGGTTGTGTGGCTGACACCATCCACCCACCTACCAAAACTTATTTATTTTATTTTAATTTTATTATTAATTCCAATCCACACACAACACAACTCAATCCATGCCCACATCATACTCCCAAATTCAACATCACTCAACTCATTTCCACAAAACCCCTTTCCAAATCCAAGTGTGATTTTCAAGTTTTTGAAATTAATTTTAATTTTATAAGTATTTATAGACTATATCATTGAACTTATTTGAGAATTATGTTGGTAAGATTGAATAGTATTTTATTTTTCAAATTTCAAATTACTACTTACCATAAAATTGCTTAATATTTTTAAATATTAAAAGGTATTGTTTGTTTTTATTTTTTTTTATTTTTATTAAAAGTAACTTACTTTTATACTGCATATAGTTTTTATTTTTATTTGTATTCTTTTTGTTATCTTATTATTACTTATTTCTTAAATTTTTTAACTAAATAAAAAAAACTAAAATATTTAATTTTTTCTAAATGCTAAAAATAATTTATAGATTTTTCTTCACTTTTTAATACTTAATAAAATTAAAAAAATAAACAATTTAATACTTAATATTATTAAACACTATTTAGTTTTAAATTCTATTTAAAATTAAGTAAAAAAAACAAACAAACAAACATGATTCTAGTTTTATCCATTTAAAAATAAAAATAAAAACATATTTTGTAACATGTAAAAAGAAGTAGAAAATAACATTTTTCAATGCTCACATATAAGACAATGTAGGTTTAGTTAAAAAAGAAATAAGAGATCGGTGAGTCCTAAATGTTAATTTCCCATTTTAGAATTTATTTAAAAATCTAAATAAACTTTTATATTAAATTTTAAAAATAAAAATATAACCAAACATAATTTTTCTTAGTACTAGTAAATTTTTTTCTTCTTCCATGTAATTGAAGAAGAAAGAAAACCTTTTAAAATAAGACTACTCATATTTTGTATATATATCAATTTTGGATTTTTACTAAATAATATAAAAAAATTGAAATATTTTTCCCCATTTTCTAGTATTTTCTTTGGAGTAAGTCTTCAATTGACATTTTTAATATAATTTCAAAGACTCCATTTACTTTATTTATTTTTAACATAAGGAAATTATTAATGCATTAATTCAAAAATGTAAATTATTAGACTCTAGATCACTTGTTAATTTTCTTCATTTTTTTTTTTTTTAAAACACTTTTAAATTGGAAACTTAATATGAGTAAAAACTTCTATAAGAATTAAAATCTCACTAGAGTGATTTTACTTTTGATTAAAAGTTAAAGCTTATTTTAAAAGAACAAATTAGTATATAATACAACGAAAAGAATTGGATTTAGGGAGGGAACAATGCATTAAGATCTTTTTAGTGCTAAAAGCAATTTTATTAGAATTAACTAATATAAGTGTGTGATAAAACTTAATATTTATTACTTAATGATTTAAGTTAAATTATATTTAATTTGTTGAATTAAAACTTATTACTTAATTTTTAGTTTAAATATTAAGGTTGTTTAATAAAATTAACTTAAAATTTATTCTAAAATGTCAAATTAACATATTTATTTTAATAAATTATAATTAAAGTAAAAAATTTCAAGTAATAATGGATATCATGGAGTAGTAAAAGAGATTATAAAAATAATCAGGGCAAATGAGAGTAAAAGAGTAAAATAAAAGTATGAATTTAAGAATAAATTAATTATTTTTACTTATTATTTAAAATTATTTTTGACTTTAAATGATACTATTAAGTTATTTTTAAATGATACTATTAAGTTATTTTATTGAACATAATTTATTTAATGAATTAAATTAAGTTATTAAGTCACTTTAAGTTATTAAGTTGGTTTACCAAACACCTATTAAATATAAATAAAAAGTTTTATTAAATTCCAAAAAAAAAAAGAAAGAAAAATTATTTTTAGCTTTTAAAATGCCACTCCAATTGTAACCCGATACTTTTTGTAATATTATTTTAATTGAAATTATAATGATGATAAAAAGTTTAAAACATAACAATAATTATTATTTTATGATAATGTTTAATAAATTTACTAGTAGTGTTTGTTTTTTGACTGAATATAAAAAATTTAAATATTTAATTTTTTTTATTCCATTAAAAGTAATATGTTATCAATTAATAAATAAAATAAATTTGTTATTAATAGGTTCGATTTAATTATGTTATTTAACATCAACATATCACTTTTAGTTAAATAGAAAACATAAAATATTAATATCAAATTTGTGATTAGATTATCCTTAATTTATACAAACTGCTTACAACTTAAAATTATAAAGGGGTTAGGATTTTCCGTCCAAAATTTTAAAATTATGTTGAGTTTGAAAATCAATAATAACTTTGAAGGATATTTAAGTACAAAACTTTCAAGGTGGGTTCTATGCTTCTCAATCTTTTATATATGTTTATTTATTTTTTTAAAACATGTTATGATTTGTTTGGGAAGTATTTTTTTTAAATAGTTTTAAAAATAATTTATGTAAATATTTTTTGTTATTTTGTAGAGCAAAATTTTATCCGAAAACTTAGAAATATTCTTGATTTGTTTTGTACATTTTTAAATATTTTAAAACTTAATTTTTATTTGTACTACTTTATTTTTAATTATTTTTAAGATTTATATAATTATTTTTTAATACAAAATAAAAAATAAAAAACAATTTTTAAACCGGAACTCATCTTTTTCCTCAAACACCAAAAAAAAAAAAAAACCTTTAATAAAAAATTTAATGATAAATATAAAATCAATTGTGCTGTAAAAATAATTACTTCAACTCCCACTCCTCCTACTTCTGGTGTTATTAAAAGCAGTAGTTAAAAACTATCTCATGTGGTATTAAAGCCATGATTGTTGGTGGAGACCAACTCGTGGCAATATGAATTTTTGAAGTTAGAGATGATGTCCAAAAATGAAAAGCAAAATGAAATGGTCTTACTCTTAGAAGTGGGGTGCAATGGGGTAGGTAGAAGTAGGAGGGATTCAAGCCGGTCCTAAAAGTAAATAAAAGCACCCCTACCCACACTTTCTAAGAAGTTTTGAATATTTTTTTATATTAAACCCATTCCATATGATACAATTATTTTAGTCTCAAAGCTGTCCCATCCTAACTCAAATTATTGGAGGCCTTGTCATATGTTATGCCAAATAAAATAAACCCAAGATCAAAAGCCCATGAGCTTCTCCCTCAAATTTCCATTTTTCTCTTCATTTTTTTTTTTTACACATTTTCTCCTTCCTAATAATGCACCAGTTTGATTGCCAAGAAAGACAGAGAGAAAGTAAAAGGAAAAAAGAAAAAGAAAATTTTGGAATGTTACAACTATTGGGGTCTGGTTTAATTTCTTTGCCTCCATCCAAACAAACAAACAAAATGGAGATATTACATGTGAGCAAAAGGCACTTTCCTAAGCTTTTTTCATGAATCCAAGGCCGTGTAATATCTGTAGAGATCATCTGCAGGGATCATCCTTGTCACTGATTTGCAGTTACATTCTTGGGTTTTGTTCTGATACCCTAGATTTTGACAGAAACATGAAGATTGATGGTTTTTGGTTGAGGCTGATGAAGCCCCAAAGAACTGAAAAGGAAGCTGCTCTTGCGGTTGTTTCTTTGGTTCCTTTACATTTGTAGCTTGAATCTGAGGGCGATGAGGAAGGCCTATGGAGAGCTCAAGGTTAAGTTGTGGGTAGAGTTCTTCAGTGGTGACACCACTGCTGCTGTTTGAGTACTCTTCCGCCGAATCGGCTTTGATGTTGCCATTGACATTTCTAGTGTTCAGAGGCTGCACTGGAGGAGTTTTGGCAGCTTCTGATTCAGAATTGCTCGTGTTCTTGCTAGTGCTGTTGCTTCTTTTGCTGTTGTTAATGGTGGCGGAAGTGGCCGCAGTGGAGGCGGCGGAGCTGAGGGGGCGGTGAGTTTGGGGGTCGATTCCCCGGCTGTAGAGCTTCCTCTTGATGTGGGTGTTCCAGTAGTTCTTGATCTCATTATCAGTTCTTCCCGGTAATCTCCCCGCAATGAGAGACCATCTGGAAATCCCGAAACAAATATTTTGTTATGAATATTTATACATATTATAGGTTAAAAAACCTCAAAATTCTAAGGAAGTAACCAAAATCCAGTTGGGAGAAGAAAAAAAAGAGGGAAAATCCAAGTTTGGTTTCACTTTCAAAGTACTTTTTAATCGGAAATTATAGGAACTTTATATCAAAATCAGGAAAAGTGGGTTTATAATAGCAGTAGCAAAGACATAGAGCTGAAGAAAAAATGAGGGTAAGGGTGAGTAGTACTTGTTTCCAAAGAAGCTGTGGAGGTTGATGATGAGCTCATCTTCTTCGTCAGTGAAGTTCCCTCTCTTCAGATCAGGCCTGAGATAGTTTATCCATCTAAGCCTGCAACTCTTCCCACATCTCAGCAGCCCTGAAGAAAGAAGAAGAATTTCAAAATTCCATTAAAAAAAAAAAAAAGAAACCCAGAAGGAAAAGTCATAGATCTCAGAGAGAGAGAGAGAGAGAGAGAGGCGTACCGGCAGCTTTGGGGAGAGACCTCCAACAGCCTTCACCATGAGTCTTGATATAGGCGATGAGGCGCTGGTCCTCCTCCTTGGTCCATGCACCTTTGTTGGTGTGTTCCTTCTCACAGCAGGGAGATCTACCCATAACGCCACCTCCACCACCACCAAAAACAAAAAGGAACAACAAATGATGGAGAATGAGTGTGTGAAAGTATGAGATAGGACTAAAGGAGCGAGGGTTTCTTCTTCTGAGGGTGATGATGAAGAGGGAATAGGAGGAGGAGGAAGAAGAAGAAGAAGAAGAAGAAGGAAGATATTGGGGCCGGGGGCCGGGTGCCGGGGGTGCAGAGGTTTTAAGCAAACAGAAATTAGAAAGAAGAGAAAATGGAAGAAGGGAATTTAAATAGAAAGAGAAGGAAAAGCGGAGAGGTTGAGGTTGGCAATTGACTCGGGACAATATTGCTTTTGCAGGTATTTGACCGAGTTGGTGAGAAAGACGAGTGGTTGCAATTAAGTTAGTGCTGGATTTGGTAGGTAGCTCTACTTTTCATGTAGTTGGAGTTATTTGCTTTTTTTCTTTCTTTCCTCCCTTCCTTCCTTCCTTTTTACCTTCTATTTCTATTTCCACCCATTCCCCCCTCCCCTTTTCTTCTATTCCCCCACCTTTCTCTCCACCCATCTTTACTTTTCACTTATGCCCTCCTTTTCTTTTTCTCTTTTTGTTTTAAATAAATAAATAAAGAGATATATGATAAAAAATAATTAAAACCCATCATTAATTTTTTTATATTAAAATAAATTGATTACAAATGAGTTTGAGATTAAAAAAACAAAAAAAAAAAAAACAAAAAACTTGAAGTAGGTTCAAGAAGGATTTAGTATTATCTTGTTCCATTTCATTCAATTTATATATGATTAATTGTCTTTATCTCATCAAAATTTAAAAATAATTGAAAATTTTAAAATTTTTTCTTTTAATACCTAAAAAATAAAATGATTATTTACAAAAATTATAATTATTATATAATTAACATTTTTAAATAAAAATAAAAAATGTTTAAAAACAAATGAGACTTATACGAACTCCATTCCATTTATGTCCTTATCATTCCTAATACCTACTTCTACTTCCTTTAGACCTTGTTTAATTGTTATTTAAAAGAGGTTAGAGGTGTTTTCTAAATATTGAAAGTATTTTCTTATAAAAATTATATATTTAATAAATTTTGAAAGTTATATTTAAAAATCTAAAGAATAACTTAAAATGATTCTCAAACGAATCAATTTGAGATGAGTGGAGACTACGAAAGGGGTTATCTTGATAGATTGTTTTTTGTCCATGTAATATATGCAATTCTAGTTATTGATTGTACGGTTCAATGACTCTATATGAATCAAAACTCACTTTTTAAATTTATAATTAATTACTAAACGGTTTTCTTTAAAATTATCATGATGAAAGTGTTTTTAACTAATACCTTTTATTATGAAAATATTGTTCCAAATAAACCTTAACTATTTTTTATCTTTTAAAACAAAAAATATTTCAAGATTAACCATCCTTGACCTATAGTAGTTTTCTCATACTTTGGATGAGTTGGGTTGGGAACTTGGGATAGCCTTTGAGAAAGTGAGAGAGATTTACAAATAGGAAGAGGTTTGGGGGCCATAGAAAGAAGGAAGACAAAAAGACAAAAGAAGTAGTCTCAACCTCAACATCCCAATCCTTAAAAAAGAAAGAGAGAAATGGGGGAGTGGGGCATTTGCAAACAAGGTGTGACACCAAACATTTTTGGTACACTCCCCCAACTCATCCTCATGTGTCTTGATTCTCTTCTAACTTTTATATGCTCCTCACATTTTTTTATTAAACATATACAATATTTTTATATATATTGAGAGGATTTCTAGAAGATCACATCAACTTACTCCACTTACTCTTGTCAATTCAGGACCACCCAACTCAAAGTAAATGCTTTTTGCTCCCCATTTGTCTTGATAAACAAACAAATAGGAAAATAAAATTAATATCTTGCTTTTTATAAATAAATAAACATATATATATATACACAAATGTAGATTTTGTTGTAATTTTTTTTATTGTTTTATTCTTCTTTTTCCCTACTATTTACCAAAATGTCATCCTTCCTTATGATTTTTTTTTAAAACCTTATCTTTATTATAAAAATCCTTCTTAGTATAAATAAAATGAAATTAAAATATAAAAAATTATATCTAAGTACAAATAATCAAAATTATTATCGTATTGTAAAGAAAATAGAGTTGATAATGGGATTTTTAGTTTATTTCTTATTTTTAATATAGTATTAAAAATTACCTTATAGTACCATAGAAAAATCCAATAAATTAATTGTTACAAAGTAAATAATTTTTTAAGAGAAAAATGAGTTTTCACTCACGAAAAAAAAATGTTAAAAAAGAATATCAACTTTTATAAATTAGTTTTATCTACACTCATTTAAACATATTATAAAATATATGTACTTTTTCATAACTCAAATAATTATTTTCTTGAAATAACTTTTTTATTTGTAATGTTAATAACATCAATTAATAAATTTTTTTTACTATGAGAACTTATTTGAGATTAATAAAATGAGAAATTTTAAAAATTAAAAATATAATTAAAACTAAAAAACCTTTAAAGCTAAAGATATAAAAATAAAATATTAACTTTCCACAATGATTTGTATCTCATATTAAATCATGGGAGTAAATATAAATATGGAGAAAGAATTCGAAATACAATGAGAGTAAATATTTTATTTTTTAATTTTTAAGTTTTTTTTTTTGTTTTTAATTGTATTTTAGTTTTAATTGTATTTAAATTTTTTAAATTTTTTATTTTATTGTTGATGTCAACTAACAAAATTTTTATTCAATCTTATTAAAAAAATGTGAGAAGATTAAGGGATTAATTATATAATATAAGATATAAAATCATTATTAACTAGGGGGTTATAAAGATTTTATTTATCACTTAAAGATCTTAGAAAATTTTTCCACAACAATTTGTATCTCATATTATATAATAAAAAAAAATAATGTATTTATATGTAAAATACTTTTATCAAATTAAAATAATTAATTAATTTTGGATAATTTTGTTTAATACTATCAAGTAAAATAGTATTTTATGAAATAATTATTTGAGTTATGAAAAAAAGCATGTATTTTAATTTTTTTTTAAATGAACGAAGATAAAACTAATTTATGAAAGTTGGGTTTTTTTTTTATATTTTTTCCAAATGGTTTTTTTATTTTTAATTTTTCCAAATTAATGAGTCAAAATCTACTTTTCTCATTTTTTTAATTGACTTTTAATATCTCGATAAGAGTTTTTGAATGTGTTTAGATTATTTCAATACAAACAAAAAATAAGCTTTTGACTTAAAAATAATATTATAAAAAAAGGTTATTTCTTATATAAGTTTTTGTTTAATTTTTATATAAAATTATTTTAGGTTTAATAAAAAAATTTATATTAATAAAAGTATTTTCTTCAAATTAAATTTTTAGATCTAACTTTATTTTTTAAAATTAATTATATTTATGTGATATCTTATATCAGATAAGAGAGAAAGTTTATGACACTATATGTATAAGTTCCTCTTAACTCTATAAATATGTTTTAAAATAATTGGATAATATCTACATGTTGTGAGATGCCCGTTACAAATGGTATTTGTGATGTTTGATAGGATAGAGCGAACAACATCTACACACTTCAACATTAAATTTTAAGTATTACAAATTACTTGTAATGCTTTTGAAAATCATTTTCAAACCTGCTCGAACTAAAAAAAGGTAGTAGACGGAAATATGACATAAAACATCAACGGCTGATCTCAATTCTTAACTAAGTCGAGCATGCCAAGGAAGGAAGTCACGTGCGACTCACTGGGAGCATCTAGAAGGTTTAGAAAAGAAAGAGATTAAAAAAGGACATAGAATCTTGATGGTAGGTAAACCACCTCCCATGGCTTGCCCACCTCATTTGATGGAACAAGTGGGCCTCTCTTCTCTATCCTCCTTTCATCCTATTCCCATTTCCATTTTTATAAGCTCTTCGTTTTTCAATTTTTTTTTAATTATTTAATTTAATTTTTTGAGGTTTTATTATATTCTTTTTCTCATATTCCGTTTGACTACCATATCAATCTAATCTTTCCATGTTGGGTCCATGTCAGATTAGATTAGGAACACTAAAAGCAAAATTGGGATTTGACTTTTCTTCTTCTTTCCTTGCCCAGTATTTGTACAATTTAGTGTTTTTTTTTCCTAGAAAAATACTATGTTAGTTGAATAATTTCATACCCAATAATACAAGTAAGCTCACGAGTGTGGGAAAATGAATGGGCAATTGAGATATATTTTCTATTTTCTTTTCATTTTTAAAATTAATTTTTTTAAAAATATAAGATAAATTATTATTATTTTATATTTTTTAAAAGAGAAAACAAGTGGTGGTGTTTTTTTTTTAAAAAAAAATTATAATATTTAACTTTTTTCATTCATTAAAAATAATCTATAAATATCAAATAATATAATTAAATTGAACCTATTAATAATAAATTTATTTTAATTATGTTGATTGACATCAATAAGTATTTTTAATTGAATATAAAAAGGTCAAATATTTTTATTTTTTTATTCAATAAAAAAACAAACGCTAAGTATAATCAAATCACATTTTTACTATTATATATATATATATATATATTTAATTTTTTGTTAAAAAAAAAGGTTCAAGATTTGGCTGAGTCATAATTGTTAATTTTTTATTTTAGATTTCATTTAAAAATTTTTAGAACCAAAATTTTTTTGTAACTTTATTTAAAAAAAAAATTATTCTCATTTTCTAAAGGTAAAAAATAAATATAATTATAATTAAATATGGTTTTTAGAATTTTTAATATGAAATAAAAAATCATAGAACAAAAAAGATGCAAATATTATTATTTTCTGAAAAGAAGAAAAAAATGATAAATATATCACCACCCTAACCTAAAATATTCATTTGCTTCAACATCATGACAATTTTAAAAGAATAAAAAATTATTGAAAAATTTGTAGTTGGTAAATAATGTCTCCTTAGCTTTCTATTATGAAACCACTTGTTTTCAAAGTTGTTATACTATCATAATCCCCCACGTTTTGGCCAACTAGCAATATGGAGAATCTAGCAATGTGGAAGAAGCTTGTAATGGACTACAAGACATCTTCACTCGTAGCATCTAGTCAAAAAGCTTGGGCTTTGTGGCCCCTCAAGCAATTTTATTTATTTAATTTTTTTTTTTGTAAATATCATAATATCGGATATCCTAGGAGGTTTTCTTGACATCTTGAAATAGAATGGAAAAGTCAAGGAAAAATCAAGAAAGTGTGTATTAAAATAAATATAAGTCGGCTAACCTTGAAAGAAAAGGAATATGAACAATCTAAGCTTCCTTTTTTTGAAATAAAAAATCCTTTTACTTTGATTTAAATTATGGTTTATGATTTTTATTCAACCATAATGTTTAAAAATTAAGGTATTATTGCTGAAAAGTCTTCAAATTTTTATGGAAGAATTAGGTAAGTGGGAACGCAATTCAACACCACACCTTTACCAACTAAAAATCTTTCTGACACTATCGAAATTGAAATCAAATTTGACCATACTAGTATAGCGTAACCCTTAATTATGAATCTTCTTATTTATATAATTTGATCAATTTGCACTTTTTTTGCTTTTTACTTTGGTCCTATCTTAATTTATACCCTAATTTTTTTTTTACCCATAAGAAAAAACTCATATGACCCGAGAAATTAGAAATTATACCCGAGAAAATATAAGGATAATTTTTATAATTTCTAATAATAAGGATAGGCAACATTAGAAGCAATGAAGTAGCATGCCAACTCTAATTCATTCCATTATTAATAGATCTCAACCATCAAAACTATTTCAACAAGTTGAGTAAATTCCTGCGATTGCATTTATAAACCAACCCATATATTGTTACTCTAATTATTTTGCATGTAACCAATATTGGAAGTTAGGAAGGAGCATGTGAGACCGCTTCATCTCATTACTCTACTTACTTCTCTAAATAAATACGTATAAAACATATTTTACAAAATATTTTTCTAATAAAATAAGAAAAAAATATGATTATTAAAAAAAAAAATAATAATGTTCATTCCTACTACCATACAATTGATCGATTGATTGTAAGTAATAACAAATCAAAACAACTCCACATGGGTGGCTGCATTACATTGGACAGCTCATAGATAACTTCCACACCCAACACGTGAAAATTGTTGGCACCATCATACTTTAAATGAAGATGGATCGAGTTTGGTGTAAATTTTGTACCAAATTCAAACCGTTTCTTCCACATTGTCTTTGTTTTAATGACTCACAACATCCACACTTTAGTAAGCTTAAAGTCGCCTCATTGCCACTAAAAGTATGGAAAGGAAAAAAAAAAAAAAAAAACTAAGGTGGTGTTTGTTTTTTTGACTTTTTGTTGAAAATAATTCGTTTCCAGAATTTAGATTGTTTATTTTTTTACTTTTTCATAACTTATTATAAATTTTTTACTAAATAAAAAAAGTCAAAATATGTAGCTTTTTCTAAATAGAAAAAAATAATATATTGGTTTTTCTATATTTTTTAATTCTTAATAGAAATAAAATACTACAAAAACAAACAACCTAACATTTAACACTATTAAGCATTAAAGTTTTATTTAAAATTAAGTAAAAAAAACAAACACCACCTAACTCTTGCTAAAGCTAAGAAAATGGAAAATTTAATATATTTTCCTTTATATATAATAAAAAGGGAATAATTTGGTTATAATCACAAAATAATTTTCACTCTAAAAAATAGTGTGTGATTAAGTGGGTATTTGATAAACCAACTTAACAACTTAAAGTGATTTAATAACTTAATTTAAGTCATTAAGTATATTTAGTAAATATGACTTAAAGTTAAAAATAATTTTAAGTAATATGTAAAAATAATTAACTTATTCTTAAGTCTACATCTTCATTTTATTTTTTTACCCTTATTTGTTCTAGTTACCTACACAATCTCTTTTACTATTGTACAACCTTCATTGTTACTCGACTTTTTTTTATTTTAATTATAATTTATGAAGATAAATATGTTAATTTAATAATTTAGAATAAATTTTGAGTTAATTTTATTAAACAACTTTAATACTAAAAATAAAAATTAAGTAATATATTTTAAATCGATAATTTAAGTTATTAAGTAATAAGTATTAAGTTTTACCAAATATCACTTAAAGTAAAAATATATTGTCAGTATTATACTTTAGAAATCATATTTCTCTATAATCCAAATAAATTACATGAAAAAATTTAAGTACAAACACTAATTTTAATTTAAATACTAAAAAAATAATAAAAATTATTTTTATTTAAAAAAAAATCATATTTTATGGATTATTTTATGGTTTTTAATCAAAACATTGGAGTTATAAATTTATAGCACAACCTAATGTTGTATGACATTAATTGGTTGTGTCCTACACCAAATACATAATGAAACTAAATTTATTGTCTCATCTAAAAAGATAAAATAGAACAAGTAAAATAATAATTAGCTACCCAATAATCCAACTTGGAGTATTAAAAACACCCAATGCATATCATTCAAGTGGAGTAGGTGAGGAAGCATCCATAAATTTAGGTTTTTTTTTAAAAAAAAATATTAAAAATAATTTTAAAGGTGTTGGTAAAAAATTCAATGCCCAATACAATTTGAAAATGACACAATATCTCTCTTTGGCAAATGTAATTAATTAAGTGTAACATTGAATTCGCTATTTATTCATTTTTATAAGTCAAGTGAATTGGGCCCAATCAATTTCCACAGGGCCCAAACCACATCCACAGGCCCATGTGCACAAGAAAAACAAACACACCAACCACCAATCCCCACCACCTGTCGCGCCACGTCACCGATCCACTCTTCCAATCCTGCGCCCCGCGATTTCTCCCCTAGGATACAAACACAAAATGGAGAATTAGCTGTTGGGGTGGGCTGGCTGGGTTGGAATAATTAATGGAAAGTGTGGTCTCTTCTTATTGGGAGGTAATCATGGACTTAAATACCAAAACTATCCTTGAATTAAAACTTTTAAAATTCAAAATATTTAAAGCACTTTACTTGATTTGTCAAGTACGTGGACCTCATATTTATAGTAATTATTGACATTCAAATTTTAAATCAAAATTTTGGGTTTAATCATTATAATTATTATATATAACGATTGTATAATTTGTTATTTAAATTTACTATTTAAAACAAAAATATTTCTAAAACATATTTTCAAAATATCATTTATTGTTTTTATTTTTATTTTTTATTTTTATTCTAATATTTAATTTTATTAAAAAAAAATAAGTTTCATAATTATATAATAAAAATGATATATATATATAATCATTTTTTATTTTTTATAATAAATCATTTTTAAAAATTTATATGATTTTTTTACCTTTGCATAATATTTTTTTATTTATTAATTTTCATATATAATTTTTTTTTGTTCAATGCATCGAGTGGATGATCTTAATATATTTGATATGTTGAATATTAATGAGATATAAAAAGTGATCTTCAAGATTATTACTTTTATTATAAAATGTAGGTACAATAAAAATATATTATAATTATAATATAAATACATTTACATTACAATAAAATCTAATTACAAAAATTTTGAATTTTTTTATAAAAGTGATAATTTTGTATGATCATATCATATTTCACAACATACTTATATTATAAATAATTTTTGAAACCAAATGAAATACTAATTTGAATTCACAAGACTCGTAATTTTATTTTTATATATATACAAAAATTATTAAATAATTTCAATGCACTGGATGAATGTTGTTAATATATTAATACGATGTGTTAATACCAATAGGGTATGAATAAGCATTTTTAGAATTATTATTTTTGTAATGAAATATAGGTACGACATAAATGCATTATTCTTACAATACAAATACACTATTATTGTAATATATTACAACATAATTTAATTTATTTTTGTTTAATTTTTTCACGTGTTATATTACCTAATAAATAATTGTGAGTTATTCCATTTAATAGTTGTGTGTTAGTCAATTGAATATTTATATATTATTCAATTGATGAATGCTCGTAAAAAATAATTATTCATTCTATTATGGTAACAAAGTTTTTAATTGTATGTTCCATATATAAAACGATATAATAACCTTAGGATATGGTTTTTATTTATGAGATATTGAAATTTTTTTTTTGCAAGGTTCTTTAAAAAATCTCAATTTTTTTGAAAAAAAAAAGAAGAAAAAATAGCAAAATTTTAAATTGTCACTTGATTGTTCAAAAGTGAATAATAATTTTGTCAGGCCTGAGAAATATACTATTGATTACTTGTACTTATCATTATGTATGGGGCCCCCCACATCATTGACAGTCTCAAATTTATTTATAAATAATATAGAAAACATATTGTTAAGAATTTTAGGCTAATCCAACTTATGGTAATCACCCTAAGGGGAGGGAGGGAGGGAAGGGGGGGGGGGGGGGGGGGGGGGGGGGGGGGGGTGGTGGTGGTGAATAGGGTGATGGTCTTTTTTCGCAAATTTAAACAAGTGAATGCAAGAGATAATTATATGCAATTATATAATAATCAATATATAGACAATTGCATAAATTAAAGAGTAGGGAAGAGAGAATGCAAACACAAGAGTTTATAGTGGTTCGGTGCAACCCGACTTACATCCACTCTCCTCTAGCTTCAATCCCGAGCTTGAGGTTCCACTAATCCAAGGCTTCCAAACCAAGCCTTCAAGTAATACAATTGAATTATGATTTCAATTCACCCTCTTGGACTTTTGGCTTCAAGTACCCTTTACACTTCTCAAGAGATATTCCACTCTCGAACAACCCCTCAAGTGATACCTCACACTTGAGAAACTTTCTTTCAAAGGTTTACAAATAAAATGAGGAGATTTTATTTCCCTTTGGGTCCTAGAGGGTTAGTCTTTCTTCCCTTTGAAGTCCAAAATAATTTAGAGTTTTGAATAACATGAGGAGATTTTATTAAGGGATAAATATTACTAATGTGACCTTATTTTTCACAAAAATTGCAAATAGTTGAAGGTGAAAAATTAGAGATTTCCTTTTTTAAAAAAAAAAAAAAAATTGATTTTTGAAAAGCTTATAGGCTAGCCTCTTTTTATCAAAAATCTTTTGGCCATTTGAGAATTTTTAACTCCTCATTTTCCTTTTCAAAAGAGATTTTTGCCTTCTCAATATTTTCAAAATTTTCATTATGCTCATTGAGCTCATTTTGAAGACAAGAATTTTTTTTCTTGAGAGAAATGTTTTTGAAAACAAGTTTTTCAAGATCAAAATATAATTCTTGAAGTGCATCTTGAAATTCAAAATGGTTGGAGTTGGAGTTTACCTCATCATGATGTTCTTCCAAAGCCATGAAGCACATGTTGGCATCTTCATTTGTGCATTCTTCTTCCATGGAGTCTTTATTACTTTTACTTTCACTTTCACTCTCTTCCTCTTCATCATCATTTGTTAAAGCCATAAAGGCTATACTTTTCTTATTTTCTTCAACTCTTTGATGATTGTACAATTCTATCTCATAAGTCATGAGTGACCCAATGAGTTCTTCAAGTGAGAGCTTGGTGAGATCCTTAGCTTCTTGAATAGCCGTCACTTTTGTTTCCCATTTCTTTGGTAAAGACCTTAAGATCTTCATGGCTTTCTCTACTTCGGTGTAGGTCTTTCCCAAGGCTTCAAGTTCATTCACAATCACAAGAAACCTAGAAAACATCTCAACAATAGATTCAAAATCCTTTATAGAAAATAATTCATAATCATGCACAAGGATATTGATTCTAGACTCTTTAACTTGGTTGTTTGCCTCATAAGTGTTTTCTAATAGTCTCCAAATTTCTTTAGCTGACTTACAATGCCATATACGATTAAATTCATTTCTATCAATAGCACAATGTAAGATAAAAATGACTTTGGCATTTAATTGAACTTTCTTTCTATCAAGTTCATCCCATTCATGCTTAGGTTTTGGGACCATCACTCAATTTTCTAATTTTGAAGGAATGTGGGGACCATATTCAATGACATCCCATAAATCAAGATTAATAGATTGGAAAAACCAAGTCATTTTGGTTTTCCAATAGGGATAATCGATTCCCGTAAAAAGTGGAGGTCGGGTGGTTGAAAAACTTTCAATATGGGATGAGCTTGATGGATTAGCCATTACTTCTTAGACGGTTAAGTCTTAAATAAGAAGCCTTGCTCTGATACCAATTGTTAGGAATTTTAGGTTAATTCAACTTATGGTAATCACCCTAAGGTGGGGGTGAATAGGGTAATGGTCTTTTTTCGCAAATTTAAACAAGTGAATGCAAGAGATAATTATATGCAATTATATAATAATCAATATATAGACAATTGCATATAAATTAAAGAGTAGGGAAGAGAGAATGCAAACACAAGAGTTTATAGTGGTTCAGCGCAACCCAGCCTACATCCACTCTCCTCTAGCTTCAATCCCGAGCTTGAGGTTCCACTAATCCAAGGCTTCCAAACCAAGCCTTCAAGTAATACAATTGGATTATGGTTCCAATTCACCCTCTTGGACTTTTGGATCCAAGCACCCTTTACATTTCTCAAGAGATATCCCACTCTCGAACAACCTCTCAAGTGATACCTCACACTTGAGAAACTTTCTTTCAAAGGTTTACAAATAAAATGATCTCTAAAAAATCCTAGCATAAGAACTTTAAGTTCAAATGATATAAGAAAAACTAGGATTGAATGGTGCACTAAAGATATGCAAGTTTTGGAATAATGGTGCACTAAAAAATACTCTTCCAAGGCTCAATTATAATCAAGAAAGATTTAGGAATGTTAAGCTCTTTAAGCAATGAAGTTTGGAGCCTTTTTATAGAAGAGAAAAGCCAAATTAGCCATTTAGAGTTCGACCGGTCGAGTTAGGGGTCGACCGGTTGACTAGCCGTTAGCATTTAATGCTTGGCAGGTGATCGTTGGGCCTCGGACCTCGACCGGACCTCAACCGGTTGAGGTTCAACCTTGACCGGGAAGAGAAGGCCACTGGGAGAGAGAAACTTTTTGGCCTCCCTCAACCGGTCCTCGATCGAACGAGCACAATCGATCGACCGGTTGAACCGATTGGGCCATTTTTTGGCTCAACACCCAATCTTTTTCAACTTAAAACCTTTTAACACAAGTTTGAAAATCATTTAACACAAGGTTTTAGTTGAAAACATGAAATCATCCAATTCTTAAGATATTTAAAACAATATTACTCTTGGATGATTTTGGTGCATAAATAAAGAATGAAATGCATGAAAGTCCTAGTGCACCAACAACCTTACAAAGAGATCTTATGAAGCTTTGGTTTTGAAAAACTCTTCTCTTTGAGGTGGTCTTTTTCTTCATGATTTCTCCTTGGCTTAATTTGTCTTTGTGATTGCCACTTTGGAAATCGACTTGCCTAATCCCACTTGAAATATAATCATTAGTTCTAAACCTTGTTTTGTTATCATCAAAATCAAAATTAATCAAACCTTGGTTTCACACATATTAAGGGTAAAATTGTCCTCTAAAAATCATTGAGATGAGTGAGCTTTCCTAGTAATTATTCTATCAAGCCTACTCTATTGGGTAATTCTCCTAACACAAAAGAGTTTGATCGACTATTGCAATTTTTCTCCCAACTGCACTAACTCCTCCAATCAGAGAAGCAAAACCTACCGCCAACCTCCATTGTGCTACGCTGCTAAGTCACCCGAGCGCCACCAGTTTTTGGGTATTACATTTTGTGGGTGTTTGAGGGAGTGTTTGATAAAACTTAATGTTTATTACTTAGTAATTTAAATTGATTTTAAGTTAAATTATACTTAAACTATAAACTTAATATTTATTATTTAATTCTTACTTTATAAGTATTAAGGTTATTTGATAAAATTAATTTAAAATTTATTGTAAATAATCAAATTGACGTATTTATCATCATAAATTATAATTAGAATAAAGGAAGTCGAGTAACAACAAGGGTCATGGATTAGAAAAAGAGATCATGGAGGTAGTTAAGACAAATGAAGACAAAAAAATATAAAATAAAAATATAGACTTAAAAATAAGTTAATTGTTTTTACTTATTACTTAAAATTATTTTTAACTTTAAGTAATATCAAACATACTTAATTTACTTAATGACTTAAATTAAATTATTAAGTCATTTTAAGTTATTAGTTGATTTACCAAACACCCACTAATAAACCAACTTAATAATTTAAACTAACTTAATTTAATCATTAAATAAATTAAGTATGTTTGGTAAAATAATTTAATGGTATAACTTAAATTAAAAACAATTTTAAGTAATAAGTAAAAACAATTAACTTATTTTTAAGTCTACATCTTTATTTTACATTTTTATCATCATTTGTATTAATTACCTCCATAATCCATTTTGCTACTTTATAATCTCCATTGTTATTCAATTTCTTTTACCTTTGTTATAATTTATGAGGATAAATATGACAATTTGATGACTTCGAATAAATTTTAAGTTAATTTATCAAACGACCTTAATATTTAAAGTAAGAATTAAGTAATAAATTTTAATTTAACAACTTAAGTATGATTTAATTTAAAATCAACTCAAATTATTAAATAATAAGTATTAAGTTTTATCAAACATCCTTTTACTCTACTAACATTATTATAATACATTAAGAAGGTTACAATTATAATATGATTAACGAGGTAACTACTGCAAAGCACAAACAATTATTGATCATTCCACTTAAAATTAAAAATCACTTAAATTCATTTGGTAAACTATTCAATCAATTATAATAAAAACATAGTAAAATTATAAATTTGTATAACTTTTCATTCTATTTTTATTGTTGAATTTTTTTTATAATAAAATTTAATTTCTTTTAAATTAAAATCTTTTATTATTAATTCCTTGAGATTATAAAACATATCTATTTTAATTTCATTTATGGGATTCAATTTTAATGGATTTATTTTAAAACTTAATAACTTTTTTATTTCATTTTTCTTCTTTTATAAAGTCTTGTTTTATAAAAATGATAAATGTGAAATAAAGATTTTTATACTTTACATAGTTTTCATTAATATTAAGATTAAGAAAATTCAATAATTCACTATTTTTATTATTATTAACCGTTTACAAAATGTAATGTAAGATAAAGATTTTTTATTATAATTTTTTTTCCATTAATATTCTTTGATAATTTAGGCAAATTCTCTAGAGCTCTCATGAATATCCAAGTAGGTTACATAATCTATTTGAGCAACCCATTACGTAGAGCTCGTAGTGGAGAAACCAATGTGAATAATATGTTCCTTGAATTACATTAAGAAACACTAATTTATAGAAATTTATTTTCACCATGTTTCTATAACTCAATACTTATTTATCCTAACAACTAGTCCATAACCTATGGGCACCAATATTGATGCATTGGATTCGATTTTTCTTCTAGTCATTCCCTCCTTCACTCATACACTTTGTGGGGAATTGTAACAAGTGTGTATAAAGTGTAGGAATAGTGTGTGTACAAAGTGTTAAAACTTGTTTTTTCAATCCCACATTGGAAAAAGAAAAGCACTTTTAGTGATATATATGCCAACTCACTTTCCTTAATTTCATGAGTTTGTGGAGAGCTAAAAGGGAGCCTCGTATGCCTAAGGGGCCCAAACCCCTTCTAGTGTGAATTCGGGTGGCTCGGGTTGAAAACCCTTAATACGTGTGTCGTATTTGCACACACATCCTACATGGGGGGACCCCTTTCTATGTAAGTACACGAGTTCAACGATTTTTTGCAAATTCAAATAAAAATTATTGTTATTATTATTATTTATCTTTCCCTCTTGACTGGGTTTTTCGTCATTGGAGTTTAAGACTTGTTCTTGGGGACAATTTCTCATTGAACAAGTAAGCAAATCATTTGTGAATGCGTTAATTAATTAATTTAATTATAGTTTTTTCTTTTTAGACATTCAACCTTTTTATGAGAGTCTCGTTAAGACTTTGCTTATAAAAAGCCTTGCCTCTCCTTAATTTCAAATATAGAATTCCAAATCTATTTCTTGTTTCCTTTTACTTTTTTCCAACTCGTGTCATCAAAGAATTTCCTTTAAGATAAATTAGCCTACTGCTTCTCATGAGATTGATCATTTGTTGTCTTCTTGATCTATTACTCTTTTCTACCACTGTATCCACAATTGCAGTGCTCACATTGCTGCCACCATTCTCCCAAGGTTGTATCCATTACATTATGGACCTGCAGTGGGTTGCCTTCCACTCTAGACACTACTCATATCCAATGTTGCACTTGCAACCAGTCTTGCTGCATCTTGTTATACTACACCCAAGGCACTGTTGTAAGCCAATTGTAGCCTTCTTATTTTTCTACAACTTCTCATTTTATTTTCCTTAATTGGAGGAATTATATTAAAAAAAGTTTGAGTTGTGTTTTCGTCGTCAGAGATGTGCATCTAAGATGAGGTTTATAGGTTGTTGAATCCTAGAGGTAGGATGTCGGTTTCCTACTCTACTAAGGTTAAAACCTCGAAGAGGGCGAATCTACTTTAAGAATAGTGCATTGTCATGCCTTAGCCAATCATTTCAATAAGTATCCTTTTCCATTTGATTCATTTCTTATTTGTTTATTTTGGGCTAGACCAAATTTGCTTATTTATGTAATCCTTAAATCAACAAATTATACCCATACTTGGATGATGAGCATAGAAAATCTCAGTTTACAAATTGCTACACGTGTTCATGAATCTAGCATTTTTTTTATAAAGTTGTTTAAAGAAGTTGAGAGTGATTAAGTAGGTGGTGCAAGATGATGCAATCACTAATACAACTCTATCATGTTAGTGTTGACTTTATGAGTATTAATCAGAGTAGTGATTATTAGGAACGATTCCTCACCAACTCATATTAAGAAAGAATCCTCATCAACTCACACCACCAAGTTAATGAAATCCTATTTCTCGATCTTAACTCAACCAAATATTTTTCCATGATTTACTATCCATATTGTTGTAAAGTCAAAGTTTATTGTACATTATTGTATTATCCCCTATAGTTTAGGACTAGATAATTCCCTTTTAACTTTTTGATTCATTTTTTGGTGTATGTATATGTAACCACTTTTCAAATGAATAATATAACCAAAACCATTTTTCATATAGTATCAAAGCTATTTTTGCTCTCGCCAAATTTCGATTTGCCATGGCTAATCTTCTTATTTTTTATAGACTTAGATATGTCTGCCTTCATACCCAATGTTTCAACCTCTGTTATTGGCCCTTCAACCAATCTTTTTTTCCATAATGCCAATGCCTAACTTCCCTTAAAGTTAATTGCTTATAATTATCCCACACGACATGCCTAGTTCCATGCGCTATTGTTTGGTTATAATATTTTAGGATATGTAAATGGTTCCTAATAGTGATGATGACCAGATTTTTGATTAAAATATAAACATTTTAAAAAATATTTAAAAAAAAATTGCACTTTCAAAAATATTGATAGAAATTCCTTAGATTTTGCCATCTATGTGCCACATGGACACTACATAAGAACCATCAAATTCTAAAAACCCATTTTCCCTTTTTATGAAAATCCTTTTTTTTCTAGCATTCTTGTTCTCTTTGTTCTCCACAAAAGGAAACCCAAGTCACCTTCGTTTCCAACAATCCACTATTGATATTCCTAAAATTTTTTAGTATTGCAGATCGTCAATAAAGTAAGCTTGAAAAAATTGTTTTTGAATTTTTCCTTATTTTTTTTATAACTAGCTCTGTATCTATCTTTGAAAATTTTCATATTTAGGTTTCTAAACATAGTCTGTATTTCAACCTTCGTGATTTAGGGTTTTCCTTGATATGCAGGTTGAGGGTTCCAAAAATGTGTAAATCGGGGTAGGGTGACAAAACAATCTCATCCATTGTTAGGTAAAGACTTGGTTAAGGTTACTCTTGTCTCCATGCTTAGTCACCTTTATAATTTTTTCCATTAAAACCCTTGTGTTTCTTTAATTCATTGAATGTTGTGTATTTGTGATGTTTCAGTTTTAGTGTTTCTTCAAATTTTAAATTTCTTTTCATTTTATTGAATTTCTTGAAGCTTGGTATTGGGTGTTGAAAATTAACAAAATAATTGGCTTCATATTAGCATGATCAAATTTAAAGAATGTGAAATAGAAAATATTTTAAATGATTCTAGCCTAGTTGGGTTTTTGGGTAAACATGTTTTGGAAGGAGAAATTTTGGTTTGAAGATGAAAGGCTATGATTAGCCAATTTGTTGAGTTGAAATTTTGTTTTCTATTCTGGAAGTGGGTTTGCTGGTTTTGATTTGATTAATTATTTGATAGTCAGCTTATCAAGCTTCTGCATCTAGAGTTGAATTCACATCATTATTAGTAAAAAATTGGAAACTTGATTGAGTTAGATGAACTATAGAATCATTGATTTAAAATCCATTGAACTTGGATTAGAATCTATACAACAAAATTTGAAAGTTTGGGGATTTTGACTCTAATGACAAATTGAACTTAATGAAGTTTATTTTTCGTTATTTGGCTAAAAAAATGGATAAGTTTTTTGCAAATTTGGTTGGAGGGTAGTGGTGAAATTTATTGAAATGACTGAAAAAAGGTTTATAAATGGTAAATGGTTTGCAATGTAAACTAATTTGGCCTGTAAAACCAAGGTAGTCATTTCTATGGAGCAACACCAAATTGTATGACAAATACCATTTTCAAATTTCATTAATAATGAAGACATTACTTTTCTTGTTTCAATCCAAATAGTCCATCAGTTTTCCTATTATACTCATGAACATAATACCCATGTATTTCGAAAATTTATTAAGGAAGATTTTCATGAAGGATAGCTCTTTCGATTTTTAATTTTGATACGGTATTTTGTGATAATAGGGTTTTGAAAGGTTTTTGGATGTTTTCTTGTTTTATTACTTATGTTGCTGATTCCACTAATTGGACATAGAACCATGTTGGGATTATCTGGTTATGTACTCGACTACACTAGATTTTTTTTATTTATTAAAATATAATATATTTTTTAAAAAGCACATTGAAAATTATTGATAGAAATACAACACATTTTGCCAAATCTACTCATCTTACTCTTCATTATCTAGATCTTGTTACACTATACCATGGATTTTCTCTTCACCTTTGCTTTCTATCACCTTCTTTTTCTAATAACTTCATCTATTCATTTCTCATATTTCTTGAAATTGGGCAAGTTTCCAAGAAACGTTTCTACTTACATTGTTTAAAAATATGATAAATGTATTTAATTTTATAAATTGTAACTCAAAGTTTGGTATAGTAAGTGGGGCTATTTTTAGGATAAATTTGATGTTAAAGAATTCATTTTTGTTATCTTTATTTTTTCACTTTTTAAATAAAAAAAATTGACAAAGGGAACTTTTCAAGTTGAGCAACTATGTGTCTTAGTAATTTGTTGGTGGAATGTAGATTACTTGGGAAGATGTTTTTTCAAGTTGAGCAACTATGTGTAGAAGGGTTGGAATCATCCTCTTTTGTCATATTTAGAATTTCCCTTTATTTGTTTAAGGTTACTAAAGTCCTATATTTTCTTCAAACTTTAGGATAAACAATAGGGGAAAGTTCAATTACGTTGTTATTTTACATCAATGGTAATATGATCAACGCACCTAATGGGATTTGCTATAATTCTCCTCCATCAATGGTTGTGTTAGTTAGAAGCAACACAACATTCAATGACTTAGTTGCATGTTTAAGTCAGACGTTGTGCAAATGCTCATTTCAAGTAAAGTTGAAGTTTTTAAATCTACAAACTAATATTATGTTTGTACCACATGAATGTATTTAAAGGTTTATAATTTATGTAAATTTTGACAAAAACTTATATCAAAGATAATTAAAAATCAACTAGGAATAATTTAGAAGTCAGAATTTTTAAAAAAGTGGAAGATAAATAAAAAATAAAAAAATACAAAATAAAAAAGAATTTGTGTTGTCTAAACCTACAAGGCCAAACATTGAAACTATGTCCAAAAGTATAGTTATGAATGCCCTTAAAAGTGTGTTGAATAATAGTTTTGAACCATGCTAATTTGTCCCACTATAGAACTCTAAATATCTTTCGTGATTTTTTTCAGCCTATAAAATGCAAAAAATATTTTTAAAAACATATTTAAGACTTCTAATTTACTTTGCTTATCCATTATCAAGAGACACAAATTTTTCAAAATTTTTGTTAGGATTATAAAGGGATTAGGAGAGAAGAAATGAATAAAGAAGGAGATGAGTGTGGATTTAGCTTTAAGAGTATTTTGATTATTTCATTAAAAGGATATTTTTGTCATAAAAAAAATCTTAATTTAGATGGATGTATAAAATTATTCCTCGAATAAAAATATAAGCCCTCATAAAATATGATGCTTTTAAGTTTTATCAAGTTCAAGAAAAATACAATGAAAAAGTGAGTTTCCACGCACTTATATAAAAATAATTATAAAATAAGAACACCTTAAAAATATTTTAAATTTCAGACCCTCACTCACCGTTCAAAGGTAGCACCCAAGATGATAAAAGTAACATTTATATCATTAAAAGGTAATATCTGAATGAACAAATGTATTATATTTGACCAAAAAGTACATAAAATATTAATTATTTTTAAATAACTTATTAAAATTTATATTTTATAAATTTGAGTTTTGGTTTTTATCACACTTTTTCCAAAATATGAAGCATCTTATTTCTCCAAAAATAATACATGGTGTTGGGAAATGTGCACTCCAGACTTTACTAAAATTGTACTTGACCAGCAACCCTATAAAAAAGTTAAAGAAGGATACGTTCATAAAAAAGAAATTATTTTATTTTAATGTAACCCTGATAAATTTATTGTACAATATAACTTTGGTCTGCCATAAATTTATAGTACAAGGTTGCATGATATTAATTTGTTTTGTCCTTACACTATATTCACATACTCAAGTGGAGTGGGTGGAAAACCATTAATAAATTTAGTAAAATAATATATCGAAAATAAATTTATAGGTGTCCGGTAAAAAATTCAATGCCCAAAAAATGACACTATGTTTTGATGGGTGAATGTAATTAATTGAGTGATATCTTTAATAATTGGTTGAATCTTTTATATTCTTTTGGATGGGTTGACCCAATCTTATCCGATTCCAACTTGATATTTGGATAAGTTTGAATATTTATTTTCAATACTCCGATTGTACTTGGATTAGATTTTTTTCAACTCAAATTCAATTTGGGTTGGGTTGGGCCAAGTTTCGGACAACTTGAACCCGATTTAATGTTTTGATAATATTTATAATACATATTATCCTATATAATAATATTCATTTTTTTATAATTTTTTTTAAAATATCAAATTATATCATATAATGTATTTTTCATTTTTTAGAAAAATATATAAATTAATGTTTATTCTTACATTACTATCTTGAAAATTTGTCTAATTTATTATTTAAATTTTCATATAAATACATTAATTTTAAAAAAAAATTATAGATGAATTTTAAATTATATAATTTGATCGAGTCTAGCTTGATTAACCCAAGTTTAACTGGATCAATCTGAATTTAATTTGAACAACTCGAACTCAACCCGATATTAGAAAAATAAGGTTGAGTTGAGTTTGGGTTGAGTTGAACTAAGTTCATTTTTTCTTAATTCAGTGTAAGTTCGGATTAGCTATCAATTCGATTAATCTACCTAAATTGCAGCCTTATATATTATATGAGTGATATGATAGTAAAAGGTGAAATTTTGGATAAAAAACAAATAAAACATCTTCTATCTTCCATATAAAGTCATAATAAAAATATATAATTTAATTTTAAAAGAGTAGAAGACATTTCTAGTACTATTTATAAAATTATTAATATAATTTATAAATATGTCAACAGTCAAATAATTATTTATTATTATTTCATGTTTTTTATTTAATTTAACAAGAAATATAAAAAAAGTACAATTTATTAATTTCTTTGATTCTAAAAATTTATATATATAGAAATGAAATCCAATAATGCGGAAGAAATGGACTTTTTCTATTTATTGTGATATTAAATTCATTTTGAGTATATTTGTATTATTTTGTTTTTATTTGGCAATTGAATTGAAAAAATAAAATAAAATTGGGAGAAGTGAACAAGGTCTATTGGGCCCTAACCACTTCCACTGGGCCCAAACCACTCCCCACAAGCCCGTGTTTGCGATCAAACACACCAAATAGCAATCCACACCAGCCGTTCCGCCACGTCACCGATCCAGCCCTTCCAATCCAACGGCCACAATTCCTTCTCTGAGATAGAAACACAAAAAAGGCTTTATTCGTCCTCTACCATTCTCTCACAGAACCTCCGCCGCCGTCCGCCGCTGAGCCACCTAAACGCCACCAGTTTGGAAGGTTATTTTCTGATTTCTCCATGTACTTTTCTGTTTGAGTTTTAGTGATTCTTTGCTGTTCTTATTTTTCATCGTCTTCTCCAAGGCATCACGCCGCCGTCAACCACCTGGGCTTGGACGTCGGAACGCCATGGGCGGCGGCCATCACGCTCGCCGAAAAAATTGAAAATAATTATTTGAGAGTTTGTTTTGAAAATAAATTTGGAGTGTTTCTTTAAAATATTTTTTATAAGCAATTAGAAATATAAAAAATACGTAGAAAATTTTGTTTTACGTGTAATGTAATTAAATAATTAAGAATTATTTTTAAAATTTACTTTTAAGATATGTTTTCGAAAATTGATTTTTAAGATTGGTTCTAAAACGTAGCCAAATAATCGTTTTGTATTAATTTTCTTGACCGCCAAACAAAAGTCTATATTGGATTCGACCCTTCTTTCAATTTTCCATCGAGTATTTCTTTGCCTTAGGATGAAGTGATTCCGCGGAAAGGATCTTTCGATTCATTGAAAATAGAAGATATGATGACCCATTATTTTGTACAACAATTCCATCCAAAAATAATTTTTCTTTTAAAGGGCCTATAAATAATCGAAAACTTTAAAAATATTTATGTTAAAAATGGGTTCCACTTTAAGTTAAAAAATAGAAAAAATTAGTTTTATAAATTTGGGTTCTTTTTATCTCTTTCAATTAATTAATCATTTTAAATAATATAAAATCCAATTCAAATTAAGTCTCATTGAAAACATAAATAAATGAAATTTAAATTATATATAAATTGAAGATAAATAATTGTTTTAATTATTAAACGATTTTTTATTCTAATAAAACAAAAATTCTCGTAAAATGAAAATAATTTTAATATTAATTTTGTAATTAGTTAAAAAAGTAGTTAGATTGATTTTTTTAGAAGAAAAATTAAAAGAGCCTAGCAAAACTAATTGCAAACCAAGTGTTTTAAGTTGATTATGATAGTTCAATTCTTTTTGTACTTCATGTGTTTGCTCTATATATTAACGTAATTATTTAAAAATCGATATTTACAAACTATTAATATAAGCAGTTCACATATGTTGTGAAATATGATCTTAATACATTGTCATAGTTTTTGTTGCTTTATGTGATAAATTTATTACATGACTTATTTGTTCTTATCTTCAAATTTAAGCTCTTTCTCATTTCATTGTTTAAACATAACATCATTTTGAGTCTACTTATGAAGAAAGTTATGAAAAGTACAATAAATAACAATTATTAATGGTTATGTACTTGATTTGTAAGATGATATCATTATTAAAATTGGAAAACATGCTTTTAACATACAAAAACAATGATTAATTATATTTGTAAGTGAGGAATGCCTGCAATTGAACAATTCTTTATAAGTCTTTAGTTGACGATCTTTACCATGATAATCTTACTAATGATAACTTTCAACTCGATATGGAGAAAGAAAATCCACAATACAAGGATATCTTGAATCAATAACATGGTATTCACCTCTTAATATAACATAACACAAACAAAATTATAATCATATGATTATACAACTAATAAAATAGTAATTTAAATGGGTTTGTGATGTACATTCTTTTCACCATGACAATTTATTTTTAGGTCTTGTGATTGCATTGAGAAAAATCCTTGAATTATTTGCAATATCTTTCAAACTTGTATAGATAAATGTGAACATCATATCAAAATTGCATACATATAAAACATTTTGAGTTAGTACAACCTTTCTTCTTCTATAACTAACTTGTTTTCAATAAGAATCAATGTACTTATATGTGTGCAACCAATTGCACCAATACATCCCTATTAACAATGGAACACTATGACTTTCGTTTTAAAAGTGCAATGTAAAGTAATTAAAATATTCGGTTTGTGACTTGCATTGGCCGAGTAGCTCAACCACCACCTATAGCAGTTAAGACTATTTAAGGGTGTAACCTATCACAAGAAGGTCATGAGAGGATGATGAGGTGTTGAGATAGTTGCAAAGTACCCAGACCTGTCTATTTGGAGTCTGTTAGCATCATCCAAATTGCATAGAGGCATTGATAAGAGCATTGAGCCATATTAGAGTTGAGACTGTTATTTCTCTTGATGATTTGATTCACATGTTGACCGTTGATAGAGCTATCTTCTTAGATGATGAACTTTTTTCAAAAGGCCAAGATTATACTTGTCCACTTTATATATCAATTGGTTATTCTAGGCATAGAGTCTCGTCTGTACTCTTGTCATTGCAATTGCCTTAGCTTTTGGACCTTCAGATTTTGTGCCTTTTACTCAAACAATGAGAGCTTATGATAGCACGAAGAGATAGCTTATAGGGGCATTGATGATGGATTTGCAGATATGTTTGGCTAACTTCCCCACTTTGTTCTAGGTTTTCAGGATTCCCACATCCTTTAGCCTATTGTTGGATTGACCATGGATATAGAGAGTATGAGCTATTCCTTTTTTCCTTTCATCAGAAAGTAGAGTTCATTTATGATGGCCAAATTATCACATTGCAGTCTACAAAAGACATTTCTCCTTTAGATTTAGTGTTAGATATCAACCATAGTGATGATGACCTATTCTTGGCAAACTTCACTTTTGATGAGATTCAGACTATTAAGATTAAGGACTTTAGATTTTATGGCCTTACCATTTAATGAACACAACAACACAAGTATAATGATTCTGGATATGATGAGATTCATGTCTTTTATCCTCGACTTATGATTAAGACGTCAACAACATGGTCTTGGAGTGTTTATAACTACTATTGATCATGACACACCATTCGACCTTGGTTTTGTCTTCATAGAGATAAATTATATATAGGGAGAGCTTTTGTGCAATGAGAGACTAAGGGCTCATTTGCTCCATATTCCATTTGATTATTCAATTTGTCTATACAAGATGAGCTTAGTTGATTATTTTGCTAGAGCATTGGAGGTTCAATTATGTATGGAGAGGATTGTTAATGGACCTAGTGTTGATTGAGAGATTGAGCTTTAGAGACTTTTTCATCAGTTTCAGTTGAGTGATGGAGATTTTGGTCCTTTTACTATTGTGATGGTTGCTCTCTTGTCTCTAGACCATTCTAGCCTATTGAACCTTTGCTTTCCTAAGGAAATCGATGATTATAGGATGATCATTAAGCTTGCAAATATGATGGATGAGCTTGTTCCTCATGATGAGTACATTGATGATATGGATGTGATGGATATCCATCATGTGGTTAACATTGTTAAGCTAGAGTCAATTTCTTTATTTGATTTGTTCGGGGTATTTTCCATCGTGTGTTCAGAGGATGTTCAACATGTTCTCACTCTTGAGTTGCTAGAGGATGTTATTGTTATTATTATTATTATTATTATTATTATTATTATGATGATGATGATGATGATGATGATGATGATGTATGTGAGGGCATTGTTAACCCAGCTATTGTTGAGTCTATTTCTATGGATTTATCTTTTGCTTTTGATGCATTATCAAGATTTGTCTCCCATTTTAATGATGTACTCACATTTTCATTTATGGATATGAACAGTTTTTAGTATGTGTTTGGTTCTTGTGATGATGTTTCATTATGTGCATCTTATTCACCCACATCACATGTATTTGATATAGATGATGAGTCTAGACATCATGATTCAAACGAGGACTCTCTTGACTTTGATCTGAGTTCCACATATCACAAAGTTTCACTTGCCTCAAGGGATGTTGAGATTGTTGACCTTAGCACAGGAGATCAGCTTAGAGAGTTAAATTTTGGATCAGCCTTGTCCATAGATGAGATAGATAGACTCATTCAGTTGCTCAAGTCATACCTAGATTTTTTTTCATGATCTTATGAGGACATGTTGGGCCTTGATTCTTCCATTATTCAACACCGCTTACCACTTTTGCCTTATGCTAGACCGATTAAGCAAAAATTGAGGCAACTAAACCCTTGATGGAGTTTACAAGTAAAAGAGGAGATTCAGAAGTAGCTTAGTGTTGGATTCCTATCAATGGTCGAGTATCTTGAGTGGTTGGTCAATGTTGTCTCTATTCTAAAAAATATAGCAAAGTTAGAGTTTGTGTTCACTTTCGAGACATCAGCAAGGCCAATCCTAAGGATGGTTTTCCTTTTCCCCACATTAATATGTTGGTTGACAATACTACAAGTCATTCGATGTTGTCTTTTATGAATTTTTTATTTATTTGTATAATTAGATCTTAATGGTTCCAGAGGACATGAAAAAGAATTCTATAATTACTAAGTGGTGTACTTACTATTATAGAGTGATGTCATTTGGGTTGAAGAATGTATAAGTTATCTATCAAAGAGTGGTGACCATATTGTTTCATGATATGATGCATTAGGATGTTAAGTTGCATGTTGATAACATGATAGTAAAATCTTGAGATAGAGAAGATCACCTAACAACTTTACAATGCTTCTTTGAGAGAATCAAGAGATACAAATTAAGATTGAAACCTAACTAATATAGATTGAGATTGAATCCTAAGAAATGCACTTTCGGAGTCACTTTTGGGAAGCTGTTAGGTTACATGATTAGTAAAAAAGACATAGAGGCAAATCCGAATAAGATCAGACCATCCTTGACATGCTTTCATTAAAGACTAAGAGAGAGAGAGAGAGAGATCCATGGATTTTTGGGTGGACTTCAGTATATTAGTAAATTCATTGTTATATTGATAAATATTTGTGATCCCATATTCTGACTTTTGAGGAAAAGTTAGCCTACGATGTAGGATGATGATTGTCAGCATGCTTTTGAGATGATTAAGGAGTATTTTCCATTTCCTTTTCTCTTAGTGCCTTTTGCACAAGGCAGTCATATGCTCTTATACTTGTTAGTTTCAGATATTGTTTTGGGTTGCATGTTAGCTTAGCTTGATAATTTGGGGAAGAAGTGAGTTATTTACTACTTGAGCCAGAGAATGTTAGACTATAAGATGAGATATATCATGATTGAGTGTCTTTGCTTAGCATTAGTTTGGGCTACCCAAAGATTGAGACACTACATGATAGGGTATTTTATGCATTTGATCTATCACTTAGATTCGCTGATATATTTGTTTAATAGGCCCACAATGACTGGTAGACTGATGGATGGTTATTGCTATTGACTAAATTTGACATCCAGAGCATTTCTCAAAAGTTTGTCAAAGAGAGTATTATTGTAGATCTTTTGGCATCGCTTCCGGTATTAGATAGTAGAATATTTAATTATGATTTTCTTGATAAGGAGATTACTAAAGTGACTAATTTTTTAGGATGACATATGTATTATGATGGAGTTGCTATCCATCTTGGGTATGGGATAGGTGTTTTGTTTATATCCCCTCATGGTGACCAAATCCTAAGATCAGTTCGTTTAGCATTTTTTGACTGTTATCTTGTCATGAACAACATTGTTAAGTATTGAATAAAAACAACATGAATTTTATGAAAAAAAAATGATTTTCATAAAACAACATTGTCAAGGGAAGTATTATTGTAGAAAATTTGTCATCGCTTTCGATATTAGATAGTAGAACAATTAATGATGATTTTCTTGATAAGGAGATGCTAAAGTGACTAATTTGTTAGGATGACACATGTATTTTGATGGAGTTGCTATCCATCTTGGGTATGGGATAGGTGTTTTGTTTATATCCCCTCATGGTGACCAAATCCTAAGATCAGTTTGTTTAGCATTTTTTGACTGTTATTTTGCCATGAACAACATTGTTAAGTATTGAATAAAAACAACATGAATTTTATGGAAAAAAAAAAGGTGATTTTCATAAAACAACATTGTCAAGGGAAGTATTATTGTAGATCATTTGTCATCGCTTTCGATATTAGATAGTAGAACAGTTAATGATGATTCTTGATAAGGAGATTGCTAAAGTGACTAATTTGTCAGGATGACACATGTATTTTGATGGAGTTGCTATCCATCTTGGGTATGGGATAGGTGTTTTGTTTATATCCCCTCATGGTGACCAAATCCTAAGATCAATTTGTTTAGCATTTGTTGAATGTTATCTTGCCATGAACAACATTGTTAAGTATTAAATAAAAACAACATGGATTTTATGAAAAATAGTGATTTTAAAAATGTTAAGATTTAAATAGTTCATTGGTCATTTTGTTTTTTTAGTAGTATAATTTAAATTTATAGTAATGCATGTATTATTCATATTCAAAAGAAAGATTCAAAGGATGTGAATTAATTAAAAAGTTAATTAAGTAGATGAATTGAATGTGAGTGTAGGTGAAGAGGTTGAGGTTATGTGTATTGTAAACTATACTTTCGGAGAATATGAATTGATTAATTTGATTTGGAAAGTGAAGAGTGTATTTTATTTTTTCCTAATATGAAAGGATGATACAAATCATTACAATATATTAAAATTAAGTTTTAAACATTAAATTAATTTTCAAACATTGAAGCTCTCTATGGTACATTAATAAATTTTGACTTAATTAAAGAATTTAATAGAAAACTAAAAGTGTAGATAGTTATATAAAATAAATATATAATCCATAAGATTACACATTTTAATATTTATAAGAATAATAACTGAGTTAATGATAAAAATATAAAATAGTTTAAAGAATAGTAAATGATAAATTTATATTATTATAATATAATATATTACAATGTATAAATTATCTATTAATATAATCATGTTGTAAAATAAAAGAATAAAAAGAAGAAAGAATAAGTAAAATATTCAAAGAAAAGTATAATAAGATGTATGAAGAAAACGAGATGAATTTTCATTAAAGGTATTTTCCTTTTATAAGGAGTTACAAAGATATATACATCAATATGGATGACCATCCATAAGTTCTCATAATCTGATAAATTCTCATATTTTATAATACAAGACTCCTTGGATGATCATAAGAATATACCTTATTAAAACCTTACTTGAAAAAACCCTATGGGAAAAACCTTAGTGAAAGAAAAAAAGTACAATATTCTTTTGAATTATCGTAACTGTTTCGTTAAAAACATTGCCAGTAAAACCCAATGGGACAAAACCTGGACAGAGGAAAAAAAGAGTACAATATAATGATTTTCTTATCAATTAGTTTACTATCATGTTGAAACGATTATATTTTCTCTAGTAGCACAACACAAAGATCTTTGAGTTGACGTATTCTAATGAGCTTCTTGAGTATTGCAATTGACAATGCCTTTGTGAATAGATCTAGTAAATTGTCACTTGATCTTACTCGTCAAATAGCAATTTCATCACTCTTTTGGAGTTAATGAAAGTAAAAGACTTGGGCAATATATGCTTGATTCCATCACCCTTAATGTATTATTCTTTAATCTATGCAATGCATGCAACATTATTAACTAGGTAGCATTACCTCTGATGGAGGGTAGTCCACATGTTTTCATTATTTGTTTGATTGATCTCCACGACATTGTCATACCACCATAGATAAATACATACCTCATTTGAGACCGAGCTTTGTGGGGGTCTGAAAGATAGTCAACATCTACTTATTCAAACAATTAAGATTATGATCATTTTGAATAATATAGACCCATGTTATCGTAGTGCATGATTGACTTTATTCTAATGTCTCTAAGTTGGTGCAGAACTATATCTCGCAAGTAAATTAACAAGGAATTCAATATTTGGTCATGTATAATTTGCAAAATTCATTAGTGCACCAATAACACTATAATATGGTACTTCTGGATCAAGTAGTTCTTCATCATCTTCTTTAAGATGGAAGAGATCCTTTTTCACTTCAAGTGAACGAACTATCATCGAAGAACTTAATGGATGTAATTTACCAATATGAAAGTGCTTCAAGACTTTCTTTGTATATGTTGATTAATAAACTAATATTTTGTTTCAAAAGCACTCGATCTACAGGCTGAGGAAAAAAAAATTGTTTTCCAGGATCTTTCATTTTAAATTTACTTTTCAAAGAGTCAACTATTTTTGTAAGCTCTTCAAGAGTTCCAACAAAATTCAATGTTCCACATATACTATAATAATTGCAAATATTCAACATAATGAATATGTATAGACAAATAAGGTAATACATACATACTTCCAATTTCAAATATTCATTGAAGTGATTCTACCACATACCTTTGGACTGCTTAATCGATACAAGGATCTTTGTAGCTTAATTGAGTATATGCTACAATGTTTTGAATTAGTTGCTTCAAGCATTTGAAATCCTTTAGGGATTTTCATATATATATCTATGTGTGTGTGTGTGTATCATTATTTAAATATCCATGTAAATATGCAATAACGACATCCATGAGACGCAAATCCAATCATTCTAAGGTTGTTAAACAAATTAGATATCTAAATATGGTTGCGTCCATCATAGGAGAATATGTTTCCTCATAGTCAATACTAGGTCTTTGCGAGAAACCTTGAGCTATGAGTCACGCTTTATATCTCATGATTTCATTTTTCTCATTACACTTTCTTATAAATACTCATTTATATTCAACAAGCTTGACAACTTCAGGCGTTCGGACTACAGGTCTAAATACTTCTCATTTTTCTAATGAGTCTAATTTTTTTGGGATGTATTTTTTCCATTTTGGTCTATCTTTTCAATGTTGACATTCATCCATAGTTTCTACTTTGGGATCCTCATCATTTCTTATGATGTCAATAGTCACTTGGAAAGAAAATATATTCTCAATGAATAAGAGTATTTCAATCTTTTTTTTTTCCATAACTAAGTAGATAATTGAGATCTCATCAATATCAGGTACTTGTACCTTGTCAAGAGCTAAATTGTAAAATATATGTCTCTCATAGGGCTACTTGTTTAAACTATACCTTTTCAGGGACTGTTTGAGACTGATTGGTCATTTTAATAACTCATTTTATATGTAACTTCTTCAAGAGTGCCACATTTCATATATCTTTCCTTGTGTTTTCCTCTTCTAAAGAATGTGTTTGCCTTTTTAGGGTCTACCATGCTTCAAGCGTGCCTTAAACTCATTATTTAATTGTTCTTCAAGGACATCAACTCATTATTTAATTGTCCTTTAGAAATATCAACTTATTATTTAATTGTTATTTAAGGACATCAATGCATTATTTAATCGTTCTTCAGGGATATCAACTCATTATTTTATTGTCCTTTAGGGACATCAACTTATTATTTAATCGTTATTCAAGGACATCAACAAATTATTTAATTGTCTTTCAGGGACATCAATTTGTACTATAATATTCCAGGTCAGTGAAAATGATTTTGTCAATTTTTTTGCATCTATGAAAACATTTGATGGTTGATTTGCAAGTTCCTGGAAATAAATAATATTTTAAACTTCCAATTCACATTGAGTAGTACAAGGATCAAGATAAGTCAAAGTCAATGCATTCCAAATGATTTCACGATGTTCTTTCGGAACTAGCTCTTCTCTCTCTAAAGGCAGGAAAATTGTCTTATTTAAATGATAATTTTCACAACATGTCATTCTATCTTTCAAGTGTATAGGTAGACTAGTCAATAAATAAAAACTTCTGGTTTTATAATGTACATCCATACGACTTTTTACCTTGAGGGACCAAGTTGGTATTACAAAATTCTTCTAGATCTAGCATTGTATAAAGTGTCGTTACATGGAATCAAATACTACTAGTGACATAGTATAAGCTCTTTTGGAGTCTTCAATCAAGTTTCTATCACCTGATATAGTATTAACATTGTCTGTCATCAATGTTGTGCAATTAATGAGACAAGAGTTACATCAAAATAACAAGTTATAAAACATATCATAAACATCTTGCTTTCATAGAATTGAAGAAATATTATCATGAAGGAAGAGTTAAAATTAACAAAAAAATATTAGTCATTGATGATGACTTAACTTAATAAGTTGTGTAAAAGCAATGACAACATAACACAATAAAACAAATATGGGAAAAATAATTTAAAGTTATATATTTCTTAAATATCTCACACATTGGATTTTATAAGTGTGGAACAATTTATACATGAAATAACTAGGAAGTATTTCAATAATCAAACTAATTGCAATGATAGATCAATAATTTTTATTCAAATATTATTATGATCTAAATCAATGTGTAAAAATTAATTCATAAATCAAAATTTCAAGAGAACATATCATGATTTAAAGCACTTTGTTGTCTTAAAACTTAAATTGAAACACTGCAACTCTATTTAAATATATATGTAAAGATATAATAGAATATATTAAAAATAATAGTTGAATCTATTGTTTTTGAAAAATTATTCTTGACTAATGAAATTAATGCATTAATAAAAATATCATATGTGACAACATGCAATAATATATGTTATTTTATACAACTCAAAATTTTTCAATCATAAAAACATGTTACAAAAATATCATACTTCCATGCAATCCAAAATTCCACATCTATATGTAAAATTTTCTACTAATGATAGTATAACTTCTAATAATAGGAATTTATAAAAATTATGAAACACTTACCTATTTGTATAACTTGATATACAAAATATTAATCTTTTAATAATATATAAATAATATCTATATGTTTATTATCATAGCTTCAGACTATAATATATTTTACTATAACTTTTGATTATATGAATTTCATAAAGTAGTACAAAATTGTTAGTTAACAATTTGTTCTCTATAACTCTAGCTATAAGAAAGTACATATTAACAACTTTGGCATAACTTTTGGTTGGTACAAAGAATATTAATTTTCTTATTTTCATAACTTCGGGTTATGAATAACAATATTTATATAACTTTTGGTTATATATTTATAGCTTTTGGCTATACAAGTTTTAACAATTATTAATTTACTAACTTTTTCTTCATAACTTTAGGTTATGAATAATTAAAATTTGAATAATTTTATAATAATATTAAACAATTGACAATTATGTTATGATATAATTTTTGGTTATATAACAAATTTTTTTAAAAAAAATTATGTATCTTCTAACTACATAATTGTTCATTGACAATTTTGTTTTATATAACTTATGATTATATAAAGAGAATTAGAAATTGTATGTATAGCTTCTGGATATGAAGCAATTGTTAATAAAAATTGTTTTTTATAATTCCTGTTGTGAATAATTAAAATTTGAATAATTTTATAATAACATTAAACAATTGACAATTATGTTATGATATAACTTCCGGTTATATAACAAAATTTTTTTAAAAAAAAATTGTATCTTCTAGCTACATAATTGTTCATTAACAATTTTGTTTTATATAACTTATGATTATATAAGAGAATTAGAAATTGTATGCATAGCTTCTAGATATGAAACAATTATTAATAAAAATTGTTTTCTATAATTTCTGTTGTGAAAAATAAGTGAATAAGAAATAAAAATTAAAAGCCAATATTTTTCATAATTTCGGGTTATGATTATTTTATCAAAACAAGAAAATATGCAAATTTGTGCATACCTTCATGCTATAAACTATTATTTATGTAAATTTATGCATAACTTCTGGCTATAAATTATTCGTGTATAACTTCTAGTTACACAATATAATTAAAAAAAATTAAAAGTTAATATATTCCATAGCTTCAGGCTATGATTATTTTATTAGAACAATAAAATATTTAAATTTGTACATAACTTCAAGTTATGAACTATTTTTTATGTAAATTTGTGTATAACTTCAAGTTATGAACCATTCATTGTATATATTTGTACATAGTTTCAGGCTATAAACTATTCATTTCATAGTTCCCGACTATATAATATTATTTTGTATAACTTCCGGTTATATTGTATAATTAAAAACAAATAATTATGAGTTATATACATAGCTTCTGGCTATGTGTTTGTAATTTTGGATTTGTACATAGCTTTAGACTATGAACTATTCATTATATAATTTCTAACTATATAATGTTGTTTTATATAACTTGCAGTTATATAATATAATTAAAAAGGAATTAGGGATCTTATACATAACTTCCGGTTATGTATTTGTCATTTTGTAATTTACCCCATAACATCTAATTATGAAGATTATGTATATTTTTCTTAACTTCTGGTTATGAAAATTTTTCTATATAACTTCTAGTTATTAAATAATTAAAATCTATAATTATATGAAATATGATTCACATAACTTTTGGGTATGAGATGAAGTAAATAAAAATTATAATAATACAATATATATTATTCATATTTCATTTGAAGAGAATAAGGCTATATACCTATAAGAAATTTTGTAGATGAATTATTCTCTTTTTCTATCTTGAGCATTCTTCTCTTTTTCTTTTCTATCTCAAGTACTATTTTCTTTTTCTATGTACTCATAGCATCGTTTGATAACATGTTGTAAAATAAAAATACTAAAAAGAAGAAAAAAAAGAGAGAATAAGTAAAATATTCAAAGGAAAGTATAATAGAATGTAAAAAGAAAACAGAATGAATTTTCTTTAGAGGTATCTCCATTTTATAGAGAGTTATAAAGAGATATACATCAATATGGATGATCATCCACATGTTCATGATAAATTTTCATATTTTATAACAAATCATATATTATAGGATAATATATTTGATATATTATTTACAAATTACTATCATATTTTTAAATAAATTGTTATTTTAGGTCATTTAATATATTATTTTAATTAATTTTGATTATTTAAATAAAAAAATTCAGATATATATATATATATATATATATATATATATATAAACTCTCAAATTTATTTATATTTAATTTGAAAAATAATAATTCATAAAAATTTTGTACATTTAAAATAATAAAACCAAAATTTCATAATCACTAATTACATCATCTCTTTTAACCCAATGGACGCATAACTTAATAGGCTACACTTGTATTGAATAATTATTAATAATAAATAAAATCATATTTTAAATTTCATATTTAAAGAATTATTCCATTGGGATTAATTTTCAAATATTGAATTATTTATATTCTTATCTCTATTGTTAGTATAATAAATTTTTATTTGAAATACTGATTAATAAAAAATTAAAAATCTAGATGAAAACCAAATACGTATGTTTCAGTTTTTATCCAACATAGAAAACAATAAATTAATTTTTTTTTAAAATCATTTTCAAATATTAAATTATTAATATTCTGTCACTCTTATATCTAAATTTACCATCATAAATTTTTATTCAAATAATTTATTTGAAACAAAGATCATCACAAAACTAAAAACCCGTTTGACAATGCTTTTTTAAAAATGTTTCTAGTCCTAAAAACATTTTAAAACGTTTTTAAGGTAAAAAATAAGTGTTTGATAATATTTGAAAAATACTTTTGAAAATTTAGAAAAACACTTAAAGTGTTTTTTAGAGAAACACTTGGAAGGTGTTTTTTTTTATTATTATTTAAAAAAAACACTTTAAAATTTTTCATATATTCATAAAATACAATTTCCTACTATTTTCCATTTCTCTTTCATTCTTTGCTTCCTTCTCACTCTCCTCTTCTTCTTCCACTTCCCTTTCATAATTTTTTTTTTTTGAGTTTTTTTAACAATATAAATGTTTATATATATTTTTTGTAATAAATTTTTTTGGCTTATTATAATATATATATATAAATGTTTTTTTTAGTAATTTTTTATTATTAAAAGCGTTCTAGTACTTATACAATATATTATCAAAAACAATGTTAGAATCACTTTTCTAGATTTTCATAAAAGCGTTTTTCACATAAGTATTGTAGAAAAAAAAATATTTTCACTTGAAATAGTGCCAAACGGACTCTAAAACTCTACATCATTATAAAACCATTATGAAATTTGATTTAAATAAATTATTTGAAATAGTGATTATGACAAAGTTACAATCTAGTTAAAAAAAGAGCGGGTTTATTTCACTCATACTCCCTACAATTTGATGTAAATACATTAAGGTCCCCTAACCTAAAATCCCCGGCATAAATCTATACTATTGATTTGATGTATTCCATAGACAAGATGTGTATATAAGGGTACTAATCAAAGATATTTAAAAATAATAGTTGCTTAGTGTATTTACATTAAACCTTAAGAGAAATAAGTGAAATTAACCCATAAAAGTATTTACAACTCTAAATAAGATTAACTATAGAATCTTTGCTTGGTGTTTTATAAATATTGTCATATGTTATAGGTGTATCTACAAGATTTATTGGTTCTTCTAATTTTTTTCAATGTCAAAATCATTTTTGTCAATTCCTATGGGTTTTTTTTCTTTCATTTAATTCTTTCCATAAATTATATAGTTTTGTTTTACTTTGGAAAGGTTTTCCGAGATTTTCTAGGTTTAAAGGAGTTTTCTTTGACTGATTTTTTCCTTTTTATGAGCATAACAATTTCTTCTTATATTTCCTATGATAGTCCAAATTGTACACACTTTTGAGTTTCAAAATCTAGTTTGCCAATGAGTTTTTCATCTTCATTCTTTCTTCTCCTTATCCATGTTGTGTTTTTTCTTTATTAAATAAAAACATTTATGTATTATGTCTTATCCAAAAATAATCAAAATAAAGCAAAATAGAACTAAAATACCAAAAGAAATTAAGTTCAAACTTGTACATGGCTCGGGTATTAAACCCTACTTGCCCTCCCAAGAGGGTGGACATGGACAGACTCTTTATTCATGAGATGTACTCACAAAAGCCAAACAGTAAACCCTGAAATAAAACCCACTCAACCAAGAACCGAGGCAACCAGCAAGCCTATGGGCTCAGTTCTTTGTTTATTGCTTGAACTCTTAGCTACAAACAGCAGAAGAAAGGTGGGATTTTAACAGAGCTTGGTGCAGAAGCATCGGCGGCGCAAGCCTTTGCACTTGCCGCCGGAGAAGCCTTCATTCCTGCAGACCAGAGCACAGTTGTGGTCTCCCATGCATGCACCCTCGAACTTATGGCTTTGTGACTCACAGACTCTTGCCTCACTTGGCACCACCATCTCTTCTGCATCCAACCAAATATTATTAGTTTTTTTCTTTTTTTGGATTTTCGGGTTTTGAATATTCATGATGATATGACACAAATATTTTTAAACATATTATTAGATTTTTTTTCATTTTTAAAATTTTGTTCTAAAAATTCAATCTTTTAAACTACTCTTGAGGCTGATTATCCCATTTTCTTTTCTTTCTTTCTTTTTTTTTTTTTTTCTTATTTTCTCATATTTTTATATTTACTAACTTGTTACACAATAATGAGAATATGCAATAAAATAAACTAAAGAATAAAAAAACATAGATTTATATGAAAAATCCTAGATGAAAAAAAATCATAGACTTCCCTATATCAAAATATTAATACAAGAGAGGAGAATTGTAAACAGCTATAGCGGAAACATAATCATCGTAACCCTAAAACTATATATCATTACATGTACATATATTAACAATGGTCCGAATTACGAGGGCAAAGCCCCCACACCTCCAACGAGATCGATGGTTCTATAATTATAACTTCACTACATATGTCGCATCACAAGCTTTTTAGGTGTGACTAAATAAAATTCGGGTCACCAAACTCTAAGAGATAGTATATAAATAAAGAGAAAAATGCATGTCGCCTATCATTTAAATGCATGAAACTCTAGCTTCCAAATCATCTCTCTAAAATTTCTTAAACTTTTCGGATTTTTTAATTTTTCTTTTTTTCCTTCTACCCATACGAGATTTTCTACTAACTTTTACTTTATTTTTTAAAAATAAAAAATAGTGAAACAAATTATAGGTCCCATGAACAGACCCTAGCTCCATCCTTGCAGGTAAGCAGAGTGTGAGAGACACTTACGAGAAGCCAAGAGGATGAGGAGGAGGAAGAAGAAGAAGCCAAGAGATTTCCTCTCCATGGATAGAGAGCCCTGTGGCTTGCGCTTATGGGTTGAAGAAAGAGAAGAAAGAAAAACTGAGCTATAGAGAAGAGAGAAGAGAGAGAGGTGGAGAAGAGATGAAGCGTGAGGTAGAAATATATGGTGAGAAGAGGAAGGACAGCGAAGCGAGGTGTGTGCATAATGTACAAAGCTGCTGTGCATGCAGTGTCGCTGAAAGGACAGAGCTTCGTTTAAAGTGAGAATCTCTTCACATGATTTTGCTCATTTTGTGTTCTTCTTGGTCTGTCTTTCACTCATTACCAAAATTGCTTTGTATATCTTAAGCGGTAGCATGGCTTTGTAGTTAAATCTCTTTGATCTTATTTAATTGTTACTTAATCCACATTTTGAAGTAGTATTATAGCATTTTGTTTTCTTATTTAGTATATTCTTTTAGGTTATGTTTGGTTTTTGAACAGTAGTACTAAAGAAAACAAAAAGAAAAATAATTTTTTTTATATTTGATTTTGCTATAAAAAAAAAAGAAATTAAAATTAGTAAAATAAATTTATATTTTTTAAAATTATTTAATTTTTATATAGAAGTGTTATATAAGTTAAAAGAGTTAAAGTATGGTATAAAAATAATTTATTAACTTTAAAAGTCATATTTGGTTCTTGGAAAGCAATAATGAAAGAAAAAAAAATTTTTAAAAAAATAATTTTTTCATTTTTTGTTTCGTTATGAAAAATACCAAAAAAAGTTAAATATAATTAAAATTATTATTTTAAATCATTTAATTAATAATCTTAATTATATTTAACTTTTTATAAAAGAGTTAAATCTGTGAAATTTTTTTGAAGTAATATATAAAATAGTACTTTTAATTTATTTTAAAAAAAAATTATATTTAGGAACTCAAACATAAAAAAATGGTATGCAAAATTTTTCAAAGTATTTTTTATATTTTCCATCATTACTCATAACACTATAAAAAATAATTAAAAAAAAACCTTAAATTTGTTTAAAAAAAACAATAACCTATTTTCAAAAGAAACCTTAAAAGCAATTTGTTTAAAAAATTATTTTCTATTTGAGAAAAAAAAATTCAAGAAGAATTTTCAAAACCTAAGACTATAATTTAAAAAAAAAATGATAGAAAATATAAGGAAAATAAAATAAAAAAATAAAAAAAATAAAATCAATAAATTATTTTTATATATCACTTCTAACTTTTCTAACTTATAAACTCTTTTATATAAATAATTTTAAAATATATGAAATTTTTAATAATTTTTATTTATTTATTTTCCAATTCTGAGTATTTATCGAAAACCAAACATAACATAAGAATTCCGAGATTTGGGAGGAGTTGAATTCCAAGAGTTATGAATGATCGAAGGGACAAGCAATTTACCTCCCACGCCTCTTGTCTGAATTATCTCATCTTACGGACAAGCTTTGGATACGAATCACGATGAGAAGGGCTTCACGTGGAATTGCAGGCATGCAGTGGTCGTAGTCCTTTGGTGGGCCCTTTGATTCAGCCTCTGATTCCCCTCACATAATTTCAATAGCAAAAAGACAATTGCACTTATTGCCCCCATGCTTCTAGCTAGGGTTTTCTGCAACAATAATGTATTTTTTATATACCCCAGCATAAAAATTAATTCTAAATTTACGATACTTTTTAATTTCGAGTACAACTTTTCTTTTCAAAGACAAGTTAAATACAAAAATGAACATCTTTTCCATGTAAAGAAAAAACGAAAAAAATGAATACAATATAAAAAAATATTTTAAGCTAGAAATAGAACTCATATTTTTTCAGAGGCGAATTCAATACAAAAAATGATATCACTTTTTGAAAAGCCAAATTCAAAAGACGAGTTTAGTATAAAAATAAAAGAAATGTTGAAAAGTGTTGTATTTTTGTATTTATTATTTAAATAATTGGTAATTAAGAATTATAAGTGACAATCAACATTTCATTCATTTTCTCATTAATATTTATATTTAGATATTTTTATATTTGAATAATTTAAGTCCCGATGGAAATAAAATGATGACTTATTCTAATGAAAAGGAAATCACACTTATAAATAGAATTTAAATTCATTTCAAATGAACATGTATTTTAAGTTTTTAATTACACTTTTTAAAAATAATTTAAAATATATTTTAAAGAAAGAAATCAAAACTTGTTTGGAAAATTTGTTTTTTTAAATATTTTTATTTTGATTTTGTAAAAAAGAAATTGTAAATTCAATTTATATAATATAAACTAAATTTAATTCAAGTTATATTAAAAATAAAATAATTTTTTAATTACAAATACATTAATAAATAAATAATTTTTAATAAAATGTGAATAGTAATATTATAATAAAACCATAAATTATATTTTTTATTATAAAAAAATATGGATATCAATATCCTCATAAATTGCATAAGTGATTTATTTTATCAAAAATAAATAATAATAAACATTTAAAATTAATAACTTCTAATATTATTTTATTTTCAATGAATTTTAAAGTAAATAAAGCTTAATTGTTTTAAATTTTTAGATCTATTAAAGGATTTAAAGCATTAATTATACTCTTAGAATATAGTTACCTAATAAAAAAATACAAAAAAATATAATTGTGTATATATGAACATGACTTGTAATGTATTAGTTTTGGTGTATTATTTTTATAGTTATTATATATATTGAATTTTAAATTATTCTTAAAAATTATTAGACTTGTTAATAAATTCAATACAAAGTTTGATTTGATTTAAAATTCATTTTTCTAGTAAATAAACAAAAATATATATATGTTTTTATATATATAAAAAAAATAGAATCATTTTGAATCAAATTTTATCTATAAATTTATGGTCTTTATTGGTTGCTATTTGAGTTTTAAATTATTTTTAAAAATTACTAGACTTTTTAGCAAACTCAACACAATAAGTTTTACTTAATTTATAGTTTACCTAGTAAAAAAAATTAAAAATTATGATTATATGTAAAGTAAAACCTAATGAAGTCATTCAAAATGAATTTAAGTATGTAACTTTCTATTGTTAATTTGATTGGTTTTTGAATTCCATGACTTTCTAATTTTGAGTTTTAAAAATTAATAAATTTTTTGTAGTAAGTATTGCTTGATTTGGATGGATGAAAGAGAACAAAAGAAAGAAAAATATCATATTCAATTTTTATTTGCTCTTTGTGGTTTTTATTTTTTTTTCTTATTTCTCTAATTATTTTTTCTCTTTGTCTTAAAACCTGATAGAAACAACTTTTACTTGTTCTCTAAAATCAATTTCCCATTTCACTTTGGTTTTAAAAATTGTTTCAAACAAAAAATTATTTTTAAATCACACAACCAAAGGGACTTTCATTATTTAGCCAAAAAACCTCTTAAAGATGCTTTTCTTTTAATTAAAATAAAAAATGAATTTAAATTTCGTATGCAAATATTATTGTCAATTTATTTCTTTTTTCATTCACATTCTCATTATTATCTAACATTGAAATGAAAACAAATAATTATTTCAACATTACATTGCTAAGTGCATCCAAATACAAAAATTGAAATCGCCAAATTCATCTATATTCAATGAAATATAGGAATATAAATAAAATATTCATTTTCATGTATCAAACATAATCTCAAAGAAACCTTAAGATATGATTTTAGCTCTATGTTGGGTCATGCTATCTTGGTACCAAAAGTCATCGAGAAAAGGAGAAGAAATGAATGCTTCAATATAATTATGCAAAGTTGTATCCTTCAAGAAAAATTCATATAAATGCATTAAAATTGTCTTTGTAGACACAATATAGAATATATAGTGGTTCATTGTCAATGTAAGAGTTACATGTTATACAATTTTACCATGATAAAAAAAAATATATATAAGTTACTAATTATCCTTTCTATGTTTTCGTATTCTCAAAATCGACCTCCCTAATAATCTCTTATATAATGGAAAAATTAGGATAGACTAATATATATAGAATATCTAAAATACATCCCAACAAGGAAACTCAACCAAAAGTTTGTATTGTGAATCAAAATTATTCTTCAAAGATGGGTTTCGCTTTGGAAAATTTCATGGGAATCATTTGTGAAAGTTTTTCCATGATTCAAAGAACTTGCTGTCTATTCTCTCTACATAAATCCACTTGAGCTAGTGATTTGTATAATCCATATAAGAGTGGGCTTGGGCCAAGTTCCCAAGCCCATGGAATAGCCGGGCCAACCTATTTCAAGCCACAAAAGGGTTGTCATAAATAGGATTGAATTGACGTAACCCAACCTGAATCAACCCAATCTTTGATGGAGCTTGAGATAAGTGAGAATTTCGTATAGGCCCAGACCCATAGTCTAATTAGCAGGCTTGCAACGCACCTGGGCCTAGGAATTTTAGGCTGGGCCGGCCAAGTAGTAATGATTGGCAAAGGCCCAATACTTTTCTTTGAGAATTTCCAAAATGTGGCAAGTTTGATGAAACAATTTCAATAAATTTGAGATATGAGTAGAAGAATTTTATTTTCCTTTCATCTTTCTAAGCAACCAAACACAGTTTACCACAAAAAACTGCCGATTCATTTTTTTAATATATGTATAAATATCTAAGAAGGGAATGATGGAATTACACCGTTACGAGAAAATGACATCATGTGATTGGCTTACTGTTCAAGATTTACTTTCCAACATCATTTAGGGTGCTCCCAAGTAGAAATCACAAAGTTTGATGTCACTCGTCAATACAACTTAAATCTAGCACATTTTTAACGGGATTGGATTGAATTTAATTGTGGTTGGGTCAAATTCGTATTGACATGTATGACCAATTTAATAAATATTTGTTGTCATAATATGAATTTGATCAAAATTGACCTACTTAATAATTATACTAATTAACCTAATTATAATTTTAGCCTAGCTAATCAAGATTCAACTCATTTAAAATTTGATTTTGAATAAATAGACAAATTGAGTAATAAACATGTTAAGTTGAGAGGTTGATAATATAAATTGATATAAAACCTAGTTGGATCCTATTATCAAATATGATCTCATTATCACACGACGTGTTATCGATTTAATAATTAGGTGTATTTTAATATTTGGTTTTAACTCAATTATTATTCATATTCTGTTTGAATTAAATTATTTGGTCAATATCGAGTCTTTGATATGATAAGAACATGGTCTACAAATATGAATTACTACTATCCATACTCATATATGAGTTAAAAATGAGTTACTTTTTAAGTAAAAATATGGGAAAATTTAGATTTACAAATTTGAAGATTATTTTATCCTCTTTAACCAATTAATTTATTAAAAATGATTTAAAATTGAATTAATTTACTTGATTTATATCCTTTCTGTTGAAGTTGGGTTTAGGTGCCCAAGTGGGTTAACCCAATTCGACCCAATAAATGAGAAAAATAAGAAGAGTATGTTTTGAGAGTTTGAAAGTTACTCAAAAACTATCATTATTAAATAATAATAATAAATTCATTTCTAGAAGTTTTTCATTTTTTTCTTTATGAAAATGAAGGTCAAGACTATAAGAAAAAATGGTTCTCATATTTGTTGTTTCATTCATAACTTGAGATGAGAAAATCAATCAATAAAACAACAAATTGAAATTCTTTGATATTTCAGAAGGTAACCATAAGCTTTATTTTTTATTACTTTCTCAATTATATCTCACAAATAAAAAAAGAACAAAACAGAAAAAAAAAAATTAAATAAATGTGGAATTTATGTCAAATTACATAGCAAAGGATTATTAAAAGGAGCAAGCTTTTGAAGCTCAATTGACAATGGTGGCTTGACCATCCATAGAGTCACGTCTTTTTATGGTAAGTATTTGGTAAAAGAGGAAGACCAATTGTCTATGATTGTGGCCACAATGGAATACTTGTCTAGTAATTTTGAAACAAAAGTACATAAATAACTTTTGTAGAAAGTCATTAAAAAAAAAAAAATCATTGGAAGTACAAATTTTTTTCTCCATAAAATGGATATAAGGAAAAAGGAAAACATGGACACAGGAAAAAAAAAATCTTTTCAAAGTTATGTACAATATTTTCATATTTGTACTCTTTTTCTTTTTTCTTTCTTGTTTAATTCTTTGTTGAAAATAAATTTTTGTTCTCAAGAAACCCGAAACCCTTTTAAGTTATATTTGATTTTTGGAAAGTACTAAAAAAAACATATTAAAAGAAAATAGTTTTTTCATGTTTGATTTTATCATGAAAAATAAATCAAATATAATTAAAATTTATAAATTTTGTATATATTTTTAAATTATTTAATCTTTATATAATTATGAAAAATAAATAAAATGAATATGAAGAAACATATAAAAATAATTTATTGATTTTAAACTTTTTTTTTAATTTTCTTTCACTTTTTATTTTTTCATTTTTCTTATATTTTCTTTCCCTCACATTTTCCCTCAAAATTTATGAGAACTAAACACAACCTTAATGCCAAAACTGAAATTAAGGCCTAAAACATGTTTGAATGATATTTTTTTTCATTTTTTTTTATAAAAAAAAATTGAGCTTAAAAAATGAAAATAAAAATAAAAATGAAAACACCAATTTGTTATTTTCAAAATTTTATTAAAAAAAATCTTAAAAAATTCTAAAAAGTTGAAAACAAAAAACACAAAAAATCAAATAAAAGATTATATGAAACTCCTTAAAATCAAATAAAATTTTTATAAATTTCATTTTTTAAAAATAATTTTCACTTGTCTTAATCCAATACATTTCAAGGAAAGAAATATTTTTCAAACCAAACACAACTTAATATTTCCCATCTTAAAACTTTGGGTTGCTTTCTATATAAACATACTTGAGAACTATTACCAAATAAAAATATTTTTATTAAAATCACTCTGTGGACCCCGCATTTCGATTGCTCGATGCGTTTCCCACTCGATGGCGAGCTCGATTTTTATTTCAAAAATTGGTTTTTATTGATTAAGAAAAATGACTTGGAGTCGCCACTTATTTTTGTTTTATTTTTAAAAGGGTAAACAAAATAAGAAAGAAAAACCCTAAATGTGACTCCTTATTTGGAAAAGGTGATCTACGAAAAACCGGATCGGGTTCGGGGGTCAGGTTACTTATCGGAAAGGTACGGTATGGACCGTAGCACCCCTCTAAGTCCCTAAAGTCGGGTCTCTACTAATAGACTGAAGCTGACGTGGCAATCAATGAGGAAATCAGCGGATACTCAAATCAAACTTGCACATATGAAAATAAGAGCATGCATAGAGAATAATCAAAATGAGAATGAGTGCGTACCTGGACCTCCAGTGACAAATGCGCTATCATGAAAGCAGGATCAGTGAACAAATGAACATGTACATATACTTATACGCATGTCAAGGAACATAATAAATCAGATATGAATGGCGATTAAATCAATCAATCAATCAATCAATTATAAAATCACCTATGTGGGGCCCCCACCAAAGCCCAATCTATTTTAGCATGAATTAATTTCGTAAATTCCATTAATTGGAATTACAAAATTAAAGTCTTGCTTATTTAAAACGTTTCAAAATCATGGAAGTTGTGAAAAGCATATGCCGAAGAAAATGGCAATGAATTTTAGTGGAAAACGGATTTTTGGGAACCCTAAAAAAAATGCTAAGGATGTACAATGAAAGAGTTAAAATTATTTTTAAACGAACTAGAATCCTAAGAATTATTTGAAGAATGGGAGTACGGAAATTATTCTTAAAAACAAAATACTAATAATAATAGAAAAAAAATAATAATAATAATAATAAGTAAATAAAAATAAAAATAATAATAACAATAATTAAAAATAAAAAATAAAAAATAAATGGATAAATAAAAGAAAGAAAACCAAGTGGCCAAGGGTTACATGCCAAAGATGGTCATGCACCTGGACACACATATGCACTGGACCAGGGATGGAATGATGAGATTGGCTATGAGATAGCCAATGAAATTGAGACAGCCAAAGGGTGGTGTGCTGTAAACTTCTCAATGAGATCCGCTTCTGTGAAGTTCCGCTACCTCAAGACAGATTATAATATTGTATCTCACTGTTATTACCCGTGAACCTCAAGGGTGCCATGCAGACCAACACTGTTCCAAGCTGGAAGGTCTCAAAACGCAGGCGGGAGCACTTGACCAAAGCAACTGAAGTTCATTAGCATCTAAGTAACACTTTCATCCTCATGAGGATTTGATTCAGCATAGCGATGGTTGAAAGTGCCGACATTGTGAGGCGCTGCTTATCTTTGGGATCCCACGGCTGTCACCATTCTAACAGCCTTCATGCTTGGGGTAAAGGGTATTGTAGCGGCTCTACAAACTCCTTTGTCGGGGCAGATATCAATGAAGCTAAACTCGATGGCCTGATTCTTCACACAGATCTCACCCTCATTTGATTCTCTTATTTCGGTACCTTCCCACATCAGGATCTCAAGACCATCAAGTTCATGAACCTTGAAGGCTCTTACCATGATTGCAGCTGTTGACTTTGGGTATGAGCCTGGGAAAAGCGCCTCTGAGGATTGGGATGTGGGTATGGGTATTATGAAAGATGGGGAATGGATGACCTGAAAAGGTAGAAAGACGATGAGGTGGAATGGAAGGGATGTTTGGAAATGGGTATGTGGTGATGGACGTTAATGGGTATGAAGGATGGGGAAAATGATGAGAGAAAGTGGGTGTAATGGGGTGGTAGAACGGATATATGCAAGAGTGGGTGGTAATGGATGTGGTCAGTATGAACCGGACATTTGGTGGAGCATTCTGGGTGTAATGGATATGAATATGGGTAGGAAAATGGTAGTCGGCTAGATGATGGTTTGTAGTTGAATGGAAATGAGAGGCATGAACATAGAGATGAGTGTGAGTCCATGCTAGAACTACAGGAATCACAATGACTTTCAGAGGTAATTTCCCTTCCAGTTTCAATGCGAAACTGCTCAGATCTGCCTGGAGATTATCACTACCAGAACTGGCAGTGAATGAGGGCTCCAATGCTTCTTGACATCTTCAGGCACATGGGAAAAGTTCATATGGACGTCCAGACACAATTCCAATCTTGCGTCCTTTGAGCTTGATAATACCAAGATAATTCGGACCAATCAATGGGATTTCTGATTGTCTGCCAAAAACGGTCTTCACCTTGACTATAGCATGTTGAAAGATTCTCTCCCTGATGTAATGAGAAGCTCCAGCTTGGCTATCACAGTTGGAGGTTAGAGCAGCAGGGAGAAATCAGTATTCATATTTGACGCCGCGTTACCAACAATGATTCTGGGCTCCATGGACTTATTGGGCTTCACTTTCTTACCAGGCCTCATCATTAGTGGTTTATAACTTAGCCTGCACTATTGACATCATTGTTGAAAGAATCTCATTCCCAAACACATTTGAGAGAACATCTAGCCCAGCTACACTGCATTCCCGTAAATTCCAAATGCTGACTGTATCATCATCATCATCTTCCGCATTATCTGACCCATGAAACCGAGAAGAATGAAAGCGAGGTTTCAAATCCTGATCGCGGTCTGGAAGGGACTCACCCTCCCCGGCTGTCCTCTCAGTTACTGGTGCCAGAAAACTTCAATGGACATGAGAGATACGTAGTGAGAAAGCATGATGGATGGGAAATGGGCATGGACAATGTAGATATGGGACATGGTGGAACGAGCAAAGTGGTTAGGCTATTGATGGTGAGCAGGGTACGGGTGAAGCGATGTGTATGGTGCATGAGGGATTCAGCGAGAGAGGTTTTGAATAGCGGAATGAATAAGGGATATGGGTATGAAGGATATAGGTGAGTGACATGCGGGGTTCTCATGCACATGGATGGGTGAACTTGGAACTTTGATGAAGACTTTGGATGGATTTTGGAAGTTATGCAGGGTGTAGGAAACAAACAGAGGGTGATGGGTATGAATGGGTTCAGTCATGCATGAGGTTATGGCGGCTGTGATGGAGCCATGGGTGCAGGCGTTTCATCGATGCCCTTTGATTTCAGCTCTCAATGAAGCTTGGCACGTGCTTCACGTTGCAAGTAGGAGTGAGAGCACCGAGAACACAGCAAATGATGACCTTCTTACCTGCAGCCAGGGAGTGCACTGAAGCCTGCTGGAGCTGATCTTCCTCATCGGAATAACCCAGAGTGCCGTCCGGAATAACGCCGTCAACCGCAATCGGAGCCATGGTCACCACCAGAGATTTTGATGTTACAAGCTCACCAATGAAGATTGTAGCGTGAACCAATGGTTTCCAACCAAAACAGAGCTTGATGTTATACGACTGGTTATTGCTCCAGTGGAACAGAGTACAGCAGATGGGAACCAAATGAGTTCATACAAGCTTCATTTCCCATGCCCCTCAATGAGCTCAGATGTAGAATCAGTTCAAGAAGAAAATTCAAAAACGAGTTTTAAAACGAAAACAAAGGTGGGAATCTCACGAGAGATCTCAAAACAGGGGACATTGAAACGGGATAGAAATCAAGCAAAAGGGTGAGTATAAGCAAGCTCAAGATCCCAAAAACCGACGAAAATACCCGGTAAACACATTCAAACATCCAGATAGAATCTCATTTGATATTCAGATATCCTCATGAAAAGGGCATGAACATGGAAAAATAAATGTAGCTATGGAAATCATACCTGAGTCTTCCTCTTCTGGCAATGGAGTCACCCACCTCACGGCAGCTCAAGTCCTCTAACTCTCTCTATTCTTCTCAGCTGAACCTCCTTCTTCTCAGTTTGCCTTTCTTCTCTCCAAGAGCTACTCTCTGTATAGCTTGTAGAGAAATCTCCTTGAAAACGGCATTGGAGACTTCCCCTTTCTTCTGGAAATTTGCTGCCCAAGCTCTCCCCTCTCTCTCTAATGGAAACTCTCCCTGGACTCCTTAGCCTCTCTCAGGTATCTTCCCCCCACTCTCTATCTTCAGCTCCCCCCAGACCAGCCCGGAGACCCTTAGAAAAGCCTCCTTTTTCAAAATATCTCCAACAGCCTGCTCAGAGAGCCCCTGCCAGCAGCCCAGGTACCTCCTTCTTCTCTGCCAGACGACACCCTGCAGCTGCCATCCTCAACGGTTTTCAGCTTTTCCTGCTGAAAGAAGTCTCCATATGTCCCGCTTCCATTGGCCATCAAAACCACTAACTTGATTCTTTACTAGTCAATCTGGAAGAGACACGTGGCTCCTTGAGAGCCTTCCACCTGCAAAGAAAAACTTACAGCAAATGTGATAAAACATGAGCCCCTAAATGGGGGTCTACACACTCTTAAATGTTTTTTTCTTTTTTTTGTTCTAAAAATATTTAGGGATTATTTTTGGAAAATATTAAAATCATATTTGAAATGAGAAGGTCTGGCACAGAGGACAAAAACAGCTAAATACCCTACAATACAAAATCCCTAAACAAACAAATGGGTCTTTGGCCCCATGCAGTACAATGTCTAAGTTTAGGTTTGGGTATGACATAGCATGAATTGAGGCAAAACACATATATGGTACGATGTGGGACACAACCCACATGCTAGAGAATTGACATTTTCTTCAAAACCTTCGTTAGAAAATACTCAAGAAAATTCCAAAGCTTCTCATGTGGAGACACACATACTTCAACGGGAGATCCTTAAAAAACAAAAGTTTTAATGTCACAAGTATACATTTAGATATATTTCCTATTTCTTATTTTTAAAAATAAAAACATGTTGTATAGAAAATATAAATTTATCTTATATTTAAAAAAAAATTAAATTTGAGATAGTAAAAAAAAATTATATACACTCTCGTTTTCTTAGATTTTTTTTTTTTAAAAAAAAAAAACATGAATGGTCATATTTTTTAAAATAAAAAAACATGAATAGTATGAAAACCCATTACAACTAACCTATTAAGGGTCTGTTTGATGATTATTTTTAAAAATAGTTTTGAAAAATAATTTTTAAGAATAGTTTTTTAACATTATTTTTGGATGTTTTATAAAACAAAAGTCTATTTTGAAACCTAAAATATTTTTAACTTGTTTTTTATATTATTAAATATATTTTAAAAATAATTTTTATATTTAGTATTTTATTTTTAATTATTTTACATGTTTGTATAATTATTTTTTAAAATAATTTTAAGAAAACAAATAAAAACAACTAAAAGATGTTATATAAAAATAGAAAATAATTTTTTTTTGTCAAACTTTTTATTTCTTTTTCTTTTTTTGGAGAACAAAAATTTATACTTGAAAATAGTTACTAAACATATCCTAAATTATTGGATATACTAAAAAAACAGAGTTAAAAAATTTAGGTTTTGTTTGCATTAATTATGTATGACACTTTATTTTTAATTTTTTTTCTAGGTTTGTAAAATTATTTTTTAATATAAGTAAAAATAATTAAAAAATATTCTCTTAAAATACTATATTTTTTGTTTTTAAGAAAAAAAAAATTGTTTCTATTTTCTTATTCTCAAACGGATACTGTTAGTTTGTTTTGTAAAACAAAAAATTGTTTTTAAAAACAACAGTTGGGGAGGACGTTGCCACCTACAAATACCTACAAATCATGATCATTCCAGCGGTACTGTTTGGCGACCGTGTAGTTGGACAACACAACAGATTTATGTTCAAAAAAACAAGGGAGAATTGTGTTTTGGGCCCAGCTGGGCCCAAAAATTAATAAAAGATCCTCCAAACACCTATAATTGATTGTAAGGATATAAGGTTGGAATCACTACAAGAAAATTGACTTTCAGTGATAAAATATTTTGTCACTAAAAGTCTAAATTTCGTCTGCAAAAATATTTCCCAACGAAAAATGTTTCGTGTCACATTCGTCGCCCTAGACCCGTCGCTAAAAGTATCCTGACAAAAATCCTATTTCGTCGCCCAATATTTTCCCTGATGAAATAAAAATTTTGTTACTAAATATTTTCCCCAACGAAATTTTTCATTAACAAAAGTAAGAATTTTTGCCACTAAAAAATATAAATTTTTGTCCTCAAAGTCGTCAATACTTAGTGCTGACGAATTTATTTTGCTACCAAATATTTTTTGTAACAATTTAATTTCGTCTCCCTAGGCTTTGCAATCCCAACGAAAGTTCCATTTTGTCACTAAAAGTTTTTCTTGATGAAATAGATATTTCATTGCTAAAGGATTTTTTCAACTAAAATATTTATCATTAATACTGACAAATTCATTTCGTTGCTAAATCCTTTTATTTACAAAATGATTTCGTCCCTAAAACGTATGCCAGTGAATTATAAATTAGTTGTGGATGATACAACAATCTTCAGCAACAAAAATATTTCATCAGGAAATATCTTTAGTAATAATTTTTTTTTTGTCAGGAAATGTATTTACATTTTTTATTTTTCATATTACAAATGTATAGTATTTGGTATTTAAAACATTAATTATAATAGAAAAGTTAATTATGAAACCTGCTTACAAAAATCAAAATATATATCACATAACTTCATTGGTAATTAATATATGTAACCATAACATGTGATCATAGTAGTATAATATCTATGCTAATATAACTACATAACAAAATAAAGTATTAGTTTAACAAAGTGTCTCTCACAAAAAACTATATTAGCATAGGCAAAAAAAAGAAATGAACGTCCATCATATGCACATCATAAAAAAAGGGATCATGAGGACCCTTGGCTTGATCGTAGATGACGCAATATTTCTTCAAATTGTTGATGATGTTGTTGGTTTTGTTTTTGTACCAAGGCCTCCAATTGGTCAATTCGATCTTGTTGAGTCTCAAGTTGTTGTTGTTGAGTCTCCACAAGTAGTTGAGTCTCAACAAGTCTATGCTCCAACTCAATTTCACGCTCAGAAGATGATGGTCTAGATTTAGAAAATGAGATTGGTTTAGGGCCAAAACCAAGGCCCTTGACATATCCTGATTTTTGTCCCAAAACTCTCTCACAAATTTCTGCCTCAGTCATAGCCACAGCTCCTTCTGCAATAGGCTGGCGTTGGAGCTCCAACATCTTCTCCTATATATGCAAAATAAAAAATAAAACAAAAAAAAAAAGAACCAAAACATAATTAATAAGTTAGTAAATTAAAATTTCCATTAAATTTGGGCATGATCTCCCATATTTAGTAGATATTTTTTAAATTATACCTACTATATATAATAAATATAAGCATTGGAATTTCAAATTAGTTAATAATCAAATTGATTTTTAGCACAACAAAACATCCAAGTGCCTTAATTTGTTATTATATGGCAAATAATAGTAGATTCCAAACAAGAATATAGTATTTTTATACAAACATTGTAACATCCCATAAGCACACATAATCCTAAACTTAATTTTAAGCTAAGAAATGCCTAAAAAAGTGTTTATAAACACGTTATCACATAAACAAGAATAATATATACATACTAAAATGGTGAAAATTCAAAAGTAGTTAGAATCTTAACTTAATTTTAAGTAAAGAAAATTATAACAAGAAGTTAGTAAGTTAAAAATCCTATTTAAATTTCAGCATAGTCCCTTAATATTATATTTCAAACAAGAATATGGTATTTTTATACAAACATTGTAACACCCCACAAACACACATAATCCTAAACTTAATTTTAAGCAAAGAAATGCCTAAAAAATTATCTAAACTTGTTATCACATAAACAAGATTCCTATATACATACTAAAATGGTAAAAATTGAAAATTAGTTAGAATCTCAACTTAATTATAAGTAAAGAAAATTATAACAAGAAGTTATAAAGTTAAAAATCCTATTTAAATTTTGGCATAGTCCCTTAATATTAGATTTCAAATAAGAATATGGTATTTTTATACAAACATTGTAACACTCTACAGCCACACATAATCCTAAACTTAATTTTAAGCAAAGAAATGCCTAAAAAAGTATCTAAACTTGTTATCACATAAACAAGATTCTTATATACATACTAAAATGATAAAAATTGAAAAGTAGTTAGAATCTCAACTTAATTATAAGTAAAGAAAATTATAACAAGAAGTTGACAAGTTAAAAATCCTAATTAAATTTTGGAATAGTCCCTTAATATTAGATTTCAAATAAGGATATGATATTTTTATACAAATATTATAACACCCCACAAGCACATATAATCCTAAACTTCATTTTAAGCAAAGAAATTCCTAAAAAAGTATCTAAACTTGTTATCACATAAACAAGATTCATATATACATACTAAAATGATAAAAATTGAAAAGTAGTTAGAATCTCAACTTAATTATAAGTAAAGAAAATTACAACAAGAAGTTAATAACTTAAAAATCCTAATTAAAATTTGGAATAATCCCTTAATATTAGATTTCAAATAAGGATATGATATTTTTTATACAAATATTGTAACACCCCACAAGCACATATAATCCTAAACTTCATTTTAAGCAAAGAAATGGCTAAAAAAAGTATCTAAACTTGTTATCACGTAAACAAGATTCTTATATACATAATAAAATGGTAAAAAATTGAAAAGTACTTAGAATCTCAACTTAATTTTAAGCAAGGAAAATTATAACAAGAAGTTAACAAGTTAAAAATCCTATTTAAATTTTGGCATATTCTCTTATATTTCTTAGTTTTTTTCCAAAATTTGACCTATTATATATTCAAGTTAATAATATACTAATCCCTCTTTAATTCTTTACTATTTCCACAAATTTTTACCAACCACATAATAAAATATTTAACAATAAAGATTTATGATTAGTTAATGCCCAAACAAAAGTTTACTTCAAGGATTCTACCTAAGAAGAACCTAATTAGCTTGTAATCACACATTAAATAATATAAAATTTGAAATAAGAATCTAGTATACAAGTTGATATAATAATACTTTACAAGTACTAATAATCTTAAATGTAATTTTGAGTAAGAAAAGTTATAATAATAAGTTGGTAAGATAAAATTTCAATAGAAATTTTGGCATAGTCTCCCCTAATTTTTAGACTTTGCCAAATTTTCCCTGCTATTAATCAATTTAACAACAATAAACACCCAAGCAATCAATAACCAAATCAAAATTTAAAGATTTATGAAAACTACCAAGGAAATGCCTTATTTATCATCACATGGTAAATAAACTATCACGATGACACTTCCACAAAGATTCATAATCCCAAACATGATTTAAACATAGAAAGCTATCAAAATAATCTTACATAATAATCTCTAGCCTCTTGATTTATCCATCCATCTTGACTTTTCCAATGAACTAGTTTGAATAGTTCAATTTGGTAAGATAAAATTTCAATAGAAATTTTGGCATAGTCTCCCCTAATTTTTAGACTTTGCCAAATTTTCCTTGCTATTAATCAATTTAACAACATTGAACACCCAAGCAATCAATAACCAAATCAAAATTTAAAGATTTATGAAAACTACCAAGGAAGTGCCTTATTTATCATCACATGGTAAATAAACTATCACGATGACACTTCCACAAAGATTCATAATCCCAAACATGATTTAAACATAGAAAAGCTATCAAAATAATCTTACATAATAATCTCTAGCCTCTTGATTTATCCATCCATCTTGACTTTTCCAATGAACTAGTTTGAATAGTTCAATTTGGTAAGATAAAATTTCAATAGAAATTTTGGCATAGTCTCCCCTAATTTTTAGACTTTGCCAAATTTTCCCTGCTATTAATCAATTTAACAACATTGAACACCCAAGCAATCAATAACCAAATCAAAATTTAAAGATTTATGAAAACTACCAAGGAAGTGCCTTATTTATCATCACATGGTAAATAAACTATCACGATGACACTTCCACAAAGATTCATAATCCCAAACATGATTTAAACATAGAAAGCTATCAAAATAATCTTACATAATAATCTCTAGCCTCTTGATTTATCCATCCATCTTGACTTTTCCAATGAACTAGTTTGAATAGTTCAATTTGGCCAACCATCTCTCCATTCTCTGTTGACTGTCAAGTATTATGCATTAATATTAAGAATTATAAGTTATATGAATAACTAAAGAACCTTAGTTTTATATTTTACCACTTGTAAACCATGTTGGATAAATGAACGAGAGCCTCCTCGATGATGAAAAGGCATCTTTGATCTATTTACTGAATTGATTGCTGAACGACGCTGTAATAATAGTTATTATTGAAAATAATATAAATATAGTTAGTAGAATATTCAATAAGAAATAGGTTTGAATGATTATTCATTGAAAACTTTACCTTAAATTCTTCACTTGAAAATCTATCACAAAGATAGTCCCAATCTTCTTGATTTGACACAGATTCATGAGGATTTCGCTTAGCCTCCACCACAGTTGGGAACTTTTTGAAGTGCTTGTGCAAATCGCATCTCCAATTTCTAAATCGGTCAGATAATTGTTTTTCTAAACTTTTCTTCACATGCTCTTGTGTCAAATCTAGGGCAAACTTTTCCTTCATAGTCAAACAAGGGAAGAACTAATATGAGATAAAGTAAGTTTAGAGATAACCAACAATTAGTTATAATTACAAGCTAAAAAAATATATATATTTCAAGCAACTTTACCTTGATTCGATCAAGCATTGTATTGATCTCAGCTCGAGGCATTTGCTTCCATTTTTCCACTCTAACAGGTGCATGTTGTCTCACTGTTAACCCAATCTCATTTGACAATTTCTCACAATATTTTCCTGTTTGCTTCCCATCTGATGGCTTGATTGTGATCGGAAGAGGTTTGCCCCCATTAGCTTCAATAAGTTTGTCAAGAATGACACCTCTAGTTTTGCCTCTTACATTTCTTTTATTAGGTGCTACCATGAAATTATTGATTAAACTTTAACAATTAATAAGAGTTAATAAAAAGACTAAAAATAAATTACATCTCATTACAATTTAAAATTAAAAAAAAATAATAAAATATCTTACAAAATTATAATAAGTAAAATATATAAATGTAAGAAGTTTCTTACAACTACTAGTGCCCTCATTGGATGTGTGCATTGGAACATCAACATAAAAAGGAGTCATGGGTGTTGTTGTGGGTGGTTGAGTTAACCTAGAAGGTGACCGCTTTCGTCCAAGAGCCATCTATAATAAAATAACAATAAAGACAAATAAATAATAATACAAAAGGAATATCACAACACATAACATAAATTTAAAGAACTAGATCTAGATTACATTATGTTATTTAACATATAATAAAGTAAATAAAATGTAGCTTACCAGTCTCTTTAATCACTTTCACTTTCACTATCACTTGAAAGCCACATTTCATTCTCATTAGCATAATCATCTAGTGTTTCATCTTCTTCCTCAATGTCATCACATATGAAGTTATCATCATTGTCATTCATGTTCTCTAAAATCAAAACATTATCATTAACAACTTCTGGATCAATGTTTAAGCGGTCAGATCGTTGAAATTCAAATCCATCATCTTGCTCTACAAACCAGTTAAGCTCATGAGATTCATTATCTTGGTAAGCTTCTTCATCACTTCCCCCGCACAATTCTTCATCGATTTCTATATTAGTATCCCTTTCTGGTACATCCCACATGTGTCTATGATTCACTTTTTGTACTACTTTCCAATTATGACCATTTTTGTAGTCATCTAGGTAGAAAACTTGTTGTGCTTGTGTAGCAAGTATAAAAGGATCATTGTCATACCAGGTGGAGGTAACTTGGATTGTGGTAAAATTATAGTCATGTTTTATTCTCTTCTTCTTTTGGTTTGTGTCGAACCATGTGCACTTGAAAAGAATAACCTTATACCCCAAGACATAGTTCAAAACAACCACATTTGATAAAACGCCATAGAAATCAATCTCCTCACCATCATGCTCCCCAGAAACACATATCCCACTATTTTGGGTGATACGCCGATCATCACGATCTTTTGTATGGAAGCGAACTCCATTAACAATACAACCCATGTATGTGTGGACTCGATTATCTGGTCCACATGCTAATGAGTATAGTTCATCAGTTGCTTCTGGTGATTGTTTAACACGCAAAGCTTTCATCTACAATATAGATATACATAATTATTTATAGTTTAATATCAAATCTTATTAAAATTATATTAGTTCATTACAACTATATTGTAGCAAGCAAATTACACAAATAAAACTTACACGATCTGCAAGCCACTTAGGAAACTCTTGTTCTTGTCGTTTCTCTAAGTTATGTGAACTTGTCCTCTCCAATTCTTTTGTATGTTCACTACATCATTAAATAGATATTAAGTAACGAGGTACTAAAGAAATATCTTTAATGTTGATTCTAAAACTTACTCTAAGTATGGTCTCAACTCTGGGCAATTATTCATGATATACCAATGTGCCTTAGTTAACTCTTCCTTTGAAAATTGGAGATGTTGTCGACTGCCTAATGGTCGAGCCTGCTGTGAAAATATGGAAAGACATCCTTGTACTCGATCTTCAAATCGATCTTCATTCCTTTCACTTCGATTAAAACGTGTTTCAATTCCAGTAAGATACATTGAACAAAACATTAAAGCTTCATTCACGATGTATGCCTCTACAATTGAACCTTCTGGTCGAGCTTTATTTCTCACATATCTTTTCAATGTTCCTAAGTTCCTAAATAGAAATAGTGTAAATAAATAAGCCTTAACACATGTATTGTGTAACATAGTTAGATGAGAATATTAATAAACAAAAAAAGGTAAAAATGTACCTCTCAAATGGATACATCCATCGATAGCTAACTGGTCCAGCAAGTTTGGCCTCACGTGGTAAATGTACCATCAAGTGAACCATGACATCAAAGAAAGCCGGTGGGAATATCCTCTCAAGCTTACACAATATTAAGATAATCCCTTCTTCTAATTTTTCCAAATCATTCACGTTCAAGGTCTTTGCACATAACTTTTGGAAAAAACTACACAACTCAACCAGTGTTGTACACAAATCTTTATTAAAATATGGACGAATAGCGATAGGGAGTAATTTTTGCAGCAAAACATGACAATCATGACTCTTTAACCCTGAGATCTTCCCATCATTGATGCTAACATTTCTAGATAAATTTGCAGCATAACCATCTGGAAATTTAACAGACTTTAGAAACTTACAGAACTCTTTCCTTTCCTCTACAGTCAATGTGTAGCATGCATGGGGTTTTACCAATTTGTTCCCTTGTATTTGCAAATGCAATTCTTTCCTTATATTCATATCAGCCAAATCTAAGCGAGCTTTGTTTGTATCTTTTGTTTTTCCTACAATATTTAACAAAGTTCCCACAACACTATCACATACATTCTTTTCAACATGCATAACATCAATATTATGTCTCAACTTCAACTTTGACCAGTACTCCAACTCAAAGAAAATACTCTTTTTTGTCCAATTTAATTCTTCAGGCACCCGCTTTCGCTTTCTATCAACATTGTTTGGATGCTTACCAGGCTTTCGATGTTTAAGACAACACAATTGTTGCAATATTTCATCACTAGAGAACATTCTTGGGGGTGGTCGAAACTCCGGCTTACCATCGTGTTGTCTACTCCTTCGCCATCCATGATCAAGAGGTAAAAAACGTCGATGGCCCATGTAACATATTTTACTTCTAATACCTAGTGACGATGTGTCTTCATTACAAACTGGACATGCTTTATATCCTTTTGTGCTCCACCCAGCCAAGTTCCCATAAGCAGGAAAGTCATTTATTGTCCATAAAACACATGCATGCATGCGAAAGTTTTCTCCTGTTGACACGTCAAATGTTTGAACACCTTCATGCCATAACTCTTTTAATTCTTCTATCAAAGGACGTAGGTATACATCAATATCTCTCCCTGGGGCTTGTGGGCCTGGAATTAGTAATGATAACATGAAAAACATCTCTTTCATACATCTCCATGGTGCCATATTGTATGGCACAAGAACAATTGGCCACATGCTATAACTATTACTCATGCTCCCAAATGGATTGAAACCATCTGTTGCAAGCCCTAATCGAACATTTCGAGGTTCTTGCGAAAACCAAGGGAATTGGGTGTCCATATCCTTCCAAGCTTCAGAATCTGCTGGATGCCTTAGGACTCCCTCCTCATTGATTCGTTTTTCTTTATGCCACCTCATATCTGATGCTGTATGCCTTGACATGAATAACCTTTGTAGCCTTGATTTTAGTGGAAAATGACGCAATACTTTTTGAGGAATTTTTTTACCTTTTCCATTACAGAACTTATATCGTGGCTCATCACACACCGGACATTTATCAAGAGTCTCATTCTCCTTCCAAAACAATGCACAATCATACTTGCATGCATGGATTGAATCATATCCTAAGCCCAAATCTCTTAACATCTTCTTAGCATCATAGTATGTCTTTGGAATGTTTGATCTTTCTGGAAAAGCATCAACTAAAACTTGGAGTAACATGTCAAAAGACTTGTCACTCCAACGATTGAGGACTTTAATATGCATTAACTTCACAAGGAATGTCAAAGCAGAAAACTTTTTACAACCCGGATACAATTCTTTATTAGCTTCACCAAGTAAGTAATCAAATTTTCCATGAGTAGTGGATTCCTCTAAGTTAATATCATTGTCTTTGTGTCCACATGCATCATTTAATGCATCCACAACTTCATTAAGGATATCAGCATCAGTAGCGTCAACAATTTCTATATCAACACCAATATCATTTTGCTCATTAGGTTGAGATTCATGTTCTTCCCCATGAAAAATCCATTTTTGATAACTTCTAGAAAACCCAAACCTAATCAAATGACGTTCAATTGTCAACAAATCATTGAATCGTGCATTTTGACAATCTCGACATGGACAACGTGTCTTGTTATCCCATCGCAAGTGTTCTTTTGCAACTTGAATGAATGACTTGACCCCTTCAACATAATCTCTAGATAACCTATTTGGCAACCACATCCAATCCCTATCCATTCTTATTATCCTGTAAATTAAAAATGAATCTCATATTCAATAAAGATAAAATATTGATTTCTATTTCTCAATCTTACATTGTTTTTCTCATATTATTTCATATGCCCAATATTGAATTCCATGAAATGTCATTTTCCCCAATATTGCACTAAAATTCAATTACCCAACTCATTGGCTTGTTTTGAATAAGATGGAAACTTGGGCTTAACCAATATAAAACTCTAACTCACCTTACATATTTTGTTATATACATATAAATGTTAAAATCTAATGCATGAGTTGTACTTCCTACATAAATTAGGTGGTGGTTCCTATCCCATTTAGGATTGCATAATATCTAAGAGTCAATCACCAAGTTGCTTAGATCCATTTTGAGAAAAAATCGGCAGCATTTCCCCATAGTTCTCCAAGTACACAACTTGGCCAAGGCACAAACAAACTATTAGTTAGCTTAATTAAGCAACTAACAATATGTCACCTTGTCCAAATATGCACCTAGAGAACAATAGGAATAACTGTCATAATCTTTCAATATGGACAAAGCACCAATCAGTGATTGAATAAATATTATGCATTCCTAAACTGTCCAAACGGACAATTCAAGCATTATTTGAAGACAAATCACTAATCATATACTAGACATATAAGTTGTCAACTTGAATTTGGCTCAAAGAGAGTCATTTTCATAATTTTACAACTTATTTGTCTTTAAGTATATGATAAGATACACTTGTCCTACACTAATACTTGAACGAGATATCTAAGGTTTCATGCATGTAGTTTCATTACTAATAAAAAGATGTTTGTTGTTTTTCCTAAACTTATTTTATCAAGTTTAGTTCTTCTAACTTATATTGTCTTAATATGAAAAAAAAATTATAATTACAAGATAAAAATAATGGTATAATTAACATTCCAAGATATAATACATAATAAATAAAATAATTAAAAATGATTTTTTTTAATTACAAATTATAAAGGGAATTATGTAATGTACCATTTTAACATAAGTTGTTGAAACTCTAAATAATTCATTTTGTGATAATAAAAATGTAAATGAAAAGCACTACATTTTTACCTAATCTTTGAAGCAAATCTAGGCAACAATGTGGTAAAGCACAAATAAATAAAATTATATAAACATGTCATTTATAAATTTAATTGATAGAACATATAGATGATATATAATATTAATCCATTATATAATATCTAATATATTGAAATGGATAGGTCAAAGGTAACAAATCAGATTTTATTTATTAGCTTAAAATTCTATTTTCTTATCAAAATGTATTTTCCTTAATTAAATTAACTTTAAAAAAATAACAATTTTATTTTAAATATTATTCTTTTGATTGAAATTACTTAATCCATGCAAAAATTACTCCTCCCTAATAACTACTTTATTATTTCGTATTATTTTACTAATAAAGTGAAATTAAATAAATTAATTAAAATGATGACTTTTATTTATTAATATAATGTTTGGATTAACTCACAAAAATTATTTCATTTTTTTAATATTCTTTTTTTCATTGAAATTACTTAATCCATGCAAAAATTACTCCTCCCTAATAACTACTTTATTATTTCGTATTATTTTACTAATAAAGTGAAATTAAATAAATTAATTAAAATGATGACTTTTATTTATTAATATAATGTTTGGATTAACTCACAAAAATTATTTCATTTTTTTAATATTCTTTTTTTCATTGAAATTACTTAATCCATGCAAAAATTACCCTTCCCTAATAACTACTTTATTATTTTTTATTATTTTACTAATAAAGTGAAACTAAATAAATTAATTCAAATGATGACTATTTATTTATTAATATAATGTTTGGATTAACTCACAAAATTATTTCATTTTTTTAAACTACCATAAACTAGCATTATTTTAACTAATTTTCTATAAACTAATTTTTAATAACCTAATTTATATTCTCTCACATCTAGATTTTTCTATATAATTTGCTTGTTTCCACTAGTCAAAAATTTTATTCTACTCTAAAAACCTGAATTTTAACTAAAATTATTTTTACATGAGTTTACATTTTCAATTTCAAATTATTTTTAGCTCAACTCAAACCAAATTATTAGAAAATTTTGTTAAGAAATTAAGTCCATTGGAGAGAAAGAAAAATAAATACTTATTAAATTTAAACACAAATTATTTCAACATTTTAAGTGAAATAAAGAGAATAATCAAGTATTAACAAACATGTAAACAAATAAAAAAACCAATAAAAATTATAAGGGAACATACCGGTGGTAGATTTCTATAGTATAACAGACCTATGAAAATGGCAGATAAGAAGCTTTGCTGGCTCGGTAAACTTTGGTGGAGAATGGTGGATATGGCTTGCAAGTGGGAAACGATTTTTTAAGAAGGTAGATGAGATGGTGAAAATGGTGGAAGGTTCAGGAGGTTATGGTAGATGTTAGAGATGTGGTGGGAAGTGATGCTCTTTTTCATTTTCAAAGTTGCAGGCAAATGATGGAGAGTTGGTGAGAAAGTCTTCTCACTTTTCAAAGTCCCAGTGCTACGTGGGTGCTTGGGAGATTTGTTTTTTTCTTTTTTATTTCACTTTCTTTTCATTTCATTTCCCAACCAATACTCCACACCATCCATTGTGCCGTCTCTACAACCAAATCTCAGTAGCATGCTGCTACAACTCGGCGCATTTAATGCATTTCATGATGTTTTATGTTTTATATTATTTAAAATTTAGAATTTAAAATTTTTAAAATTAAAAATATAAATTAAAAATTAGATTAAAAATAAAATTGAAACTTTATTATTTGCCTATTATTGGGACTATTTATTATTTAAAATTTAGAAAATAAAAAAATAAAAAAATTAGAATTTATAAATTACAAATTTGACTAAAAATAAAATGTAAGATTTATGAGTTTTGTATTATTTAAAATTTAGAAATTTAAAATTAAAAATTTTTAAATCAGAATTTATATATTAGAAATTAGAGTAAAATAAAAATTGAAATTTAAATTAAGGAATAAAAATCATAGATTAAATATTTTATTAAAAAACATATAAAAGTGTAAAACAATCCTTAACAAATTAGTAGCTATAATAATTGCTACTTTTGTGGCATAATTTATTATCTTATTTTAGTAGTTAAGCTAAAGATCATTAATACATCATAAAATTATTTAAAAATTAAACTAATCAATTGTTAATTAAGAAGTGGTTAGATACCTTACAATTTTTTTTTATGTATATAATTTATGACTAATATATAATGCATTTTTTATTTTCTAAAATAATAATATAGTAGTTTTGCATATGGTACAATGTATTGTATCATATGATATTTAACTTACAATCATATATTCATTAATGATATATGATATCTTTATAAACATAAACCATATTTGGAATTTACGTCAATAGAGTATCTTGACAAAAATTAGGTTATTATTTGATAATTTCTAATATTAACAATCATTTAAAAACTAAACAATAATTAAAAAAAATATTTTTATTAGGTTAATCTAGGTAATTAAATATTAGTATAAATTTACTTTCAAAGTGAATAAGCCTAAGTGCAACAATTCGTGTCAACAAGTCATCTTTATCTTTTTTTCATTTTCTTTCTCTTATATTTCAAACAAAAATATCAAATGCAATAAAACACTATAAATATAAATGATATACTATTTTATGATATGTTACAATTATTTTGATAACTATATTTGTTTTACATGTTTTATTAAAAAATTGTATACAAATATAAAAACTTCTTTACAAGTTAGTATACAACATTTACTATTTTGTGATATAATTTATGATTTTATTTTTAATAAGTAATCATTTATGATAAATTAATATTTAACAATTAAAAATAAAAATTTATAATGAGATCAATAAAGTGTTCAGACTTCCCAAGCTTACGAAGTTAACTATACACCACTAGGATAGTCATTTATTTGAGTTATTAAAGTGCCTACATTATATATAATTATGTTTACACCTAAATTTTATATACATTTTAAATATTAAAATATTAAGATAAAGTTTTAATAAATCTATTAATTTTAAATGTTTGATTTTATTTTCCATTTAATTTATTATTGAAAGCACAAAAATCATGGATGAAATAAAAATATAATAATTATTCACATATTATAAAGTAAATAAATTATTATTTTAACATTAAATATGCTTTCAAATACTGTTGATTATTATAAAATGTTACAATTTATATCATTCATATATTAATTTCTTCATATACCCATTATAATATGTGTATATATATATATATATATATATATATATATATATATATATATATATATATGACACATTTTTTATTTTGTTATTAATATTATAGTAGTTAGGCATATAATGCCATATATCATATCATATAATATTTAATTGCAATCATATATGTATTGATAATATATGATATTTTTTTATACACACAAGTATTATTTGAAATTCTATGCAAATATAATGTCTTTATAGACATTAGGTAATTTATTTGATAATTTCAATTATGAAAAACTATTTAAAAACCAAGTAATAATTATAAAAATCTATTAATTTAAACTAGGTAGTTAAATATTAGTATAAATTTACTTCAGACGATATGATTTTGAATGAGAACAAATTAGAGGATCATTACTTATTCATAGCTAATTTAAGTTCAATACTACTATATTAAACTTGCAAAAATAACTTTTACATTGTATAATAAAAAAGATTTAAAATTATTTATGTTTGGTTAACATCATATAATAATATTGAAATTTAAATAAATTTATATTATATCTTGGATTATTTGTTATTATCTATATAAAAAAAATATAACATATATATTACACTATAAAAATTAATTACTTAAATAAAATACCTTTTTATTATTTCATAACAATACTATTATTACATAAAAAAACATTTAAATTTCCATAAATCTATATTCTAGTATTTAATTTTATGAATCTTTAATTAGTATTATTATTATATATATAAATAAAATATTATAATTTAAATATCAAGTCTCAAAAAATACGTATTATATTATTTTATAGCATAAACCTTTTATCTATTTGTCAATATGACTTATTACTATTACAATTTAGCAACACTATTCAGTGACAAAATTACTCATTTTGTCAGAAAATAATATATTTACTGATGAAACCATTTTGTAAGCAAATATGGATAAAAATTTGTAACTTTTAGTAAGGAAATTATTTTCGTCACAAAAAAATTGTGTTTAGTAACAAATATTTTCGTTGGCAAATAGTATTTTTTTCATCACAATAGCGTTTGCGCCAAAAAAAAGCCGCCAAATTTTCCCGCCATGTCTTTTGGCGACGAAAAATTCAAATTCGTTACAAAAAGTTTTCAGAAATTTGACATTAGCAACGATATCTAAAATTTCATCGGTAAAAGTTCCTTTTAGCGACAAAATTACAATTCGCCCCTAAATTTTTGTCAGGAAAAATAAGTTTTCTTGTAGTGAATAGACAAAAATACCCCTTTTTACTTACACCCATCATTTTGTCTTTATACTTCCACTCTTTACCTGCCCCATCCATAAAATTCTCCTTTATTTAATCATTTTATTATTTTTTTTATTTTTTAAACTCCTTTAAAAATAATTGAAAAATCAACATTATTTTCTATTTTTAAATTATAAATAAATAAAAATTATATTAATGATTCAAAAATTATTTTGGAACATACTTTTGAAAAAAATATTAATTTAAATGAATAAAAATTATTTTTTACATTTTACAAGTAAATAATTTAATGATTAAAACACTATTTAAAATAAATATATTTACTATTTTTTTTTCTTTTATACTAAAAAGTATTTTAAAGTTTATTTTTTTTATTATTATAAAATAAAAAGTTTAAAGTTTTTTTTTTTAATCTTTTTCTTTCCATAGTTTAATAATTTTTTGAACATAGACTTTTGTAATAAGTTATATGAATGTTCCAAATTTGTTTATTAAGGAATTTTTTTAATGATTTGAATTAATTGAAAATTTATTGAAATGAGAAAAAAGAAAAAGAGAGAAAGAGGATAGATGAAGAGTTTTTATTTTAAATATCCAACTAAAATGTTTTCGTATTTAGAAATGGATTATATCAATACATAGTATAGTAGAGATTGATTTTTTTTCTCATACAAAAGGGTTAAATGATATGTTTACTCATTTTAAATAAAAACAAGTAGTTAAAAATTATATAGATTATGTTTGAGATTGGTTTTAAAATATTTTTTCTAGTTTTTATTATTTTTTTATTTTTAAAAATTATTTTTATTTTCTATATTGTCTCTTTTTGAAAATACATTTAATTAAAAAAATGAAAAATATTTTTAAAAATGAAAATTGAAGACCTTGTTTAATACTAAGATAATAAAAAGAATTAAATTTCATTTATTAATTATTCTTTTTTATTTTTAAAATATAATATGTTCACAATTAAATAAAGGAATTGGTCAATTGTATATTTTTTTTCACAAAAATGTAATATGTTCATAAAAAAATTGGATTGAAGTTTTTCATCATTTTTTTAATCAAACTACTAGAATCATGTTTAATACAAATATAGGCATATATGCACTACGGGAATATGAAATTTGTGTCACTATATAAGAGTATTTACTAACTATATAAGGGAAATGTACTAAGTGTACAAGCAGTGTATAAGATTACCATTTATAAAAGATTTCAATCTATTTTAAACCACTACTTTATTTTCCTTGTCACCCACAAATTGCATACTCATGTCATGCACTTTATTTAACTCCCATATGGAAATTCCAATACTTTTCCCAATAATGATGTTTGGGAAAAAAAAAAACTAACCCTAATTCATCCATCATTTTATTAGTTAAACCATTAGAAATATGGTTAACATACCTACATGGACATATTATTTAGGATAGATATATTGTACAATGGTATTACACTAATTGTACAAGGGAAATGTACTAAGTGTACAAGGAAAATGTACTAAGTGTACAAGGGTGTACAAGACTACCATCTATAAAAAAATTTAATCGATTTTGAATCACTTTTTCATTTTCCTTGTCACCCATAGATTGCATACCTATGTCATGCAATTTATTTAACTTTCACATGGAAATTTCGATACTTTTCTTAATAATAATGTTTGGGGAAAAAAAATTTAATCCTAATTCATCCACCATTTTGTTAGCCAAACCATTAGAAATAAGATTAATATACCTACATGGACACACAACTTAAGAAGGATATATTGCACCATTGTATAATGATGTTACACTAACTGTACAAGGGAAATGTACTAAATGTACAAGGGAAATATACTAAGTGTACAAGGGTGTACAAGGTTACCATTTGTAAAAGATTTTAGTTAATTTTGAATCATTTCTTTATTTTCTTTGTTACCCATAAATTATTTATGAAATTTGCACTATTATATAAGGGTGTTACACTAACTATAAAAGAGTATTCCAAAATTAAAGTGTTTATTACAAGTAAACCGAATAAAATATATATTTTTACTATTTTACCTTTATAAACATAATGTTAGTAGATATTAAAAAAATCATATTTAAATATAATTAAAAAGGATAAAAAATTATCTTTGTAACATTTGTAATTTTTTTTATAAAAAATCATTAATTTAAATTATCAAGTTAATTTAAAATAATTTTTTTGTTCTAATTATAGTTTTGAAGATTCTACGATTTTTATATTATTACTTTTAATTTATTTTCTTTGATTTTTTATTTTAAATTTCATCTAAACTTGTTTTTTCTTACATTTATATGTTTTCTATTATATCCTTATTTAAAGTGATTTTCATCTAATTTGTGTTCCATTATATTCTCTTTTCAATTTTAATGTGTTGTTATGCCTCTTTACATAACAAAAGATTTTGTTATTTTTCATCTACAAAACTTTATACAAAAGATATCATGTACGAGGAAAAAAAATAAAAAAAAGAGAAAATTATGATATAATTTACATACACATCTTAATATGATACATTTGCTTAACTTAATGACATCATGCTTTAATAATTTAAACCATGTCAAGTCCACATCTATTTTAGATTTAAAAGGGCATTTGAATAATTTTCAAATTATTAAGTTATAATACATTATTCAATTAAAAATTAATTATCACCATTAGTTAAAAAATGATCATGTTACAAAATAATATATTAAGATAATATCAATGTATTGTCCAAAAAATAGAGAAAATATTCAAATAATTGTCTACAACCTTAAAGATATTTATATATATATTGGATAAAAAAGAATAATAATATTTTTTAAGGTGTTTAAAAAATATTTATTATATATTTTGTAAGTTTAAAAAAAAATTATGAGGTATTTAAAAAATATTTACTTTAAAAATATAGTAATAATCATTTTCAACCATTGATTTCCAATATTTAATTTATTAGGCATGGTTTTTGGGAGAAAAATAATTGATGAAAATAGTAACACTTTTCTATAAAAGAATTAATTTACATGTCCCACCAATTAATATGTGAGAGAAAAAGACAAGGTGAATGATGAAAGAGAGAGGGAAAAAAAGAATGAAAGAGAGTAGGAAATTAGTTGTTTTCTTTTTCTTTTTGACAATAAAGGGCATTTTCGGAAAATTGAATGTTTCATATCCTTCTTTTTAATTTGTAAACTTTCTTTAGGTGTTGGGCTTAATAATGGAACTTATGAGGATCTTTTATTAATTTTTGGGCCTAGCTGGGCCCAAAACACAATTCTCCCAAAAAACAAAGCATATGCCTGTAAGAACGAATCCTTGTATAGAGTGAATAAATACGCCTGAACAATGTAGGGCACAACCCACATGCAAGAGAAGTGATATTTCCTCTCAAACTTCCAAATTTATAAAATTCAAAAAAAAAAAGAAAAAAAAAGAAAAAAGAAAAAAGAAAAAACCACTCCCTGCTTTCGAATCAAAACAAATCCTTGAGAAATTTCAACCCTCCTTCGCCCGATCAACTTGATCTTCACAAGCTCAGAGGTAGCTCAACCCTCAACATTCGTTGCAAAGTACCAATAAAAATGATTCAAACTTCAACAATATATGATATCTTCATGAAGAATAGCTAGAGAAAATTATTATTCATATCTAATTTGTCAAATAAAATTTTGTTTTTCAAAGCAAATGGAAATATTTTTTAAGAAGTATTCTTAAAATTTATTTTTTTAAAACGTTTCAAAGAGAACCTTGACCATTTCCAAGTGACCAGTCATTCCATGGTGTTGTTGAATAAGTGCAATTAAGGCGAGGTAGGAAAGGAGAGACTGTGCTGATCAAAAGTGGGGCATGCATGTACATATGAATTGTAGCACTCAGGTTGATGAAATCAAAGAGATGTGGTTTGAATATGAGATGTTGATAGTAATGAGAAAAAATGCAGTGAGGTGGGCCTAAATGTTGCATGCTTACTCAAATTCATAAATAAATTGGAAGAGAGACGATGTGAAAGGCAAAGGCAAAGGCAATGCCCCCAAAGAAGCAGCACATGGGCATCAGAGGAGGCTTGCAATTTGCAGTTTGACTTGGGGCCCCCACCCACACCCCAAATAATGATATGCCAACCCAATAAACACACCACCATCACTGCAGCTGTTACTTTCCTGCTATTTCTAAGCCAGACAAGCCCAGACCTGAGACCAGCCTTTAGCATTCTCTGAATGTATGTAGCAAAATTCCTTGCCAATCCAACTTTTCATGCCTTCCTTTTGACATTGTTTCTCAATGAAAACCTCTCAAGGTAAGTTCATGCATGTGCTGAGATTTTGGATTTTCCTATTAAATATATATACACAAAAGGTTAATGGCATTTGCATCACACTACTAGTATGGGCTGGAAATGTTAAAGGTGATAATTAGTAGTAAAAACAACTGACCTAGAATATAATGCAGCCAATTTTGATCACTATCACATCAATCATTACCTACAATATGAACAAGTGGTACATAAATCTATTGAATTACCAAAATTGACTTGTCTCAATCTATCTATGTTAGCATGGCATCTATTGAGAGTTGCCTAACTTCCTATGTGTTGATGGTTTGCTTTAAAAAGTTTAATTAATCTTTTAAAGGCGATTGTTAGAGTTTCAACTCAAATTAGTTCAATAGATATTGTTCAATTATCATTATTTAATAACTTAAACTTTTGGGTTTAATTGATTATATCATTAATTTGAACAATACCTTAATATCTATTTCCGCTAATTTATTGAACTCATACTTAGATTGAAAAGATAACAGTCGATGAAAGAACATGTTGGGGTTTTTGGATCGAAATCATGGTTTAATAAACTTTATATACAATATTATTTAATTTTTTTTAATGGATTAAATAAGTTTTGTGTAGACACAAAAAGGAAGATCATCCATGAGATGGTTGTTCAGATTTAACCAAATTTGTATCGTAATCAAGTTCATGCATGTACATTATTAACTTCATTTCCAATGAATTAAACTTTGGGGATAACCATAGTTTGACAATGTCAAAGCCAAGGCACAATCAAATACCATTTGGGTTTTTTTTCTTTTGCCAGATCATTTAATAATCTCATGTCCTTCAAACAAAAAGAAAAAGGGAAAAAAAAAAAAAAAAGAGAAAGGGGAGAGAAGAATGGGACCATTTGGAGTACCCTGTAGAACTTTAAATATAGCAATGTCCTCCACATTGGATACCCAAATGTCCTTTTCACATAGGGGTTAATAAGCTTTGCAGAAATTGCTTTGTTATGTTGGCCATTCTCCTCAATGATGAGATGAAAAAACAGTCACATTCTTTATTTATTTAAGGTAAGGATGAGCAATCTCCTTCTTTTCTTGGGTAAAGTAGGTGGAGTGAATCATTACCATTTAACACTTTGGAATATAAAAACCCATCCCTTCACTTCATGCCTAAAAAGGCTCAAAAGGGTAAAGAAAGATTTAAGTATGTTGAGAATCTAAAGCTTTTTCCTAGAAAAAAATGGTGAATGGAAAATAAATGAACTATTTGTAAAGCCAAGATCATAGAAGATTATATTGTGGCTAACCATGTCTTCGAAAGTTTACCCTAGAGAAAGGGTTTTTATAGTGAGAGTACAAAGGACGAGTGGGTTTTAGTGGGGTTTTAAAGGAAGTAAGGTGCATTAAGGTGGCTTGATCCCCTTAAAAGTTAACCCTTTCACACCAATTATGTATTAACTATTAAGAAAGGGGGTTTTTACTAGATAATGAATTTTTAATAGGTTTTAAAGATGATCAGAAATATTAATAGGGTTTTAAAGTAGATCCAAAAATTTTAATAGGGTTTTAAAGGCCATATGAGATTAAAAAGAAAATATAAACAAATTTTGAATGTTTTAGTCATTGCTGAATTTATTTAAATTTTTATTAAGATCCAAAAACTTCTAAGATCACTTTAAGAGAAAATTATAATTTCTACTTTTCATACATTTTTAATATTATCGCAATTTGATAATAATCTTTAATTTGAATCAATAAAAAATTTCAATATAGCTTTTTAATAAAGTTGAGTAAGATATTTTATCCAAATCTTAGGCTTGTTCGCCACCGATTCTCAAAGATAAAAAATAATGTTTTCAGAATCATGTTTGAATACACTTTCTAAACAAAGGTTTGGTAATTTTACATTAAAATTGAGTGAGATATTTTATCCAAAATTTAGAATGTATTTATTAACGATTATAAGAAACATTTCTAATATTTTTAACACTTCAATAATAAATTTTTTGAAGTATTAAAAAGGTTATAAATACTTTTTAAAATTATTGTTATTCGAGTTCTTAGACGTGTTTGTCACCCATCCTCAAGGACCAAGACTGAAAAAAAAAAAAAAAATAGAATCATTTTTGAAAGCACTTCTCGAGGTTTTTGACTTCATCTTACACTTAAAAAGTAAGTTTTCGATTAACATATCTTTACAATATTAGTATCACCAATAACATAAAATGTGCCCAAAATACATCCATAAATATATATATTGCGAGGCAACAAAATTTACATACAATTTTTTTGGGGCTTAATTCCCTCAAAAACTCAAATACATCCAATATTAATCTTCCATCACAACTTCATATTCAGTTAAAAAGATGATAAAATAGAGAAATGGAAACGACCCCATCAATTAAAATTAAACATATACTTGAATATATATATATATATAGCTCCCAACAAAGAAAATTAACCAAAAATTAAATTTCAAAAAGAAAAACAAAGAACCCCACTCTCCTTTTTGTGTCCTCTCCTTGAATTCATTGCTCAATCTGAAGAAAGCTTGGTCTTCAAGCGATAGAGGAGCTTCTTCTTCTTGGAGGTGGGGTTGTCAATGGTGATCACCACCTTTCCGGGCTCCCCAATCTTGAAGCTGTTGCATACCACTGGTTCTTCATTCCCTGCCATTTTTCTTGCCTTCTGGATTATCACCGTGTACCCTTCTTCCGCGCTTGGCACAAACTCTGCGCCATAGCTCACCTCCCACCCCACCACGCGAACCTCCCATGTTAGCAGGCATGTCTGCATATCAATTACAACCCAGAAAATTTGAGGGAAAATAAGAGGAAAAGAAAATAGAAAGCAAAAAAATGAAGGAAGATTAAAAATAGATCAGATAATTTATTTTAACAATGATGCAGACATGTTTGCTAGTCATGAAGATAAAAATTTGGGAGAGAAATTAGACATAGATGCAAGTACCCTGCTTTTCTTGGCAACCAAGCATGGTATAATGCTCTAGTAAAAAAAAAAAATCATCCTTTTTTTTTTCTAGTTTTGTTTCTTCCGAAACACAGGTCCACTGTTGCAATAATAATAACAGCCGTGGATACAACCACAGAGTGTTCAGAGGATCCAAGAAAAGATTCCCTGGATGTTTGGTTACTAGGAAAAACATAAAGGACATTCCCAAGAGGAGTCATTGGATTCTCAAATTCAAACAAAAACCCAAAAACAAAACAATCCCCACCTCATTTACTGGAAACTCCACAGTTTGTTTTGTTGCAGGCTTCACTGTAATCTCTGTTACTGCGTCGGCAGTCCCGAATTCGCCCTCTTTGCTTAGTCCTCCATACTTGACCGGCACTTGCTCCGCTGCTATATATCTATTTTCCAGATACGGGTTTGGATCAAATTCGAAACCAGGAATATAATTATTCTAACAAATCTAAACCAAAATTGAGCCGATCGAGAGCGTCTAGTTATTGTACTCACTTGAAAAGGGTTTCTGCGGATTTGGAAGGACCAGCAAAGACAAACTTGCTTTTGGTCCTCTGAGTCAGAAAAGGGCTGATCATTCTATTCACTGCCAGATACCACCACGGGACATTGATGAAGATCTGAGAAACAAACAAAATCTCAAGCTTAAACTCAATGTCATCATCTTCTGTAATGAGATTTTTGTCAAGTAAAAGAAATCAAACATACTTGTTTAGCCACGAATTCAGGGTAGTTGTCCTGGAGTAACTGGAGGGCCTGTTTGGTAGCTTGTCTGAGCTCCCACTTCCCAGGCCCCGGAGAATTTTTCAGGTCATTAACCTGGACAATGGTGGAAATGCCTCCGGGTGTGAAATCCAATTTCCGGATGCTCTTTTCCAGGAATTGAATTCTCCACCTCAAGAACTTCTGCCGCTTCTCTTCGTCGGAAAATGTTTTCTGGTAAAGATCCTTGTTCTGGAACCCTCCATATACGTTGTAGCACACCGGGTGTCCCTCTTTGTCGAATCCATGCATGAACACCACCTTCTCTAGATCATTTCCGAGTTCCTCGTCCATCAACTGATCGATTCCAAACTCTTTCCTCCACTGAACTGTGTTTTTTATCATGGCGAAGGCCTCCTTGACTTTGAAGTCTCTGGCTCTGAGGAACTTCAAGAGAATTACGTCACTTCTCTCGTCTTCCATTAGCTTTATCCCCCATATGAACACCTCCTCCGGAGGTGGTGGAGGAGCAGCCGCATTTGCAGCCTCAGGTTTTGTGTCCTGAGGTGGTGCGGCAGCCTCCTCAGCCTCCTTTGGGGGTGGAGGAGGCTGTTCCGCCGGCGGTGCAACCACTGCCACAATAGTCTCTTCTATGGCTTCCACCGTCTTTGCACCGTCGTCGTCCACCTTCTCCTCCACTGCCTCCGCAACCACTACTGTTTCAGCTACAACTGAAACAGTCTCTTGCGGTTGGCATTCATCCTTCATCTCCGGCAGAGTAGTTTCGGGCTTCTTCTCTTCCTCCGGGCTCTTCTCCTCCACCTCCACGGGTGCTTGCTCTTCCTCTTTCGGTGGCGGTGGTGGCGGCGGCAAGGCGGTGAACTGGTGGTGGTTGAGGGCATCTTGGACAAGCTGTTTCAGCTCTTCGAGAGCTTTCTTCTCCGTCTCCGGTAGATCAGAAACTCTGGTGCTCTCCTCCTTGAAAGAATCCGATTGAGGAATCTTCTCATCAGACTCAACAAACTCCTCCGTAGGAGGCGGCTTCACCGCCTCCTCCATCTCCGGCACGGGCGGTGGCTCTTTCTCTACAACAACAACAGCAGCCGCAGGCTTCTCAGCCTGAGGAACATCAGCGACAACCACCACTTCCTCTGCAGCGACGGCCGCCACTTCTTCTTTCTGCTGCGCCGCATTCTTAACTTCCTCGGCCATGGCCTCCATGATGGTGGTGATGCTATCAAAATTCTTGAAAAAAAAAAGTCAAAAATCTTTTGTAGAAGTAGAATTTGGAAGAGGTTGAGAGAGAGATGGTGGTGAGGGTGGAGGAGGAAGTGGGGGGATTTGTATAGGGGGATGGGGGAGGGTGTGGGGCCCAAAAACAAACTGTCAAATTTCCCCTTCATGCTTCCAGCATAATGATGATTCACCACACTTTATTATCTGTCTTTTTTATGATTTAAATTTATAATATCCAACGTGGTTTCACAAATCTTCGTATCATGCTCTTCTGCTTCATGGCTGGCATGTATCTCATTTGTGGACCCTATTTTTATCATTATTGTTAATGTTTTTGAATTTAAAAAATTAGAGGCACCAACGGTAAAGAAAACAAAAACTACGAGACAAAAATAAAATTAAAAAAATTTAAAGCCTCGTTCCAGAACAGTTTTACACAAGTAAGTGGATTTAACAGTAATTTTAACACTTAATTTAAAAAATAAAATAAAATTGAACATATCCTAAAATCACTCTTAAATAATTTTTTGAAAAAAATAATCTATTTGGTCGTATAATTATTTTTACAAAATATTTCTAAAAACAAAAAATTGTTTTTAAGAGTTAGTGTTGAAAACTATTTTTTTTTAGAATTGTTTTTCAAAATATTCTAATGTATTTCGTTTTTAAAACTAGAAAATTAGTCACTTCTATATAAAATAAATGAATTTATATATTGATTTTTTTTTTTTTGGATTTTAAGAAGCTTCTTTTTATGTAAAGTAAGCTATTAATTTTCAGTTTAAAAAACTCTTATTAATGAATCAATAATTTATGTTAAATAGATTTAGGGTATAACCTTAACATATTAACACAATGTCTCACCAATAATCTTTTTATATTACATTAAGATCTTGTCTCACAAGTAAAGTTTTTTTTTTTTTTTAGTTTGTATATAAGCCCCATAAATATAAAAAATACATTATGCTTTGATATCACATGTAATTTACCTAAAAAATTAAATTAATTAATAATATATATTAAATCGATTTTAAGTGTTTTTAAATTTTTTTTAGGGTGATATTTGTTTTTTTTACTAAATAGAAAAAATTAAATTTTTTTTTAATTCAGTTAAAAGCATCTTATTCATATCAATCAATATAACCGAAGTGAACCTATTATCAATAAGTTCAGTTTAGTTATATTGGTTAATATCAATAAGTTACTTTTAGATGAATAAAAAAAACTAAATATTTTAATTTTTTTTATTCAACTTTAAAACAAACACTGCCTAACACTTAAAAAATTTTTATCATTCAAAATATTAAAAAGATTAAAAATATTTCTTAAAACTACTATGAAACGCACTATAATTCACAATGTATAAGTACGATAAAATTGATTGTCATACATCATGTATCCTACATATTTTACTTTATACCCACAATAAATAACTTATATACAATTGAAAAATAAATTAAAAATTGAAATTAAAAGTTTGTTTTATAAAACAATTTTCTAATTCAAAAAATACATTTTATAGATTTTTGACAAAAAGAAAGTTATTTTGAAATTTTAAATATTTTTAATTGGTTTGTAACAATTGGAAGCATAAAAAACAGTTTAAGAACTTTGGAATTGTATACTACTTTTAAAAAAAAGAAAAAAAAAAAGTGAAAACTATATTTTATATTTGAGTTTTCAAATAAAATAATCATGAAAATAATTAAAAATTATTTATAAGAATTTTTCCAAAGAGGCATTTTCAAGTAACAAATTTAAACTTTTGAATGGAAAGGAAAAAAGAGAATTTAAAGAAAAAAGAAAACACCAAGAAAGAGAAAATTTGAGGTGTATCATAAAGATGGGGGGATAAAATGGACTTTTCCAATTTCTCATGATATTCGTTGTGTAAAGCACTTGAATCGGAATCTCGGCGCAGTTGCCGGCCTGCTGTAGAACAGCCTTTTTCCTTTTCTTTCTTTTTCTTTATCTTTTCTTTTCTTTATTTATTTAATTTTCATTTATTTCTTTTGAGGTTGGAGGGACGGACCCATGCCAATGAAAAACACCGTTGCTGCCTTCGAGTTCGAAAGCCTAGGATCCTTTCCTTCACTCAATACAATGCTTATCAAAATCGCCCATCATCATTTTTACCTACTAAGAACATAATAAATTATTCTAAAAAATGTGATTGGTAGGTCTAAATAAAGCCCTTATTTTTATCACAATATATATTTACAAAAATTTATATATTTTTAAATTAATTAATATAAATATATTAAATGAATTTTTACTTAAAATCTAAAAATAATTTATTGACATTAATTTTTTTTTTTTCATGTTTTCCACTAAATTTGTTCTTAAAAGTATATATTTTATAATAAATTTTTTTAAAAAAATATTTTTTTGTTAAAAGTTTATTAAACATGTTTTTAAAGTTGAAAACTATTTTATATTCTAAAAAACTGTTTTCAATTTTAGTTAGAAAACGCACATCTATTTGAACTACAAGTAGTTTTAATGACTACCTTAAGTTATCTTTTCTCAAAAGATAAGTTTTTTTTTGTTAGATATTTTGATTCGTTTTGCTATATATGGATTTTGATGAAATTGAATTATATTTATTTTAAAATTCACAATTAATTAATAGTTCATGGAAAAAATTTATGTACCCATCATCAATGAGCGCATAAATGGAGAATAAAAAATCTATGTATCCATTATTAAAGTGAAGTTAGGAATATGAAATGAAGTATGGTTTTCTTCCCTTATTTTTTTTTTTTATATCTATTTAAGTTGAAATGAAATTATTTTTGGAACAACATCCTTTTAAGGGAATAAGTACAAATCTTAATGCTTTTGTTAGAAAGGAATATTGTTTTTATAAAAAAAAAACACTTTTTTAATGAAGAGAACACCCTAATGACAACGGTTCATGGGATAAAATACATATATTTGATTGGTTATTCCTCTAAGGCATCCACATTTTTGTGAGCACTTCATAAATATGATATTATATCAGAAAGAGGATCTGATACAGATTGATTTTGCTGTTGATTTCATGGACTTGGTATTTAGTATTCTTTAAACATTACTTCAACTTCAATTTAAGATCTGAATAGATTGTAAGAATATATATTAGTTTTTGTTTTGTGGGGTCTTCTCATTTATTATTGTGTTAGTGTATTTGAGCTTTTTATTTATTTTTTTAAATTAAAATTAAATAAATATCAAATATCATTCCATTTAGGATAGTTTTTATCTTTTGCTTTTAGGTGTAGAATGTAAAAGTAAAAAAAAAACTATTCTTTTAAGTTTTATGCTTGAAAACCATGGGCCTCTTTGTTAACTATTTTTAGAATTGGATTTCTATTTTTGGGAAAAAAAAATAAAATAAAAGGCATGTTTGGTAATTAGAAAATAGAAAACAAAAATTATGGCATGTTAGGAAATTGTTTTCAAGAATAATTTTTTGTTTTTCAGAAAAAAAAAATCTGGAAAATGTATTTGATAATTAGAAATTATCAGAAAATATAAAATAAGGTGTCTTTAGATAATATTTTTTTAGTTGTTTTTACTTGTTTTTTGAGAATTATTTTAAAAAATAATTATATAAACATATATAATGATTAAAAATAAAGATGTGGACATAAAAATTATTTTTAAAACATATTAAAAATATTAAAAACATGTTAAAAATATTTTAGATTTCCAAACAGACTTTTGTTTTATAAAACATCAGAGAATATTTTTCAAAAACTATTTTTTCAGAATTAAAAAAAAAACAGTTACCAAATAAACCATAGTTTTCTATTCTTAAAATAATAAAAAAAACATATATATTTTAGTTACATATTTTTAGTTATTTTCACTTGTTTTATCATGATCGTTTTAAAAAAACCAGTGAGACAAATATGAGGAGCAATTGAAAATAAGAACCACACATAAAATTTAGGATTAATTGATTAAAATGTTGGGAACCTTGGATTACTTCATTCTCATGCCTTGGATCTTGTAGGGTACATATAAACTATTTTAGGCTTATTTAAATCTATTATAGTGAAAACATATGATTATTCAAACTATATTGAAATAAAGATCTATAGAAAAAATATTCATATCAAATATTTATTTATTTGACAATCTAATCATGTTTTATTAACACAATATTGTTACTAGCATATTTACACACAAACACAGCAACAATTAAAAAACAAATTCAAGATAAACAATCATGATATTATGTTGAATAAACATTTTTACTTACCTATAAATAATTTAAGCACCTTAATTTATTAGGAAATTATTTTATTAATATAACATTTTAAAATACCAAGATTTTTCTTTTTTAGAATTATTCTTTTTTATTGTAGTAGAAGTAAAAGGTTATTCCAAACGAGAAGCTTGATTATAAAAGAGAAATGCCTACTAATCAATAGTATTATACAAAAGTATGATGTATTCATACACTTCCTTTTACATAAATACCCCTATTATATCAATTATTTTCACTCATATCCTAAGTCGTAACAAGTAGAATAAATTCATTGTTTGATCGTGATGAGTAACTTGATTGTAACAGGTAATTTCACCCTTTCATTGTTATTGGTTATAACCCTCAATATTAATCACAAAAAAAAGTGAGCATGGGCCATGGAGGGTTTACGTTTAAGGGCTTTACGAGAGGTTGGTTTTGAACTTATTGGGCCCTCAACATGGACTTATTTGAGAAGGGTGTTTTGGGTTTATTGGGCCAAAAAGAATTGGATATGGGTTATTTGATTAAAAAGGATGAAATTATCCCATTTTGTAATTCTAACCCTTATTTTTTTTTCAACCCTAAAAATTATCCGTTTTTGCACAAAAATACCCTCATTTTTTTCTTGCAACAAAACTTTTTCTTTCGAACACACATGTTAATAATTGATACATTGAGGGACATTTATGTCAAAAACAAGTTTGTTTTCAAGACAAAAAATATGGAGGTTAAATTTACAAATAGGAGATCTTTTTATCATTTTTAATCAATTAATTTAAGATTTCTATTACATTGGGGCTAGAGGAGCCTAGTTAAGTTTTGGGTTCATTTTGGGCTAATATTCTAAGATTGGTTCAATGAAAAGGGTAATACTGGTATTATAAAAATTTTATTAGACATAAAATAACTTTTTTACATGAGTTAAATAAGGGCTTCAATAAGAAAGAATATTTTTTGGTTTTTTATATTAAACTATTTTCTAAATAATTTTTCTAATAAAATTATTTAAGCACTTAGTAAAAATATTCTCCAACTTCCCTTAGATATGGTACCATATCATAATGCTTTGTGAAAAAATAAAAGAATATTTGTCCAATAGATATTTTGGAAATTTGGATTAAAAAATCAATTCCAAAAAAACAAGAAATAAACAAGTAAATCCAACATTGCTCTAAAATAAGTAACTCTTTCTCAAATATTACGCAATTGCCCAAAAAAAAAAAAAAGACAATTATATTTTAAGGTTAGGTAAAACTGATTATGAGTTGTACAAGAGATTAGGAGTGACAATTGACAACTAAGTCGATTATATTACGGGAAAAAATATAAAATTTATTTGACTCAAAATATGATAAAATAAATATAAATTATTAATTAGAAGAAAAAAATAAATAAATTGTACAATTATGCAAATAAGTGGAGGTGGATTATAGAGCCAAGAGTAAATCAAAGGTCCAAAGCCTATATTGGGCCAACATTTATGCTAAAATTAAAATAAAAAGAAAAAAAATTCTCCCATTGCATCATTTGCTCTAGAGGATCAAGGATAAGGTTTAAGATTGGAGTCAAATATTCATTATTCATTATATTGCTTGCGAGGTTGGACTAGTTGCTCCCTTGACCCACACATTTAACACAAGAATTAAATGAGTTACGTACATGAACAATCATAATTGTCTCAATAGAAAGCGATAAATTGGACCATCAAATTTAACAATTAAGCAATATGATATATGGTAACATAAGACATCCCACAAAATATATGTTGGAAAAAGTCATAAAATAAAAGGATATATATAGATGGATATCAACCAGCTTGCCTCCACCAATCTTGGAAAACCATTTTCTTTCTTTAGAAAATGACAAGTTGTGACAAAATAATGAAGGATTAGGAAGAAATTTGTCCTGCATGGATACCCCTATCAATACGGAAATTTGATTCATTAGAAGTCTCTTTCTATCCTCAACTCTTCCAACTTCAATCTCTTTTCTCAACCACACCTCTTGGTCAACAATCAACTAATTCAACATTTTAGTTGAGAGCAATTTTACATATAAAAGGCAAAATTTTCTCAAAAAAAAAAAAAAACGCGTTTGACAATGATTTTAAAAAGTGTTTATAATATTTTTAATACTTTAAAATATTTATTTTTCAAGTATTAAAAGACTTCTTACAATTACTATCAAATACACTCTTAGTATATTATAATTTTTCTTAGTAATATTAGAAAACAAAATTTTAGAAAGTACCAACTTTTTTACCTATTATGTATGTTAATTTTATCTAATTCTTGTAAAAATTCATCCAAGCCTTCAATCTCTCTAAATGGTGTGTGCATCTATGTATCTAGGTGCAACAAAAATTGATTATGCCTTTAAAACTTTTTTAGGATGAAGAAAATAAGTAGAGATTATACCTTAGATTTGTATGTTCACAAATCTTTTTTCAATCCACGAAGAAGAATATCAAAAAACCCAAAGATCTTCCATTGTCCACCCTATAGAGGGATGATGGTCAGGGTTGTCCCTATTTCTTTCTAAAAGACAATAGAGGCATCACAAGAGTGTCTAACCCTAAACCCTATAGGTGTTTATATAAACCTATATTTGTTGGTTAAGTGACTTGGGCCTTGAGTTACTTAATTTAGCCTATTAGATCCTAATTAATTAATTAATTATATTGGATTCATATTAATTAATTAGTTTAATCTAAAAGGACAATTCATAATATCTAGTACAACCTTAAGTTTTAATCAAAATGCCCATATATACACGTATGAATAAAAATCCAAATATCCCTCGAATTATTATACCACTAAAGAGTCTAAGCCCGAATAGAGACCATTTGGATCCATAGAAAAATATTAACTCCCTCATAAATCTAGAGAGTCAATTGCATTATAATATTATATGAAATTAAATCAAAAAATAAATTGATTAAATTGATCTTCATCACTAACAAGATGGAAGTTATCAACCTCTGAAGGTTACTTTTATCATTCTTGAGTATCAAATTCTCTTATTATATAATAAACTGACATACTCCAACTCATCAAGAGAATATATAAAATTTCATTAAAGAAATTACTATGAAGCCATAGATTTCATAATCACAAGTCTTTATGATCATCTAAGAGGATATACCATCTCAATCCCATAAAATATCATAATATCCATATCAAGAATACTTGTTGTCACATTCCTTAATCAATAATAATCTAATTCGTAGGAAATATATGATCATCTCAAGGTCTCACTTGTAGGCCAAAGCCATTGAAGACCATAACATTGACTCAATATCCTCTTAAGATTAAGAGGTCATATAATATAATAGCTTGATGAAATTATAATTATCTAATAGTTAAGTTTTGTTCAATATGTAACCATATACAATAAAAGTGTGTTTGATGGTTATTTTAAGAAGTGTTTATAGCATTTTTAACACTTAAATTTTTTTATTTTTAAGTATTAAAAAAAATAGAAACACTTTTCAGAATTACTACCAAACACACTCTAATGCACTTACCATAAGAAACATATCTTGATAACCAAGACAAGTCATTAACATTATATGACCTTATATAAATTGCTTAACCGCATAAACCAATTGTGAACAATCTATTAACTTATAAGGAACTAATAATTAGATTTTTTTTATAACTTTTAATGCATCAGTCATGTACTTTTAAAAATAACTTATCCAAACAAATTTTTTTTTTTTATTTGAAAAACTATTTTTAAATTTAATCTGTCAAACACCCTTACTTTTATATGACATTAAAAAATATTTTTTATTCTTTAATTTAAAAATAAATTTTAAATGGGTTGTGATTTGTTTTAGAAAGATGAATGAGATGCATATCTTCTTTCTTATTTTAAAATTTATTTTAATAATAATTTTTTTTAACAACTTTATTTTTAAAAATTTTATCATCAAATATTAAAAACAAAAAATAAAAATAGGGTATTAATATGATTTTCAAAATCTTTTTATATATATATATATAAAAGTATTAGCAAATATACGATTACATTTTAATTTAAAATTTTAAAATTTCTCATTATAGTCATCTTTTTTTTTTTTCAAAAGCCCATTAAAAAAATACAAATAATTAAACTATCATCTACAAAAAATTAAGGAAAAGTAGATTAGTGGCATTGAGGTGATGGTAATCTTAAAAAGTATTTTTTTAAGAAAACAAAAACTACGAGACAAAAATAAAATTAAAAAAATTTAAAGCCTCGTTCCAGAACAGTTTTACACGAGTAAAAGTGGACTTAACAGTAATTTTAACACTTAATTTTTTTATAAAAAAAATTGAACATATCCTAAAATCACTCTTAAATAATTTTTTGAAAAAAATAATCTATTTGGTCGTATAATTACTTTTTAAAAATATTTCTAAAAACAAAAAATTGTTTTTAAGAGTTAGTGTTGAAAACTATTTTTCTTTAAATCTATTATAGTGAAAACATATGATTATTCAAACTATATTGAAATAAAGATCTATAGAAAAAATATTCATATCAAATATTTATTTATTTGACAATCTAATCATGTTTTATTAACACAATATTGTTACTAGCATATTTACACACAAACACAGCAACAATTAAAAAACAAATTCAAGATAAACAATCATGATATTATGTTGAATAAACATTTTTACTTACCTATAAATAATTTAAGCACCTTAATTTATTAGGAAATTATTTTATTAATATAACATTTTAAAATACCAAGATTTTTCTTTTTTAGAATTATTCTTTTTTATTGTAGTAGAAGTAAAAGGTTATTCCAAACGAGAAGCTTGATTATAAAAGAGAAATGCCTACTAATCAATAGTATTATACAAAAGTATGATGTATTCATACACTTCCTTTTACATAAATACCCCTATTATATCAATTATTTTCACTCATATCCTAAGTCGTAACAAGTAGAATAAATTCATTGTTTGATCGTGATGAGTAACTTGATTGTAACAGGTAATTTCACCCTTTCATTGTTATTGGTTATAACCCTCAATATTAATCACAAAAAAAAGTGAGCATGGGCCATGGAGGGTTTACGTTTAAGGGCTTTACGAGAGGTTGGTTTTGAACTTATTGGGCCCTCAACATGGACTTATTTGAGAAGGGTGTTTTGGGTTTATTGGGCCAAAAAGAATTGGATATGGGTTATTTGATTAAAAAGGATGAAATTATCCCATTTTGTAATTCTAACCCTTATTTTTTTTTCAACCCTAAAAATTATCCGTTTTTGCACAAAAATACCCTCATTTTTTTCTTGCAACAAAACTTTTTCTTTCGAACACACATGTTAATAATTGATACATTGAGGGACATTTATGTCAAAAACAAGTTTGTTTTCAAGACAAAAAATATGGAGGTTAAATTTACAAATAGGAGATCTTTTTATCATTTTTAATCAATTAATTTAAGATTTCTATTACATTGGGGCTAGAGGAGCCTAGTTAAGTTTTGGGTTCATTTTGGGCTAATATTCTAAGATTGGTTCAATGAAAAGGGTAATACTGGTATTATAAAAATTTTATTAGACATAAAATAACTTTTTTACATGAGTTAAATAAGGGCTTCAATAAGAAATAATATTTTTTGGTTTTTTATATTAAACTATTTTCTAAATAATTTTTCTAATAAAATTATTTAAGCACCTAGTAAAAATATTCTCCAACTTCCCTTAGATTTGGTAATGAGGTGATGGTAATCTTAAAAAGTATTTTTTGGTAATCTTAAAATATTTTTTTTTTAATTATTTAAAAAAATACAAATAATTAAACTATCATCTACAAAAAATTAAGGAAAAGTAGATTAGTGGCATTGAGGTGATGGTAATCTTAAAAAGTATTTTTTTTTTTCAAATTTGTGATAAGTTTTGAAGAATTAATAGAAAATTATCTTGTTAAAGAAATGGTTTTTGCTTGATACTTCACAATTTGTGATAAATTTTTACTTCACAAACTGTGATAAAATTAAAAATTATTTTTTAAAGTATCAAACAAATCTAATTATTTCTACAATTACGATAAAAAGGTTTTTAAATAATCTTAAGTTGATAAGAGAACGAGAAAAAAAAGGAGGGACAACCTTTAAAACAATCATAAATATCTCAATCAACGTGGACATTTGATTCATTAGAAGTCTTGCTTTCTAATCCTCAACTCTTGAAAATTCAATCTCATTTCTCAACCAGATCTCTAGGTCTACCAAAACTTGACTTTCGAAACCAATAATAATTTAATAAAAACATAGTCTACTTAAAAATATAAAATTAAAAAATCTATTATTTGTTGTTATAGATAGGGCAAGTTGACTCTTTTTACAAGAGTAAACATCTTATGGACCGTATGGCACAAGCAAAACAGTTCCAATAAGTGTTTCCTACTCTTTTATAAAAATATAATTTGATTTGTGAATCATAGGTTGACTTAATGATGATTAATGTTTTTGTTTTATTTTTTTTAAAATATATTTTTTTATTACTTTTGCCACTAATAATACGTAGGGTTATTTGATTAAAATGATTACTAAAAACTCAATTTTGGAAATATAATCCTCCATCCCTTTTTTACCACATTTTAACAAAAATATCCTCATTCTTTTTTTATAAAAATGACTCTTCTTCTAAAAAATTATATGTAAATACTTGAAATAGTTAAGGATATTTATGTCAAAAATAGATTATTCTCCCAGTAAAAATATAGAAGTTAAATTCACAAATATGAGAATTATTTCATCCATTTTAATTAATTAATTCTAATATTTACTCGTTAGGAGTCAAATCAAAGCTTAATTATATCCTAGTGGGTCTAATTTTTTAGTCTAAAATATATTGAGAAGTTAATAATAAAAAAATTTTTAAAAATTTATTTTTCAATTTTTATCATTAAACCTTAAAAACAAACAATAAAAAATAGGGTATTAAATATGATTTTCAAAATTTTTGCATAAATAGAAGCTCTAGCAAACATACACCTAGAGCATGTTTGACAGTTGGTGTTAAAAATGATTTTCTATTCTCCATAATAAAAAAACAAGAAAACATATTTGATAACTAGAAATTATTTTTTTTTCTATTCTTAAGAATAAAAAATATTTTCACTTGTTTTAGGGTTGTTTTAAAAAATAATTATACAAACATGTAAATGATTAAAAATTAAGCATGGGATATGAAAATTATTTTTAAAATATATTAAAAAATATTAAAAACATTTCAAGTTCCCAAATAAACTTTTGATGTACAAAACATCATAAAACAATTTTTAAAATCTATTTTTCAAAACTCTTTTCTAAAATAATTACTAAATAGGTTCTTAAACTTTATTTTAAAAATGAAAAATTCATGTTATATTTATCATTTTTTTATTCAAAATTTAATATTTTTAACAAACTAATGAAAAATGAAAAATTGTTATAATGCCATCCACAAATTTGGTTAGATTAGTGATTAAAGAAAACTAGAAAGAATTATGGTGGCTCCAAATATATATTTGAAATATGACACTAGAAAATAGTTTATTGAGACTTAAGTATGAAGTTTTCTTTTCTACTTTTGGAAGAAACAATTACTTGAATCGTTACATTAAATTTGAGAATGATTTGTCAACTATCAAACATCTTAAAGTATGTATATATGTAAAATATTTTATCCAAAAAAATTGTAAAAATATTTTTTAAAATTCCAAAATAAAAAATAAAAAAATAGAGGGGGTAATGGCCATTGTTACTCATATTTGTTTTATCCTCTTTTAAAAGCAAGAGAGTAGTACAAATAATCGCATAAGAGTATAACACTCAATATATTAAAAGTGCTTAATGGACTTTTATATATAAAAAAAACTATAAGTCTTGTTAATTTAAATTAGTATTTTATTTGGTTTCAAAAATTAGTTCATGGTATAAGCATGAAGTCCTCCAAAAATTCATTTATTAAACTCAAATGAAAAACAATTAGACATTATACCTTTCTCAAACTTGATATAAAATATGATTTATCAATTTAATATTAGAATAAAAAACAAAGACAATTAGGATGAAGCGATTTCATTTTTTATGTACGGAAATCAAAATAAAAAGAAATTCGATATAAATCAAAATCCTAATAAAACAAAATTTAAAATACACTTTCCCCAATTCTTCCGTTCAAAGTCATCCACCTCTCCTCTCCAACTCAGCCTTGACTTGGTCATGTTGCCTTACTGTGGGAGATCCATTTCCTATTGAAATTGAGTGGCTTTGTGGAGATAGGGTTGAGGAATGTTGAGACTTGAGCAGAAAATCTTCATTCCCAATGTCTTGAAGAATGCTTTTTCTTTCTCATAGCAAGAGACCCTAATGTCTTGAAGAGTGCTTTTTCTTTCTTATAGTAAGAGACCCCTATGTCTTGAAGAGTGCTTTTTCTTTCTCATAGTAAGAGACCCTAATGTCTTGAAGAGTGCTTTTTCTTTCTCATTGCTAGATACCCCTAATGCCTTGAAGAGTGCTTTTTTTGTGTTTGCTTTGGTCATGTCCCATGATGTTCATATTGTGAGGAAGGTGGGTTTTGGGTTTGGGGAATTGTTTTGCTTTATAGGCTGTTGGGTTCTTGGATTTTGGAGTTTTTAGTTGAAGATCAATTTTGGAATTGTAGACTATTATTCAACAAAATGGTCTTTTGAGGGACTTTTCCCCTTTCTCTATAATCCTTGACCAGAATGATCTACATAGGTGATGGTCTTGTTGTCCTCGCCCACCCTTTGGATAATTTTCCCTAAAATATATCTATGAACGACTATTATAATTATAACTTAATGTTATAGTTTTTAAATTAAAACTAAAAATACAACTTTTACCTCCATGTTTATGTGTGACCGAGTAAGAGATTTTATTCCCTCTCTTTTGTGACATGGAAATTAAGAGATAAGATACTATCATTTTGAGAAATGTTGCTCTTGAAATCTCAATCTTTGTTTGGACAAATTTTTCTTTTCACTTTATCTATAATTTAAGGTTGGAGCTAAACCTATAAAAATATTTTAAAAATATTTTTAATAGATTGAAAGTTTAATTAAATATAAAATAAAGTAATTTTTCATAAGCTTAAAAATGATGTCTATAAAAAGTAAAGTTAGGTGGTGTTTGTTTTTTGACTCCATTGATATGAATCAATTTAATTAAACTGAAATTATTCATAACAAATTTATTTTAATTATGCTGGTTGATATCAATATGTTACTTTTAATTAATTTAACTTTTTTTTATTCAGTTAAAAAACAAATATCACCTTATTCTTACATGTTAATCTAGTTTTAAAACTAAAAATTTATAGAAACCATATCATCTTATCACCTCTCAATTACTTTGTTAAGAAAATATATTCACACACAAAAATCATAAAAATATGATAAATTAAGATGGAAAATAAGCAATTAAATTTTTTAAAATTTTCATATATTCTCTCTCTCTCTCTTTCTTTCTTTTATTTAGAATCTCTTTCTTTCTTTTATTTAGAAGCTAACGAAGATGAGGTTAAAGCTATAAGTTCAAAACATGACGAAAATTTAATTAAACATAAAATAACTTTTTGAGTAAGCTAAAAATGACTTTTATAACAAGCAAACATATTCTAACTTATGTATTAAGCTCTTAAAAGCTAAGAAGTTTCTTTAGCAAAATTATATGTGAAGACCCATTGGGAATAATTTTTTTTTTGCTTTAATTAGAAATTGAAGCCAAAATCAAAATCATAATTTTGAATTTATTAAATATTAAATAACTTTCTTCACAAGTTAAAATAGAGTTTTTATGAGAATTTTTTTCCTTAATTTTCATATTAAACTTTTTTTTAGATGTAAGTTTTTTTTATTAGAAATAATTTATGACAAAAGATATTAATATGTTTTAAAAATGATTTTTTTTTTATTTCTCAAAATTCAGTCTAAACAATAGGAAAAAAGTTTTAGCTCCTCATGTTATTATTTTTCTAAAAAAAATATATAAAGTCCATAAATAAATAAAAATATCTACTTTATATATAAATAATTTAAAAAAAAACACACAAAAGTGTGTTGCCCCATGTCAGTCAAGTGCTTCCTAGACATATCCGAAGGGCAAAAAAATAATAATAAAATTTATTTGTGGGTTATTGAATGAGGAAAATGATAGAATGGATGGGCAAGGACACTTGGGCATGTGGTCCTCAATTGAATGCATAATTCACTCTTATATAATAATATATATCCCCTATTATTATAACACCAAATTCCACTCCAACCGTCTCTTTCCCACCACCTTTACATGTGGCTTTCACCTTGGAAACTTTGAACACACTAAAATATTAATATAATTTTTGTTTTATTCTCATAGGATGGTGAATGGAGTGGGCATGTCGGCAAAGGGGTTTTTATTTTTATTTTTTTTTTCAAAAAAAAATATATTGATTTTTTTTTCAAAAGAAGTTGTTAATATAATATTTATAGCTTTTAGTTTTTACATTTATTTCTCAAGAGTGAAATGTATGTTTGGAACTGATTTTTTGAACAATTTTTTGTTCTTAAAAAAAAACGCATAATTTAAGAATAAAAAATAGAGTGTTTTTTAGTTATTTTATATTATTTTTTATAATTATTTAAAAAAATAATTATATAAATATGTAGAATAATTAAAAATTGAATACTAGATATAAAATTTATTTTTAAAAAATATTAAAAAATAGGTTAAAAATATTTTAGGTTTTTAAACACACTTTTATTCTACAAAAATAAAATAATAATTTTTAAAAATTGTTTTCAAAAACTATTTTTCAAAATAGTTTAAAAAAACATTTATCAAACAAGCCCTAAAAGTTATCTCCTAATTGATTAAAATTTTGTTTACTTGTTTTAATAATTTTATTAAAAATTTGATAATTTTTTTTAAAAAAGCTTAATATAAAAATAAAAAATATTGCTTTTGTAAATTATGATTTGGCTTTAACTTGAGTTTATAATTATATATGATTAAGTAATGCATGTAGCATCAAGTGCTAGCTTAAGATGATAATGTTATGTTGACTATTTTTCGTTTTTTTTTTCAATCATGCAATAGAGAGATAGTAATGGAAACAATAAAAATGAATTTCCTTTTCTTTTCTCTTTTTCGGACTTTTTCCTTCTTCCAATTATTGTCCACATAGTCAACAAAATGTCCTAGGAAACAACGGAGATAATAATTAAGATCGACAATAGACAGTGTTTTATAAAAATATTTTTTCTAAAATTATTATTAGAAAAATTATAAGGGATTTATCAACACATCTAATGATTTTTTTTTTAAAGTTTTCTTAAAATTTACTAAATATTAATTTAGAAAAAAACACTTTTTGGTAAAAAAGACTTCCTAGAATCTATGACAAAAAGACATTAAATTATTGTCATGATGCATTATCCAAATTATATCTTAAGATTTAAAAAATAAATATAAAAAAGAAGATTATTTGAAATTTAAAAATGATTAGGAAAAACTTTTGATTATAGGAGGAATCAATTTTGAACTTCTTTCCTGTTGAAATTACTTGTCATATTATTTATTTTAATTATCAACTAATTTTCGTCAAAATCTATGTAATTAATGTTTGACTAATCACAGTACAAATATAAGCATTTCCACCATAATTATTGCCTTTTCCTAGTACAAAACCCATTATTAATTTTAATTTTTAATTTTCCCAATAATTAAAGACAAGAAAAAAAAGAAGAAAAAAGTCACGTAGCCCAAACGAAAGCAAAACACATGCTTGCATGCAAAAAGTCAAGGCCTCTCCTCTCACAACGCCGTTTTTACAGATCCAAAACCAACAACATGGTTCATCCCAAAAAGAAAAAAGGAAAATAAAAAAAAGAAAAAAAATTTAATAATTATTATTATTTTTCAATCTCCATTTCTCTCGTAGCTACTGTTCCCATGTGCTCTCTCCTCTTCGTCTTCGTCTTCGTCGTCTTCTTCTTCAATTCTCACTCTTCACTTTCTCACTCTTCTTCTTCTATATATATTTCTTCAGATTACAACTTCTTTGCTGATACAGTGAAGGGATTTGAGAGGAAATAGATAGTGGGATTGTTAACAATGGAGAAGTATGAAATGGTGAAGGATCTTGGATCTGGCAACTTTGGTGTTGCCAGGTTGATGAGGGTCAAGGAGACCAAAGAGCTTGTTGCCATGAAATTCATTGAGCGTGGCCACAAGGTATTCTTGGCTACCTAGAAAACCAAGCAAATTGGAAATCTAGTTTTTGTTTGTATGTTTGATCTGGGATGTTGTGGGAAACGAAATGGGTATTGGGCAATTTTTTTTTTCTTTTCTCTCTCTTTTTGTTATCTCCTTTGGTTCCCAGAAAATCAATCATGGAAATCTTTTTCTTTTTTTTCATTTGCTGTTTGATTGATATATATGGGAAGTTGTAGGAACAGAAATGGGTATTGGAAAAAAAAAAAAAAAAGCAGTTTTTGTTTCTTTTCTGCATTTTCTCGGCAACCAAACAGGGACCGATTGAAAAATTCTTTTTTGGTTTATTTATTTGTTTCATTATTTGCTGGGAAGTTGCGGGGAAAGAATGGGTATCGAAAAAAAAAAAACGGGTAGTTTTATTTCTTTTTCGACATTTTCTCGAGAACCAAACGGGAAGTGAAATGGCACTTTCTCCGGTTCCGGTTATTATTACTTCTTTTGGTTGCCTATGAATGAATAGAAATTAAGAGAACTTTTGGTATCTTTCGCTGTGGGCAATTCAGCCCCGAGCTCTAAAGAGATTTGGAGTTGTTGGTTTGATTTCCCGCGGAAACCAAACAGAGTTTAAATGATTGGTAATTGCCTCTAAAATCTTGAGTCCTAATTGCTGTTAATTAATTGCAGATAGATGAAAATGTGGCCAGAGAGATTATAAATCATAGATCGCTTCGGCACCCGAATATAATCAGGTTCAAGGAGGTAAGTACCGTTCCTGTCCGTTTGGATTGAATGAAAATTTTCCCTATGCGGAAATTTTCCACCCAACTTCAGTACAAAGTGCCATTCTGATCAATGGGAAATTCTATTTCTGGGAAATTTGGCCCAGGAAGAAGGATTCCACTAAGCTGACTTTCACTATAAAATGCCATTGAGTTTGTGGGGAAGCTCTTTTTCCTGGAAAATCTTTACAGGAGCTTTTTCTGTGAAAGCAAACAAATTTGGAATGCTTCTGACTTCGAATTCGCAGGTGGTTCTGACTCCCACTCATTTGGGTATTGTGATGGAGTACGCTGCTGGTGGTGAGCTCTTCGAGCGAATCTGCAATGCCGGTAGATTCAGTGAAGATGAGGTTCTTTTGATTTCTCTAACCCTGAATCATTCCCTCTATATGTATATCATTTCACAGTAGCTAATATGTTATTTTTCCTTTATGATCTGTTTGGTTACTGAGAAACTCTAGGAAAAGAAATGAAATTTTGGAATCTTATAAAGCAAAAAATTCCAAGATTTCTCCTCTGCTTTTCCTACAATTTCTCAGTAAACAAACGGGGATTTTATTGTTTCAGGCTAGATATTTCTTCCAGCAGCTGATTTCAGGTGTCAGTTACTGCCATTCAATGGTAATATCAAGCCCAAAATCACAATCAGAGATTCTGTCTCTCCCTCTTTAGATTTACAAATTTGTTCCACTTTTTATTGTGCTTCTGCAGCAAATTTGTCATAGAGATTTGAAGCTGGAAAATACGCTTTTGGATGGAAGCCCTGCACCACGCTTGAAAATCTGTGATTTTGGTTACTCTAAGGTGCAGGAATTAAATGGCTTAATCAGTTATTCATTTTTTTGGCTTGATGGTATACTGATGTTTTTTCTTTTTCATTTATTTGTTTGCAGTCATCTCTGCTGCACTCAAGGCCCAAATCAACGGTAGGAACGCCAGCATATATAGCACCTGAAGTTCTTTCTAGGCGAGAATATGATGGCAAGGTAATTCTCTAATTTTACTTCTTTGCTTGGATAAACCCTGAAAATCCAATCCACAATGGTACACATATCATAGTTACTACAACACTTATCAGCACGGTGAAACCGTTTAATATACTACAACAAAGTGAGGAGGGAAGGTGATAACTGGGACAAATAAGAATGCATTTTTATAATACATGAGAGCATCTCTATTGGCGTTATTTGGATTTTGGTCATTTTCAAGAGTTAGGCACACCTTCTTTTTTGGTGGAGGAGATGGTGCATATTGCACCTGTCATCTCAAATGGATTTCTTTATGGCCCCAGGAGGAGAGGATTAGCTTGAATGCATAGTGTGTTGCTCCTCTATTTTTTTATTTTTCCTTTTAACTCTTCTCACATGCAGATTGGCAGGCACATGTTAGTATATCATTTTGTTAATCTGAAATATTTTGGGGATTACATCGTTTTTGAACCATGTAAATTGATGACCAATAGGACATTTGTTGGGACCACTTATTCTTTAGTGGTTGTTGATGAGCTGAGCTTTGTCTCCTTGGCTTTGGATTTTTTCAAGTGAACTAACTTTGTACTTGGGATGACCCAGCCTAAATCATATGCAATATAATTCCAAAAATTTGTTTGGCACCTGGATTCTTGACCAGCCTTGAAGGATTGAACAGTCTGTCTTAGAAGTTATCTTTGGATAAGCAAAATCATATTTTTCAGAAAATCATAGTTATCTTGATCATCTTCATAGTGGGTCATATTTAATCATTTCCAAACTGAACCAGAAATTTAAATACATGAAGCATCCGTAGTATGTGTTCTTATCTTTTGGAGACCAAAGAAAGCAGGCTTTGCTCTTTTTCTTTTAGAATTCCACCATCAATGGGGATTTTAAATTGATCTTTACTCCATGCATATTTTGGATTTCAGTTACTGTAAAAGCTAGCTTCCTAGGTACATTTAGCTTATTACAGCTTAATTATATATTTTGCATTTATTCAATCGACCTGATTCTGTCCAATAAGTTCCCAGAACTATTGTATATCTAGTACTCAATTTCCAACAAATATTTCTTCGTCATTCTGGGCGCAGTGGACATTGCCCCATCCTGCATCATCCATGTTTATGTATTGTGTCATTTTTATGTTTCTTAGCACATATAAGATCAAACCATTGAAGAGTTAAATGATTGTAATTGAAGCTAAAATGAACTGTGTTGTCTAAATTATATTCTAACAATTTATTAACCATTAAAAGCTTTTCGGTATAGTTGGCAGATGTATGGTCTTGTGGAGTGACTCTCTATGTTATGCTGGTGGGAGCATACCCTTTTGAAGACCCGGATGACCCCAAAAACTTTAGAAAAACGATTGGGGTAATTGTCCTTTATCTCGTCTTTTTTTCCAAAATAATCCATAAACTCTATTTTCGTAATCATTTATTTGCTTTTATGATCATTCTTCTGCAGCGAATCATGGCTGTTCAATACAAAATTCCAGAATATGTTCACATATCTCAAGATTGCAAACAGCTTCTTTCCCGCATTTTTGTTGCAAATTCCTCCAGGGTATGCACCATTCTTGAGTTATTATTATTATTATTTAGATTGCTGCACTCTGTCCAGATCAATTGCTATAATCTGGCCAAATTATGAGAAGTTGCTCCAATTTTTTGGGTCTCTTTTCCAAATTTTAGATTTCCCTTCTTTTTCACTCTTCATATCTTCCTTCGTGGAGAGAGCTAACAAGTCTAGTTATATATTATGTAGAAGCCTTAATGACTGAGATATTGGCAATTTAAATCATATGATCTGAGTTGGGTTTCTCAAAATGACGTTGATATAATTGGTGGTAATTGCATAAACCATCTCTTGAAGTCCTTCATGAGGAATATAAATTAAAAAAATAAATAAATGAGAGAAGCAATGTTCATGTCTACTTGGTATGCTGTCCAAAAATGAGTTGCAGCAAATGAAAAAGAATGGCAGAAACTATAAAATTCAAACCTGAGTGGATATTCCCTTGACGGTGAAAAGAACATAACTGTGTCTCAAGATAGAACTATCTGCTTACAGTTTGAAATTTGCCCATGTCTGGCCTCTTAATCCTATCACATTTTGTTACTTAAGCAATTCATTTCAAGCTATTGCATTCACTGGTAGAGCTAGGACATTGCCAATAAATTTTCACTTTCCCAGTCATCAGAAAGCACTTTTAATTCTGGAGTTCCATTAAAATTTTATCCAAATAAGGCTGTCTAAATTACTCCTCTCCTTTGGTTCTACAAGCTTGGATGAGTCTTCTCTTTCCATCTTCCCTTTCTATTCTCTCCACTTTTGTTTTATGTTTAGAATGTTAGGATGAAAGATATTCTCAACAATGCATTGTACTATAAACTGAGATTTCGCATACACTCAAGTTAATGAGAATACAAAGCAGAGAGAAGCCAAACAACTTTCTACTAGGGGTCTGTTTAGAATAATGTTTGATTTTTGGATTTAGTAGTAGAAGAATAGAAGTAGTATGATGTCTAGAAACTGTATTTTAAAAATACTTTTATTAAAAATACGGATAATTTTGACGTTAAAAAAAAAAATTAATCAAATAAAAATCTACTTTACTTCCTATATCGCATTTGAGGAAAAACATAGGTATTCCTACTTCGTCAAAATGCAGATAGACATTGAGATTCAAATGCTGCTACTGAGAAGCTCTCCAAAATAAGATTTATGTACTCTTAGGTGGTGTTTGTTTTTTTACTTAATTCTAAATAGAACATTAATACTTAATAGTGTTAGATATTAGGTTGTTTGTTTTTGTAGTATTTTATTTCTATTAAGTATTAAAAAGTAAAAAAAATCAATATATTATTTTTTCTATTTAGAAAAAGCTATATATTTTGGTTTTTTCTATTTAGTAAAAAGTTTATAATAAGTCATGAAAAAGTAGAAAAACAAACAACCTAAATTCTAAAACTAAATTGCTTTTAGCAAAAAGCCAAAAAAACAAACACCACCTTATTCTTCACTATGAGCTATTCTACCAAACTCCTTGAGTGAACACTATTTCTGTATCTACATATTTTACTATTTTGCTTATCAGAGACTCTTGTTAGTATGATACTTTAACTCCTGCATATATTAAAATGGGAGTTTATTGAATTTTGAGATTGTAATATGTATTACTTGTTTCAAACTTTTGGATACATCAGTTTAGGCTCCATTGAGGTAAAGGAGATTTTCATTTACTATGTTCACTTGGCATTGTTGCAGAGAATTACAATTAAAGAAATCAAGAACCACCCCTGGTTCTTAAAAAACTTGCCAAGGGAGCTAACAGAGTCTACTCAAGCCAACTATTACCAAAGAGACAACTTGAGCTTCTCTCTTCAAAGTGTTGAGGAGATAATGAAAATTGTGGGGGAGGCGAGAATTCGTTGTCCATCATCTAGGTCCATTGGGGGCTTTGGGTGGGGAGCAGAAGAGGGTAAAGGCGGTGAGGACGATCTAGACGTAGAGGAGGAAGAAATAGAAGAAGAAGACGAGTACGACAAGAGGGTTAGGGAAGTCCATGCAAGCGGAGAATTTCACGTTAGTTAAGCAGTGTATTCCACCTCTAATAAGGTATTAGATGAACAAAATTTTCATTTTTGTGATGTTAGAATCATTATATTTGTGTGTACAAATGGTAATTATCTACTCCTTGAAACTCATCAGATTATAGCGAATTCTAATATCTGAACTAAAATACTGTTGTATGTTCTTCTAACTTATTCAGCTGGTGGACATGTAATCTATTTATTCCTCTTTGGATCAAATGTATGAGAAGATGGTTGTCTTGTTACTGGCACTCTGGCTTCTTGACAGTTATTCCATATTTAACTTAGAAAATGAGTCAACAATGTTTATCAAGCTTATATATGACTTGTTTGAATGGTGGGTATGTGATCTATCTTTCCTCACACCCTGGTTCAGTCACATGAGTAGATGGTTGTCTTATTACTTGCCTTACTTGCCTTACTTGCACCTCTTGATGCTAATTTGATAATAAATACTTGTTTGGGTGGTGGTGGGCATGTAATGTATCTTCTCTCACTCTCTGTTTTAGTTCATGAGATGATGGTTTGTCTAGTATGAATGTATGAAAGTTAGTCCATGATTAAATTATTGGAAACTGATCCAACAATGTAAATCAAGTCAATATATAGTTGTTTATGAGAAACAGGAAGAAGAGGTTCGAAATCAAAACCCTATAAACAAAGCTCTCATGCATATTAAATTATCAATCATCAATTATTCTCAACACTAAAACCTTTTGAAAAATGAATTGATGATGAGATATTACATAAGCCTATGTTTTGATACAAGGGAACAAGGAGTACGAATGATTATTTTGCTTTTATTCCTATTTCTCTTTCAATATGAATAAATTTGATGATTCTAATTCTTGTGTTTGGGTGCACTAGGCATGTAAGATTATTATGATTATTTATTTTTGTTTCAATATTAGGTAATAATGAGAATGGGAATGAAAAAAGAAATAAATTAACAATAATATCTTTAAAATAATTTTTTATTTCATTTAAAAAAATCTAAAATTAAATAGTTTAAAAAGCTTTTTTATTTTTATTTAAAAGAAAGACATCTTTGAGAGTGTTTTTTTGTTAAATAATAAAAGTTTCTTTCAATATGTAATTTAAAAATTTATATGTATATAACGATACTTAATTGTTCTTCTCCATAAACAAATTTTAAATATAAAGTGAAATAAAGAATTGGTTTTAGAGAATATGTACAAGTTTGAATATAAACAAGATGACTTTCTTCTTTCATCTTCTCTCCATCCTAATACCAATACAAAAAATTTCAAATATTTTCTTTGAATTATTTATATTTTTCTGATTTTTTAAATTTTTATAAATTTATTTATTAAACAAATAATTTTAAATTATTATTATTATTTATTTCTTTGACATAATAAATCAACTATTATGAGAATGTTAATATCCATATATTTATAATATTTATAAAAAATATAATTTATGATTTTTTTTATAATACTACTATTTATATTTAATCATAAACTATTTATTTTTAATTTTTTTTATAATTAAAAAAATTATTTTTAATTTTAAAAAGACTTGAATTAAATTTATTTTATATTATATAAATTAGAACATATTGATTTAACCCAATAAGCCGGACCACCACCCAATTCAATTTATAATTTTTTTTATAGAAAAATTATTTTTTAGAATAACTTATTCAACCAAGTTTTTGGTTTTTTATTTTCTAAAAAGCTTTTTCAAAAACAACTTGCAACAAGGGAATCATAATATCTCTATGAATTGAAATCCTACTTATAAAAAAGATTTTATTTCTATTTGAATCATTTTTTTTATTCTATTCCTATTATTTTAGTTATCCAGACATGAAAATAGATGAGAACAGGAATGGTATGTCCACTCTCACTCTTCATTCCCCACTTATCAAATCCGGCCTAAAGGCGTGTCCAGTACGAGGAAAGAGGAATAGGAGAGGTATGGAAATGAAGATGACTCATAATTGCATATATAAGAAAGGAATTAAAATTCTTACTAGAGTGAGACTTGGTTTTTATGAAAATGAGTTTTTGATTCATTTTCTCATTCTAATTGTAATCAAAACACTTCTTTGTGCCCATGTGTTATGGGTGACAAGGGAGTGGGATATGGGGGATTCTGAATACCATTTGAAGGAGTATGGAAGCAACGTGGCTTTGTAGTGGGCACTGCAGTTGCTGGTGACCTTTCCCAATCCTTTGCCCTTAGCCTTCTATGGAAGGAGGCCGGATACCCATTAACCACTATGACCTTTTTCAGATGGTTGTTTGAATTCTTTGCAACTACTGATCACTTGGCTTCATCACTGCAGATAGGTAGTGAACTGGTAGTACCCCTACTTCCAATGAATTGCCTCTTAACCATTTATTTGATCGGTTCATTGGTGTAGCCGTAAACTTTCAGTGAAATATTTCCTTGAAAAACCCAATATAAAAAAGTAAGGTTTTATTCAATATGGGAAAGTTTTTAAATTTTGAAAATAGCTTCAATTTGTAACGGAATAACTAGAAAGGTCTTTTAGGTAAAGCTACATTGAATTGCCATGGCGACTAGTTTAATTGGATAGAGATACACTAGAGTCATCTAATTAAGAAGATCTCACTCCGTCCCTTCTTTCTTCTCTAGATTTTGAATTGATCGAGAAACACTCTTCTTCGGATGTGATCAACCTAGGCGTCATGTTCCTGCTATGGATCAAAGAGACAAAAGGATGAAAAAGGGATAGGGTTGTTTAGGCCAGCCCCTCTTCGGCCTTTTGGTGGACTGGTTATGGGAATGTGATGAAGAGGATGTCGGTTATGTAATGCTGTTATGACATGGTTATGGTGTTATTTTGATGAATCAATCATTATGTAGTAGTTATTGGGGAGGTTGCATCCATTATGTAGTTAATGCTGGGATTGTTCTTCAAGCAAGAGATGTATCTTACAAGTAGTGATCGACTCTTGTGTAAGGACGTCCCATGTTGTGATGTGATGATGATAATAGTCTAGCCATATTCATTGTGCTGCAACATGGTCGACCTTAATTGCATTGTGGCGGATGGCGTGTGGTTGTAGTGTGTTGCTCCTATTGGCTTGACATGTGGTAGGGATCTATGAATCCCTATATCTTCCTCCCATTTTCTAGGTCATTTTGATGAAATGAGTAGGAAAACCAAAGTGGTGGTAGTGCGTTTTATAAGGTGAGGAGTTTTTTCGCCTCTTAAAGGTGTAAGTGAAACCATAGTTTTAAAAGGTTCAAGGCGCACCAAGGCGCAAAGTAGTCCTGGAGCTTGAGGCGCAACACGTACCTAAAGCGCAGACTTTAGTGAAGTGAGGCGCATCCTAATTTACATATATATTTTTATATAATATAATCAAATTTAACAATTATTTATTTGTCATAAATACATAAATCATCAAATATAATCCAAAACTTCAATTTAATCAACAAAAACATAAAAATAAAGAACTCCAAGCATAAAAACAAATCCAAATCCATATTGCTAATAGCTTAATACATATCCAAATCCAAAGTTTCCAAGCCAAAACATGAAATTTGTTCATAATTCAAAAACATCATTAAAAAAAACACTTAAGTAACAAATTTGTCCACAACAAACAATCATCACTCGTCCTCTAAATCAACAAAATCATCATCATCATCATTTTCATCATCACATTTATAGCCTTCTCCATCTTCTTCATCTACTGAATCAACCATGTCTCCATCTTCATCTTCATCTATTAGTGAATGAGAAGGCAAAGTTGTAGAACTTTAAGCTATCCCCCTCATTGGTGGTATTATGTTTGAGCTTGCTCTAGCTCTAGCTCTAGTTCTAGTATCAAATCTGGCCTCCTCAGCTCCAATAGCTCTAGCAATATCACCTCATGTCAAATTATTATCATCAAATACACAATCATCTTGTGCACCTTCATGAGAATCCTCATCTTTCATTCTTCCTATTAACCATTCATTGCTATCATTTATATCTTTCAAAGAAATTGGGTCAATGGTGTTACGTTCATTACATCTTCTCTTCAAGGCTCGATTATACTTAATGTATACCAAATCATTCAAGCGTTGATGGTCTAACCTATTTCTCCTCTTGTTATGAATCTGCAAAAATTCATAAGCTCATAAATATATTTTAAAGTTTTAACTTTTAAGTTACATTCAAGACTCTATTAGACTATTCCTTGTAATTATTTTTGTCACTTACATTTTCAAAGATACTCCAATTTTGTTCACAACCTAATGCACTGCATGTTAAGTTGAGGACTTTCATTGCAAACCTTTGCAAATTTGGAGCTGAAGCTTCATATGCAGCCCACCATTCAGCTGTAGTATAGATATTAACAATTTAGTGAAATAATTCACCTATTTTAGCAAAAATACAATCTAATAATTTAAATAAACAAAACTAAATAACTAACCTGGTGCTCTAGTCTTCCTTGTCCTAATAGCTAACTCATTCCCAAATAGTCCTTGGGCATTTGTGTACAAACTCACTTCGACCACAACTTTTTCTTGCTTAGTAGGGTCTCTTGTTAGCCTTAAGATGCATTTATACAAATCACTCATAATCTTTGCATCATGTTCTATTTTTGGTTTATCATAGAAGAATTTCGTGTTCAAAAAGTACCCTGCTGCATGCAAAAGCCGATAAAGCTGAATTTCCCACCTCTTATCAATGATGTTGAAGATTTTTTTATACTTCTCTTCATTTCCATTAAAACTTCTCACAATTGTATCCTTAGCTCTATTCATGGCCTCATAGATGTATCCCATAGGATTTTTTTTTTCACCATCAACTAAACGAAGCACACAAACTAGGGAATCCGAAATCTTTAAGAAAAACACAATAGTGTTCCAAAATGAAGGCATTAGAACTATGTTGGCTATAGTTTTCCCCTTATGCTCTTTTGCCCATTTACTATCTAACCAATCTGAGCTTGTAAACATCTTTCTCAAGTTGTTTTTTTGTTCATGCAATCGTGATAATGTGATGAAAGCAATTGCAAACCAAGTCTTAACAGGCCTAAGCAATTCCCTTTCTCTAGTAAACCGCCTCATCATGTTGAATAGCCCTAAGCGATTATAAATATACCCATTTAGTGATATAGCCCTCTCCAATGTCCTCTTGATGTTTGGTAGCTTTCTAATATCTTCCAACATCAAGTCAAGGCAATGTGCAACACATGGTGTCCAATACAAATGTGAACGCTTTAATTCTAACAACCTCCCTATATGATATTGTAGATAATAAATTTACATAAGTTATCAAGATAAATAATTCAAAATTTAAAAGTAAATAAAAATTCAAGAAATAGTATTTATTACTTGTCATCACAAAACTTGAGTGATTATCTGTTATAACTTTAGTAATGGTTTGAACCTACATGTGAGATCCTAAAGTAATTATATATTCCTCATGAATTGAGTCACTATTGATGAAAGTCGGTAGCAACAAGTATTCTCAACAAAGGCACCTGATATCTCATGGACTTTGAGACAATGTGTTCCCTTAGGTGATCTTAAGAACATGTAATTATGAAATCTATTGTCACAATAATTCCTTAAGTGGAATTTGACATATGCTCTTATGAGATAGGACATGTTAGTTGATCACAAAATATGAAAATAACTCAAGGATGGTGGAGGTAATCTTGAGAGGTTAATAACTTTTACTTTATTAGATTACAAATACTAGTTCATAAGGAGATTGAATACAGTGGATAACATGTCTAAAACCCAAGTATTTTGTATCTCATTGTAATATATATACATACAATAGATGTTAAGTCAACTTCAGAATTGGATTTTGAGAGAGTCAATATTATCCTATGGGTCCCAATAGTCCCTACTCGAGCTCATATACTTTAATGACATGATTTATGAGGGTTAGATTGGTTCTTGGTTCACTTACGTGTGTAAGGGCATTTTGACAAATACATAAGGTTAGACAAAAGTAAGTGAATGATAATCCTAGATTGAGTTAATTGATTAATTAAAGTCTTCTTGGGTTAATTAATTAATTAATTAAGAACTTTTTTTTGGTAGATTACTCAAAGAGGGTACAAGTCACTTAAGCCCATGGAAAGCTATAAATACAATACCCCTTTAGGAGTTATGGCTTTAGATTTTTTTTTTTTTTGTCATTCTCCTATATGTCTAGAGATAGAACCCTAGCCTCCAACCTCTAGAGATTTCCACCATTAGAGCGCTAAGACTCAAGGATGGGTGGAACACTTATTGTGAGATCTGTAATGGCTATTATCACATTCTTCACCTCGAAGAATCAATATGGAAACATCAAGACCTTGGTAAGCACTTCTAATCTATAAATCTAGATCCTAAAATTGTTCTAAATGTCATTTTGCTTCCATTGCTAAGATCTAAGGGGATTAACAAGGGTGGTCCTTGATGATAAGTGTTTAACCACAATTTTATATTGCATTTATTTTTTATTTTTTATTTGTCAAGAAAAACCCCAATTCAAGATCTTAGACCTCCCTAGTGTGGTTAGAAAAGCAACTCAAAAAGAATATCTCAATCAATGGTGATGTCTATCCTAATTAGTATTAAAACTCCCTTCCCTATATTTTGCTTTTCAATAAATAGAAGAAAATAAAGAACTACAAGAGTAAAGATTTAAGAGTATGGACAAAGTGTCCTGATCCTACAAATATATAAAGGATAGTTTGGTTCACAAAACACTAGAGGAAAAAATATAGAAAGAAAAAGTAGAAGAAAAAAAAAGTTAAAAAAAAAATTAAAATGAGATTTCGAATTAATAAATTATTTTTTATATAATACTTCAAACTCATTTCACTTATTTTTCTTTTCTATTAAAGATTAAATAGTTTTATTTCTAATTAATTCTAATTATATTTAATTATCTTTTGTACTTTCTATAATGAAACTAAACATGAAAGAAATTATTTTCTTAAGCCCTTTTTTTTTTTTTAATACTTTCTAAAAACCAAATATAACCAAGAAAAATTCATAGTTTGCTTGTCAAGAAATAAAAGAAAGATTTTTTTTTTTTTTCAAAAAATGAAGAGCATGAAAAGGGTGTCAGGATCTTAGAAAAATGATCCAAAATAATAAAAAATAAAAAAATAAAAATTGAAACATTACAAACGAAATATCCAATAAATCTGGATCCAAAATGTTTGATTGCTAAAATGGAAGCAGGGGAAAAAAATTCAGGTTCCCAGAAAATTAGGCAAAAAAAAAAAAAAAAAACAAAACTCTTGATTCCAAAGTATTTGAAGAAAAAAATTTAAAAGCCCAAAAAAGAGGCTTTTTGTTGCCAATAAAATGATTTAATCATTACAAATGAGTGAACGATGAATCTTAATTCCGGCATGTTTGACTGCGAAGGAATCTGGGGGGTAGGGGGAATCAAAAGGCCAACTTAGATTCCAAGAAAATTAGGGGAAACAAGGAAAGAAAAAAACACTCTTGATTCCAAAGTCACTGTTAAGAGAAGATAATGAAAAATGAAGTACACAACGCCAATGTCCAAGCATGAGAAAACCGGTAAATTTAAGAACCCCTAAAAAGATGTTTGTTTGCTAGGAAAATAGAAAAGCAAATGCTCCAATGTCAAGTATAAGAAGACTATGGTAAACTTAAGAAGGCGTTTGGTTGCTAAGAAAATAGAAAACAAAACACACCAATGTCGAAATGCACAAAACACAGTGAAGTATTGGATAGTAAAGAAAAGAAGAATTGAAGAAACGATAGGTTTAAGATAGAGCTAATGTCTTTTGTCCTTACATTGGATGAGTAAAGATCATATCGAACCAGAGACTCGTAAAATATATATAATACATATATTTTCTTTCCAAACAAACACCAACTCAGCCCATGTGAGTATGGCCGTATGCCTCGACATTTCCTTCTACAGATGTACAGGAAATTGCTAGTCGTGTGAGTGAAAACATCTTATTATGAAAAGAAACTAGGAAAAGGATAGAAATTTACATTTCATTAATATGTTTGTGTGGAAAATTCGGTAACTCATTCAACGAAACAAGGGCAGTATGCCCCACTGGTGCAGAAACCCCTCTCCAGTGGTCACTTCTAGTACCAATAAGACGAGCACAGCCAGCATAGCTGCTCTTCCATTCCATGTTTCGGCACTTTTTGTCCAACCCCATTGCCAAACCGTCACAGGTGCTGGTAGCTCCCTGCGCTGTGAATCATACACTGCCAATAGCTCTTCCACACTGCCCAGTGGAACAAGAGACTGCAGAAGAAAAATCCATAAGCTTTCATATACTGGGCCACAAAGTAGGCGAAGAAATCATAAAAGATACTACTATATTCTTTTAGTATATAAAATCATAGGGTAAGCACAAGATGGGCACAGCTAATTTTTAAATAAGAAACAAAGAATATTACAGTACAACTATTTTCTTTCAGTATACAAAATCATAGGGTAAGCACGAAATGAACACAAACTACTTTTTCAGTAAGGAACAAAACACAAGTAACAATACGAGTATTTTCTTTCGGTATACGAAATGGGCATGGGCACCAACATTTTTTTTTTCTTTTTTGATAAACAAAGAAAATGACTAACAGCTATTTTCTTTTAGAGTACAAAATCACAGAAGAGCATAGTTTTAAAGAAAAAACAATGATAGGAGAATAGTGAGACAAGCTGTCTGTACAATACAATCATCTATAGTGCATTTGCCAAAACTTTGGAATGTCTCAAGAAAATTTATTAAGTTATGCAATTACCAACATAGAAATCTTAGATAGAGGACTCAAAACTTCAGTGTGGATGGGCTTCCTATTCATTTAAGTACAACATTTTGATATGATTTGCTCTAATTTTAAGTTGTTTCTGTGCATTTAGATCTCTAAAATAAAGCAGGAGAAGAGATGTGGAGGGAACTCGATTGCATTGAATTCTCTCTCCACTTACAGCAAAACTCTCTCCTTGTATATAATATGTAATTGACATATTGTACAATTTCCAAGATGAAATAAAAAAAATATATTCAAAATTTGCATATAGTATCAAAGCCTCATTTAGCAGGAGGTCACGAGTTTGAATCTCGCCACAAGTTTCTTTTCCCACTTTATTAAGCCCACATGCAAGTCAAAAGCAGACTATCCTTACTTGTTTCCCTACAAGCTTGTCTATCTCTCAATGTGTGGGTATGGAGATGCACATGAGAGGGAGAATGTTAGAGACCATGATATATATTGTGGACCCAATTCCTAGTAGCTTAAGCCTTTAGAAAAATTAGTTACTCAACATACGGTTGTAATCCCCCTTCAATAAAATCATGGCCACGCCAAAGCTCATGGATGCCATATTCCTAATACTAGTATGTTGAACCCAGCATGGTTTAGTAGCTTTAGAAAGGCATTCACATCCTTCAATGACTGGGTACAAATAGGTGTACAGTTCAGGTACAAATCGTAGTACAGTTCCAGTCTAAGGGAAAAGTGGTAAACCATGACAAGGTTCACATAATTTGTGGGATGCTATTCATTAGATCTCTTCTTTCAAGAGATGAACACACTAATAGTAGTCCAAAATCATGAGGAAATTCATATTACCTGTAGTCTTTGTTTCAATGCTACCAAACCGAAGGCCATTTTGAATCTCTGAATCCTCACACATAATCACAATAAGGCAATACAGCAACACACTAATTTTCCTTTTTGCATGACTAGTGAAGTTCCAGGCTCTAGACTATCCAACTTTACCAAAGTTCAAAACTACTGAAGTTTTGAAAAACATGAACAAAATGGTCAAAGTTACATAAAACAAATGGAAGTAATTCAAAAATGAAAAATATAGAAAAAAACAAAATACAAATGGCCTATTCATAGACATAGATTCTTAGCCCATTAAATAAAATGAATCTTCAGCACACTTTAAGGCCATGTTTGGTACATGGGGATAAGGAATGGAATGAATATTTTCTTTTCAATCTTGTTCCTCCTTGAATAGGAATGAGATTGGTGATTCCAATTCTAAAATTTGGATGTTGTTTTCAATTTCAATGTTACAAAAATTATTAAAAAAAAGAAAAAAAAAACTCACACCATGCATAGTTTAAAGTAATTTTTTATTTTCATTTAAAAAAAAAAATATTTGAGAGTGTTTTTTGCTAAATAATAAAAAACTATTTTGATGTGATTTAAAAACAAATTTGTTTTTAAAGATTTATATCCTATTTGATTGTTGTTCTCAGAAAACAATTTTTAAAAACAAAGTATTAAGTTTAAAAAATTTTTAAAATAATTTGAAACTCAAAAATATACATAATGACTACAAAAATTAATAGACACAATTAGTGTTTTAAATTCTTTAATGAATCTTCTAATTTTTTAGAATAATTTGAAATTCAAAAAATTGGTCAACTAATTATAGATTAAATACAAAAATTTTAGAGATTAAATAAAAAACTTTAGAATATCATGTCCTTAATTGAGTACCAAAGGTATGCATGCAATGAAAATTTTGACTCATTTATACCTTAAAAAATTAAGCTTTGCTTGTTTTTAAATCCATTTAAAATAAAATAGTATTAGCAATAATTAATTTTAATTTATTATTATTTATTTTAAAACAAAATAAATCAATTATGCTTTAGTAAGATGTTAATATCCATATTTTTTTTATATTTACAAAAAAAATATAATTTTTGATTTTATTATAATATTAATATTCATATTTTATTAAAAACTATTTATTTTTTTAATTTATTTATAATTATAAAATTATTTTTATTTTTAATAAGACTTGAAATAAATTTAGTTTATATTACATAAATGGCATTTGCAATTTTTTTTTTCTTTTTTACAAAATCTAAATAAAAATATTTTTAAAAATAATTTATCCAAAAAAGTTTTTGATTTTTTAATTTTTGAAAATTATTTTTAAAAATAACTTGCACTAGGAAATCAAAATACCTCCTACTAGAGGATGAATTTAAATTCCACTTATAAGTGAAATTTCATTTTGTTTGGAATCATTCTTGATTTCATTCCCGTCTTTACTTGACTTATCCAAACATGGGAATGGATGAGAAAATGAATGAGATATCCATTCTCACTCCCTATTCATGCGTATGAAACATGACCTAAGGGTAATAAGCATATGTTGCTTTACTAGATTTTGGATAGAGAATAGAAAGCCATTTCTCCAAAAGAACCCAAACCCGGCTATCAAACTGATGTTTCAAATTATTTGAAATTTGTGGTCAGGTGTTTATTCTCCACAATGAATGCCAAAACGCATAAAAACAAAAGAACAAAGGAGTAATTAAAAAAGAAAAAGAAAAAGAAAAAGACACAAATATACTGCAACATTTACTATTCAGAAGATATATAAACTACCACCAGCTTGCAATTAGCTATTACCTAGAAATTAACACTCGATGATACCAGTTCATGTTTTAAATAAATTAATTCAATCATAGAACCGATTATTGGTGTTAATGCACACACAGACACTTAGTGTGTGCATGTGTCCTTCAATATTAACACAGACCTTTTATGCACGCAGATTTCACTAGGGAGCCATAATTTAGAACAGACAGTTATAAAGCTTACTTGTCGAGCTTCAAGATTTGAAACTGCCATTGCTCCTACATATGGGAGACTTTCAATCACAGCATCTGCTAAATCTGAAATGAAAGTGGGTTCACATCCTAGTGCAGGAACACGTCCCCATTTCTCTATACCAGATTTTAGAGCTAACTCTTTGTATTCAACATCAATTTCTTCAAGAGTTTCAATATGCTCGCTTACAAAACTGTGATTAAATACCACAAAAGCTTCAATAACCAAGTAAGCATTATGTAAATTAATTGCTGCAATACTGGATTGTTATAACATTAAGTACCTAATAGGCACAGCAAGAAGATTTTTTACTCCTTTCTTCCCAAGATCAATGATTGTCTCATCTGTATAGGGTTTCAACCATTCAACAGGCCCAACTCTACTCTGCAAGAACATTCGGAACCAATTGACATGATAAACAATGTTGACAACCAGGCAACCATGATAATAACACGCATCTATGAATCAGACAAGAAAATGATAGCAAAACCAGTGAAAAATAAAAGAAAGTGTAAAATAGAAATTGTTATTCTCATTATGAACGCATATAAGTACATTATTTCTGCAGAAAATGACCAGACCTACTTCATGAAAGAAAGATCAAATTATTTCAATCTTTAAATCATTCCACATTGGAACTAAGATTCAATTTAGAATGAATTTAGGCATCATGATCAGCAAATGAGTATTACCTCAGTTTTTCGGTTTAAACCCAACATGGCGGACAAAGGCCATATCCATAAAAATTCAGTCCTTATATCCCTCAAAAGAAATTGAGTGACTTGGTCCCTGCTGGGACTCAAATCAGGAACCTAAATACTTTCAAAACATTTCTGTCTTCTCACCGACTTTTGTTTTTAAGAGAAGACAATCTATTACAAAGTAGAAAGAAATTGAGAATATAGAAAAGCTATCCTTCAAGATAAGCAAGAGAAAAATTACAAGCAAGCATCCTCACAATCCCAAAGAAATCTGAGAATACAACACCCCAGCTACTGGCATGGGCATTGTAGGCCCATTTAAATATACAAAGAGGAAGTCAGTCTCCAAAAAAATGCCTCTAGCAATTAAACACCTGTCTTTACTAAACATCTACTACCTCATTGCTGGATATAGATCTCCATCAAAAAGAGCATCTCATGTCTCAAAACATATAAAATCTTCCAAATTGATGCATCTCGACATCATACTTTCCTCTTATCCTGAGAACCAATGAGGTAACAATAGTTGCATCCTCTTGTACTCAAAAAATAGTAATTCCGTTGTCTTTTTTTCCATCAATCTTCCAACAAGGCAATAATCTAAAGCCTCAATTGCCAATCTACAGCCTACTAGCTTAGAATAAGCCATAATCACACTGCTTAATGGACTAACAACAAAACCTCTAAAAGCTATAAGCATAACACCAGACAAACTCTTTTTTTATAGGCATATCAGGCCAACTTAAACACACCCTTGAAAAAATGTTTGAAGAATGGTTGATCATTGACCTTGTTAAGCATAAGTTATAATAATATTAATGTTCAATAATTATTTTTGGCTAATGGCTTTTACTGTCTTCTAATTTTAAAATTTTTTTATAGGTAAAATAAAAGTGTATATATTAAAAAAAAAAAACATAAAAAAATGGGCCCCAAAAGAGCATCCTTGAGCATACGAGAAGTATACATCAGTCACCTAAAGGCAAAACTAAAAGCAAAGAGGGGCTACAAAAAACAACAACACCCTCACCTAGAGCCTAACCAATCAAAGAAATTGATTAAAGATAACGGACTGTCATCTATAAACAACTCAGTCCAAGACCACAAATTACAAACAAAAGAGTTTTTTGACCTTTGAATTGAAAGCTCCTCATTTTCAAAAGTAATTATGTTTCTTTCCTTTCAAACCCTCCAAAAATACATAATGGAGTTGTCTTCCATGCCTTTTTGCAATTCTTGCCTATGAAGGAGCCTTGCCAACCAAGAAGAGTCTCTCTAGCCATCAAGGGAAGGACCGAAGACACCAAAGAGAGCAAAAAGCAACTACCATAGAACCATAGTCTTTACATAGTGAACAAGAATGTGGTTAATGGATTCTTCTTCGTTGTGGCAAAGGAAACATTTATTTGCTTAACCCCCTCCCCCTCCCCCTCCCGTTCTTTGAACTTGATCCAAAGTTGAAGCCTTTCACCATGTCGCCTCCTAGGCAAAAAAACCCACCTTAAGAGGCACACAAGATCTCCAAATGACACTCATCGAAAAGGGGACTAAAGATCCTAGCTCCAGGGCAGCATAAAAGGGATTTGACAGAAAACTTTCCACTCTTTGACTTTGTTTAAAGCACCCTAACTTCCACATACCTAGACACCCTCTTCTCTTGAATCTCCGCAGTTTCCAGCTCTCAATCATCGAAAGGCCTAGAAAGACAAAGGTTCCAACTACTCCCTTCAACCAACAAGTCCCAAACATTGCCCACCCACACCTCTTTTGAAATAGCTAAGACAAATAAAGAAGGGAAAACAACACAAAACAGATCATCTCCACACCACTCATCCTTCCAAAACCTCACCTTTCTACTATTACCCACTAAGAACGAAATTCTACTACTCAAAAGTTCATATTCCTTCCTAAGGACTTTCCATAACCCAACACCATAACCCTCCCTCACTTCACGAGAGTGCCACCCCCCTTCTACTTCCCCATACTTCTCATTGATGACTTGCTTCCAAAGAGCTCCCCTTTCATCAGCAAAGTACCAACACTATTTACAAAAGAAGCGCTAAAAAACATCTAATGCCCAAACCACTCTTCCTTTCATCTAAACAAACAATCACCCACCTTACTAAATGAGGTTCTGCACAAGAGCCCCACCCCAAAGAAAGTCCCTCTAAATTCACTTTAATCTCAATTTAACCAACCTTGGAATGGACAACAAGGACATAAAGTAAATAGGCATACTAGAAACGGTGCTTCAAATCAAAGTAATTCTCTCTCCTTTAGAGATATATTGCATTTTCCATATGATCAACCTTTTACGGAACCTCTCCTATACCCCGTCCAAAGCTGAAACAAATTTAAATAGGGCATCCAAAGGAAGACCCTGGTAATAGGAAGGAAGAATACCCAACTAACAACCAAATCTAGGACCAAATCATCTAAGTTCTCCACCCTCCCTACTAGTAATAACTTGCTTTTATCCAAATTAATTCTCAACCTAAAATGGCCTCAAACCACATTAGCAACCAACTTAAATAAGTCATTTGTTCTTGTGAAGTCTCATAGAAGACTAGAGTATTATCAACAAAACAATAAATGGGAGATTTGAACCCCTACGTTGCCCCATCCCCTCACCCTACAACCCAATAAAAAGCCACCACTCACAGCCCTCTTGAGGAGGCAACTAAGAGCCTCCATAGCAATCAAGAATAAATAAGGCGAGCAAGGGTCCCCTTGTCTCAAACCCCTAGAACTTTGAAAAAAGCCAAACAAGGTGCCACTAACAAGGATAGAGAACCTTGCCATAGAAATGCACCACTTTATCCAACCAATCCACTTCTCCCCAAAACTCATCTTTTATAGTGTAAAAAGCAGAAAAATTATCATAAGAAGTCGAGATCCCCCTTTCTCCATTAAACCTAAGTTTATATGCTATTTATCTCATCTTTCAAGTTAATCTTGTTATTGGACATTTATAAACTAATGATAGAAATTAATTAGTTTTGAAATAAGATTACTACAGGAGAAAGTACCTGGTAAGCAAGTGTATATGCATTATTTATCTTTCTCTTTTCCAATTCTTCAATTATCAAATCTACACATTCCTCCATCTCAGCCTTGTAGGGATCACCAGCTTCTTCAACGTACGCAAGAGGCACCCCATGAGCACTAAAAAATATGACCACCTATAAAATAAAAATTTTGTATTATGCTTGCTGAGAAATAACAGAGAGAACAGGAACACCAGACCATGTAAAAATAGAAAAACAAAGAGAAGCTTTTAGAGGAGCAACCAGAAATTGACAATCACATTAAGTGTTATCATAGGTGCCCTAATGTGCAATGCTTTCCTATATGCTCCAAAACTCGATGCTCATGGATGTGTGTCTAATTTTCAATTAAACACTAAAAGTAAATAATGTTCTACTTCATTTCCTATTTGGGTAACAGAATTATTTTTGGAACCCCTTTTGCTTGGGCACATGTGCATTTGCCCCTTGCACCTAGAATATAAGATATATTAGTGCACCAGCTTGCTTTGAGCCTTTAACAACACTGAGCACCATGCTGAAAAGGAGAAAGTGGGACTTAATTTCTTTGCTTGGGTCAAGAACCCAATTTTTAGAATGCTGCATCAGTTTCAAAAGCAAAAAAAAAAAAAAAAAAAACAAAGTACTTATTTTAAGGACAAACTGCAATATCAGGTGAAGAAATTATTTTGTCATGCATATCTTGAACAGAATTTTAGCATCAATTTGACCTCAAAAAAGTTCATCTTCCACCCAAAAACCAAATCCTAGGAAGGGTCTTCATTTATTTTACCAGTATCATTGTGCAAAAAGAAAAAAAGAAATTCTATTTTTCATGGTAGACAATAGCTAGCTTAATTCCCATATAGAGGGGCATAGGATCAAACCTCCCTATCAAATTGTTTTGGTTTCATGTTCTTAACAAGTTTAGGTATAAAAACATTGGGGATGTGAACTTTAATTTACCCAGATACTCTCACATGTTTTCAAAAAACAAAGCAATAAAGCAGCAACATCACAACTTAACCAAATTCAAGGAAAGAAAGATATAGAAGCATTAGAACATATAATACCTTCTCAGGGTTGTCAAATTTTTCTAACTCCTTTTCAATCAAATCAGCCATGGCCTTTATGTAACCTTCACGCTGGTACCAGGAAGGTATTACAGTGTGCTGCATGTTAACTAAATATTCGTCCTCCCTAAGGATCCAATCAAACAAGACGCACTGATGTCAGATTGCCATTTTGGAGCATGATAACAAGACAGCATCATGTATTCATTCCTCACCGAAATATATTCTCCAATAGTCGGAGGCTTGAACCACTAGTTGATATCGAGAATTGTGGATAAAGAGGAAGCACAACAAGCTTTGTAATTCCATCTCTTTTTATCTGACAAAGAAAAACAATCAGCAAAATCCATGAATTTCAAGTCATATATCAAGCTAGGAATTTGACAAATGCTAGAAGCCAACAAGTTGATTACCAAAGCAGATAGGTCATAATCATTTGAATTAAATTTTTGGTACTAGAGAAGCCAAGCAGAATGAGAGGGCATCAATATTTGGACAAAAATGTTTTTGATAGGCAATCATGAACTATGATAGGAAACGCCTAACAAAAAGAGCTTGATCAGAATTCAGACACAAATGTAAACCACATTGCAGAGTCAGCCAGAAACCCCAGCCTCCACAGTGTTCGGGACATAAGTCCGCAAGGAATGATTAAACAAAAACAGTAATTAATTACCTTTTATTATAGACCCAAAAAAAAAAAGGGAAAAGAAGGAAAAGAAGGGTTCTTCAATAGTAAAAAATCTCAAGCAACTATAACATGCATCACCTAATACATATTTTGTATGCAAAGTAGCAGAACATTAGATTGTGATGCACACCCTGAAATACTGATCTGCAGTCAAGTGACTAGTCAAACATTACACCATGATTCAAAATCACAATATCAATCATTAACTAGGGAGGTCTGAAAGCACCATCGATCTCAACACCTTAGAACAGTATTGGGAGATAAGCATAATAGATTAATTAAAAAGCTCAAAAAAATTGTAAAGAAAAAAAAAAACTCTGACAATTATCACAAAAATAAACAAGATTAGATCAACTCAAAAAATTGAATAAAATAACTTCTTTCACATTTAGGACTTTTTAAATAGTCATAAAAGCATGACTTAAAAGTTAATGTTTATATATTTTTGTTATTCTCCCAATTTGCTATGAATAAATTTATTAATGTATATAAAATTAAACATTTTTAAGATGGGATAATTTTCTAAGGCTTAAAACAATTCAATTAAGATAATGTTTATATTGAAATTTACCTAATTTAGCTAAATTATTTTGCAAAATGTTTAGTTACACAAACATTGACAGTTATATTAAATTACATAAACTATATAATTTTAATTGATTAAAAATAATTAATAATGATTAAACATTTAACTATATGATTTTTAAAATAGTATTATTTAATTTTATTATATTGAATTATATATTATATATTTATACAATTTAATTAATAATAATAAATTAAAGTATATATTCTATATTGAAAATTTTAATTAATTAATTTAAATAATATTATTATTGATTATTGACATCCACATCCATTTAAAAATTGCTATAACAAGTATAATACTTTTATTAATATATAATTATATCATTTAATTAATTTCATAAATGAATTACCATATATGATTGCATTAATTAATTTCATCAACAAATTACTACATACCATGAATATAGCACTAACCATTTTATGAATATCATGTTTTAATGTCAAAAATATACCATATCAGTTAACTTTCCTATATACTAGATTCTCAATTTCCTCCTTTCCTCCAAAATTCCCAACTTCCCAAAGCAAAGCAAAGCAGAGCAACAGAGGAGTTCTCTCATCACTTTCATCAACCAATAGAAAGGATCGAGATGTTCCTAGACTCACCGCCAAACAAAGAAAGACTATTCTGATGACTGATGGCACCGCCTTTCATCCCAAGTGCCAATGGCAATCGACAAAAAGAAGTGAAGATTGGAGAAGGGTGCGGGTGCACCACCACCAAAATATGGCCAGTCACCTCCAAAGTTCAATCCAACAATAATTAAGAAAATTTGAATTGTTTTTTGGGTGTGAAGCCATGGATCCGAGTTAACTCATAATAATTTTAGTGAACCAGCTGATAGAAACGAGGCATCTCAAGAACTTTGTTGAGTTAAATGAGTTGTACCAATGTAACACCAAGTCAACTCAAAAACATGTGTCAGGTATCGAACTCGTCATGGCCCTTGCCAAGGCACATACAAGAGTCATACTAGACTCCAGCCAAGACTTCAAACCTCCCATTGGATAACAATTAATCTATTTTAAGTCTAGATTGGAAAGTCAAGAAGCCAATATGCTGGCTAACAAAGGAGCCTCTTCTTTAGTTGACTTCATTGATGATCTTATGGCCTCTTGAGCTTTGGTGGACTAACCCCTAGGTTGAGCAGCTAAAAAAACATTTCTATCAACTATTATGTGTTCCTTTTATTTATACACTTATATACATCTTCCTCTTTGAAGAATTTCTTATACTTCATTCTTCTGTATTTCTTTTATATAATATAATAGAAGTTTTGTTTCTTGTCAAAATAAATAACCAAAGATACCCCTGGTAAGGGGAGAGGATATTTCAGTACTTTATACAGGGTTTGGAGACTAACAGGGCAGCAGCAAATGGCACTCTGAAGTTTGCCAATACGTTGAGTTACTAAAACGATTGGTCTTGACTCTCAAGTTCATCAAACGTCTTAATGCCATTAACCCTTGAAGTACTTACTTTATTTACTATACAAAGTCATTTAATTAACTTCATTCAGCCAACTTTTAGTCAGATTTAGGTTCTCAAGCTACAGTTATCTGAAGCCAACAAGAAGAATGGCATTTGGATACAAGAACAAATGGCTACAAAGTAAACATTCATCAACATTCTGAAACGATGCCCATCATAAGGCCGTATGAAAATATTTTTTTCCAGGAGATATATTATAGAGCATTTAACCAGGTACCTGTTCAATAGCTTCTTCAGTGAATGGATGCCAATAACGCATACCAACATATACTTCTGCTGGGACATTCTTCTCACAAAGGCTCTTCTTCAACTCTTCAGCCTGAATTGAAAATATATGGCTAATTGAAAAACAGTGGCAAAAAAAATGAAAGTCCCACTAAAATTTTTCAAGGATAAATTTTTAAGGTTGTAGAAGGGAGTTAAAATGACTTTCTTAATGAATTTTAATGTTTTATAAATACTAAGGATTAAGTTTCAATTTAGTTTTTGGGAGTATAGGAGAACATTTTGGTCAGTTCATGAAAACATTTCAAATTTCAGCCAATTCCTACTATAATTCAAATTCATCTGACATTCTAAATTCTTTTTGTTTTTTGAAATGTTACAGGAATATGTCAATACAGTATAACATTACAAATTATATGTCTACTATAGCAAAGAATTTAAAATATACAAAACTAGGAAGGACAAACAAAATTTGTGGTCTTATGAATATTTGAGGGTGAGATAAAACTCATAAATTCAAGTAGACCAAATGAAGATAAAAGGAGATTTTCCAGGTTCATACAGCTTGCAAAGGTCCCTTGCATGTAGGTTCTTACGCGGAGGAGATCAGCCACATAGCAGGAGAGGGCAGAAGTGCATAACTGTGAGAGCAAAGTAGGCAAGCTAAGAAGATAGTGGAGGAAGAGGTGGCAAATAGAACTAGCTGGGATATTGAAACCAAAATGAGCCTGTAAAGCAGTAACACCTAAGTTCCTGGGCACCAGATTAACTAATAACAACATCAGCAGGTCAACCACTAACATAGCTTAAGAGCATTGACAATGACGCATGTCCTTAGGAACATTCAACACTCTCTACCAATGTTAATACCACAAAGTATTGAAACTTCGACAGTTTTTGGGCAACAAATCACGACCCCCCTCTATACCTAAGGACAAGGTGATTTTCACTCAATATCAACAACAGCACAAGGAGCAAAAAAGGCACTCAGAGCTGGCTCCTGGCATTAGCAAGCATCTAGCATCAGGACACCACATCATCAACATCATGCCAATAGGAGGGCCCAAAGATATGCACATTAGCCTTGGGGTAGACTGCTGTTTATGAAAGCCTTATTGAAGATAGGGATTTGTGTCAAGAAGGTTTCAAAGGTCAGAGCCACAAGGATCACATGCTCTCCAGTGGTTTTACTGCATATGGCGAAAAGGTTCTTACATTCCCCATCAATGGTACCTAAAGAAACAGAGACCTGGCTTTCATTTACCACAACTTGAAGCCATTAAGTGGCATATTCAAGTCCTCAAGTTAGCAAAGACTATTCTTCACATAAAATACAACACAGGATGACAAAACTTCAGCCCCAGAGAAAAAAAGCAAAAACTGCATACCAATGCAACCTAAATATCAGAAGAAAATGGGAACACAAAGAGTGAAAAAGAGGGAATGGACTAAAACTGGATTCATGTTTCAAGCCACCAAACATACACACACCAATTGGAACCAATAGTTTCAAGTGAATTAGCAGTTGATTAGAAAATTTTTCTCTAAAGCATAGCTAAAAGCCGATTATTCAAAAAGGGAACATATATGACTTGTAAATCAACTCAATCAAGAAGGCTACATATTCTAACCACTACCAATTCAACGCTGGTATAGGTCAAATTTACAATAGATTCAACTCCTAGTGACTCCTTCAAGCCATTAATTCTTGGTTCATAAGCAACAGAAGGAGGCTCCCCAATGTCAAAATCTCAATCTAGCACAATTCTAATGGAAACAAAGATAAACAGATTCACACAGCAGAACTAATCGATAATGCAATGCCTTTGCTTCTTTGACAAAAATAAAATTGACATCTTAGCCAACTCAACAGAAAGGGGCACTCCTGAACCAGAAATCATGGTAGAACATCACCGGCACACTATTCATGATTTAGGACATCCACTCCATATAAGTTGACAATGAAGAAAAGTGTTGCTGCATTGCTTCCTTCTCATGAGGAGAGCAAGGGGGAACCAATAAATCCAAAGAAAATGAGTACAAGAGTAGAGAGAAGTAAGCAAGGTTCTAAGATCACAAAAGGTGGCATGATACTTGAGTAATATTAGGTGTAAGTTATCGAAGGCAAGACACAGTTTCCGTAGATTAACATGATCCAAAATTTTTGTAGCAACCATTAAGACTCCATTATGAATGCTGTGTACCAAGATCATCATGCCATGAACTAACAATAGCTATAGGATGAAACTCCCAACCAAAAAAGATATGTGTGAAGTTTTGAGCAATACATCAGCAACACCAATGAAAGAAAAGATATGGAAATGAAAAACAAACATTTCTAATGCAGGTCAAAATTTATTTTTGAATCCCTGGAATTTGGACGAGCTTGTTAACCAACAGACAGGAGCTAAAAATTGGGATACGAAAGGAAACTTTATTAACAAGAGAAGAAAAGAGTTGCCTATCAAAAAAAAAAAAAAACAAGAGAAGAAAAGAGTATGAGGAAGGATAAGCTACCATTTAGAACAACAAGAAAGAACATAGAAAGACAAAATTTAGTGAGTTGTAATTCCATTAAATTAAAATCTCTCAATATATTGATACTTAGAAGAAAAAAGACTAAAAAATTCTCTCAATATGTTGATGATTTACACATGAAAAATGTTAATAAATCATGCCTGTGCATCAGTTATCCGACGAAGAGGAGAACCACCACCAATTGAGGCATAGCCTTCCCTGCTCTTGGGTGCTCTTAAAACAGATATGAATTGTGCCAAGGGTTTCTGAAGAAACCGGAACAGTCTTGGTAGTCTAATTATATCCTGTTCAATTTATAAAGTCACGTGTCAACAAGTCTGCACAAATGTCAAGAAATGTACATTCATAACATGTATCACCACATAATAGCTTGTTTTGAACCAAAAGGTCTACCGGATAAGATATACCACAAAATCATTGACATGATCATATTAATGACCCATCAGATGTGCAGTAAAATGAGATGGCGAATTGCAATTAATTCAACTTATAGTTGTATTATATGATCTTTATTGTCATTATTTCAGAGCTAACAAAATAAGGAAACAAACTTCTCCAGAATCCTTCATATTGTAGTAAATTCTTCCCCCAGGTTCAGGAAAAGGGAAGAAGGAAAACCCAGGAAGCTGAGTTTACGATTTGCCAAAGGAAATTAAAACTTAATTCAATCAAATACCTGATGAGCTCCAGAACATATTCTCACCTAAAAGATTATAGAACCCAACATTGAAACATATTGCATCAGAAAGCAAAGGGACTTCTTTTAGGGGAAAAAAAAGGAAAAAATATGAGATTTGTCAGAACTCAGAAGATATAGCCTTACAGGAAAGAAACTGGTAATACATAATTCTATAGTCATATCCAAGAAGTTGGGTAACTTGAGTTTACTCAGCTGGGTATGGAGATAATAATAATTAAAAAATAAATAAAAATAAAAACAAGAACAGCACAATGGAGTGGTAAAGGAATGAGGAGGGTTTGTTGGAGGTTCCAAGTTCAAGTCTCAATGGGGACAAAAAATTTTACTCAAAAAAAAAAAATATCAGCACAATGGAAAACCTTATTTTTCTTGCTGTCAGGATAAAATCTTTTACCATTGAATTGGACATACTTGAGAAAATAATAGAAAGTAATATTGGTGAAAGCAATTGTAAGGCCATTTTTCTAACTTCAGTTTTAGGTTAAACTTTGGTCTGTCTGGATATTTAATTAATTCAAAGGAAGTTGAAAATGATTTAAGGAATCAAAACAATAAGATAAGTCCACATTGATAGAGTATTGGGTAACTTAAGCTGTTTTCTCACATTAATAACTTCAGCGTGCATTTCCCCAAGAAGGATAGAAGTTATGTTTTTAGCATAAAAATTACAGTACTTAATATCAAAGGTAATCTTGGGCTTGAGAAATACATTTGCAACCGCAAAATGTATATTTAGAGATCAAAACCAGATCCCATCACATCACTTTCCAGTTCCATGCATCTTTTTAAATATTTGCATGCAATAATAAACAGATAAATCTAAAACAAATTAGCCCTGAGAATAGTTCATAATTTTTCTAACCCGCCTAACAAAGAAATTGATGAAAGCAAACATTTTTTTTTTTTTTTTTTATGAGAGATGAAAGCAAACATAATGGCCAATAAAATACTTAATAACATTCAAAAAGTGGCTATCTGATGGTAAATCTCAAGGAAGGAGTAAATCAAAGACACAGAAAATTACCGGATCAGCAAAAAGATTAAACAAGAAAGGCTGCACATCTTCAAGAGTCTCTGGACCTCCCAGGTTCAGCAACAACACTCCAATCTTTTCATCACCAACAAGAGGTTTAGAGGATACATCTTGAGTTTTAGATGTCAATAATGCTCTCAGTGGCAAGGAATACTTGTTGAGTGATTGCTTTAAGTTTGAAGACTGTATATCAGACCATCCTGAGGAATATTTGGCAACTACAGAATTTTTTGGAAGATTGGAATTGACACAAGCGTCCATTTGGACCCCAATGCAACGACATATCCTTTGAGAGGTAGAAATTGCCCGTGGGAATAGCCTTTGGGAACAAAGAACATGAAGTATACAAAATCATATTCAATGCATCAACTCATAAATCCAATACTAAACTCTTCTATACATCATGTGGCGTAAAAAAATAAAGATCTACCTACAACTATGCTCTATGATAGCACTGAAGAAAAAACTAGAAGTTCATTTCTTTCACTAGGAATGTAATAGAACATTATTTGAGGCAACAGAAAAACAGCAATACAAGATAATCAACAGTAAAGGCTGACAAAGGCATTTAAGTTCATTGCGAAAAAAGTAATGAACAAAGTATTAAGCCTAGAGTAATGTGTCTATTTTACAGTACCAACTTGTATGTACAAAAACTAAGACATGATAGACCAATGCAATTCCAATGGAATATTCAAGCACCCTTCTCAATAATCAACTTAACAAAATGCAAATGATAAAGAAACATATGCTTCTTTTTATTAATGATGCCACTGATATCCTCAAACAAGAATTTGAAGGGACTACAAAAACTGCACATAGATGTAGTAATTTGTAATCATTAGTTAGGATGAATAAAAGCTAAATCCAAGTCCTTAATCAAAACTGCAACCAGTCAGTGTCAGCCCTATCAATCTCACATTAAGCCTAACAAAGGTCATAAAACCCATCACAAGATTGGCTCAAGATAATTTCTTCAAGTATCAATTTGTCAGATGGGCTTGAACATCTCCAAAAAATTCAGGTCCAGAGCAACCATTTTCAGTTATAGGTTGAATTATGGCCTTTAAGCTTAGTGACTTTAGATCAGCAGAGCCAGTGGAATAGTCTAGAAAATAAGTAACTCCAATATTCTGGTTGATAGAGTTATGAAAAGGTAAAATGATTTTGCAAATTCGAAAGGTAGTTCACATATTAGCCACATATTGCCATGGTTTTGGCCCCTGAGGCCTGTCTCAGGTGGCAATGGATTGGGATGGGGAATGGGGAGGCTTCAAATTCCAATACATATTTACCAAAGAAAAAGAAAAAAATTAAAAGATGGAAAAAAAAGTTGCCTACCAAAAAAAGAAAAGGAAAGGAAAAAACACATAGTCACAAACAAATAAACGTTGTAAGATGTCTATAGGTTTCCACTGTCAAAATTCCAATAGTCAAACAGCAAGATAACTTAAGACTGAAAATTGTCCATTTTTTGAAAACATGTAACAATGCAAGCATTGACGAAGACCTTTTGTTGTAACTGTTCGATTATTCATTGAAAGGGAAAAAAAAAAAAAAAGAATTGATTGTTAGATTGACCCTGAGGTGACTTGAATAGATATTTAGGAGCACTTGGAACAAGAGTTTGATGAAACTCATTGTATTATTAGTACGACCAAACTCACTAACTCCAACCAGTGGAAAGATGAGCATATCAATTATGTCAAAAGATAGTTAGACCAAGGTCTTGACTGAGATAGGTTATCTAAAACTTCAGCAACTGAAATGTGCATGCAATGGATGCATTAGGGTCAACACTATTTTTCAAAGAAACAAACTTAGAAACCATGGAAAAATTTGCACTAGAAATTCATAAGCACAAATGTCATATTAAAAAAAAGGGTGATGAAAGGTCAGAACAAGAGTGCAACCAAATTAATGTTATTCTAAAGGATAATAAACTCTCTTTGGCTTCAACAAATTTAAAGTATCTAATTCTTCCTTCAAAAATATTGACCTGATGAGCTGAAAATTTTAACTCACAGATCATGAATTTGAATGACTTCAAACACTTGGAGCATTTAAAAACGTGAGCATCTAAAGTTTATCAAAGCTTGATGTTTTATGGGGGTAGACCTTCTCTTCAAATTTTGTACCTATAACCACAGCGAGCCTACCCTATAATTTCCAAATAGAGGTCAACCTTTTGACAATTATCATTCAATTTGAACTGATCAGTATCAATCCTTCGCTGCCCATGACATATATCCCTAGTCCTTAATAGGTTTACATGCAACTTATGAGCTAGGTTCTTTATCTTCATGGTGAACCTACTCAGCTTTTGTAGAGTCTTCCGTACATGATGCACTCCAGTAACAAATTCGTAAACCAATCTTTCATTAAATAAACACCAACAACCTAAAAATTTCTGACCATCTGAAAATCAGAAAATAAATAAATAAATAAATATTAGAACCCATCAGAATCTCAGCCTAATTGCACTTATTGACATATTCTCCATGAGATACAAAAGCTTTTCTCCTTGTTCAAGAAGGTCCATGCTCCAGGCCTTTATAGCCCTATATGGCTGTATTACAGTAAAAGGAAAAGAGAGCGCATTTCAATGGATCCAATCAGTAATTTTTTCTAGTCCCTCGCAAACAACACAATTTTTCTTCTTCATGCAATAAAGATGGGACACAGACTTATGTTCTTGGAGCATATGTGTCTATGTAGCCATTACTAAGAGTGGGTATGAAGCAAAAAATGTTTCAACTACCCAGGATGAGATTGGTCAACAGGCCCATCTGGGAAAAGAATCAAACTGAAAGTTTGAAATCAGGGACTCTAACTTTTTTTTTATTTATCAGAAACGAAATATATATTGAAAAATAACCCAAGACAAATTTTTGAAACTGAATTTTGAGTTTATTAAACAAAATCATATACAAAGAAAAAAAGAAAAAAAATTTAACAAATTCAATGAGGAATAGAAATTTGAATGGACCCAATCATTTGGCTTCAGTTGAGATGAATTATTTCATTTTTCATCCAAAAAAAAAAAAATTTTTAGAAAAATCTAAACAGAACCATAAACAATTAAAGAAACCAGAAAAAATAAAATTTAACAAACGAGAAAAACTGATTTATAGCACAGACTTCACAAATTGATTTTCCCAAAAATTCAGTGGCATGACAAGTAAATATTTCCAAAACCAAGGGCCTTTTATAAGCCGCATCACCCAATAAACAATAACCCTATGTTTGGGTGCCGAGAAAAGCGCCGAAAATAACAAATAAACAACCGAACAAAGAAAAACACAAATCAAATCCCATTCAATTTTTCCCGTTTTGTTTCCTAACTATAAAAAAAACCCAACCCAACAAACCCAAACAGCTGAATAAAGCTCATTTCATTTTCTCGTCATCGAAACAGACCCAAACAAAAAGAAAACCAAAAATTAGGGAGGAAGAAAGGGAATGACTTACAGTGAAGATTTGGGGATGCGAGAAGCAGAGGAGAGGCATGGAGGAGGGAATGTGGCGGAAGAAGAAGGGTTCTGAATTGATTGATTCATAGAGTTTGGGTCGAATTTCAAACCCCAACAAATCCCAGAAAAGAAAAAAGAGAAGAGAAAAACTGTATCTGTTTCAGACGGTGTTTGGTTAGTGAGAAAATGTTTTCTGCGTGTAGAAAAAAGCTAAGCCAAGTTCTTTTATCACTGTCTCTCTCTGTATTTATCCATATTTCTTGCAATTTTACTACCCTCCATTCTATTTTTATTTTTATTTTTATTTTTCATTTTCTTACATCCTATTAATTTAATTTTCTTTTTTTTTATTGGAAAAAATAACTCTTCAAAGCAGAAAAAAAAAATTATCTCAAGAAAAGTCAAAATTTTTTGAAATAAAATAAAGGTAGAAATAGTATCCGTTGGATCATGAGGGTGTGATTGGTTTCCAGGAAGGAAAAAATATATTAAAGAAAATAATTTTCTTATTTTTTATTGTCTTATAAAAATTATCAAAAAATAAATAAATATAATTAAAATTAATTAATAATTTATATAATAGTTAAAATAAATTAAATGAGTTTGAAATAACGAATAAAAATATTTTTTTTTTCTTTTTTTTCACCTTTTTTTTTCTATTTTCTTTCTTTTTGTATTTTCTCTAAAAATTTTCAAGAACCAAACATAACTAAAATAAATAAGTGGAAGACAAATAAAAAAAATAAAATAAGAGAAAAAAGAGAGGAAAATAGCTTAAAAAATATTTTTCTTCTAGAGTTCATTATTGTGTTAAATATTAAGAAAACAAAATTTCAGTAAAATTTTTAAATAAATTTTATTATATTACATTTTCACTTTGAATGATAAATAAAAATAAGAATTTAGAATTCTTTGCTATTTCAAAGCAAAATTCCTATTTATCAAATAAGGAACATCATAAAAATGTATTCTATGATTTGAAAGCTAATCAATGTCGATATAATTGATTTGAAATGAGATCCTCTTGTACACATAAAAAATTATAAAGGATTAAATTACCATTAAAATGGTCTTCAAAATTATGACTCAATAAAATTTGGGATTTACAAGAAATAAAATTTGGAAGGTTGTGACATAAGTCTTTAAAATAAAATCAAATCAAGTAATTGAAATCAAAAGAAAATTAGAAATAAATATTATCTTGTTGATAAATATTAAAAAAATTAAAAGAAACAAATCTTCTAATTAAAGTTAAAAGGCGAATATAAACAAATAAATATTTTTTTGTTAGCAAATTTCTTTGAATGAAAGAGAAAAATTGCTAAAATCAAATAACCAAAATTTTTAAATTAAACAATCAAATTTTAGGAATTCCAAATTGAATTTCCTAACCTCACCTATAAACAAAGATGACTTCCTTTAATGGAAAAGATGATTCATAAAGAGGAAAAAAAAAAACTTTATAAAATTTCCCTCCAAGTCCGAGAAATCATAAAAGTACTACACACCTTTTAACAAAATCATTCGGGAACAAGCTACTCTAAATCCTCGATTGATCTTCAAAATAAGAAAAACACCTTCATCACCGTCTTTCGGATTGTGATTAAAATGAATGAATCAAAAGAAAAATATTATTTTGTAAAGAATATTATCGTTGAGTCTCTACCTCACACTTATTTTTAATACAAAGTTTTGTTTGCATATTTTTCTATCATTTTTCTTATTTTACAAGAATTTACAAAATTTGTGTGTATAAATTTTTGGCACATTCGGTGGGACATATCCACCTTTCATCCATTTCACTAAAAAAATTGATCACTACTAAGACAATGACATTAAAAAATATTCTAGTTATGCATGTCAACAAGGACAATGACAAGATTGTCATTGCTCAATCAACACACAACACCTTTATAAACCTCATAACTTGTAGCAAAGCAAAACTGACTACTACACTTTCAGCAAAGCAAGCAAGCGAGTCGATAAGGTTGCACGACAAGTACCAATTGTTCATCACCTTAGCCGTTTTTGGGTAAATAGCCACAATCCTCATAGTAGGGAAAAACGCCCTTCAAAACTAAAGGACTCTAAGGGTAAGTACCCTTGTTGTGTTACCAATGTCAACTCCAGTATTGGCTCACATTCTGGATCACAAACTAGGATGTCAAATAAGAACTCCTTCAACCACTCTCACTCTTTTACTTCCTCATTCTCAATGACTATGTCAATAATGACAATGGGCACTACATCTGTAGAAGAACAATTAGTCGAATGGCTCGTGTCATCCTAAAACTCACCAAGATTGTTAACAAGAAATATTTGCAAATAACTTCTCTCATGAACAAGGTCGAGGCACTGACACAAAATACGATTGAGTCAAGTCCAAGACTTATTCACCATTCGAAGGTTGCTTCTCTTAGTAATGCTCCAAAGGTTACGTCTCTTGGTGATGCACCACATATGTCTAAGATGGTACAAGTAGAGAAACAAACAGTGGAATCTACCTCCATGGCATCACTATCTGTCCAACAATTTCAAGATATGATAACTAACACCATCAGAGCAGTAGTATGGTGGACTCTCATGTAGTACACTCATGTACTCTAAGCCTTGTATGAAAAGGATTAATAACCTGTATATGCATATGGGTTATCAACCTCCAAAGTTTCAAATTATTTGATGGAAAAGGAAATCCAAAGCTACACATTGCCCACTTTGTCAAAGTCTACAATAATATAGGTATAGAAGGGGACTTCCTAGTTAAACAATTTGTTTATTCCCTCTAAGGAAATGTTTTTTTATTGGTACACAAACCTTATGTTTGAGTGCATTAATAGTTGGGACCAAATGAAGCATGAATTCCTCAACCGCTTCTATAATACTCAATGAACGATAAGCATGATGGAGCATACCAATACCAAGCAATTAAAAGACAAGTCAATCATTGACTAAATTAGTCGTAAGCATTAACTACAATGATAGATTATTCATAGTGCCAATTGTGGAAATATGAATAAAGGGAATGCATTAGGCGTTTTATATATCCTCTAAGGGATACAACTCTGGACCTTTGAGGAGTTGCAAAGAAATACCTCATCATTGACCAAAAAAAAAGAGAGAAATAAGGAGAAAGATAAGTGACAAAACCTTGAAGAAACCAATCCAAGAGTCAATGATAGTGAATGTGACTCCCATCAAAATATCAACACAAGATAAAATAAATAAATAAATAAAAATAAGAAAGATTGGACCAACCTAAGAAAAAAAAACATTAGTTCACCTTAAAGGAAATGAAAGAGAAGAAATATTATTTTCCTAACTCCGATATGCCTAGAATGTTGGGAAACCTGCTCTAGAAAAAGGTTATTGAGATGTTGATTACTCGAAGTACTGCCATTAGCTCCAAATCATTAGTCATCCAATGCAGAAATGCTTCATCTTAAAAGTTCTCATAATGATTCTTGCAAAACAAGGAAAGATTCATTTAGATCTTGATAAGGTGGTGGAGTCAAATCATGTTATTGTCACATTTAAGTCATTCGATCATGTTTTGTTACATGGTCCACCTAAGACATTGGGAGCATGCATCAGTATTGTTCGATGAAAATCACCTAAGCCATGGCAAACTTAAGTGCCATACCAAGACACCCTTCTTCACCTTAGCTTTGACAATGAATCAAATTTATATAGTAAACAAGGTTGGACATTAGTGACTCGAAGAAAATGTCACAAAAAGCAAGTGCCTCGTCCACAAATCAAACCTTCCTAGAAGGGAATAATGTAAGCGAGACATCCATCACCATCCAAAGAAGAAAGAAAAAAAGAAGTTTGAAAGAAAAACAAATGGTAGTACAAGTTGATAACCTCTTAGAACAAAAACTCCTTGCCCTTGTCACTTGAGAGGAATACTTCCATCTAGGATTCTTTGATAAAGCAATGACAACAACTCATGGTTTTTTGTTATGAGAGTCGGGAAGAGGATAAGTCAACTAAAGATGAAGAAAGTGTTGAGAATCCCAAATTGCTATGTTCCTTGCCCTGGATCTCTTACAATGCATGCATTTATCCTAGGCTTCTTTAGATTTAATGCAACAGAAAACTATGGTTGTAAAAGCTGCAATGAATATTAGATCTAAAGGTTAGAACTCATACTTATGATCTGGAAGTTCCCAGATTGAATCTAAGTCGATGAAGATGTTGAAAAAGCTATAAAACTCATTTATCTTGAGTTTTTCCATCTAATCTTTCTACACATGGGTCTAGGCACAAGAAAAATATGTCTTTCTTTTATTCCTTGAGGGTAGCTAGGGTTTCTCTCTAGTAGCTATTTGGAAGACAAAAAATGGCAAAAGACTAAACCCTAAACCCTTAAGGTAACTTATATAAGGCTCCTTATGGGTTTAAGTAATGTGAACCACTACAAGAAAAAAATGTCATTATTGACATATATTATCTTGACTTAAGATAATATATGTCAAGATTGTCTCTTTAAATGAACAATTATGACATAAATAACTTAGTTTAAACCAATAATAACATATATAACACTTATTGAATTCTTCCATGACTTATGATGATGTAACCTTGACAAATAATTTATAAGTCAATCTATAATTAATATGTTCATACGTCAAGGTACCGAAATGAAAGCAATAATGACATATTATTTGCTAAATTTTCCCTAGTTTAATGAAATGAAATCTTGACTGAAAAATTATTAGTCAAAATATGGTTAATCTTTTCTACTTGAATAAAATGATAAGATGATGTTTTTATTTACAAAATAATATCAATATATTGAAAACTATACGTATAATCTTATTTTAATATTTTGGATAAGACACTAAGCTATGTCTTTATGTTTCTAATTGTTGGAATTAAAATATATTGCCACTAACTTGGGTCAAAGTCTCACAAGTATTAGGTAATTAAATTATTATTTATGTGTTTAATTAGACATTAAATCTATGGAGAATAACTTATTTAGCACTTAGGCATTATAACTAATTGTAGACCCAAAAAATCAATCCATAGGCCAATTTCTTTTAAAATATTTTAAGCTCATTTTATTTAGTTTGGGCCCATTACATTTATCATTTTGTCAGAGCCATAAAAAAACACTCATATATAAGTTTTTTTTCTCTCTATTCGATTTCCCTTCACTTATAGTTGCCCCACATGCCTTTTTTTTTCTTTTTTCTTTTTCATCGTCTCATCCTCATTTACATGGCAGCCCTTATGCCACCACTTCCACCTCCCATGTTACCATCCATGAGTCCCACACCCACCATGCCACCATTTTTCCATTCACCCATGATTTTTGTTCCTATGTTCAACACAACTCAAATGCAGTTCCCGATGTTTCACCATAGCCTTAACGTGATTCTTGATGTTTTGTTACCATCATAGCCACCACCATTGCACTCTACAGCCTTGGTACTTCTTGCATTGCTCATTTACTTTTATTGGACCACCATCAACAGCATCATCTCCATGGTTGCCACTTCATGCTTCATCCTAAGGCTTTAAGAAACATAGGTAAATTTCTTTGGATCTCTACAATACTTGTTGAGGCAGTTTTAATTTAATTTTTATATGGGCTTGGGTTTCATTTACTTTATGATTAGGCTTCAAACTATTTGGTACATGGGCTTGATGTTATAATATTTTTTACTTGGGCCTTGTGTTACATTTGGTTTAGCCCAATAATGAGAGTATCAAAGCACACATTAGGAGGTTGGTTCTCTGAGAACCATTGAGTTTTGTTGAACCTCGGGATTGTTGAGGTTGTGCTTCACCACTGATTGGGCTTCAAGCAAGAGATAAGGATGCATGAGGCTTCATCTCGGAGGATATGTGAGTTTGAATATCCACTGTGTTTTACATTGATTCTAGAATCACAAAGTTAATTCAATTACAATTGATGATATTAAAGGTCAATAGGTGTATTCATTGTCTTATCTTTGTGATATTGAAGGTTAGTATATGTATTGTCCTATGAAAAAAAAAAATCTTTTAATTTTTTGGTATTTGATACTTACTTTTCTATTAATGTTGTGTTTATTCTACTAGGTATCTAAGAAATATATCAAGAAGATGACAATGATGCAGAAACAAAGTTCACCTCTTATGAAAATACTATTATACTTTTCAATTTAAGTTTGTTTATTATTTTAGTTGAATGTTTTTAGCTAGGTTTTGTTTGTATATAGAAAATAGAGAGTGACTTGAAAAAGTTAATGGAATTGTGTTCTTAATATTTAATGTATATGTAATAATTTTTTTTCGTTAAATAGTAATTTATTTAAATTATTTTAGGGACTTGATTGTGATTATCATATTTAAAAATGTACCAAATTTGATTTCGAGATAGGTTTCATATGGTATATAACATGTTCATTTTCCATTAAAAAAGAAAAATTATAATAAAATAATATCAATTTTTTCATAAGTAATATTGACATATGGTCCATGCCCAATATTGACATGTGTAGTAACAAATATGACATATGTGATACCAAACATTGACATATATAAAGCAATTATGATATATATAAAGTCTAACCTTGACATATATTTTTAGAAATCTTGATATATGTGGGATTAATCATGACATATATGACATCTGACCTTGACACTTGTTGGAGTAATCTTAATAGAAGAGTAAGTTAACTTTGATATAAGATCAAGTAATCTTGTCATATGTTAAATCCAACATTGATAGAAGTAAAAGAAACATGGATAAATATCATACTAATAGAGAAATCTTGACATATGTATATATCAAGATAGCTTTAGACTTTTCTTGACATTGGCATAGATAACATATATAAATAGTAACCTACCTTGACAAATATACCTTATCTTAATGGTGAAAAAAATGTCAACAAAGGTCTTTTTTCTTATAGTGAACCTAAATTAGGCTCAGGTCATCTAATCTAGCCCACATATATCCTAATTAATTAATTAGTCCTATTAGGTCAAATTAATTAATTAACCTAATCCAAAAAGACAATTCATAAGATTCAGTGCAATCTTGCACTTCTATCAAAACACCTTTATAAACACTTGAGCCAAAAACCTAAATGCTTCAAAACAACATGCAATTCCATGAATTAGGAGCTTGAATAGGGACCACTAGGACTCAGGAAAATAATCCAATTCTAAAGTTGACTCAACACTCCACTAAAGAGAGTCGACTGCACTTTAGTATCTTATGAAATTACAACAAACCAAAGTTTGAGTCCATGACCTATTATTCATTGCATGTAAGCTCTCCATGAACTAGTGTTCATAATCTAGCAAGGTAATGCTATCGGTCCATCAAGATTACCTCTTCAATCTTTCAATTACAAATACTTGTATTATATGATCAATTGACATACTCTTAACTCATAAAGTACATATGTCAAATTTGACTTAAAGAATTATTATAGCTATAGATTTTACGATCACATATCTGTTAGATCACCCAAGGTGACATGTTGTCTTAGTCTCATGTGATATCATGGTGTCTCTATTGAGAATACTTGTTGTTACCCACTTCCATCAACAACAACCCAATTTGTAGAGATATATGACTATATTAGGGTCTCACCCACAAGTCAAAGTCTCCTATTGATTTCAGCACATACTTCATATCTTCTCAAGGTTGAGAGTCCATGTAATTATTAGCTTGTGAATCATGACAATTTGATAGTCTTATGTTATGATTCACTGTAGGTCCTATCCAATGTGTGACCATACACATTAGTACACTCATGATAGGAAACTTATCCCAACGACCAAAACAAGTCACTCCTCTAATTATGAAGTAGTATACTACAACCACTATTGGATTGCTTAAATTCATGAACCAATTATGAACTGCTTATTATCTTACAAGGAACTCATGACTTACACATAACTTGTAAACTCCTAATGTACCCAAGTCATATACAATACAAATGATAGGAATGTAAATGCTTAAATCAATATTAATAGAAACAATGGATAGAAAAGTGGAAACTTGTGTCTATGTTAAATCATGCCTTGCTTTTAAGGGCTTTAACCAAACAGAAATGACTCTTGTTAAAGAGTCAATCAAAACCATGGAAGAAAATAAGGTAGTATAGTAAGCCTATAGTGATTACCCTCATTTTTCAGTAGCTATGAAATGTTATAGTTTCCCAACTAGATGCAAAGCTCATTGATTCAACCACGTAAGAATCTAAAACTTGTTAGGATAGAGCCCTTAAAAGAATGACATGATGCAACAAAATTTAAATTTATTATATATTAATAAAATTCCAATTTCACTTTTATGTATCCTTATTCCATGCATTGAATTTCATGAACATTCTGGCATACATCTCTTGCATTGTACATGACTTGGTTGCATTAGGAGTTGCATGGAAGATCCAAGTGATTCGTGCCCACTTGGTGTCTCAGCTGATTCGTGTCTAGCTGGTGCTCCTTGATTGAGGGAGTAATCAACAAAATTTATAACCTATTACACCATATACTAGGGTAGCAAAGACAAAGCTACTATAGCATAGTGGCTCTAGGATCGTTCACTGGGATGGGTTTTCACTTCATAAATGATATTAATTCAAAGTTGAATTGGTGCCTTTTCATTTCAAGGTTAGCTTTAACAGAAAACATAAAGATGTTTGAATGAAAAAAAGGTTTGGTTTTAAACTAACCAAAAATAGTAACTGATTTTACTTACAAAGAAAAGTGTTTCTTGGGGTTTCAGATCACTAGGCTCAGATTCCTCATACAAAAAGTGAGTTCCGATCACTTGTTTCTTTTCCTCGCATTAGAGAATTAACATATAGTTCCTTCTCCAACCGGTGTTGTACAAATGCTTCCCATTAATGGGTTCAAACACTAAATCCCTCTCATTGATGCACCTTGCAATGGCTCATACCTCTCACCTAGAACTTGCCATTCAAGGTGATCTTTAACCTTGGACTTCCCTTCAAAAGCTCGCAAGAGATAACTAATGGATGTCTCCTTGAAGTCCAAAAGCTTACCAAGTGTTGGCAATTCTAGAAAATCCTACCTTCAAGTCACCTCCCAGAGGCTCGCAAGGGGTAAACTAGTGCATTTCCATGGACGGAGATCACTTGCCTTACCAAGTGTTGGCTCAGGTGATTTAAAGGTGTTTTAAGTTAACTAAAAAGATAAAAACCATTAACGGGTCACACTTTCTCTTCATTAAAAACTAAAACAACAAAACTTCCAATTTATGCATGTGGAAACTTACCCGGCTTTCTTCACTCTAAGAGACAAAGAGCCTAGCCTCTCATCCTCTAAGGAAAAATCCTCAGAGTTTGTTTGGCTAGCAAGAAAATGAAAATGAAAAAGAAGGAAAAACAGAGCAAGGCTCTGTATATTCTATATATTTATATATCTATCTCCCGTTGGATTACATGATGCTCTGAGAACAAGCTCCCGAGAGCTATATATAAAGAAAATTACAAAACAAAATATCTGAGGTTATTCACCCCTTTTCCAAACTTAATAACTAAGGAATCCTATAATTGGTGGGTTACAAAGAGAAAATGGGGATTTAGACATCAAAAATCTGAAGCAAAATATCCAAAAGTGTCGGTCACAACTATCGGGAAGCACTAAGGACCACTTCACAGGTGAAAACGAGGTCTACGAGATTTCGCAGACGCACAAAAAGGGCTGCGAAATCACTTCGCAGCAAAAGGCTGATTTCGCAGCGCTGCGAAATTGGCTTTCAGCTTGCGGTGTTCGGCTTCCAACGTGTCGCAAATATCGGGAAACTTCAGGAGGAATTCCACAGCACTGTGCAAAATGGCTGCGAAATCATTTTGCAGCAAAATGGTGATTTGGTAGCCGTGCAAAATTCTTCCTTCAGCTTGGAGTGATTGGCTTCCAATAGCTGTAACTCCTTCATTTCAACTCCGAATCGCGCACCGTTTGAAGCATTGGATTTTTGACTTCCTGAGCTTCGAAACGATATATAGCATGCATAATTTGGACTCCAGGAAGTGCTCCAAAAGTGGCTGACATGACTGTCATAAAAAATTACTTCATGGCAGATTTCTCTTTGCTTCGCCTCCTTGCATTCCGGATTTGCTTATGGCAAAGGACTTCAAAGCTTCAGTTCTTCATGTTTCTAAGCTTTCCATTGCTTTTCCATGGATTCCAAATAACTCTCCTCAATTTCGGATTGCTTTGGTGATCAAAAAGCTATCAAAACACCAAAACTTAAGACAATTTGATTAGAATTGATTGCAAGGGTCCTTAACATGTTAATTGGGTTAAAAGGAAATAACTACTACTCAAAAGTGTTTAAAAGAGTTAATTACAAGCTATGAAATAACACTTTTTGAGTAGTAATCACCAAGGAATGAGTTCCTTACAGGTAGATGACTTGTTCACATCTAGTTCGTGGGCTTAAGCAATCCAATAAAGGTTATAGTGCACTACCTCCTAATAGTGAGTGTACTAGTGTGTATGGTTACACATTGGACATCATCTTATTTAGATTAACATGACATAGGATTTAGAAGCTAAATGTTTAAGTAGTACTAGGTGTAAGGAATTTGGATCACTCTATTTTTTATCCTAGAACTAGGTTATGTGCATTGATTACTTCCTAGGGCATCTAGATCCTAGCAAAATAGAAGCAAAAACCAATTTTTAAACAATAAAAAATCTAAATTAATGGATAAAAAAACTTTACCATCAATTTGGATGTTCTTAAATCTTTTATTTTCGATAAGGAACAAATTTGAAGCCTCCGAAAGTCTCATACACCCACAATCCTCCACTTGATGACTCTCACTCGATCCTTGGCACTCAAATGGTGGAGGTTTTACAAAGTGGAAATTAAGGCTATCTCTCTTTGGATGGTGGAAGAAAGCAAAAATCTTGAAAATCTAAACCCTAATGGGGTATTTATAGGGTTCCCTATTATGTTTAAGTGACTTGAGTGCATCATGGACTTGAATTACTAAATTTAACCAAAAAGGGTCCTAATTGGTTAATTAACCTAACAAGACTATCTAATTAATTAATTAGCCCAATCTAGAAATATCATTCACTAAACCCTTTGCAACCTTATGAAATTACAAAAACACCCTTATGCACATATGATAATATGAGCTCCCTCATAATCTAATTCTAAAGTTAATTCAACATCATGTTAGGATAAAGCCCTTAATAATATGACACGATGTAACAAATTTGGAATTCATTAATGATATTCTAGCTTCACTTTTATCCATCCTTATTCCATGCATTGTACTTTATGAGCATTCTTGTCTAGTATCTTTTGCATTGTACATGACATGGGTGCATTAAGAGTTGCATGGAAAATCCAAGTTATAGGTTCCATGTAAGTAGATGACTTGTTCACAATCAGTTCATGGATTTAGTTCATCCATTAGAGTTTGTAACGCACCACCTCCTAAGTGAAGGGATAACTGGTCTTAGCCATTAGGATGGGTTTCCTATAGTGAGTCTACTAGTATGTATGGTTACACATTAGATAGAACCTACAGTGAGTCATTACTTAAGCTATCAAGTGGTCATAACCTCACTAAGCTGTTTCATTGTGTTGTCTTTAAAACTTGAAAAAATATTGAGTTTGTGTTAAAGTTAGTAGTGGTTTTGACCTACAGGTTAGATTGTAAGCTAATTATATATTCCTTATTGATTAAGTAAATGTTCATGGAAGCTGGTAGTAATAGGTATTCTCAATAGAGGTACCATGATATCTCATAGGATTGAAATAAAGTGTTCTCTTGGATGATCCTAAGAAGGTATATTCACGAAAACTATGGTCATAGTAGTTCTTTAAGTGAAATTTGACATAGTTTCTTTGAGAGCTAAAACATGTCAATGGAACACACAATAGAAGGATCTGAAATTCAAGGATAGTAGAGGTAGTCATGAAAGTTTAATAGTTTTCAATTTTTTAAACTATGGACACTAGTTCATGAAGAGAATGAACGCAATGGATAGCACGTCACAGACCCAAGCACATGGTGTCATTGTTATTTACATAGGATATTGGAATATAGTTGATTCTTTCTAGTGGGATGTTGAATCAACTTCAAAATTGGATATTGAGAGAGCCGGTACTATCTTATGAGTCCTATTGGTCTTTGCTTGAGCTCATATACCTTGCTGACACAATTTATGAAGATTGGATTAGCTTTAAGTCACTTTTATGCATAAATGTATTTTGATAATTACATTATTTGACTAATTAGTAGGCTCTGTTGAGTTAATTAATCAATTAGGCCCCATTTTGGGCTAGATTAAGTGATTCAAGTCTTTAGTGGGCTCAAGTCACTTAAGCCTAATGGGGAACCCTATAAATCTCCTATTAGGGGTTAGGGTTTCCATTTTTTTTTTTTTAGAGAGTTGTCTTTCACCTCTAGAGAGAAAAAAAAGTCATAGCCTTAATTCTCTCTTCCTATCACCGGAAGTGTGCCAAGATTAAGAAAAAACCATTGAGCGAAAGATCATGGGTCTACGAGACTAAGTGCTCAAGTCCATAACCTACTATCTATTGTATACACTCTTATCATAAATTGGTGTCCATAATCGAATGAGATGAAAACTATCAACCTCTCAAATTACCTCTACTATCCTTGAGTTTCAAATCCTCCTATAGTGTGATCAGTTGACATATCTTAGCTCATCAAGAGTTTTTGTCAGGTTTCACTTAAAGAACTACTATTACCATAATTTACATGAACACACCTCCTTAGAATCACCTAAGGGGATACATTGTCTCAATCCTATGAGATATCATGATATTTCTATTGAGAATACCTATTATTACCGATTTCCATCAATAGTGACTTAATCCATAGGGAATATAAGATCATTTTAAGATCTTATCCATAGGTCAAAGTCACTGCTAACTTCAGCACAAGTTTCATATTCTCTCAAGGTTGAGAGAAAATACAACATAGTAGCTTAGTGAAGTCATGACTACTTGATAGTCTTATGTCATGACTCTTCATAAGTCTTGTTCAATGTGTAACCATACACACTAGTGTACCCACCATGGGAAACCCATCCCAATGACAAAGACTAGTCATCCCTCCAATTAGGAGGTAGTACAATACAACCTCAAATGAATTGTCTAAGCTCACGAACCAACTATAAACAATTCACTTACTTGCAAGGAACCCATAACTTGGATCTTCTATTCAAATCCTAATGTACCCAAGTCATGTGCAATGCAAGTGATGTAGACTTGAATGCTCATATTTCACAATTCATGGAATAAGAATAGATTAAAGTGTACTAGAATTTTATTAAATGAATAATAAAATCTGAAATTTGTTACATCATGTCATTCTTTTAAGGGCTTTATCCTAACACTAGGTTCATTCCTAAGATTTGAAAATTCTCATTACTTGGCAAAATGATAATGAATCACACATAAAAATAAAAATACCTCCAACTAGTTTGCACGACTAACTTTGCAACTGAAGCTATGGTAAGTACAAGCCCATCATATAACCTTCTCACTTATTGAAAGCACTATAAAGAATTACAAGTAGTGGGCCTATAATCTATCCACCATAATTGGTGAAATCCATGACTATATATTCAAGAATGAGAAAATGATGAATACTTTCTTTTTTCCTCAAGTAAATTCGGCATTCATTTTCCAACATCCTAAAAGGTCACAAAGGAATTATCTACCCATGAGTTTGTTATCTTATCCTCTCTCTTGAACTTTCCTTATCTAGTGTTATTCTTCTTCTTCTTGGTTAAAGAACTTGAAGAAACCTTGATTCTTATATGAACACCCCTATAATATTTGAAAATTCTCTTAGCCATCCCAAAGGAATTTGATAAGGTCTTTAAGACATATAAAACTTGGTGTTCATAATAGTCCTAAAGGAAATTTGTTTAATCTAGCATACCCTTATCATCAAATATCCATTACATGTCAAATTTCACTAAAGGAATTACTATAGGCCCACATATTTTATGATCACACATCCTTAGGATCACCCAGAGAGAGGCACTATCTCAAAGTCCATGAGATATCATGGTGTCTTTATTGAGAATACCTATTGTTACTAGTTTCCATTAACAATGATTCAATCCATAAGGAATATATGATCAACTTACGATCTCACCTGTAGATCAAAGCCACTATTAACTTTTACACAATTTCAATATTCTGTCAAGGTTGAGAGACTACAATACAGTATCTTGGTAAAGTCATAACTACTCGATAGTCTTATGTCATGACTCACCATAGGTCTTGTCTAAGGTGTTACCATACATACTAGTGCACTCACCATGAGAATTTCATCCCAATGACCAAAACCAATCATCCCTTTACTTAGAAGATAGTACACTACAACCTCAAATGGATTGCTAATTCCACGAATCGATTGTGAACAAATCATTTACTTGCAAGGAACCCATGACTTGGATGTTCCATGCAACTTTTAATGCACCAAAGTCATGTACAATGTAAGAAATGTTAGGCCATAATGCTCATAAAGTATAATGTGTGGATTTATGTTAGATAAAAATGAAGCTAAAATATCATTAAATAAATAACGTATTCCAAATCTATTACATCATGTCATACTTTTAAGGGTTTTATCCTAACATTTAATGTTTTGTATTCTTCGATAAACCAATGAAAATTGTCCTTCTTAAGTAAGTTTATGAGTAGAAGACCGATCTTACCATATTCCTTAACAAAACGTCAATAATAGCCTATAAGTCCCAAAAATCTCCTCAATGGCTTAGATTTGTTAGTTGTACCCATTGAATCATACTTTCAACCTTTTATAGGATTTGTTGCAACTCTTTGCCCATAAATCAAATGCCCAAAATATCCAAGTTGTGTTTTGGTTAAATAAGCATTTTGACTTCTTAACATAAAGTTGATTCTTTTACGGTACTTTTTGTGTAAGCTTGAAATGGTGCAAATGTCTTTCCCTATCTTTGTTGTATTCCAGTGTCATAAAAAAATACAACTATAAACTTGTGCAAATAGGTCTTAAAAACCTCATTCATGAGACTTTGACATGTGGAAGAAGCATTGGCTAATCCAAAAGGCATTATCAAAAATTTATAGTGACCCTTGCGTGTTCTAAAAACAGTTTTATGAGCATCTTTAGTGTAAACACGAATTTGGTGGTATCTTAATCGTAAATCTAATTTAGAGAAAAACTTGGCTCCATGTAGTTCATCAAGCAATTCATCTATCACAAGTATTGGAAACTTATCTTTGATGGTTATACTATTGAAGACTCTATAATTCAGAAAAATACGTTAACTTCCATCTTTCTTTTTTACTAATAAAATTGAGGAAAAGAATGAGCTAATACTTAGTTGTATGCTTTCTACTTCTAACATCTCCTTGACAATCTTTTCAATTTTATTTTTTTGTACATAAGGATATCGATAAGGCCTTACATTTGTAGGTGGACTATCAAGTTTTAAAGGGATGTAATGCTCTTGATTCCGAGGCCAGGGAAGCCCCTTAAGTTCTTTAACAATTTCTTCATATTTTTGTAATTCTGATAATAATTTTATTGGTACAACATCTTTTCCCATGGTGTCTAGTCAGTCACTACAAGGATGTTCAACCACTTGAATGGAAAAAATATGGGTTGCAACTATTTATGATGTTTACTTTAGTGTTTTATTCAATTGATTTGCCAAAACCAACTTTATTGGACTAGTTGTTGTCCCATGAATCACATGTCACCTATCGTCAATTTTAAACTCCATTAAGAGATTTTTGAAGTCTCATACTATTGGCCTAAGGTTTGTAATCCATTATATTTCAAGAACCTTGTCAATAAGTGATTCATGCCCAATTGGTGTCTCAGCTGATTCGTGTCCAGCTGGTGCTCCTTGGATGAGGGAGTAATCAATAAAATGTATAACCTATTACACCATATACTAGGGTAGCAAAGAAAAAGCTACTATAGTATAGCGGCTCTAGGATCGTTCACTGGGAAGGGTTTCCAAATTATCAATGATATCAATTCAAAGTGAATTTGTAGTGTTTCATTTCAAGGTTAGCTTAAGAACTAAAACACAAACTTTGATTTGTAAAAATTTAGATTTAAACTAACTAACAAAACAAGTAATGGGAATAACTTAGAAAGAAAAGCATTCCTTGGAGAGTCAGGTTCACTGGGGTGGTTCCTCATGCAAAAGACATAGCTCCGGTCAGATGGTTCATTTCCTCGCGTTAGAGATTCAACATATAGTCAATTCTCTAACCGGTGTTGTACAGATACATCCTTTAATTAGATTTCAGCTTTAATTCTCTCACTGATGCAACTTGCAATGGTTCAAACCTCTCACTAAGCCTTAACCATTTAAGGTGATCTTTAACCTTGGACTTCCCTTCTCAAGCTCGCAAGAGATAACTAATGGATGTCTCCTTGGAGTCCAAAAGCTTACCAAGTGTTGGCAATTCCAGAAAATCCTACCTTAAAGTCACCTCCCAGAGGCTCGCAAGGGGTAAACTAGTGCATCTCCATGGTTGGAAATCACTTGCCTTACCAAGTGTTGGCCCAAGTGACTCTAAGGTATTTTAAGTTAACTAAAAACATAGAAATCACTAAAGAATTTCACTTCCTCTTCATTGATGGCTGAAACCACAAAGCTTTGCATTCTTGCACTTGGAACCTTCCTCGGCAACCTTAGCTCCAAGGAACTAGAGGTTTAGTTACTCATTCTCTGGGGAAAATTCCTCAGAGAGTGCATAACTTAGTAAGAAATAAATAATACAAAGTGAGAAGGTAAGGCAAAACAAAGGGGCTGAACTTTACTTGCTTTCCAAAACTTTACAAAGGGTCTCCTCTCTGAGAACAGGCTCCCGAGAGGTATATATATGAACATAATATAAAACTAGTTATTACATAGATATTTTCTCTTTTTACTAACTTAAAAGCTAAGGAATCTTGTAATTGATGGCTTACAAGGAGTATTTTGGGATTTAGACAACAAAAATCTGATGTAAAATATCTCCCAATGTCAGTAGTAAATATCGGGATGCTCCAGGGACCATTTCGCAAGAGAAAATGGTGTCTGCGAGATTTCGCAGACACTCAAGAAGGGCTGCGAAATCACTTCGCAGCAAAAGGCTATTCTCGCAGGGCTGCGAAGTTGGCTTCCACCCTGAGGTTCTCAGCGTCCAGCTTGCGACATATATCGGGCAAATTCAGGAGGAAATACACCATACTGTACAAAAAGGCTGCGAAATCACTTCGCAACAAAAGGGTGATTTCGCAACACTTTGCAAAATGCTTCCTTCAGCTTGGAGTGATTAACTTGCAATGGCTGTAACTTCTTCGTTTCAACTCCGAATTGTGCACCGTTTGAAGAATTGGATTGTTGATTTCCTGAGCTTTGAAATGGTATATAGCATGCATCAATTGGACTTCAGAAAGTGCTCCAAAAGTGGCTGCCACGACTGTCATCAAGAATATGCTTCATGGCAGATTCTCTTTACTTTTTCTCCTTGCATTCCGGATTTAATCTTGGAAAATGACTTCCAAGCTTTGCCCAAGATTCCTCATAACTCTCCTCAATCTTGGATTGCTTTGATGATCAAATTACTAACAACAACACCAAAACTTACACAAAGTGATTAAAGTTGCTTTCAAGGGTCCTTAACATGCCAATTGAGTTAAAATGCCAAAACTACTACTCAAAAGTGTTTAAAAGGATTAATTATAAGCTATCAAATAGCACTTTTTGAGTAGTAATCAATAAGGAAGCCACATGTTTGCTTGAAATTTTTTCCCTTTCATATTCCATCAAAGTTAGCGGCACACTATAGAGCTAGAGATCTTTGTGTCATTCGCCACTACTAAAAAGAGAGGATTAACCTTATGAATAATACATCTTCTTCGTTTAGCGACTACTAGGTCAATGAAGTTATGTGTGCTTTCTGAGTCAATAAGGATGGTGATCACCTTCTTCTTTATATTTCCCTAAACTTGCATAGTTTGATGGGTAGTTGTACTAGTCAAGGCATGAATTGAAATCATTGATTCTTCTAATTGTTCATGATGAGATTCTTTAATTGTCCTTTTTGTAATCTCTTATAATTCTTCTACTTTAAGAAGATGAATTTGTTTCTTCTTGCATTTATGACCAACAACATACTTCTCTTTACAATAGTAGCATAACCTCTTATCTTGTCTTTCTTTTATTTCTACTGCAGTTATATGCTTTATAGGTGGAATGACATCATTTTTTATAGTTATGATAGATTGCACAACTATTTTGGGTGATGCTTATGCGTCCTTAATGATAGATTCCATGGTACTTTCCTGTAAAAGGACTAACCCAATGGCTTATTGACCGAACTTCTTTGTTGTACCAGAATACTTAGCCTTTTTTACGTAGCAACTCTGGTCAAGAAAAAACTAGAGAAAGAATCACTATGGCTTTTGTAGTGCTTCAGGTATCGTCCTCAAGGAGTGGCTTATGGAAATTGTCAATACTAGAATAAATGAATTACTTTTGTTTAAATCCTAAAGTGAAAAACAATATGTGAATAATGTGAAACTAAGTAAAAGAAATTAAATTAATAACAAAACGAATATTGATTTTAAATTTGATTGATTCAAGTTTGGGGTTTTCCACAATCCAACCTAAGGTATAGAAATTAGAGAAAACAAGGGTCTTTTAAGTAATATGATCTTAGGGTTTTGGGATTATTGGCCGTTCACGATCAAGTTGAGTTCTATAACTCAAAATTGCATCTGAAACCTAATTTTTCATTTTTAAAGCAGTTTCCTAAAACCATCAAATGAATGAGATTGATTACTAGTTTAAGATTTGGCTTTTTAACCCTTCCCACTCCTTATAGCTTTGTTTTGGGGCAAATAAATATAGGGAAGATGAAGATAACTAATAATCAAGAATTACCAAGAATCACTAGTATTGGGTAATAACCCACTATATCATTCCCTAAACTAACTCACAATGATAGGATAAAAAAAATGATAAATTGTCACCCAACCAATAATTAATCTCATTGTTATAATAATTTACCCATTGTCCCTATAGGTTTCTAGCCCTTAGGTTTTCATGCTTCAAGCCCCAAGTTGGCTCTTAGTCTCTCATGGGGGTGATGTCACATTCACAATCCATAATAGGGTAAAAATCCATAATCTGAATCAAAAGAACCTAAAACAATATATTTAATAAAAAAAAAAAAAAAAACCAAAGTTCTCGTCTTCTTCCACCTTCAATGTCAAACTTTCGGAAAAATATCCAAGATCCCTAAAACCTAGAATTAAGAGAGTTTATATAATATAATCAATTACCTAACATTTGGCACACTCTCATTGGCCACTTATTACAAAATAATTACCTAAAAACGATTAAAAGAAATAATAAAATGGTGATTTCTAGTCATATAGGGTCCACTTAAGGTAGATAGAGTGATCTAGATGCAATTCCCGAGGTAGAAGAGGCGAAACATAAAAGTGGCAGTGGGTGAATTCGAATTTGGTGTCATTTCGAAGTGGATTTCGAAACGACTTTTCAACTTTGTGCAGATGTTTTCAAATGGTCATAACTTCTTCATTTCAGCTCCAATTTGCACACTGTTTGAAGCGTTAGACTCTTGACTTCCCAAGCTTCGAAACGATATATGGTATGTATAAAATGACTCCATCAATTGCTTCAAATTTGTTCTCAAAATCATAGTATATATTACCATCAGATTTTTGAGTTCTAAATTTTCATGCAGCCGAATCTTGCTTCATGCCTCATTTCCCATGTTTTCTTGCCTTCTTTCTTACTCCATAATGGTCATTTCTCATATTCCAAATTCATGATATCCTTGTCTTGTCTTTCCTCATGGTCCATGAGTCCTGACTCACTCATTTTCTCATTTAACATTTTTTTATCTTTCAAAATCTAAAGTGATTCAACTTGCACCTTTTTCTTCCCTTGAACCTAAGATAAGTCTCCAAAGTAGAAATTAAACTCATGGCTAGGGCCTTATCATTGATTTAGGTCAAGTTGGATGATTTGAATGTTCTTTGGTGCACAAATCATATCGAATATGTGCCATTAGAGCACATATTTTGGCTTCAATCACTTATGTAAGGGTATTAAGTTGAAACATTACAACTTGGTTGCAAATGGCCTCCTTTAGCCCACTAATGAAGGAGTCAACAAAAAATCTCTTTGGTAACCCTTCTAGCCATCAATCTTTCAAATTAATCTTGATATTCCCTCATATAAGAAATTTGTCCAAGCTTAGTTAGTTGGCCCATAGGATTATCGTACTTTCTTGGACCTAATTGTGTTAGCAAATCAACAATGAAAGAATTCCAATTAAGATTGGTAGCATTAACCTCATAGCTTTGAAACCACTTTGATGTTTTTTTCTCTAAATGGATTGAAACAAGAGACATCATTTCCTCCTCTTCAACATGGTTGTACTTGAAAGAACATTCGCATTTGTAAATCTATTCATTATTATTCTCCATCAAAAATGGAAAGTTTACTTTAGCAAATTTTGCTTAAAATGGTTGCATCAAGGACTATTGTCGAGATGAGACAACATTGCAATTTTCGATTTTCTCCTTAACTTTTTAAACATTTGTAACTATTCACATTTGAGGTTCATGGATTACACCAATTGGGCCAATTCCATAAAGGAAACAACTTGCTTGTTAGAATTCTCCTTCATTTATTGAATGGTTTCCTCCATATGTTTGGCCTCTTATGCTCCAGTTTCATCTGTCATTACTTTGGCTTATAAGGTTAGATCGATGCTCTGATACCAAATTATTGTTAGGATAGAGCCCTTAAAAACATGATATGATGTAATAAACTTTTAAATTTTATTATTTATTAATAAATTTTCAACGAACTTTTATTTATCCTAATTCCATGCATCATACCTTATAAGTATTTTGGTTTGCATTATACCTTATTTGGGTGCATTAGGAGTTGTATGGAAGATCCAAGTCACGAATTCTTTGCTAGTAGATGACTTATTTAGAGCCAGTTCATGGGTCTAGGCAACCCATTACAGGTTATAGTGCACTACTTCCTAATTAGAGGAATACTTGATCTTGACTATTATGATGAGTTTCCTATGGTGAGTGCACTAGTGTGTAAGGTTATACATTGAATATATGACCTATAATGAGTCATAAATTAAGGTTATCAAGTAGTTGTGACTTCACCAAACTATTTCATTATATATTCTCTCAACTTTGAAAGAATATTCAGTTTGTACTAAAGTTAATAATGGTTTCGACCTACCAGTGAAATCGTAAGTTAGTCATATATTCCCTATGGACTGGGTCACTATTGATAGATGTCAATAATAATAGGTATTCTTAATAGAGGCACCATGATATCTAATGGGATTGGGACAAAGTGTCCCATTGGATAATCCTAAGGAGTTGTGTTCATGTACAATATGATCATAATAGTTTCTTAATATGAACTTGATATAGGCTTTTTGAGAGCTAAAACATGTTAATTGAATATACAATAGATGATTTGCAACTTAAGGCTTGTAAAGGTGGTCTTAAAAGGATGATAACTTTCACTTTGTTAGACTACGAACACCAGTTCATGGGGAGACTGAACATAATAGATGGCAAGTCATGAACCCAAGTACTTGGTGTCTCGTTGTTATTTACATAGGTATTGGAGCGCAATTGATTCTCTATAATAGGATGTCGAATCAACTTCAAAATTGGATTCCAATGGGGGTAGTGCTATCTTATGAGTTTTAGTGGTTCTCACTTGAGCTCATATATCTTGATGGCATGGTCCATTAGGGTAGGATTGACTTTAGGTTTACTTTTGTGTATAAAGGTATTTTGGTAAATATGCAAGTTTGCACAAGGGTTAGTGAACAAAGTATCTAAATTGAGCTAATTGATTAATTAGTAAACCTATTAGATTAATTAATCAATTAAGACTCATTTTGGGTCAGATTAAGTAACACAAGCCCTTAAAGGGTTCAAGCTACTTAAGCTCAATTAGGGAACTTTATAAATACTCCTTAAGGGTTAGGGTTTCCATTACTTTTTGAGAAGTGAGTTGTCTTCCACCATCCAGAGAAAAAGAACCTTAGCCTCCACATTTTCATCCTCCCCACGGGGTATGTGCTAAGATCAAGGAAGAGCCATTGGGTTAAAGATATCAAGTGTTCGAGACTTTGACTACAACAATCTTCATCTTCACCATGTGGATTAGATTTGGGAAAGTCCAAAACTCAAGTATGGTCCTTTATAGAACTTTTTGAATCCGACTTTTTATTTATTTATTAAAAATGTTTTTTTTTTTTTTCTATTGTGCATAGATTTGGAAAGCCCTAAAAAGAATTGCATGCACCTAACTTGATTGTGGGATAAAGAATGGAGAGATCCATGTATCCCTACAATTCTAACAATTAGGAAGAAAAAATAAATATTGCAGACAAATTGCTTCAAAAGGTTTGGTAATTTCAATCCTTCACTTCCAACATAGCGTAGACTCATCCTTTAATAAGGATAATAGGATTGAAACTTGTAAGACCACTTACATAACCTTGACCGGTAGAATTTCAATCCTTTGTCACATGTCTTATATTAGAGAAAGCAACATATACCTCCATCGCACCACATCAGCATGATATCCCGTGGTCCCAAAAAATTAGTTACTGATAAAATAAATAAAGCAATAAGTTGTTTGGTTAATTCTGATGTAAGAGGAAAACTTTACAATCTCTATTAAAAGATGAATCACAGTACTCAACAAACCGAAGCCCTATGATCTGTAGAAAAATTTGACCTGCAACTGGAAATTAGCCAAGTTTTCGCCCTTTTCGGGTTCACCAAGCAGCCTGGGATTGTCTAAATATAAATGTCTATACCATTAAATAAAAGAACATTTGTGCTTTACAACCCTCTCAGACGAAAATGGAACTGCAGTTTGGATTAAAAAGCATTATAACCTAAGGGCACAACTCATGTATAGTACCTTAAATGGTTTCGGTTTGTATGCCTGAAAACACCAGACGAAAGACCTCTCAAACATCACTCACCCATAAATGAGAAATCTCCAGAAAACCGAAATGGAGGTGACTCACCGGGTGTAAACAGTCAGTCACTGGAATCTATGCTTCCGCTGTGAGAGCTGCTGGCGTTGCGGCTGTGTAATGAGAGGCTCCTCATGTGGCCAGCCACAGCAGACCCGTCTCCCTTGTTCTCCTGGAAGTATTTTTCCCTCTCAACGTGCTTTGAGGGTGGAGGCGGAATTGCAGAGGCCAGAGGAGAAGGAAGTGGTCGGGATTCATGTGATGGCTCCAAAGACACAGGCCGTATAAGTGGACGGTTCAGCATTTCTCCTGGAATGGTTCCAAGCAGTCCAAACGGGGGTCGATCTACTGGGCGCTCTTCGTCTTCTGGGAGTGCACAAGCTTTTCCTTTTCGTAACCTGTTGAGTTTAAGAAGCAAGAGAAACCAATTTTGAATCAGGGAAGAGGAAAGCCTGAACCAGGAAATAATACACAAATAGAAAAATTGGAAGTCAACATGCCCAGCAAAGATGCAAGCAGGTATCTCAATTCCAGAGTCAAAAAGCAAGGACCCAGTAGCAGGACATACCTACGGAAAAGCTGTTCAGCCTCCTCTTCCTCCTCACCTTCATGGTAAACATGATTTGCAGTCGAGGTTGGTGTACCGGAAAGAAGGGCATCATGTCTAATCAGGATTTGATGGAGCTGTTCATTCAATTCAATTGCTTGAGAAACCACCTTCTCATCCCTGAGGGAGTTAAAAACAAACACGGATCAAACTTGAAAAAGCACAAGAACCAATATGTTTGTACTATAAAAAGGATGCAGTTTCCAGACCCCTTTATTCATGTTTCTTTCCTTCTTCCTTTCTTTTTTCCTATTAGGCATTAATAACACTATATGACAAAATAAATGCTTTCCCAGAGAAGGGGAAATAAACAAATTTGTACATGCTTATTGTTGTTCGATTGCAAAGATGTCAGAGAGATGAAACCCAGGAACTGATAATGATTTCTGGTCTGAGGTAGCTGTTCAACCGGGTTACCAACAGTTTCAAATAGGATATTACTGTCTAAATCCAGATCCTCATCATGACAAATACAAGTATTCCACTTCTTTAGTCTAACATATCCAAGCTAAACCACCCATGCACTCCATTAGTGCTTCCCATGCTGACATTCTACATCTCCATTCTAAAGAGAAATAGTTCATGCTTTGAAGCATCTCGAGTAGGGATCAAAAAACAGTTTTACCTTCCTTTTCTTGTAGAAAGGTTTGGCAGGGACTGAACCTAGGTGCCAAAGATAAGATTTGACAAGAAAGATCTTCTAACTGAAAAGATCTCAGGCAATTGCGATTGTACCATCTCATTATTGAAAACTAGGGACCACGGCAAGTCCACACGTGCCAGTGCATCTCAACATTGACCACCCATGTTACATTTCCTGATGAAAGAACACCGAAAGACATACATATATATATGTGCATATGCTCACAGTGCCCCCATATATACATCTGCATATAACAGCAAGTGTACGAATAACATACCTACATACACAGGCATGTAATGATGCACATTACAAATTCTGCGACTTACAAGATACAAACTGTATAGCTGTTTTCTCTGAGTAATAAATTATTATGTATAGATCCCAGCTTTGGGTGCATCCAGTTCATTTGCTTGAAAACCCAGCTACCATATGTGATTTGGACCATCTATTTACTCGAGCAGCTTAACTTAAAAAGGTTTCTATCACCCAAAGGAAAAGACAAAAACCCTATGGTTTAAATAATGAGAATACATTAACTAGGATAACTACCAATCTAACAAAACCCTCAGAGGGTTATATCGAACCCTCATCATGCAAGTATATATAGATTCCAAAGGGTCCAGCTCTTCAGAACAGGAAAAAGCTAGTACTTATTTAAATATGATATTGTTTTTATTTATACACCTGACATCTTGCTTTCTCAGAGAATTAGATCAAATTATCATTCTTTGTTTCATCCTAGATACCTTTCGATTAATCTCATTAGAGTGTAACCCTTACTTGCAAAAGAATATTGCACACAGCAGTCATTGAAAAGGGACACCTAAATAAACAATAATCAGTTAGTGGCAGAAATGATCTGTAAGGGAGCCTTACCGAGAAGTCATCACAAGATGCATTACTCGTTGCTTTTGAAATGAACACTGCTCTACAAGATCAAGGGTGAACTCATCCTTCGCTCCCTATTAAAAAAATACTATGAAAGTCAAAATAACTAACTCATATGCTTAGATTTCAAAACCACGAAGTCATTAACTAAGTATATGCTAAATTAGTAATTCCACAATCATTTCAGAAACATGTACACAATGTTGATGCACTTAGCTGGGATAACCTCAAAGCCAACAGCTGCTTCATCTAACAAAATAGGCAAATTCAGAACATTACCTTTTTTTTCTTTGATCAGAAACAATAAATGTATTAAATATGGATAAAGAAGTACAAAATAAGGATAAGGAATCCTCCTTAAAAGGCAAACTGATCAAAAAAGTATGTTTGAAGCCTCCAAAATACTAAGCAAACCTATACAATAGTAAAATACTACATCGAAATATACAAAAAAAAAAAAAATCATTACTCTAATAATAGAATAATTTTCCTTCCAAGCAAGACCTACTCAATGCTCCTCTCCTTACAAATCCACACCTTTCAATCAACACACCGAATACCAGTCGAGTTGGAACTCATTGAGAGGAATGTCCTTAAATGTCATGATGCAAGAGGCCCAAAAGGAGTAGGAATGAATGAGATCCCAAAGAGTCTCTGAAGTCCTTGCCTTGTCCTAAAAATTCTTAACATTTCTTTCCCGCCAAACAACCCAAATCAAAGTGAGACAAGTGGTTTACCAAAGAACCTTGCCTTTAATGGAGCTTCACAATCCCCTATATAAGATGGTCATCATGTCACAAATACTCCTAGGAGGAAACCAATCTAAGTTAACTAATCTGAATAGTCCATGACATAACCCCAAAGTCAAAGGACAATGTAAGAAAATATGGTCCATCATTTCTCCACTCTCTATACACAATAAGTAAACATCAAGACTAGGGCGTTCTTAGGATCTTCTTGACTATAGCATGTCATTCGTGTTTACCTTCTTGTGTGCCACTAGCCAAACAAAGGTCTTAACCTTATATGAGACTTTAGATTTTCCTAAAAATTTAACTAGACAAAAAGGAATTGTATTTGATGGATTAGACAAGACTAAAAAGAACGACTTAGCCATAAATAATCATAATGAAGATAATTACAAAGTTCTCGTATATAGGGCGAATGGAGATAAATACAAACAAGTAAGAGAGCACAAGAGCCTTTCAAGGTCTTCTATCTCTAAGTCAAAAAGCTTATGACGAAAATTAAGATTCCAAAACAACAGGGAAGAGAAGTCAAGAATTGATGAGATAAGAAGATTTTTAACAAAGAAAATTATGAGTATAATCCCCCTACCACAAATCTTCCTAAAAATATTTTCTTGCCCCATCACCCACCACAAAACGAGTGTCTAAAAAAATCTGAAAGACCTGTGTAATGGCCTTCCATGAACAGTGATGTGACCACCTAACTATATTGTTGGTGTCCCACCCATTAGAATGTACCCCATAGATGTTCAAAATAAGTTGATGCCAATGAGCATAACTTTCTTTAGGAAACCTCCATAGCCATTTCCCTAAAATAGCATGATACCGTAGAGAAATCTTCCCCAACCTCAAACCTCTTTCCACTTTCGAGTTGCACACTAAGTCCTAACTAATGAGATGGTCTCTCTTGCTCTCCCCAATCCTTGACCAAAGAAAATCTTTTTGCATTTTCTCAATCTTTAATGCTATTGAAGAAGGCATCTTAAAAAGGGAGAGGAAATATCTAAGGATATGAGACAAGCATCACTGGATTAAAGTTATCCTTCCACCTACTAAAAAAAAAAAAAGGCTTTTTTTCCATCCATCCAATCTTTGCAAAATTCTTTCAATCACCAAATCCTACAAAAACGTTTGCCTTTATGCTTCCCCTCAGTGGGAGACCCAGAGAGGGTAGAGGTTAATTAGAGACCTTCCATTCAAAAAACAAGGCCAATTTAGTGATATTGATATTAAGTCTAGATATGTACCAAAAAACTAACAAAATTAACTTGAGATTTTGCAGATCTTCCAAACAGGCTCTAGAAAAAAAGATGGTGTCATCTACATATTATAAATAAGACACTTTAATCCCACTCCTACCTACAAGGAAGCCTTCTAATAACCTACTCTCCTTTGCTCTCAACAATATCCTACTTAAGATATCAACTACAATGGTGAAGAGAAAAGAAGACAACGGATCTCCTTGTCTTAGACCTCTAGTTGCTTTAACCCCTTCCTTTTGAGTACATGGTCCAGAAAACCCCAATCCACATGATCATAAGTTTTTTCAAAATCAATTTTAAAGACTACCTTTTTCGCCTTGGAACATCTTTTCACATCTACCATCTCATTGGTTGTCAGCACTGCATCCAAGATTTGTCTCCCTTGAACAAAAGCTCCTTGTGAAACATGAATAGTTTCATGAAGAACACCTTGTACACAACCTGATAAGACTTTAGCTATAATCTTATACAAACAAGTTGTCAAGCTAATAGATCTAAAATCTGAAATCTTTTGTCTAACTCTTTTTCGGCACTATAGCAATGAAGGTGGCATTGGAACTTTGATTTATTACCCCACTATTGTGGAATTCCAAGAACGCTCTCAATAAATCCTCCTTAATCACATCCTAACACTCTTAAAACACAAAAAATGGTGAAACCATCAAGCCCTAAAGCCTTGTCACTAAAAAATGACACTAAGAATCTCCTCTTCGGTATAGGGGCAATCCAACCAGGTAGCACTCTACCGTGATAAGGGGCAATTTTAAACCTTGTAACCTCTAAGAGACTCCAAGGGGACTCGTATATAGCTTTTCAAAAACAATGCAAATCTCTTCTAATATACTTTCAATGTTATCCAAAAGTGCATTTTTTTCATTCTCCAAGACTTTGATGTACTTCCTATTATGCCCACCATTAACCACCCTATGGAAAAACTTAAAGAGTTACAATCCCTTTCTTTAATCTAATTCACCCTCGATTTTTGCCTCCAATTCACCTCTTCCCTTAACAACAATTCTTCTTGCTCCTCCTTTCTCAAGGCCCTCAACACTAAAATCTCAAGAGATGGATTCCCTTCCTGCTCAATAGCATCAATGCTAGCAATATTAGTAAGAATTCTCTTCTTCCTCTCCTTTAACTCTTCGCCAAATACTAAATCTTTTCTTCAAATCTAGGTGGAGCTACCACATATTCTCAAATCTAAAAGTAGTTGGTTTCCACTTAAATTGATTGGTGTCTAAAACAATTGGGTAATTATCAAAGGTAAATCTAGGAAGAACTTTTTTGAGACTTTTGAATCTTTGCTCCCACTCATTTGAATATAAAAACCTATCCAATCTCTTGCATACAGGGGAACATTGCATATTTGACTAAGTAAAAGAAGCATTTCTTAGAGGGGGATCAATTAACTCACTCTCTTATAAATCCATCAAAATCCCCCATATTAGGTGTTAATCTAGAACCACCCAGATTTTCTAAAATTCCCTTTATGACATTCAAATCCATCCCCTCACACTATTTCGAGAAAGTTAAACAAAAAAAATCCAAGGGCTCTATCCAAAAATCCTTCCTTAAGAATGGTATTGTTAGGACCATAAACTGAGGTAAGCCAGAAAATCCAACTCCATCCAACAATAACTTGACTCAAACTGAACAGGATCCTAATACCACCTCCACACAACTATACTTGTTTGAATCCCATAAAATCAAAACCTCATCCAAAGCCTTACAAGCCAAAAGAGAAGCCCTACAAGCCGAAAGAGAAGCCCATTCCTTATTCTTAGCTCCCAGCTATCCACACACTACCCACAAACCTCCAATCACACATCTCCCTTTTTGTTTCCTGAAGCATCACAATATCTGGGGACTCATAAGATGAAAAATCTTTAACAACCCTTTTTTTTCTAAGATCTCAATTCTAGAATATTCTAGCTAATGACCTTCATAACAAAAGTTCTCTACCCCAAAAATTCGTGGATGGAGGTCTGTACTTTCTCCTGAAATACACCTTATCCATCAATTCTTCCATATTATTCCTCGTATAGGTATGACACTCTAGTGATACTTGACTAGCTCGACATTCATGGTGACCAAAACAGATTGAACTCTAACCATTTTACTACTAAAGAGACACTCCACTTGAAAACATTCTAATGAGGAGTCTAGTTCGGTGGAGCAATGTATAAATAGGTTATGAGTCTCTCTAAGGCCACTAGGCAGTGTCCTAGGGAGAGGGATACACTTAGAAACGTGGCTAAGACAAGCTGAATGAGACTCCACATCATCAAAATTAGCACTACTAACATTATACTCATGCATTGCACAAAAATCATTTTCCATGGGATTCACGATAGGGATGGCAAGAGGTTCAGAACTGGGCAAAGATGATTGCACTGAATTGGAGATTGACATAGCATATGTTAACAAATGATGAGATACTGGGATAGGGAAAGGAAGGATAACTAGGATCAATGGTTGAAGGAAGGAACCATGGTTGCCGACTGATCACAAGCCCGATCTAATATCTGGCCTTTGGCTTTGGGTACTAGACTTGAAAGTATAACCTAGACAAAAGGACCACTATGAGAACAACCTTAAACATCCTCAACCTCTTCACTGTCTGCAATATCCACATCTGGGCTATGTTCAATCTCACTCATACAAATTGTAATCTTAGCAGGATCATCCATGGGTACCACCTAGTCTATTTCCTTCCCAATGGGCCTTTTATCCTCCTCTGTTGAAGATTTCCCTTGATTACTGCTTTTTCTAAACTCCTCAATGTCATTTTCCAAGACAAACCCATCCCCTTGTAAATATTTTTGGACCCTACTTAGAGATTCTTAGACTGGAATCAAACCTTTGGTGGGGGCAAGCTTCTTCATGTCCCTTGAAGACAACAAAAATTAGGAGAAATGGAGCTCGTCCTACGTCCACACACCTTTTATGAATCGGATTTGGGAAAGATCTACTACAATTGTGGGTATGTTTCCTTGAAATTGGGCCCTCCTCTAAGAAAGACAACTGATGGCCCATAGTTTAGTCACTTTCTACTCCAGGACATATCTACGTCCTAATCACAACTTTCTTGATTTTGGCCCACTATAAGATACGAGCTCCCATTATCGAAATGGACTTGATTTCCTAATCTTTTGTCCTCCCATTTCCTCTACACACTTTTGTTGGCAAGGAAGGCCTGGAATCTTGAAAAGAATAGGCCCGACCCTCTAGCAGATTTGTTGAAACCCAGGATTTCTCCTTAGGAAAAGATTGGGTCTTGCCCCCAATTAGGCTTCTGATGAACAAGGAAGGCCCCCCATGCATTCTTGGTAAGCTTTTAGAGTCTTAGGAAAATTACTTTGCCTTTGCTTTAAGGCCTTATTAACCCCTCTATTTAAATTTAAATTTGAGAACAAAGAAAGTGGATTACAGTTGTCCTCCACTAAAATTCTTCTCTTGCCAAATGTCCCATTATAAGACAACTCCACAACCTTGTGAATTTCATTAAAACCTTGATTTTCGCTATGTGTCCCACATTGAGACCCATTTTTACCCATCTGATTTTATCTGACCATGTCGATTCCTACCACATTTCCTTGAGAATGAATCATTCCTCCTCTAAGTCAACTCAACCTTTCCAACCCACCTTTCATCTTCATCTCCAACCACTGCAATAGAGATTGTAAACACCTAAAACCTCATCCTTCACCCCAATCAATACAAGCAAAATAGCGTGTACCTTCATTTCTACTCTCGCCCCCATCGGTGATAGATCATACAACTTTAGAATATGCCAATCAATCTCTACTTGGTAATCTATACCATCATCCCCCTAAACCTCCACAATCCTCTTCAAATATTTCTTCTGACCACAAATGAAAAGGCAATCCACTTCAGTCCACCCCCTTCTGAACTTACTTAATACCACTGTATTTTCCTTAGGAGACCATCTTTTCACTAAAGATGTGCACTCACCTTTAATCATGACATGCCCCAAATCCTATAGAAAGGAAACTTCCTCAATTGTCTTTACCAAAGTTTTTAAAGGCGAAAGCGTAAAATGAAGTGTTTTAGTGCTCATGAGACAAGGCGTAAGCATCAAAGCATTAAGGCGTAAGCCTTTTAGGACTCTAATTTTCATAGTTATTAAATATTAAAAATAATTTTAAAAAATATAAGATAAAATTAAATAAATGATAAATTTTATAATAAATTCATTTTACATAAAAACCATATTAATAATTTCATAGCCTAAATTAAAAATTAATAATAATTGGATTGTATATATTTTTTGCTATTCGAAAATAATAATAATTGTAGTACGTAATTACTTTTATTTGAAAAAAACATAATAATTAAATCATATAATTGACTATAGAAAAAAATATATATACCATAAAATGTGAAAGGAAAAAAATAATAATTAAAAAAGTAAGTGACATGTATTTCTATTTCCATTATAATATCCTTATAAATTTGATAATGAATCAATGGAAAGGAAAAAAATTTCCTTTCAACAAATTTAATTATACAAAAAAGGGAAAAAAAATGGAAATTCAACCTAATTATACAAAAAAGGAAAAAATTTGGAAATAGGAAATAACGATTTAGATGCATTAAAAGGGCACGATGGGGTTGATGCCGGTTTGACTTTTCACACAAATCAAAGGAAAAAAAAAAAAAAAGACAAAAAACAAAGAAAAATGAGACATAAAGAGAGGGCGAAACAAAAACAAAGAAAGAAAATGAGAGAGATAAGCCGAAGAAATCACAAAAATGAGAGAAAAGCAAAGGGAGAAAATCTACAACCCAAGAAATAGAAAAAATGGCAACCCCGATGAGAGCAAATGCAGACTGAAATAATGAGGATCTTCTCGTCTCTTGATCTATTTCTATTCCATTTTTTTTTTTCAGGCACATCAGCAACTCTATTTAGGTTTACGCCTCACCCTAAAAGCGTGATAAGCATGCTTGAGGTGCGCCTCAACCACGCGTTAACCCTAAGGCAAATGCATTTTGGGGTTGACATTTCTTTTCTTATGCCTCAACGCATTTTGCAGCCACCTCGCCCTAAAGTGAGCCTAAAGAACGCCTTTAAAAACTTTGGTCTCCATGAAGAATAATCCCTTTGCAGTCATGAAGGGGATAATAGACACCATGCCTTTCTGACCCAAAGCTCTAGCTAAAGCTCAACCCACCTCAGCCTAATCAATGATAAAGAAGGGCATTTACATCATTGCTCTCCGCTATCTCCCAATTGGAACAAGGCCTCCTTTGCTCGCCCCTTCCTCTTTAACTACTTTCACATAGGGCCAATTCAATGGACCTACTTTGCCAAAGAATAATCTTTTAGAACTAGGACACTGCATTTCCTTATAAACTGTCATCTTGGTTGGAGCCACCAAAATCGAAGAGATCACTTGTTTCAATTTATCCCATCCATTGTCCTTCTCACCCTTAGTACTATAGAAAGGTAGATTTATGGTTAGATATGACCTCAAAAAGCTTGATAAACCTACCATTATTGTTGAATCTCACCCATGAAGCTCTTCATCTCAACTACCTTCCCCAAATGCTCTAGTAACCATCTAACCTATTCCTTTTCATAACCTAAAGAGAAGAAAGCACCTCAGCTTTGCTCTGACCCCAATATCCATGTCCCTCTAATCTTGCCTTCAAAGCTTACCTAGAAGGTTTTGTATTAAGATGTACGTTTTCTATTCTCCCTTCAAATCAAGATGCACAGTAATGTACCTTCATTACTACACATCTTGATTTTGTATTAAGAGAGAATAGAACATGCCGGAGATTCAATTTAAAATGAGGGGAGCCATGAATAGTAATCTAGCACAAAGTAAAACATAAGATGCTCACACCGAGATATTAGCCTATCATGCCAATAATTTTGATGGAGCTGTTAAGAAGTTGCCCTTAAGTTGAATAATCATCACTTGTACCAGAGTAGCCACACCTTCAAATGCTAAATAGCATCCACCATCGAACAATTTTACACATAAGAACACAATTTTAAAAGATTTGACACCATCACCAAGCACTTATTAGAAGTTTTAAGTAATTTGGTATAGTTTATTTTACCCCTCCATAGTAATCCCAAGCACAAAAAAATCATGAACATGAATTTCAAATTAAGAAGAGCATTATTGTACCAGAAATGTAATCCAACAAAAGCATTGCAAAGCTGATAATGCTACTCATTCATTTATAAAGTCAAAATCAGAATATAGAAGATTGATCCACTAACATACCTCAGGATGTTGAGTATCAACAGCATCCAGGACGTCTCTTAAAACCTCCAGGGCAGCACCAGCTTTCTGAATAATACTGTCAGGAACAGATCAAGATAGAGAATGATCATGTATTACAGGGGGAAAAATGACTTTTCACTTTTTACGAACTTTTAACAAGTGTTTATTAAACATGATATAGAATTGTGCATATTTAAGATTTCTGACACATGCAACCTTTTTAGAGTCTCCCATTTCTCAGAAACACTAGCCACTATGATACAATAATAATTAAATTTCATAAAGAAGATACAGGAACACATGCAAAAAATCAATCATAAAAAAATCCATTTGTTACTCTTTTGGCAACAATCAAATGGAAAGTCCAAGCTTTTTGTCTCTAGTTGAGGTATTTTTGCGGTTCAACGGAAACCAATATAAACCATAAAGTTAAAAGGATAATCTATAGCAGTCTTTCTCTTATTTCTCTCTTCCTCTGCCCCCCTTCATTTCTTCCTTCCTTCTACTTCTAGAAATCCTAACACTCCAAAATCCACTGCTTGCATGCACTGTTCACATGTTTTTTTTTTTTATTGCCAAACACACAAAGAGCATACATTAGCAAAAAGCCCCATAAAGCAGGCCCAAAAGCATACAGGGAGTATACAAGAGACGCCCAAGGGCACAAAAAGAAGCAGAAATACAATACCAGCCCTCACCTAGCACCTAGCCAATCAAAAAAACCGAGTAAAGAGAGAGGACCTTCATTTACAACTGGTTTAGACCACACCCAAAGATTACAAACAAAAGAATTTTTCAACCTATTCATCGAGAGCTCCTCATTGTCAAAGGCAATCCTATTTCTTTCCTTCCACACCGCCCAAAAGATACACGAAGGGGCTGCCTTCCACACCTTTCTGCGCTTCTTGCCCATATTAAAGCCACTCCACCCACTAAGGGTATCTCTAACCGAATAAGGCAAGACCCAAGAAACACCAAAAAGAGCAAATAATAATTCCCATAACACTCTAGCCTTGGAGCACTGAATAAGAATATGATCAATAGATTCTTCTTCCTCACAACAAAGAAAGCATCTGTTGGCTAAGCACCGACCCCTCTTTTTGAGTTGATCCAAAGTTAACACCTTACCCCCAAAAGCTTCCCAAGCAAAGAAACACACTTTAGTAGGCACACAAGGATTCCATATAATGTTGATAGGGAATTGAACACCTCTTCTTGAATCTAAAATGCTATAAAGGGATTTAACTAAGAAAATCCCATCCTTTGTCTCTTTCCACAACAAACAATCTTCCGTAAGAGGATTAAGCCTCCTCCCCCGAATTATCACAAGTAATCTCTCCACCTCCCAGTCATTAAAGGGCCTAGAGAATCTGGGACTCCAAACCCCTTCACCTCCAGAATGATCCCACATCTCCTCTATCCAAGCCTCTTTATAAGATGCAAAGGCATACAAAGAGGGGAATGAATTACAGAGAGTGGAGTTCCCACACCAATTATCTTTCCAAAATTTCACCCTTCTACCATTCCCCACAGAGAAGCCCACCCTGTTTTGCAAAAGAGCACCTTCCTTACTTATATCCTTCCAAAAACCAACTCCAAAGCCCTCCCTGACCTCTTTAGAATACCACCCCCCTTCTTCCTCCCCGAACTTCCTACTAATGACACGCCTCCATAGATTATCTCTTTCATTCGCAAAGCGCCAATTCCATTTACAAAGAAGGGCCCTATTGAGAATAGACAAACGTCTAACTCCCAAACCACCCTTACTCTTATCCAAACACACGGTATCCCATTTTACTAGATGAGGCTTTTTCTCCAAAGCTCCTCCTCCTCATAAAAAATCCCTTTGAATTTTTTCCAATCTTAAACTAACCGCTCTAGGAATTCGAAGTAACGACATCAAATATATAGGCATACTTGACAAGGTACTCCGAATAAGGGTCATTCTCCCGCCTTTAGAGATGAATTGCCTTTTCCACTTGGCAAGCCTTTTCCGGAACCTTTCTTCCACTCCATCCCAAACTGCCACGGACTTATGATTCGCCCCCAAAGGGATCCCCAAGTAAGAAGTTGGCAGCCTACCCACTTTACAACCAACCTCAAGAGCCAACAACTCCAAATTCTCTACTCTCCCAATCGGCAAGATTTCGCTCTTATCCAAATTGATTCTCAAACCTAATAAGGCTTCAAACCACATCAACAGTCAGCTTAAATAAGCCATCTGATCTTGGGATGAATCACAGAAAACTAGAGTATCGTCAGCGAACAGCAAATGAGAAACCAACGCCCCGTCACCTCTTCTACCATTTATCCTGCATCCTTTCATCCTGAAAGGAAACCCCCTCTCACAGCCCTATGAATAAGACTACTAAAGGCCTCCATCCCAATCACAAAAAGATAAGGAGAAAGAGGATCTCCCTGACGCAAACCCCTTAAACTGTTGAAGAAGCCCTCTGGAGTACCATTGATTAACACCGAAAAAGTTGCTGTGGAAATACACCAAGATATCCAACCAGTCCACCTCTCCCCAAATCCCATTCTTTGCAAAACCGACAACAAGAAATTCCAGTTTAGGTGGTCGTAAGCCTTTTCTATATCCAGCTTACATAACACCCCGTTCTCCTTACTTTTCAGCATTGAGTCAATTGTCTCATTGGCAATTAGGGCTGCATCTAGAATTTGTCTACCTTCAACGAACGCATTTTGAGCTGAAGACACCACCTTTCCCATGACCTTTTTAAGTCTGTTAGCTAACACTTTCGCCAACAGTTTATACAACCCCCGTACCAAACTTATCGGTCTAAAATCCCTAAGATCCTCCGCGCCCGCCTTTTTAGGGATAAGGACCAGAAAAGTTGAATTAAGGCTCCTTACGAATCTGCCACGCTCATGGAATTCCTTAAAGAAGCCCATAACCTCTACTTTCACAAACTCCCAACTAAATTGCCAAAAGCTGAGAGAGAAGCCATCTGGGCCAGGAGCCTTGTCTCCATTCATATCTGATAAAGCAGAAAAGACCTCTTCCTTTGTAAATGCCTCCTCCAACCTGGCTACCTCCTCACCATCAATCCTATTAAAAGCCAAACCATCCATAGATGGGTGCCATTCACCAGGATCAGTCAAAAGATTCTTAAATGCTCCAACTACCCCTCCCTTAATTTCCTGCTCCTCTGTTAACCAAGTTCCATTCATCTTAATCTTAGACAAGCAATTTTTCCTTCTATGAGAGTTGGCCATCTTATGAAAAAAACCAGTATTTTTGTCTCCCTCCTTCAACCACACCTCTCTTGATTTTTGCCTCCAAGAAATTTCCTCCATGAGAACCCATTTTTCAAAATTCTCTTTTGCCTCCTTTCTAACCTCCAGCTCCACCATGGATAAAACACGTCCCTTCTCCTGATTATCCCAGAAATCCACTTTATCCAAAGCCAACTTCTTATTCACTCCCACCTTTCCAAAAACCTCTTTGTTCCAAGATTTTAAGATGACTTTCAGTGCCTTCAATTTCTCAGCAAGGATGAAACTGAAGGAACCACTGAATCTTAAACCTTGCCACCACCCGCCAAGCAAATCTTTAAATCCCTCCTCCTGAAGCCACATATTTTCAAACCTAAAGGGGACAGGCCCCCTCCTCACCCCTCCCCCGTCCAAGAGGATGGGAAAATGATCTGACACTGGCCTGGACAGTGTACTCTGCACCACCCCTTTAAAGTAGCCCTCCCAGTCCTCCGACACCAAAAAGCGATCAATTCTTGACATAGTTTGGTTGTTCAAACCTCCACTCCAGGTAAACGGCCCCCCCTGAAGGGGGAGGTCCCTCAACTCCAGTTCATCAATCACCTCTGAGAATCTTCTCATTGAAGAAGACACTCTGCCTCCTCTTCTTCTCTCATTCGAAAACCTGGTCATATTAAAGTCACCTTCAATACACCATGGATCAGTCCATAGCCCACGGATGGCCCCTAATTCTTCCCAAAATGCTTCTCTGTATCTTTTCAGCGTAGGGCCATACACTCCTGAGAAAGTCCATCTGAATCCATCTTCCACATTCTTAAAACGACAGGAAATGGAAAAGAGTCCCACTTCCAATCCCATTAGCTCTAGCACCCTGTTATCCCAGAAGACTACCACCCCTCCAGCTGCTCCCCTAGCATCCAAAGCTCCCCACTCCAAAAATCTCCCCACCCCTAGGCTCCGAACCACCCCTAATGACATCTCAGTCATTTTAGTCTCCTGAAGGCAGACTAAATCCACATTTTGGGATCTAATTAAGGCTTTAATTAGTTTCCTCTTATTTTTGTCATTCACCCCACGAACATTCCATGATAGAATTTTTAATTTCATTTAATACACAAAGCTCTGTCCCCTCCTCTTCTGACCGACCCTTTCTTTCTGCTCTCACCATCATAATTGATCGAACATTCTAGCTTTTTTACTTCCCGATCAAACCTAGTCAATCCTAGAGTTCCCTTTTTCTTGCCTTGGTCTCTTCTGGTTTTCAGTTTTAGCAATAACTGTAGGATTTCCCCCTCAACACCTTCAATCGAGAACCCCAATGCCTTACTGAATTTCACCAAACTACATTCATCCCACTTCCCAAGATCCACCCTTTCTTGCATCACCTCAACAACATCTGACATATTATTTCCCTTAGACTTTTCTTTCACCGAGTCCATCATCCACGGGCTGCCATCTTTCATCACTGCACACAACGGGGTTTGATACCTAACACCAACAACAGTCTCGTCTAATCCCGAAGTGCCCCTCACCACCAAAGCCCTCTCACACCCAGAAGAAGAAGAAGAAGAGATGAAATCCCGAACCCCCCCAACCTCCACAAGATTTGACTCGTACTTGGATGCCTCGGCTGCTAGAGCGTCGTCGGTTAACCGCGCCCTAGACACCATTGAAAAATCTTCAGAAGCCCTCTGATCCCCTCTGTGACAGCAGGCGACCCCCTCGTCGTCTCTAACACCAGCCCGCGAATCCTCCTCAGTAGCCCTAGCTCCCATTTCCACTTCGTCAGCGAGAGAGAAAGCCCTAATACCTTTTAAACCCTCTTCCACGGGCCCACAGCCCATCTCGGCCAAACCTTCCCAGCCCACTAAGGAGCCCTTGATATAAAAGGGCTTCTCCTCACAGCCCATCTGCCATCCTTTTAATATAATGGGCTTTGCTTCCTCCGGCCCAAACAACTGGGCTTCCTCACGGTCTGGACTGCTCTTCATTACCCCAAGCCTACTTCTAATCTAGGCCTCCCCAATATCAGGCCCAACCTTAATGGCGGCAGGCCCCAACCCAACACCATCCCTTATGACCACTTTACCTGCTCCCTGACCCCTATTCTCTAGCCTATCCTCTCCATCAGTCTCCTCCACACTAGGCCCCCTTGCAGCTGGCTCCATAGAGAAGACTGTAGCTCCTTTCGAGGAGCTTCCACAGGGCGGCTCACTCTGAATTCCCATCTGCTCCACAAGCTGCGCCTCCTTCTCCAACACGTTTCCTCTGCACACGTCACCTAACCCACTCCCTTCCTCATCTTCAATCTCTGTATCACCTTTCCGGCACCCGCTTCCCGCCGGCATCACATGAGAATACTAGGGCTGGACTTCCCACCACAGCTGGATTGAATAACATCCCGATCCCTCCACCAGCTGAACTGAGGAAGGGAAATCCCTTCCTTCCACCCTCACCAACAATCTAGCCCATTGAAGATTGGCCATAGAAACCGTTTTTTCATCCACTTTAATCAGACCACCACAGCCATCCCCAATCAATTTAAACACCTCTCGACTCCATAGATGAAGGGGAAGGCCCACCACTCTCACCCAAGCCTCTTTAACCATGACTTTATTACCCAAGCAACCCACCTCCGGATGCCATTTTTCCTGAATTAATTCATTGTCTTTCACCCTTCTCTTCCCTCTCGTCAAGACACGCTCAGCCTCACTTGAACATTCAAACTCAAAGAGCAAAAATCCTCCTCCCAAAACATCTATGTTCAAATTACCTTTTAGGAGCCAAGCTTGACCCGCCCAATGCTTCAGAAAATCCAGCTCTAGTGATGGATTCACACCATTTTCCCACCTGCCCACTAAACATCGATCCAATAGCTCAACTCTTTCTGGCTTCACCCTCCTTCCCACCTCCAACCAGACCTTATCTCCTATTTTACCCGCTCTAAATTTTGTTACATCCGCATAGGTCCTTGTTTCTAGTTCCAATTCCTTCTTCTGCACCTCTCTAAACAGAGGAGTCTTTAAGCTTCCAATGGGGACTACTCCCACCACTCTCAGCTTCTCTGCCAAAATATTCCACCCACCTGACAGCCCCTTCCCTTCTGGGAAGATTAAGCAAAAACGTTTTGCCTCTACATCACGGACCGAGCAAAAGATAAATCTTCCCGCCTCATTTAAACGTTTCTCCAGCCTGTAACTCCTACCCTCCTCCTCCCATGCATGGGACCAGCCTTTATCATCTCCGCCTCTGCAACAAAACTCAACTCCGGCCAGCAACCTACTTAGACTAACGTCCCTAAATCTGATCCAAGATGTTATACCTTTGCATCTCTCCCAAATGCACCCTCTTAGTTTATCACCTAACTCATCAATCAAAATCTCAAAAGATTTTGACTCCACAGCAAACTGAACTCTTCCACCCCTAGGAACTGCCTTCATCATCTTTTTTTTTTATTTTTTTTATTTTTACTGTTCACATCAGGCATGTGATGTATGATCCAAAACTCAAACTTTGTTTTCTTTCCAACTATTTATGATCTAAATATTGGGATGTGAATGTAGACAAGTTTTTTTTTCTACAATATTGGGATGTTAATGTGGACAATATATAAAGTCCAAAATTTTAATTTGGTCGTCTATCTACCCACAAAAAGGGTTCACAACAAAGTTCTAGAAATCCATAATAATATAGAGAAGGTACTAAACAGTAAATAGGCTTTAAATCCAACAGTTGTCTATAGAATAATGGAATCTATACACAATATTGACAAAGTATATTTTTTTTTTTTGATAAGTAAATATTGACAAAAGTATATAATTCAATAGAATATCCAAATTGAACTGATATCCAAGATGCAGTGGCCAAACATATGGTATGCACATTTCATGAGTATGAAGCCATTGCAGGATAACAACAATTTACTATGAAAACAACAGCTACTTGCAAACTTTTGGTGCAAAGCACAGGATGCAGCCTTTCCAAGGATTGTCCCAATGTACAGGGACTCCAATTTGTTAACCATGCAGCCATGCATCATTTAACGATCAACTTGCACATTTCAAAGAACTAGTAAGCTACAGAATCTAAAAAGACTTTCTACTTATTTCTTTTGGCTTCTTCCTTTTTTCTTTCATTGGTGTTGCGTCAAAATTTCCAATATAACAATCAATTGGAATACATTAAAATCAAATTGAATTATCCACAAAGCCAAAATTATGGAGTCCAAATTTTTTTTTTTTTTTCTGGTTTGCTTTTATAAAATGCCTACACCAGAAAAAGCCAAAGCAAGCCCAGAAGGGCCACCAACAACTTTGTTTAAAAACGTAGGCAAGCACTGACCAACAAGCTATAACACTATATTTTCCCTCTTGTTCTTTTTGTCTTTGAATAAGAAGTTATCACTGATCACATTTTCATCATCTTTTATTACCTACTGTTTCCTTATGACAAACACATGCAATTTTTTCATCATTTGGATCTCATAAAGTGCTAAGCTTTAAGGGAAAAATGAAGAAAGGAATGTTTGATTCTGTTCCTTGATTTACCATGGAAAATATGAAGGAAATTAAATAAAATGAAAATTGATTAAAAACTCAAACATTTGCAAATTCTTGGCCCGATATGAACAGGGAATAAAATTGGAGGATTGATTGAGTTAAATTTTATATTTTATTTCCTTTGCTTTTTCCTTTCCATCAAATTTTTCATCATCAAACAGAGCACTTTGTTCTTGCAGGAGACTTGAAAAATCTATGTTTTCACCCTCTTGCTCCTGCTCTCCATCGAGAGTTTGGTTACTTAAAAGTATGCCAAGGAAAACTAAGAATTAAAACAGCAGTAAATACCTAGATTCTGGAACAACTTGAGATGCTTGCTGCACAACTTCTTCATGTTTAGAAGAGACAAGTTCCACACCAGGTGAACTATTCCTATTTTCTTGTGAGGTGGGAGGATCTGATGAGATAGCACAAGGCCTTTGAGGAAACTGTACCCCTGCACTCTGAAAAGTTGAATGTAATTAGTTAATATAGCATCCAAATAGAAAAATGCTCACAAAAGAAGTTTGAAATAAATATTGATATTCACTCTATATATATATATACCAATAAAGAATATCATCCATGAAAGAGGCAAATGTTTCAAATATGAAAGTATCTGCAGTGATTTCAAGAGAGGTGCTAAACAATAACTGGCAACAAGAAAAACATTTTTGATAGTCCTTCCTATCATAAAGACAAACATTTTATTATCATGAAATAAATAAATACAAAGAAGGATGAGAAACCCTCTTTGTCTGATAGTATGTTGTATTAAGTTCTGTTAGACTCCAAGTCCCAATGATGATTTTAGTGAAACCTATGATCATCATCCCTACACTCCAATTGATCCCCCACTGCCACCAAACCCACCATGACTAGGTCAGTTTTTTCTTGTATCCCTGCTTACAAGCTATCCTCACTATTTTCTAAAAAATGACTGATAGGCACATGAGGAGTCCTTACAACTTAAAGCATGGTACTACCACCACAGCCACCAGCATAACTCCGTTAATACCACCACCATCACCAACAAAACTCCCAAAACCCCCACAGAGCACCGCTGTCACTGCCAACCACTAACACCCAGGGCCCCAAACAAAAGGCACCAAAACTGCCTCAAAACTTATTCTATGACCCATGCCATGTTTACAGGGCAAATGCATCACATCCCCTCCACTAACCATGCAAATGTCATCTGTCCATATCCCCATTCCTATATATTGAATGAAACAAACTCATTTTCAAGTTACTAGAAAGCAAAAAATACACATACAAACACACACAAAAAGGAGGAAAGCATGAACACATGGAACACATGAACACCCCTCAAAATAAAAAACAATGAAAGGCACATATTTATTCAACTTTCTTACTAAAATGAACTATGTATTTTAACACTATCTGTTTTATATATATGGAAAGTAAAATGAGAGAATAGATCCTTCAGAAGCAAGACTTTTGAAGAAACTAACAGCATCTCATACAAAGAGAGCATACAAAGACAAGATGCCAGTGCATACTTACCACTAGATCATAGTATGCACTGTAGTATTGAGGGAACTTTGCAGAAGCTCCACCAAGTGATGTCTGTGTGGCATCTAAAAGAAGAAATATCTTCTCTCGTACGGGCAAGTCTGTCTGTGAGAGAAAAGATAAGCAAATTTAGCTTCAACTAAAAACAGTTAATGGCCAGAAATCATGTTCTTGGGGAAAAAAACACCTTTTTCTTTACTATCTTCACTAGTATAGGGAGGAGCCCATTATCAATCACCTGTCTGTGAACAGGTTCTCCAATATTATTCATCAACATCTCCAATAACTGCAAAAATCAAATGCTAATCAAATGGTCAGATAGACAGCAAAAGTGATGAAGAACTGCAGGGTGAGTGCTAAGATGTAGAGCCATTTCATGACCATATATCAGATAAAGGATAGTATCCCTTGCAAAGATACAATAGTACTTCAAAACATGATAGATATAAAATTTCAGAAAACCATGCAAAAAAACCCAAAATGTTGTAGTTCAAGCTCACCATTACAGCAAGTAGTTGAGTATTTGAGTTTTTGCTCCCCAAGCGTTTTTTTATAGCTTTAGTAACATCTTTAGCTTGCCTAAACAATTAAGACAAGTGAAACCATGATAAGAAAATAATGATGGAAAATATTCAGATTGTAAATAAATGAAGCTTAAACAGCAACCGTGCATCTCTTTTACAGAGTTTCTTGTGGTTAGTACTTCTAATTATAAACATGCTAACTGAAATGTCCTTTTGTAAAGGGATAATACAAAAGAAATTGCTTTGCATGTTTGAAAGTAATTTGTAGAGATTTTCTTATCTTGAAGAAAAAGGTTTACAGTCAAACAAGAAAGAGGAAAAGAGAACTATACCAAGGTCAGTTAGGCTAATAACTAAGACAATGGAAACCCATCACATCATCAAAACACTCCATCAACTACCAATATTCTTAAAAAAGCTTGTTGATTGAACCTCAATGTGAAACCACCTGGGGAACTGGTTTTTTTGCTAAAAAAGAAACAAAATAAATTCCTATTCTTTGGGAGGAAGAAATACTTGCAAAAAAATGAATGCATGAAAGAATTAGGTGCAAAATAAGATTGATGTTCCCTTCTTTGTGTTAAGAAACGCCAATTTCATAAAAAAAAACTAGGACGAAAAGTGATTATAGAAAAGGATCAACTATCATTTAACCCCAAAATGAAGAAAGCAATTACAAAGGTTTAAGCAACCATGCACAAATCTGAGTGTAAAACATCCTAAATACTAGCAAGGAACCAAAGCCTCAAATAAAACTCAAGGGTAGGAAGTCCCCAAAAAGCATCTCAGAAACGAAGCTCCATTTGTGGCCTGCCAATCCACTACCTAGTTGGCAGAAGTCTCAAATAGGAATATAACTCTTTAGAAAGATCTAAGATCTTCCTTATTCATGGGTCCCATCTCCATGCTCCTGCCTTCCCCCCTGAAAAAGCCATGAGATGATAACAGCACAATCTCCTTCCACTCTGAAGTTACTAATCCCTATGAACTTTGACTGAGTCACCATACAAATATCTTCCTTCCAGTGAAGTTTTTAAGAAAATTGAAGCATTCATTGAACAACTTGCAAGTAATTGGGTTTAGCAATCAAACCTACAATAATACATACTTCATAATCATATTTTAAAACAACTGAAAGAATTCAGTGAGTTAATAATACCTTTGATCACGTCCAACTAATTCACAAATTTCAATGTTTTTTGTCCAATCCATTTCAGTTAGCTTCTCACTTGTTGCCGAATTAACAAGCTCCCCTGCCATCTTTTGCTTATTTCTGGCATCAACAATTATCTGAGGTCAGAATATTTATAACTTTAAGAGGAAAAATGGCAAAAATCTGGAAAATATTTTAAAACTTGAATATAGTAGGAATATCTTAAAAGATTTGCAAAACAAAAGCATCAATTATTAATAAGTTTCCAGTGAATCAGACAAAGCATTGAGTTTGCATTTTAATGCATACTTTCACAAGAAACTTGCATATGCAATAAGAAAATTAATTTGGCAGAATCACTCATGTGACTTAATCAAGCATATTGGATGAGTTAAGAGGAAAATATTGATGATTTGATATCACTAATCACCAAAAAGTATTTTGTAAACTAGTTTCCACAGCAATAGCAATGCATGTGAATAGAAAAAGTAGTCTAATGCATACAATATGATAGTTTATATGATAAAACCATGTTTTCGCATTAAGTTTAGAAGATTCTTGAATTCTTTCTCAACATAGACAGCAAAAATTGATATAAATCAGTAAGAGCAAGATGAACAAAATGACCAATATTGTGATCAAAAGGTTAAATACCCTAATGGAATGGTTTTTTGATAGGAATCACATAATCAGTAGCTTAAGGCAAGTGCAACAGATAACAAGAGAATGTATAAATCAGAAAGAGGTACACTCTTCTCATTTTTTTGGTGGAAAGGAATGAAAGGCCAGAAGTAGGCATGAATAGACCCCAAATCTCAGAGTAAACACTGAGCTCATGCAAGTTCAGAAGTTGTAACAGAGTAACAAATAACATGAACCTCAGCCTCCAAAACTGAATGGGGAGATGGGAAACCAAAAGTTTACCAAAAAAGTATGATTGAGGCTAATGTTTTATATAGAACAGAGGCCAGCTGAGCAACCAGCTCAATCAATCTGCACCTGAAAATACTAGGGCAGAGATCTCAAAATTGAGATAATTGGAGGTGAAAATTGAAAAAGCCTTTGGCAAAACAGAAGGCACATTGACAAAACAAGATGTGCAGTAATTGCATGCATGTATTGAAATGCTTTGCCAAGGCCACATGCAATATGCTCCAACAAGACTTCAATCTTGAGTGGCATCAGAAAATCTTGCCACTCCTGGGGAACAGAAGGATTGAACTAAAACCAAAGTGTGACTTAATCATTGCAGGAAAACACGGATAAGATTTGATAGTAATGTGTTAAATGTAGTTCAACCTTAATATGGTGCTACTAGAGAATACCATCATGAGATGGATTAAGCTATCAGGAATCCGTCATTTTGTTTCTATGGACCATCAATTCTAAATTGCATGAGCAAGAAATTTTGGAGCGTACCACATTGCTATGTGAAGGATCAGATATAAGGTTCAACAGTAAAAATATGAGCTCCACAGACCTCTTGAGGTGGTGAAACTAGTCAACTACATCAAGATAGAGGATGGGAACATCAAGTGGTGTGTGCGCACAACCAACCATAAGCTTGAGCCTCAAATATTGAGGATGATAACCACATGTCAAACCCTAGCATGCACAAAACAAGCAATTCATAAAATAAAAAAAAATGAGTCATAATGGTGGCCAGATGTTTCCTTTGCTTGATGGTCTCAAAGTCACGAGAGGATAGAGCGTCACCAATCTAATAATGGAGAAGGACTCAGCAACAATTTGTCTTGGCTGACTAGTGACTAAGAAGGGCCACCAAGAAACTCATTAGATGCAGCGGGCTCTAGATCTTGGCAAGGGAGTAAGGTTGCTCTTACTTGTGAAACCCTAACTCAACTAATCAGCAAGCCAATAGGTTGTCCACGAAAGAAATCTCTTCTATTGTTGATTTTGTTGGGATCTCATGCCCTCCGGATCTTTTCCCCCAAGGAAAGGAAGCCAAAGGCTTTCTACAATGATGGCTTATTTCCCTCTTTTTATACTCTTGTAAGCTTTTTCTTTTTCCCCAATCCCTCCCACCCCCTCCAGCAAAAAACCCTTACTAAATTGTAAACATTTTTCATTAGATTTGTAAAATGTCAAAAATAGCCTACTTTATCTTCCTAATTGCTCATCACAGAGATCTTTCTATTTTTCTCACTTTATGAGAGAAACAACACACAAAGTACAAGGGCAAAAACATTTTTGGAATAGAAAAGAGTAAATGCACCTAAGGGAGGTTAAAATGGTTGATTGTCAATGCAACTATTGTCACCAATTACAACTTCCACAAGCTCATCCCCATCATTATCTAATCTATGTTCATTGACATAATTGATTAACCACTAAACCATCATTGCCCCTAATTATTTCAAATTTTTCATCATCTTTTCCAACCTCTTAACACATTCACTTCTATATCAATTATATCACCTTTTTCATGGCCTAACACCACCAAAATCCACACAATTAAACTCCCCTCTAAAAACCCATATCCAAAGACAATCAAGAATTCATTATAGAGATTTATTTCGGTGAGGGCACAAACGAACCACAAAAATTGAGTTTAGCCTAGTGGTGACCTTGTGTTGCTCTATACCTTTGGTCAAGGATTCAATCTTTGCCTTAGCCATTATCTGATTCTCATTTTTTAAAGAAAGGGGGCAGAGGCTAAGGCACCGCTTTCACTTGCTACCAACTCTATCGCTAACCCATCATCATCTCCTCACCACATCCCTTGATATGCCCTTTTTGTTTTCCAATTGTACCTCTCTATAATATCCACCTAGAAAAAGAAGTTAGAGAAAGGAAGCTTCAAGGTAATGACAAATTGACAATGGTACTTTCTTATATGTGAATTTATCATGCTTGCTCATTCTTTAATTCTTGTAATTGGATGCTAACCAACATAAGAACAACAACAAAGCAAAATAAAATAGGTGCATTTTACAAGCCAACAATCAAAATTTTTCTCTCTCAAACTTTGCTTCTCTCTTTTAGCAAAGAAGCTTTAAGCTAGATGTTATGTTACATGGGTCTAGTTATAGGTGTCATGTGCGAGCATGTGTCTAGATGCACTCTTCTTCACATCTCAAATTCTAGGATATAAAAGACTCAATTGAAAAGGGTTCCTAAGTGATACTTGGATATAACATCTTAAAAGAAAAAAAAAATCAATTAGAAGCAAAAATAACACATGCTTAATAAATAAAATAAAGAATAAATAAATTTTAAAAAAAAAACTATTTTTTTCTCTTTTATCTCTATTTAAAAAAAAAACGAAATCAAAATAGTTAATATTTGAAGCAAAATAAGAGTGTCAAACAAGAATCTTACACCCACACCCTTGTCATGTCATGTCGACTCGGGTACATTGGATAAAGTTGAAGAGTCCGATCATCACAAAACTAAGATATTTGGTTAGATTAAGATAAAACTCCTTTTGAGTGAAATGCATTGCTTCACTCAAAAATTATGATAGTAACTTCCTCTTAATGGCATCTATCATAAGGGGTAAGGATATCAATGAGACGGGTTTCTTTAGGTAACTCACCATAACGCACCCTTAATAAGGTGGATTTGGGTGGCACAACTACAAGGTAAGGCCAAATATAGGAAAAATTTTAAAACATGGGATTGGTTCTAGTCAAGATAGGGTTTTGTTATGCTTCGTCCTGAATAGATGCAACTCACAACTCTGCCCTCAAGTTTTTACTCATTTACAAGTTTGCCATCATATTTGTACTCCCCATTACTACTATTACCCTAACTCCTCAATCACTCATTTATATCTTCTAATCCACCATCCCCCTTGATCCACCCCCCATTATCATTCTGCAATAGCACCCTCCTACACCCACCACTCCAACACAAGCAAGTGTCGCTTCTTCTATCTCTAACACAACTAAAAGGCGCCTTTCTTTTCGATCCAACACAACCACAATGCATCTTCCTTCTTTGTTGTGGCTTGCTCTACCCCACTCACCATTCCACTAGAATCACAACCATGATTCAATGAAAGTGATAAGTTGTCATCAATGAAAATTTTGAATCTTAATGTAAATTATTTATATATATATACTTTATGACGCATGATATGTGGTTGTTACATAATTCAAATTGAGGAATGGTATGTAGGAATATACCCACCTTGTCTTGCTCCAACTAGCTAAATCTCATCCCCACCTTGTAGCAAGTTTAGTCCAAGGATAAGGTATGATAAAGTAAGACTTTAGGATTGAGTTACCTGCTCCAAACCCGCCCATTGACATCTGATAGGCGATGTAAGCAGAGCTTCTAAGAAAGAGGGAGTCCAAGTGATGTTAAGGCAAAATATATAAGAAGTAAATGAAGTTTACATTCTTATATTAAATGGGAAACGTATTATTAGATTAAAAAAGAGAAACAAACAATTATACCTTCATGGAGCTCTAAGCCTCTTTTTCCCCTTTAGGAGAGGAGGAATCAATTTTTGTAAGTATCTTAGGGAATTCTTTATGTATTATGCCTTTGTTCTACTATCCTTTTTCAGTAAAAAGCACCAATAATATTTCTTTTTGATTTATGTTTTTATTTTTTGGCATTGTGCATTCATTATAGTATCCTTTTTTAGCAAGAAGGACCAATGGCTTATTTTTTATACAATGCCTTAGTCCCACCATCCTTTCTTACCAAGAACAATCTCCATGCATCCTAGCGTTGAGCTGCTTTTTTGCCAGAATCCACCCACCTCCCATAACAGGTCATGACAAAAGAGTCGGACCATCTTCTTTCATAATAGTGTAAGTCTCTTACTAAAATAATTTTTTTGGGGAAAAAAAAGGATTTGATTATGCATTTATTAATGGATATAATACCTTTAATACAAATCATTACTTTTTAGGTGAAACATGAGTAACATGTCCCCCCAAAGCTCCATTTTGATGAATTTTCTTTATGTAGCCTTTGTCAAATGGGAATTGGTGACCTTCTTAGAAATGATTAGGCAACGATCATTAAAGCCTCCTAAAATTGGATAAGGGATCGATTATCAAAGTCGTCTCAAAGTAGGTTGACATTAGTCATTTAGGCAAAAACTTCGACATTACTGAGGTTCAAGTGAAGCCTATGAGTCTCTCAAATTTTTCGATGAAAGCAACTCAGCATAGTGATCTCAAGTGCCCACCCAGCAAGAGAGGACCATATAAATATGCTCATTCACTTCAGTGAAATAGTGGACCTTTTTCATTATCGAGATGTTGCTTCTCTTAGAGTCTTAGAGTAGGTCATAGCATGAGTTCAAGGAATTCAAGAGGGTTCCAAGCTTCTCAAGTGCAAATTAACAAATAGCAACCAACCGGACCCGCCTTCTGCAAGAAGCATTCTTAATGATCTTGTTCCACTTTAAAGGTAGAAGAGGTAGGAATTGGAGATTCACTCCTTTTCATGACCGAAAGATGCAAGATACTAGGTTAAGAAACCCAGGCAATCACTCCCCATATGTCAATCGCTAGCATATCCAAGGCCATTCAAAAAATGCAAACTGAAGTGGAGGATAACAAAATGCAACGCAATGAGGATTTGATCTTAAAGACTGGCCAAGACGCATGAACATGTTTTGGATACATTGGAAGAGAAGAAGATAGTTATGTGGAGACAATGAAGAGTGATCGATTATGAGTTTCAAGAAATTTGAACTTTTTAGCAAATTACCTAATGTAGTAAAAATTTTCATTCTCTTGTTACAAACAATTACAATGAGAACATTGAGAAATAAAAATAAAAACATGTTACTTGGAGGTTTATTTAAACTAGTGGCTTTTTTTTTTGTTAATAGCTTCATAAACTATTTATTTCATAATAAATAGAAACTATTAGTTCTTCACCCATCCTTCATAGAAGGACAAGGAAAAACCCCTCAAATGGATCCAATTATGACCAGTTTCTAAACACACTATGGTGTAGAAAGTCACCAATATCACCAAAACACACAATACATCCAATTTCCTTAATTTTTCCACAATGACTTTCCTTCAAAGCAAATCTTTCTCCCCTATAAACATCCAAATCGACTTACCCAATAAGGCTTTGTTTATAACAGTAGACGAGTTTATGATCTCTAGACCAAGTTCTTTTATGCCACTGACAAATGTTTGCTAAAGAGATGGACTCAAAACACACACGCATGCACAGCTGTGCTAGATAGCTATCCTTTAGTAGAAGAATCTTTGAGGGTGAGGTACTGGACATAGCTGCCATGAACACCCACACCACTAATTTGGTGGCTCTTTCATGACACAGTTACACAGGAAATCTTCCTGTCAAAATATTGCACATCTTGATCCTCTCTCCTAATCAAGCCTTTCTTCTGCAATCATAAAAGGTGTGCTTACACCTTCTATAAGCTCATACCAATCTACAGCCTTTGCAAGAGCCATTTGCTGAAATCAAGACCTATTTACTTTTAAAGAAAAAGTACAATAGACCAATTCAATAGCACATATACTCATAGCACATGTCCTCAAGTTTTTGACCTTATAAACTATATCATATGTAATGAAGTACACATTTTTCTTGTTGCATTGCTCCAATTAATAGTTTAATTACATTTTTATTTTTCATATTTCTATGAAATATCTCTCTAATTTGTGCATCATAGCATATTCGCCAATAGCAATTTGTTTTGGCAAACAACATGGAAACCATGCATACACCTTTGATGCAACCAGTAGATTCAATAAATACAAAAAAGCAGGCCTTATCTCTTAAGCAAAAAAATGGTAAAAGGTCATTCTCTCACACTGATGACCTGCAAAAAAATCTTCAAATTACACAAGGTAAGCTCTTCAAAGGAGATTATTAGCACCCAGAATTGGTGAAACAGTACATTTCCCCATCATCACATGATCACTGCTATGACAATCAGAGAGACCAACAACTCATAGAATGTGGTCTTATTATCACTATCATAATAAAAACCATACACAAAGGGTTGATAGGTTCACTTCTGAAAAAGATAAGAGGTACATCTTCAATCTGATGTGCTTGGTTTTAGCTGTGATAGCAACCAAAAGAAATATGGCAGGGGCTTGTCACATATTTGGCAAACAGGAAATTCTCGTTCATATCCCTTTTCAAGAACCAGATGTGTTCAAAAGAGATGAAAATTTCCCTTCTGAAATTTTTATTTCTACCTCGACTATCCTGCCTAGAATGACTGCAAAGCTATTTGTGGTTTAGGAGCACATGTTTAACTTGGGTCAACATACTATACAGTTTTTTGTAGCACCAAACTATCATGTTACAGAGGTTTTTGGATCTGACCAAGAAAAAATATAAAAGAAAAATCAGAGATTGTTGGATGGTGGAAAACAATTCTTTGATAATGCAGCTACTCAGGCATGGTCTGAACCTCCTTTATTGATTGTCTGTAATTGTGTACCAAGCTATAAACACGCACTTAGCATTGAAAGGGAAAGACATGTCCCAATGCTATCCATAGACATAATCAAAAGATAAAGACCCATGACCTGAGAAACACTCACTCAGCCACTTTCCGGAAAATCCTTCTTAAGCAGAGCAGTTAGATGCAACACAAAGTATTATGAGTGGATTTTAGTTGTTGATGTAAGGATAATTTTTTTCTACCAATAGAATGACAGCCATACAGAATCTCTCATCTTTTTTCTAGCCTAATGAGAGGGAAAGTACTCAAATCAGAAACAGACTTATTACTGAATAACCATCTAGCCTGATTAAATGATTATTCAATCCCCTAATTTTGAAGTAAAGACAATTATCATTCAACCCTCCCACTCAGTACAATCACATCTTAGGCTTTGCCAAATTGGGAAAGACGTTATCCCACCATTGCCAAAGCTCCACCTTCTATGGCAACAGTTCTTCACACCTAAAGAATTTTTCTCAAGGATGGGGATCTAATTAAGTAAAAATAAAATAAAATAAAATAAAAATAGAACTAAGGATTAAAATAAAACCCAATTTGTAGGGAAGGCTGTAGCACCAAGGAAAAATGAGGTGAATGAAAAATAATTGGCGACATGCAAGGAATAAAAGCCAGGTAAAAGAAAGGCAGTACGAGGAAATCAAAACATCATTTCGATTTAAAGTAGAGTTTTAACATACATTTATTGATAAAAGTGGCAGATTTAATTCTGATATTGATATTCAAATAAAGCAACATGTTTGAAATGGATATCCATATCATATGATACTCTGCAAGCAGCAAAACTTTAAGGTTAGATAACAACCTAAAAGCATGAAAAAGAAAATAAGAGAGAAATGAAAAATGAAATCCAAGCTAATGATATTGTATGTTTCATGAAAAATATGAAGGAAAATAAGGGTAGAAAGTTAGAAACAAGATTGAAAGATAAATGGATAAGATTGCAGAAAAGGATTACTGGTCAACAAATGAACACATTTATCAAACAAGATGTTTGCTGCTGTGCTTCTGAGCAATAATTGTACAATGAAAATCTAATCTTAGAAAAGACTTCAGGTATTATGCTTTGTTTTCAATTAGAGGATGAAAAACGATATGCCTAGGGTTCAGACTAGATTTTTCGAAGGAACTTCTCAAAGTCTGTTAGTTAAGAGTTTCCCATTGGTGAAAAATTTAAATTGCAAACTGACTTACAATTATCCTTTTCTGCTAATTCTTCATCTAAACTCCCCACTTTGCTTACTAATTCTTTTCATAAAGCCTACTAAGGATTCAAAATGAAAGAAAGTTGCCAGATGTGAAGCAAAATCCTAGCGCCACCACTGCCAAAGATACAACCATTATGCCAAAAATTGATAAAACAATCCAACAAATTTTTTTTTTGTGCCTGTGCGTGCGTGCGTGTGTGTGTGTGTGTGTTGGGGGCAGGATGTGGGCATCAGAAATTAAAAAGTTTTGAAACATACGTTTTAAGCACAGAATCTTGCAATCTGTAGGTTGATCTTATGATAGAAACAACAGTATGCAAAATTAATTTTAAATGGGAAAACTGACTAGTGCAGTAGACAAAAATGAATGGTCACAAATTGTTGGGCAAAGAACATCTAGCATGTTAAAAAAGGATGATACCAGAAAATCAAAGGATCTTCCAATGGTACTGTGAACGATAACTTACACTTACTGACAGAAGAGGCAGAACTACTTCTGATATTAATGATCAAAATAAGTAATGCCTAATATGATAGCTTCAAAATGGATATCCATAACATATGCTACTCTGCAAAGCAAAAATCTCGAAGTTAGTTAGGTAACAACCTTAAAGTTCAATAAAAGAAAGTATTGAGTAACTAGATAATTTATGTCAATGGTAAATACATTACCATGCATAGCATGGAGAGAAACAAAGATCAGAGACAAGACTGAGAGCAAAAATACCACAATAAGTTCCAGAGAAGCAGACCACTAGATAGAACAAAAAAGGACTATAATTGCAGAATGGCATGTCAGTTGAGGTACATTTCTGAACACTAATAATACACAAAAAGATCCCATCTAGTTTACCAGCCACACACTAAGTTCAAATTCAAAACTGTAAAAATCAGAGAACTGCAGAACCTTCTCAAAAAACAAGATCTCAATGCCTATAATATAACAAAAATTATACACAAGCAAGCCACTAGGTAGAACAAAAAAAGACTACAATTGCAGAATGGCGTGTCAGCTGAGATACATTTCTGAACACTAATAATATGCAAAAAGATCTCAGATCTCATCTAGTTTATCAGCCACACACTAAGTTCAAATTCAAAGTTGTAAAAATTAAAGAACTGCAGAACCTTCTCAAAAAAAAAAAAAAAAAGATCTCAATGCCTATAATATAACAAAAATTATACTAGGTTATACACACATATCTAGGTTGCAAAGACATAAAATTTTACTCAATATACATGGTTTTCAAAAGCATTTGAAACCATCTCATGACAGTGAAGATGGATATTCTCAGGATTGGCCTTTGATGGGTTTGCGATAATAAGTTTGCATTACAGATATGCAAAACCTTTGGAGAGAAAGGCATGTCATATCTAGATAGAATATTGGAAACTCAGTCATGCAAAAGAATGGCATTAACACTCTAGCAGTTGCCATGAGAGATCATTAGAAAACTTAGGAAAATCAATTGAGTTTCATTATGGTACATTGCAGAAACATCAGAAAGCACATTCATATTGCTGCTCATCCTTAAGAAACTGAAAATTCAGAGTCAGAAACATCGAACTCAGAGAACGTGTAATGAAAAGATAGATGAAATAAAGCAAATACAGGCACTTGGGCTATGAAAACCTGAAATAATGGAATCATTAAGCAAACACTTTTGTACTGTGTTTATAAAAACTGATATCCAATTATCTCTCTGGAAAATGGATATGATCAACAAGCAACCTTATTGTTCAAAAAATCAAAATGCATTCAGAAGAATGAAATAGCTATATCAGGCTTACTTTGAAAACTGATATGAAGAGCAATACGAACACACAGTTAGTACCAACTTGGGAAAAAGGAAAGTACATAGAGAGATTCAAATCTACCTAAAAGGCAATAAAAATCGCATTTTTGAAACTAATTTACCAATTAATTAAGAATAATCTGAGACCACGCATTTAAAGGTTCCACGCTTTCATTTGTTTCCCTAGGAAAAATACAAAATTTTAAATAGTTTCGCACTGTTTGGAACTTCAAAAATCAAATACTTTCCCTCCATTGTTTCACTTACTTGAGGTGAGTTTTTCATATTCTGGGAAATCAAAAGCCTAAAATTAAATAAATAAACAAAAAAAAATCCAAACACGCCAAATCACAAAATTCCAAATTTTGTTTGGTTTTTCCTTTCTTTGGATATCTCAGCAAAGAAACAGTGGGCAAAAGAACAAAAACATAAGCAACCAATTTAGCTTACTGGAATTGAAACTTTCGGTTTTCTTTAAAGAAAACAACAAAATAAAACTTAAGGGAATATATGATACTCGTAAGCATCTTTTCTTTCCTTTTCATTTCTTTTCCACTGAGACCAAACAGCAAGAAGAACAAACAAAGAAAACAATTCCCAGATCCCATCTCAATTAATTTAGACAGTCAATTTGAATCTTCACACTAATTTTTTGTGAAATAAAAAACAAACAAGATTCTAGAATAGACAGTCTTTTCCTCCCATTTCTTTTGTTGTCCACACTTTTCTTAACAAAGAACTTGCTAATTTACACCAGCAATTTCCTCAATAAAACTGAAAAACAATAGACCAATCAAAATAATCTACTCTTTCCTTTTCCTTTCTCTGCTTTGTCAGCAACCAAACGGAAGGAAAAAGAACAAAGCTGAAAGTCTCACATTCAATTTGTGTTAAGTACAAACAAATAACAAGAGGAAAAACACAACACAATCAGAAGTGTAACTTTGCCTGCTTTTTCTCAGCAACCAAACAGGACTCAACTAGCTCATTTATGCAATCAATTTAACTAGCAGCAACTCAAATCCCACATTTGCTTTCCACAAACAAGAATGACACAAGAAACAAAGGAGTGTGCACTCTTTTCCTCCACTTTGCCGGAACCCAAACAGATCCTAATTATAACAAATTCTCTCACTTGGATAGAATTTTTCACTCTCATTTCTTGGAAAACAAAATAAAAAATAAAAAAATAAAAAAGTGCTTACACTTTTCCTCTCTTTCTTTGTGTTTTTCGCCATTCTATCAGCAACGAAACAGATCTCAATTCAGCTAATTTAAAAATTAAATATTCCTTACTAAATTTTTCCTTTCTTTACTTTCATTTTCCTCCATTTTCTCGGAAACCAAACAACAGGCAACAATTACGTAACTTGCCGATCTCAACTTAGCTAATTTACACAACCAATTCCCCTTACTCAACAATAGACGACCCAAAGGTGTCTACTTTTTTTCCTCTCTTTTACTCCATTTTCTCCGACCAAACCGCGCCTCCAATCACTCAAAAAAGAAGAAAGAAGAAAAAATCACTAGCAATACTCCTCAGTAAATCCCCACTTTATCTTAACAATAAATACAAATTGAACACTCAAAACCTTGAACTCCTTTTCCTCTCCCTTCCATTTTCCTCCATTTTCTCCGCAACCAGACAACCGGAGAAAGATCACATCACTCGCCGATCTCAACTCAGCTAATTCACACCACCAATTCCCTCCCTCAACCGGACACACAACAGATAACCTTTTTCCTCCCGCTTCCCCCGCTTTCTCCGCAACCAAACGGCGCCTCCAATCATCACAACAAGAACTCTAAAAAAAAAAAAAAAATTACCAGCAAAATCAATACTGAGATAGACACACCTACTCTACTTTTTCCCCTCCCTTTTCCTCCTGCCTCTACCGCAACCAAACGGCGCCTCCAAATCATCCAAAAACTCAAAAAAAAAAAAAAAAAAGAGCGTACCTGTGAAGACAGTGAGGAAGACAGAGAAGACGTAGAGGAAATTGAAGAAGAGCTGATAAATCTTAAACAGCTTCAACATTTGCATCTAGGAGACACGGAGAGAGAATGAGAGAGCAAAATGAAAAACCAACCGACTCAACCAGAAACTGAAACCAAGGAGAAGAAGAGAGGAAGAGAGAAGGAAAAAAAGGAAAAGCTAAACTAAAAATAAATACTCTCGCAATTATTTAGTTTGTTTTCTTCCCTTTTTCCGCTTTTCCTTTTCTTTTTTCTTTTTTTTCTTTTTTTTCCTTTTTTAGTACAGTGTGGAAGCTTCTGGTTATAATGAGCGCGCATCGACAGCAGCTTTTGTCATATATTTCTTTGATTTTAAAATTTAAGTAAATAAATAAATATTGGTTTTTTTTTTTTTTGGAAATTACAAATGTCACATTTAAATTATATCTAAATATTTAATAATCCATATACGTGGATAATAATATTACATATGATTTCAAGTTTCAACACGAGTTCTATTTGGTGATGTCATATTTATTTATTTTAAATAAATATTAAATATTAAGATATAAGTAATAAATCAATTTAATAATTTAAAATGACTTAATAACATAATTTAAGTCATTAAATATGTTTGATAAAATAATTTAATAATATGATTTAAAGTTAAAAATAATTTTAAATAAAAATAATTAATTTATTTTTAAGTCCATATCTTTATTTTACCTTTTTATCCATATTTATCTTAATTACCTTCACAATTTTTTTTCCTATTTCATAACTTTTATTATTACTTGATTTTATTTGTTCTAATTATAATTTATGAGAAAAAAAATATGTTAATTTGATGATTTAGAATAAATTTTAAATCAATTTTATCAAACATTCTTAATTAATAAAATAAAAATTTAAGTAATAAGTTTTAAATTAATAATTTAAATATAATTTAACTTAAAGTCAATTTAATTCATTAAGTAATAAATATTAAGTTTTATCCAACATCTCTTAATATTTGTATTATTTTTAAAATAAAAAATATTTTATGTAAAATAATATTTATAAAAATATTTTAAATTATTTTAAAAACTAGTAAAATATCAATTAAAATAAAGTATATTTTAGTGAATTTGCCTTTAAAATAATTTTAATAAATGAAATTAAGACTTTAAAATACAATTTTCATTTGATTTTTTTACTGTTTTTTTAAATTTTGATAAAAATATAAGAATAATTTTTATAAGTTATTTATTTTTATAAGCTATGTAATTTAAATTTAGTTGAATGATAATGATTATAACGATAATGATATTAAATGATTATAAACAATAAACAAAGAATATAAGAAAATGTTGAAATCTCTCCCTTATGATTTCTTTCCACTTTACTTCATTTAGAAATTGAAAATAAGAGTAACCATTTATAATAATTTTAAGAATTATTTTTAATTTTTTTATATTTAAAATTTCTTATTATTTAAATATTAGAAAGATTAGAAACCTTTTTTTTAATCATAACCTATTCTTAATCATATATATTAATATTATTTAAATAAATAAATAAATATTTTTTTTAGAATATTTGGATAAATCCAAATTAAATTGAGGGGACAATGGACCCATAAAACTAATTTAAAATTAGTTTCCTTTGTCTTCTTCTTTTTTTTTTTTTTGTTTATTATTTATTTTATTTTATTGTTTGTCACCACCCATGTGTCGTTTGCTAACTAATAATAGGATCAGCGTCACAGCCATTCCAACTGACAGTCCAAAAAGCAAGGTGGAAAAAGAGCCGCCAGTGCATCACCTGCGGGTGGTACTATTGGCCCCCATAGGCCTCGTCACATGGGTTGTGTGATGTGTCTGCCTGGAAACAGCCAACCCTTTTTTTTTTTTTTCTTTTTTCTTTTTAAAAAAAATTATTTTCCCCTTTTAGAGTTTCCTTCTACTTCACATAATCATTTTCTTTTAATAATTTAAGTTGTGAGCTATTTCTCTACTCGTTCATATTATTATTTTCAAAAAATAGGTGTAATTATCATTTTAAATAAATAATTTAATAAATATCACTAAATAGATATTTAGTAAATCAACTTAATAATTTAATCTAAATTATTAAATAAATTAAGCATATTTGATAAAATAACTTATAACTTAAAGTAAAAAATAATTTTAACTAAAAAATAAAAATAATTAACTTATTTTTAAATTATATTTTTATTTTATCTTTTTACCTTCATTGTTACTCAATCTCGATCACCCTTTTTATAATTTATGAGAAAAAAATGTTAATTTGATAATTTAAAATAAATTTTAAATTAGTTTTATTAAATAACTTTAATGCTTAAAATAAAAATTAAGTAATAAGTTTTAAGTCAATAATTGAAGCATAATTTAACTTAAAGTCAACTTAAGTTATTAAGTAATAAATATTAAGTTTTGTCAAACATCCCCTAACTCCCATCAATAGATTACTTTAAAAATAATAAAAAGAAAATAATTCAAAAATCATAATAATTTGTAGAATAAAATCTTTTACGAAAATAAAATTTCAATTAAAAAAATAATAATATAACATGAAAATGATAAATAAAAAAAAATGAATATATTAAAGCAATGAATGTAGAATAGAATTGAAGAAGAAGTAGTAAAGGAGGGGGGCAAATGAGATACAAGGGGGTAATGGGTAAATTGAAAAGAATAGAGAGAAAGGCAAAGAGAGGAATGAAATCCCACTTTAGGAAAGGACAGAGAATCTAGACAGGGTGTTGTGTAGTTCATTGCTTTGCTGGCCTTAACATATGGATTCCTTTGGGGGATGGAGCCTACAACTCTTCATTTTCACTCTTAATGGTATGCCTTATTTTAATGTCTCAAAAAGGCCTTGACAGCTCTCTCAAACGACTACTCTCCATGTTAGGCATAAAGTACCAAGACCTCCTATGTAATCCAAGGTTTCAAGATTTTAAGGCCAAAAGGTGTAGGCATAGACCACAAATGGGGACTATCATTCATGCTTTGAAATGCATGCCCCACATGCTTTTTCAATGCACAAAAGTTACATGTGATGTTGTGGGTTATTTACAAAAAAAAAAATTTTTAAAAAAAGATTTTCTTAAATATATACATATATATATCTCATGTCTTAAGAATTTCTTTGATCTTGGATAAATTAGGAAAATTGACTCATTAAACATTAAGTCTTATATTTTGGTCAAAATCTCTTCCTATATTTTTTCTTAATTACAAAGGAAGATTCATATAGGTTATGTTTGGTTCTTGGAAAACATTAAGAAAAGAAAAAAAAATGATTTTTTTTCATGTTCGGTTATCCTATGAAAAATATTAAAGAAAATCAAATATAATTAAAATTTGTTAAAAATTTATGTATTTTTAAATTATTTAATCTTTATATTGATGAGTAAAAATAAGTAAAATAAGTTTGAAGTAGCAAATAAAAATAATTTATCGACTTTTAATCTATTTTTTTATTTTTCTTCACTTTTTATTTTCCTTCAATTTTTTTTTTTTTTTGTATTTTTTTTTTCCTTCTATTTTTTTTTTTCAAATTTTATGAGAACCAAACATAGTCATAGGAAACTAAGTGTATAATTGTCAAAGAAACATTTTCCTAAAAGAAAATAAGATCCCATAATAGGATATTTCTTTTATAATAATAAGAAACTTACATACAAGAATGTCTTCCATCAGAAAACTATCAATAACTTTCCAATTGATTCAAAAATAAAATTTGAGATACTTGTATTAAATTGGTTTACCAAACACCCACTTAATAATGTATATCAAACTTATCTTTATTTTAATTCTAACATGTTTATACCTCAATAGCCAGAGATGCTTTGATGGAGTTGAGATCAATTTTAATGACTTGAGAATAAACAAAGTATTAATTTGTTGTTTTGTGCCATTTGTGTGAAAGAGCAATTAAGTTGCATATAATATAAATTATGTAAAATTAATAATAACATTTATATCGAATATAATTGTCACTAAAGAAAGTTACAATAGAGTGAAAAAGTGCACAATATACACACATGTTTAGTACTTTTATTAAGCCATCGATTTTCCAAAAATTTAAGCCATTAGATATCAAGTTAATAGTGTATACTAAACTTATTTTTATTTTAGTGTATGTGTTAACATGATATGATAAATGTATAATTTATATATTATTAAAATTAAAAATAATCATAAATTATATTATTGTGAAAAAACCCGACAAAGAATAATAATAAGGTGAAAAGAATAAGAAAATGGAAACAAAACAAACAATAATTTACATGGTTCAATTTCAAACCTATATCCATAGGCGAAGACGAAGAAGAACTTCAACTCTTATTGAAGGATTACAACGTCTGGAGTTCTTAAATCCCAAAGTCCTAACTTATATCCAAAAAGAGACTCATTATTTTGGTCAAAATATTTTCCTATATTTTTTCTTAATTGTAAATGAAGATTCATATAGGTTATGTTTGATTCTAAGGAAATACTAAGAAAAGAAAAGAAAAATGTAAAGGAAAATGATTTTTTCTTGTTTGGTTGTCTTATGAAAAATATATATAAAAAAATCAAATATAATTAAAACTAGTTAAAAACTTATGTATTTATATATTATTTAACCTTTATATCGATGAGTTAAAATAAGTAAAATGAGTTTGAAGTAGCAAATAAAAATAATTTATTGACTTTTAATCTATTTTTTATTTTTCTTCACTTTTTTTTTCATTTTACTTTTTCTTTTTATTCTATTTCCTTTACATTTTCCTTTAAATTTTTCAAGAACCAAACATAGTCATAAGAAACTAAGTATATAATTGTCAAATATGTATTTTCCTAAAAGAAAAGAAGATCTTGTAATAGGATATTTCTTTTATAATAATAAGAAACTCACAAAAATGTCTTTCATCGGAAAACTATCAATAAGTTTACTCAAAAATAGAATTTAAGACACTTTTATATATATATATGAATGTACTAAATATGAAAACTATCTTTAACGTTACTAAATAATTATAAGGGTAAAATATGAATGTACTAAAATTTATATTTTTATTAAATAGTACTCGCATTGCATTTACGATTAATTTAAAGAAGATATGTCATAATAAATTATTTAGTTTCATTTATTATGTTATGTGATACAAATAAATGTATATAAATGTTTATATTTATTTTAAACTTTTGAAACAACATATTTAGTCACAGTAAATTATAGCATAGAAATGTTAGCTTCAAAATAATACTACATCACTACTTAAAATTGAGCGCGCCTATTATTATAATTTTTAATAAAAATTAATTATTTTTTAAAATAAATATTATAAATTCAATGAAAAAACAAATAAAACATAAAAACACTTGTCTATATTTTTTACCAACAATAATTTTACAATAATTTTTTAACCATTTGCAATTAAATTAGATAAAATTGGCTTTATAGCAAAATATTAATGATATGCTTATTTTAGTGAATTTTACAGGCCAACTGAACCAGAAAAGTTTCAAGTTCAAACATTTACTTTTCTAGTTAGAGACCAGCATCTTGGGGCTAATGTGGAATCCACTCAAGGACATACTAGTTTAGGTAAATATCTAATGCGTTCTTCAACCGAAGAAGTCATTTTTAGAGGAGAAACTCTACGTTTTTGGGATGAGTGCAAATGAGTTACACTATCCTCTATTGGAAACTAAAGAAGTAATCACATATGAAGTATGTTACATATGCTACATTTTCTAGGTAGCCAAACAACAATATACATAAAGTAATGTCTTCAAATGGTCATTTCGGAAGAAGGTTCTCCTTCAATCGATCTGACGATCGAACCATGACATGATCTGATCGCTCTGATTGAGAAAATATAATCAAAATGTGCATTATGACTGTGATGAACACTAAGAAAGCTAATAGAGATGTGATGCCCTCCCAAGAAGATAGGAGCAATGACCATTGGAAGAATTTAACAAGGCCAAGTAGAAGGAGACAGGACCAAGTAATAACCACCTATTAGAAGGGAAAGTGAAAATGAAATTATAAATGGTAAAAGACAAAAGCAAGAAAAAGAAGAATGATACTACTTATTTTCTAAATTGCTCAAGATTATCTTACAAATAAGGATTTTTTTGGTCTACCAATGTTGTGATATTCTTGAATCCCAAATGTGTTCGTGGTAAAAAATTGTTCCAATAAAGCATCCTGAGACATGAACAAAAAGTTACAAGGCAAATCGAGAAAACAAAGTCTAAACTACGAATCAATCCAAAAGGTTGGAAAATGAAAAAAAAATGTTAAAAGAATAACTAGTTTTCTTGTGCTCTAAATGTCGGTAGGAATCTTCAAGAAGAGTGCAAAAATACTAAAAATACATGTTGGCGGTGATTTCACAAGACATAAAAGCACTTCCTAGTATTTAAAAATATTTTTTCCCTTTTTAAAAAATTAGGTCCTCGGTGAGTTTCAAAAATCACTTTTAAAAATATAGACAACTACTTAAAATGATTCTTAGAGAGTTGTTTTTTTTTTTTTTTTCACTATGCATCGATTTAAAAACATTTTGTTGATTTATATCTCAACATTAACCGAGATTATCTAAATGTGTTTTTGTTAGAAATGTTATCGTTAAAGCTCTACAGACAAAGTTTTTATGAAAATCCCTCCCAAACAAGCCCTAATTTAACTTAAAATCTTAAACCATTAGATATTCAAACTTGAGAAGCTTAAGTTATTAAATGATAGACCAAGTGTACTTGGGGGTATGAGTACTCTAGGGTACAAAACTTGAATGCTCGTACCTAGGCACAAAATAATTTTTTGACATCATCATTTATACCTTGGCTACAAATGTATCTTTACACCACTGTGCGATGCCTGCATCTGTTACTGGCAATTCTTGAATTGTGTGTCGCTTGATGTACAAATTTACCTAGAAGAGAATTCAAAAACCTAAGAAACAGAAGAAGCAAGCAGGGAATTCAAAAAAGTACATAGACAAATATTAAATTGTTGTCTTCTTTTTTGAAGGCTTACCACAGAAGATTGGCCACTAAGAATTCTCAACATTGTAGGGGAAGGCTGATCTCTAGGAACGGCCACGGTTATATCATAAACCGCCGGAACAAATGAGCGTATATGAGTCACTGCTGCAACAAAACCCTACACCCAACATGTTTGGCAATGAAATATAGAAACAATTTTCTCTTTTTAAAAATCATTTTGATTTTTAATAATTCGTCAAATGTTAAGTGCTTGCAATCCTCCAAAAATCACTTCCAAATCGAATTCTAGGAAATTCAGAGTGAGAATTTAACCTTGGTACGAGGAATCAAAACATTCGAAGGGATAGGGAGGTCAGATGAAATAGCATACTGTCGAGCTGCTGAGAGTTTGGTGTGCGTAAAGCGGGTTCCCTCTACAAAAAGTGCCAACCAAAACGGCCGAGGAAAATCCTCTAGTCTCTCAAGACCCCACTGCGGCATAAAAATATAGGGTAAAGTACAAGGATAGCCCACAAAGTATTCACAAATCAAATGCAGCTTAGAGTACCTTCAATGTTCTTTCATCTTTCGCCCAACTCCTTTCCACAAATACATAATCCGAAAACCACATCGACCAACCTATGATCTGCATAGAGCCCCATACCTCGTAAATCATAATTTTGTGGTTATAGATGAATAGACATATAAGAGTGTGTTTGACCGTGATTCAGAAAAGTATTTTTAATTTTTTTAATACTTAAAAAATAAAAAATAAAAATTAATATTAAAAATACTAGAAACATTTTCTAAAATTACTGTCAAACGCGTTCTAAATGAACTCAAGACTTTCAGTTAATTAAATCTTTGATACTATATTAAAAGGGTCTTGGGTAAATCAATTTGATAACTTAATGACTTAATTTAAGTCATTAAATAAATTAAAAATATTTGATAAAATAATTTAATTTTATAACTTAATGTCAAAAATACTTTTAAGTGTTAAATAAAAATAATTAACTTATTCTTAATCTCAAATCTTATTTACATCATTTTATCGATGTTTAGTAAACATATATCTTTCTCAACTGTAATTTTACATTCATGAATCACGACCCATTTTTTATAGTAAATATTTTTGTAATTATCTTACATATCTTTAAATATGAATGTCTGACAGATAAATTTATTATTTAAAATCATTAAAAGTATAAATATTAATGAGGGTCAATATGTTAATTTGATTATTTATGATAAATTTTAATTTAATTTTATCTAATATTCTTAATATTTAAAGTAAAAAATAAGTAATAAGTCAATTTAAAAATAATTTAACTTCAAGTAAACTTAAGTGATTAAATAATAAGTATTAAGTTTTACTAAAAACTTATTTTTAAGTTTTTAAATTAAAACTTATTACTCAATTTTTACTTTAAGTATTAAGGATATTTAATAAAATTAATTTAAAATTTATTTTAAATCATCATATTAATATATTTATCCTTATAAATTATAATTATGACAAAGGGGATCGAATAATAGTAAAACTCATGTAGTAACAAATAAGAACGTAAAGATAATTATAACAAATGAAAATAAAAAGGTAAAATAAAAATATGAACTTAATAATAAAGTTATTTATTTTTATTTATTATTTAAAGTTATTTATGACTTAAAGTAATTATTAAATTATCTTAATTTATTAAACACTTATTACCAACTTTTTTAAAAACTTAAATTGTTGGGATTTTGATCCTTAATGTAAATTATGCTCGTGAATAAGAGGATGAAAAAGCTTGACGGTCGGGTAAGAAAACTTACGGGAAGGAATTTTAAGGATTTCTTCATGACTGCGAGTGTGCTACCAAGGCAATTCGAGCGCTATTAGACAAAAATATGCGATGAGATGGAGAAATATTTGTACTAAAAATTATAAATTAGAAAATGAAAAATGGGAAGAAAAGTACCTGAGCCAAGACCCACCCAACAAGCCAGTCAATGTCACTTCTGTGATTGCAAATGACAAGCGAATGTTCTTTACCTGGAAGATTTTTATTTATTTATTTTATTTTTATTTTTGTTTTTTGGGAATATAAATAGCATATTTATATGGTCTTTATAATTGTAAGTCAATGATGGAAATGTTGATGCCTTACCCATTAACTCAAAAGTCTCTGAATCTGCAGCAAACACCTCCACCTGAAAAGATTCAGAGCTTAATACCAAAACAAAACAATGCGACAGAATTTTCAACTCATCACAAAACGAATCATCCTCACCATCTTCCTTCCTTTTTCTTTCTTTCTTTCTTTCTTTCTTTATATATATATATTTTTTTTTTACTTTATATTTTTATTACTTTTTCTTAATATTCCGAAAAAAAAAAACAGTTGTTAAGAAAAATAGTTTTCTTAATATTACAGAAATATGAAGAAAAAAAAACAAATATAATTATAGTTAGAAACACGTTTTTAATTGAAATGAATGGCTTTGAAATAACATATAAAAATAATTTACTAAATTTAAATTTATTTTTTATTTTTTATTTTTTTCTATTTTTCTTCTCTATTTTCCCACTCACATTTCCCCTTACATTTTGTAAGAACTAAATAAACCTTTAATCTTTATATGGAAGAGGGAAAATAAGTTAAATGAATTTTAAAATATATATAAAAACAATTCATTCACCTAATTTTTTTAAAAAAAATTACTTCTATTCTCCCTTAAAATTTTCAAAAGCCAGACATAGGACTATTAAATAAGCAAACCAACTTAATAAGAGCAAGGTAAATTGAGGTCAACTTGATCCCGTTGAAAAATAATGTAGAACTCTATTATAATTTACAATGTGCCTCGAGTGATCGCAAGAGATTGGATGGATAACGGTTAAGGAAGATAGATGTCGAGATCTTGAATGAATGCTTATAGCCAAATAACTTAACTCAGAATTTAGAAGATTATTAAGCTTTAATAAAAAATAAAAAATAAAAAGATCAAGAAATGGGGCAAACTTTTTTAGTTTTATGAAGAGATGAGACTAATCCCTAAAAATACACAATATTTGATAAATAACCCATTAGAACCACGTTAAAACACCAAATGAATTTCATCATTGGGATTTAAAATGCTTATTCATAAATTCCTTTAATTTTATGAACAAAATAGATGATGGGTTACCAAGTATGGTGGATAGATGAAACGTCAATTGAGAGATTCATAAGGTATTGTTTTAGGCTAAAAAGGGGACCTCCATCATCGATTTTTGAGAGATATTATTTTAAATCTTTTTGTGAGATATCTCATGTGGGTGGACTTCTCTTAATTGGGTAGACGCCTTTTAAAATTACAAGGAATCATTGGATCAAAAATGGAAAATATTTTAATGGAAAATAGTCAATTACTACAAATAGTATCAAAGCAAATTTAAGACTTTAGTACGAGATTTCATCTAACCTTAGAAAATGTGTCAACCTATCTTGTCCTATAATCCTATGGGATACGAGGACAATGTTGTAATCGCACGAGAGGAGCAATTGTAATATCCATATTAGTTGGTGGAAGAAATTCTTAACACTACATGCATAATAAACAAAAATTGGATTATACTTGTGTCTTAGAATAAATGTTCAACAAATTAGATTATGCTTTCTACCATGAGTGATAGGACATTTCCTATAAGCTAAACCAAAAATAAAATAAGCAATTAAAAGAAGTTTGCATACCTTGACACCAGCCCACCAATCAATAAGCCATATAAGCTCCAACCACAACAGCTCTACAACTACTTTGTTGATTCTTCTGTACAAATTTTTTGACATTGGGCGAACGAGGATGTAGAAAGCTACCTGAAAGAACAATTATTATTATTTTTTTAAAGAAAGAAATTAAAGAAGATTCAAAAAGATTGACATAAATAATTGAAGAAAAAACATAAAGGACCTATGAGAGACTAACAAGGTTCATGCAAGTCATTACTATCGATTGTGGTTGACTATGTAAATGATTGACGTTGTGACATCCCACATTAGATAGGGGGGAAAAAGTTCATGACGCTATATAAGTATGGACTCCTCATAACCTGGTAAACACATTTTAAAACCATGATAATCTCTTTGGGTCCAAAGTGGACAATATCTACACAGTTGGGAGCGGGTCATTACAAATGGTATCAGAGTTGATCTCCGACCTCAGTGTGGGGGTTTATTTTGCCCCGTAGGGGTCTTCGTCTGTTTGGCCTCGTAATCCCCTGGGACACAATAAGGACGTTGTGTCTGCATTAGGGGGGAGGGGGGGGGGGGAGGGAGGGGGGTGTTTGTGACATTCCACATCGGATAGGGGGGAAAGTTCTTAGTACTATATAAGTATGGACTTTTCTTAACCTTGTAAACGCGTTTTAAAGCCGTGAGCTTTGGATCTAAAATGAACAATATCTACACGGTTGGAAGCAGGTCATTACAGACGTAGTTAGAAACCCGAAGACATTGTTGCAATCAACCATTTCATGAATGGAACATCAATCTTCTTGGTACTGGGTTTTGACCAATTCATCTGAAAACAAATTCATATCCTACGAGGATAGACTAAACATTTTATGACATTCAATATGATACCTCATAGACTAATTTTAAGAATCATCATTTAGGTGATTTATCGACGGATATAAGAGCGATACTATTATAATATCATTGAAGAAAATAAAATTCATACTAAAACATCTAAATGAATATCAAATTTAATTAAAAACTTATATATTTTCAAATTATTAAACTTCGTATAGAAAAAAAGAATAATAATATTGGTATGTTACATTTTAATTCTCATAAGAAAATTTTCAAAAGTCAATCCAAACAAAGCTCAGGGTAAATTATACAACCATTCTATGAAGAAATACTAAAAAATTGTGATCAACCCCCCTATATATATAATTAATTATTGCTTATGCCTATTGGAATAACCAAGTTGAAGAGATTCTTCATACAATGTAGTATTATTTCATTTATCTTTATCATGACATCAACAAGGATGAGAAAAACTATGAACCATAGAAAATAAACCAAACCCATGAATCTAAACAACCCAAAATACACAAAAGGAAAAGGAAAAGGAAAAAGAGGTAATGTATATATAAATGTGAATGAAAGAAATACCTGAATGAGATTGACAACAAGGCCAGAAAGAATGAAGAGAAGGCCGAGAGGGAGAATAGCAAGAGCAGCTGGGATTGCCATGACATAACCCAACATGCAATTGGGGGAAGGGATCGAGAGAAGAAGAAAGAGAAAGAGGAGGAGAAAATTGTGCGTAAGGGTATAAAGAAAGATGGAGGAGAATGGAGTTGGTTTGCCATTTTTGGCGTCTGGATGTGTGGAGAGAGAGAGAGAGAGAGAGGTCTATTTTTTATACTTTTAGAGGGATCAATGATTGAAGTTTTAGGCTCACCTTTTAGGTATAATAATAATATAATAAGAGGTTCTTGTTCTTTTTTTTCTTTTTTAAAAATGGCATTTTCAAAAATATTTTTAAATTTATGAAACTTTACACCCACAATAAGTTTATTTATTTTTAATTGTTTTTTTCTTCTTCTTTTTTTCAATAATACATGATATTCTCTTAAAATAAACCTCTATGAACAAACTAATTGCAACATTCGTATTACTATTTATACTTGATGTGTATAAAATAAGTTTAAAAAGCTAATTTTTTTAAACCAGAAAAAATAATAAAAACGAAAAAAAAAATATTTTACATTCATAAATTCGTGGTTTTTTGAATATACAACTTTAAAATGATATATTAAAATTATATCTTGAAGACAGACTTTAAGACAAGTTGTCATTGGTAAAACTTGTCCACAAGTTCCCTAATTTTAGTAATAATATTAACATTTTTTTCTTAATAGCACAAGTTTCCATTGATATATTGAATTAAATTATTTTCTTAATTTTTCCCTTTGTTTTGAACATTTATAAAATAAAGAAACAAATTTCTTTTCCATAAAAATAATAGTAAATTTCACTCATCTTTCCTCGGGTTTGGGCTACATACAATTATCTATCATGAGTTGAAATTTTAATATGAAGGTTGTGAAAATAACAAATAAGAAGGGTAGAATAGGTATTTGATTAAATTTCAAATGAATGATGATAAGATATATTTAGCTCAAAAATTAATCCTAAAATAAAATATACAAAATTTATAAAAAAATATTTTTATAAATTATTTTTATTTTAATATTTTAAAAAATAGAAGAATAGTTCAAAAAATTAAATGGAATAAGATTCGATATAAAAATTTCTTATACCCATTTGTTAGTGTGAATTAAGGATGAAAGTCATCTTCCCAAACGCATCCATTGACATTTCTAAGTGACAACTAATAAGTAGTCATGTGATAATTTTTTAATTTTTATTTTCTTATGATAGTTCAATTTCTTCTTTGTATTTATGTCTCATTTATTTTTTTTCCATATCTTGATTCTCTTTATTCCTATATAACTTTCATTTATTTATACTTTTATTCATCCTTCAAATTTAATCCTATAAATCAAAATTCAAATTCAAATTAAGTGATACAAAATCAACGCTTTAGAATATTTCATGATTGTATCATTATCAAGGAGTGTAATCAATATGAAAAATCTTGTCCTAATAATAGAAATTCATTGTATAAAATTAATAAAAATAAATAAATTTAGATTTATCTAGATAGCAAATTGTGGTTTGATAAAACAAAATAAGTAAAATGATTTAATATGAATACATTGAATTTATTAAATTAAAACTTATTCTATAATTATTACTTAAATTAAGATTATTAAAACTCAATTAAATATTTTTTGAAACATTAAATTTGAAATATATTACTTCAATATATTAAGTAATAATGTGATAAGAAAAAAATAAGGAAATATTTACATTATTATATTTAATAATAAGTTAATAAATTCTCTCTTTCAAATCATTTATAGTTTATTTTAGTAAGTATTAAAATGATTTAGAAACTTAATTTAAGATATTAAGCATATTTGATAAAATAACTTAATGTGGTGACTTAAAATCAAAAACAATTTTATGCAGTAAGTAAAAACATTAAATTGGGTTTAGATTATGATCGAATTCTTCAAACCCTAACCTTGATCCAATCTAAATTGAATTGGGAAAAAAAAAAACTTAATCCGAGTATTGAAAATATTTGTCCAAACTCATCTAAACATCAGATTGAATTTGGGTCGGGTCCGCCTAACCCTATCAAATTGCACCCCTACTTAATTGATAGTATCTTCTAGTATGGTACTGAAAGCTATTCTTTAACACCATAACGAGACCATGGTAATATTTTATTTATATCAAAATTCTAACAGATTCTCCATAAAAGCATTTCTAACATAAATCAAGAAAGGCCACAGGAACTACAACCAAATCGGCCTTTACAATTACCACCACCAACAACTTCGGCTCTTGACACTAACCAAAAAATAGCTCTACTCATTTAAGTTCTCCAGGTCTGAACAATGTTCCATTACAGTTTGAGCAACTAATACAAATGATCATCCATACTGCAGATAATGAGAAGAGGTTGTCTTGAATCTCAAACAGGAAACCAAAACCCTAATCTGTGATTTCAGTTTGGCCTTTTGTGTTGAATTCAAAATCAGCCTAACAGATGGTACATGATGCAGCATATATCAAAATTTCAGAAACCCCGGAAGTCAAGTAGAAGTTTCCAATGCACCAAAAACTCTGATCTTTCATGACAACGAATAAAACTGAAAACAGGTCACAAGAAAAATCTCCTGCGGCTTGTGTCCATCTCCGGCTAAAATTCAGGGCAATGGAGAAGAAGTTAAAGCAAATAACAACCGATTTAAGTATAAGGAATCAAACCCATAGAGCAGATAGATTGATATTGGGATGAGAAATGAACTTACCTTGTGAACCCACTCGTATTCTCCACCTTTGGTATCAAATGTTCCATGCTGTAAACTAATTAGCTTCAGCGTGAACCGAGGGCCACACTCCTGCATATTGGAATAGAAGGATAACTTACAAACCCAACATTTTAACCAAATAGGCTTACCGGACGAATAATTGGTCTGTAACTTAGGCAGGTCTATAATAATTGGTTTTACGGGCTAGTGCTGAACCTGGATTAGAAAAATAGTAAGGCAAAAATATTAGGGTTGACAGGAGTTGAAGTTGTGGGCAGTCCATCAAAACTTGAACCTGTACATTATCATTAGTTTATTGATTTTGAATTATATTATTTAGTATTTTATTTAAATATAAAGATATAAAAATGAGAAGAAAAAACTTTTGACCCTTTCTCATATTTTCATTATATTATACTAATGAGTTCAAATATTTTTATTTAATTGTTAAAGTAATTTTTAATGTTGAAAGTTGAATTTAATAATAAATGATAAAATTTGTCACTTCAAAAAATATTTGGCTTTTAATAGTTTATATTTTATGGCTTCCAAATAATTGTTTTATTCATTAGGAGATTTCATTCTAGGTTTTTTATTAACTTGTGGATACCCATTGGAAACCAAGTTTCCTGTGGGCTTGGCATGGGTTGGGATATTCCTAACACAACCTTAAATTGAATTTAATGAAGGTTGGATATATTGATAGGCCGGTTTGATGTGAGTTAGTCTTTTAACCTGCCCAAATAATTATCATAATCTCGGCCAGCCAAAGTGAGTTTTTAAATGCTGGCAGATTCTGGATATTATCAAAATCAGATAACAATATCCTAATAAATCAAATAACTTGAATGACATGAACCTGAAGACGGGCAACCACTTTTCCTCGAGAGCTTTTTTCACCCTTGGCATCCTTGTCTTTGTTACCTTTTGAATCACCTTGTTTACTTTCTTTGCTTTCAAAAATATACCTTCAGACAGAGGCAAAAATGTTTATCAGTAACACAAAACCTTAAAACAAGTTTTGTCTCAAAGTACAGCACACTATACAAAAGAGTCACGACAGACCGATGATGGCGGAAGAATATAAAATCACGCTGATTGTGGAAGGTCACAACTCTACGCCCACCGAAGTTTGGAGCTTGGGGAAAAAGTGATTGTATCATCCTAGGTGATACATATAAAAGAATAAAAAAAACCATTAGATAGTTTTGATGATTGTAAATAGAGTACAAACTATGAACTACTTCCTTGATCATATATAAAAGAAGATATTAGAACCAACCTCCCAATACGATGACCCAAACGTGTTGTGAAGTTATTCAGCACTAGCTCAGGTATGTGACTCGTTGGGTTTCCATGATTCTGCAAAGTTTGCAAATATAGTTCAATACATAGTAAAATTCTTTCTGATCACTAGGGTGAGCATGCTATGAAGTATGTATGCTCAAACTTGAGTGACAGAATCATCCAGAAAATTCCACTTGTGCAAAACTATTATGGTTTTTTTTATGTATAAAATTGTCTTCCTTTTAAGTGTGCCTGTGTTGGGTGTGGTTGGTTGGGGGGGAGGGTCCTTTGGATTGAAAAATTATTTTAGGGTTGTTTGAAAATAAATAAGCATGCAACTTTTGACATAAAAAACAACAAACCTTGACATCCTTGCGTAAAACAAGTTTTGAGAGCTTGAAATGGGCAGTAGGTCCATCTGGTAAGCCAATGATTAGAAGAGCATCTATAAAATAACCACCAGAAAAATTCATATTAATGAATTGTCTATTTCTGATAAAATTCAAAAAAAAAACAAGACACACGAACACACACATCAACTGATAATTAGAAATCTTATGCAGACAATATTGAAAAAGAGGATGTGTTTGATTAAAAAAGAATACATTTCAATTAAAAGTTTAGAGGCACATAAAAAATGAAAAAGACAAAGAGGCAAAGAGCGCAAATCAGACAAAAGTATAGTCAACCTGGTTCCCTGCGGTTGGTATGAACTACTATAAGAGAAGTGAAGTCCTTTTTTTTGGCATATTCTACAATCTGCAGAAAAAATAAAATGATATCTTAAATAAAACATTGTTGTCAGGCAATAACTCTTTCACAACCATCTTTACAAAAAGATGCAGGGAAAAAAGCAAAGAGAGAGAGAGAGGGAGGAATAACCAGCACCTTTTTCAGGTCATAGGTTCCTCTCTTATAGTAATGAGCATTTGGGATCACCGATAGCAGTTCGGATATAAAAGCAGGTCCTCTCTGCATGTCATGCAAAATATAAACAATAATGATCTAAAAACACTGGAAATTTACAAAAATTCCCTGAAATGGGGAAAAAGATTGAAAAAGTGACCCTTCATTCATGCAAAAAATCAAAAGTGATTTGACAATACAATAAGAAGGAAAGAAGACATACAGTAGAATTAAAACGGCAGGTGGTGATCAATATCTTTGGATCAGATTTCCGATTCAGAATTGAACTAAATTCATCTGCATCATTTCCAGCAAAGAGCTGCAAATGAACATAGACAATGGGACATCGATCATGGCAGCAGTATCTTTTCTTTTTTTTTTTTATCAGAGCAGTATCTGTTTTTTCACAGCTAAAGATCAAAGAAGCAAATATCATAATGAACCATGAAATTTATGCATTGAGTAAAGAAATATTAAATACAAATACAGAGGGGTACCACAAACTGATTTCCAGATTTTGGATGGGTACTTATCTGTAAAAGGCATCTATGGTTGCCAATGACTTCCCTACGGGTTCCTGTCATACGGGAACTCCATGGAGGAGTTAGTGGAGGACATTTGGACAAGATAAAAGTATTGCTTTAATAGAGGATCAATTCTTTTAGCCTAGTTTGAAAAAAGATGTTCAGAATAGAGGGTTATATACACCACTACCTTTTCCAACCAAATCTTGGGAAGGCTTGAGCATGGATTTGGTACTTGGACTGCCAAAAACAGGGTTTTGCTTCCATGCTTGTTGTGGTTGACCAATTTTCCATAATGATTCATTTTATATCATGGAAGGTGCTTCTAATGTGCCTGACTTGTTCTTCAACGGCATAATTTGATTACATGGACTTCTGCATTGTTAATCTCTTGCTGTGCGTTGTGAGGGATCACTTGTAAAGTTAGGGCAACATCTTACCACAAACTGAATTTGCTTTCAATAGCTCTGTTAATTACACTATTAGATGTTGAAGTTGATAGATATTAAAGCCTTAAACAGCTCATTAATCTTGTACCATAATTCATTTGGCATCAGTGAGGATGATGAATGATACTAAACTTTCTTCTTCTTCTTCTTCTTCCTTTTTTTAAGTGAGAATACATTGTTTCTCTTACAGGTGAGAGTCCTAGAAAGCCTTAGTGAAATTCTAAAATTTTCCTGTCATCTCTTTTTCATATTCTCTTCCTTTTCCCACTTTGTAATTTCTTTTTTCCTTTTGCCACAACTTTAACTACTATTTCCCACAAATCCAAAAGAGTAGACCACTAGTTCACCTTCCTTCAGTGTACACCACCATCCTAGGATCATACAACATCGACACAAGTAACACCATCTAGGGGGTTGAGAAAAATAGTAATTTCCAAAAATCATAAAGAAGAATCCCTGAATCATTTTAAGGGTTACCTTGTATCGTTTTTCATGTGTCTCATGAGTCCAACTCAAAACCTTATGTTAATCACAGTCAAAATATCTCATACATCCCACTGATACCTTCAACCAAGGGATAAAACATCAGCACTCAAAGATGTCAAACACTAAAAAGACATGGAAATATTGATGGTATAACCATCAATAGCACTTGTGAAAAAAGGTTGCAATTAGTATCAAAACATGGAAATTTTTTAGTTAGTAAATAAAGAGATGTACTAAGAAGGAATAAGAATCTATTGTCTAGAAAGGAGAAGACTTCCCACATCCTCAACCACTGTAGTAAAAACATGGAATTCTAAATGTAACTTTAGAAGCCACAAAAGACATTATTGAAAGGGAAGAGATGTCTCTCGAGGGAAGAGTAGTTTATGGAAGTTTGATAGGACAGTTCATAAAACTATAGACTTGGCTAAAGCTTTAAGGCACTTCATCTATTATTCATTGATTAGCAGATAGCTTGGCCAAACGAGACACCTCTTACTTGATATCTTTTTTGGAAATTTTTCACCACCTTGGTTCTCCTATATTTTTCCTTCTTTATCCTTTCCTTTTAGGTAGATACATGCCTTTCTGAAGGATAACATCATTTTATACTGATTTTTCATTTTTCATGAGATGAAGACCATTTTTTGTTGTTTTTTGTCTAAAGCCAATTAAGACTTTAGATGTTTTAGGCTTTTAGCATAGTTTGTTGTTTTTAAGTCTTACTTTCAAATATTTTGTTTGAATATAAAAAGCAAAAAATTAACTTTTATTTGAAACCTGAAATCTAAATGGCACTTTCACATCAATTCTTTACAAATTTTATAGACAAAAAGACAAATGCCACTCTAGTAATCTGTTTCTTATCCAAAAAATAGAGATGTTACTATAAAAAACAAAGGAAGAGGATATTGTTTGGCATGTTATGAGAGGTTTAAATATATGTATGTTAATATTTTGGTTTTTGGTTGCTTTTTTAGAAACAATCAAAGGTAACATACAAGTTTTTTATATAAGCAACAATAAACATAAAAGGGTGATACAAAACGGAAACACTTAGGCTCGCCAAAGTACACCAGGAACATACAAAGAGAACCCAGTGAAAAGGACAAAGAAAGGGGGCAAAGAGAGGAAAATACCACCTGCCCAACAATTACTTAGCTCATAACCAATCAATAAAATCAATCAAAGACATAGACCTTCCTTCTATATAAAGCCTAACATAATCCAAGAAGGAAAGCAAAAAAGAGGATTTTAGCAATTGATCCAAGAATTTCACATCTTCAAAAGCCCTCTGATTTCTTTCACACCAAATGGTCCAGAAAAGACACAATGGGGAAGCTAACCAAGCTTTCTTTGCCTTTTTCCTACTTGAGCCCCATTCCAGCTTAGTAACATCAGCCTAACTGAAGATCGCATCACCCACTGTAACCCAAATAAGGAAAAAACCAACTGTCATAGGACACTAGTTGTAACACAATGAAGAAGCATGTGGTCAATGTATTCCTCCTCCCTTTTACACATAAAGCATCCATTTACTAAAGACACCCTCTTTGTTTTAAAGCTAACATACAAGTACCAAAGCATCATCCATAGTTACAGAATAATACTAATTTACCATGTGATACACTGTGGGATAGATAAGGATCTCAAAATTTTTATGTTCAGAATGATAACTTGTGTGATATATTGATAATTTGTTGATTTTTAAGATCACACCTTCAACTACACTTTAGTTCCAGTTATCAATAAACAACTTATTAATATTGTAATCCTCCAGACACAAAGGTAGAATCATGAAACAAGCTGATATCATCTACCAAGATTTCAATCAATTGAGTAGAGCCATGTACTAGTTTACAGTTGTCTTCCAAGTTTTGAAATCTCTTTGCTTTAGATTTCACTGAAGTAACAAGCATCAAGGAGAGCTATCATCAAATTTATGGGACTCTGCATTTGACAATAACTTAAGATCATGGCAATCATATCCATTGTGGTTAGGTTCATGTTCCAGATATTAGTAGTTTGTAGTCATCAAATTTTCTCTTAACTACACCTTCTGCAATATTACTAGAAATAGCTGGACTCTCATTAACATCAATCCTCTTAGACAGATGATGATTTCCTTTCAGGAGTTTGGGTTTTACCCTCAATATAAGACCTCATGAGACCCAAAGGCTCTTTTTGAATCTGAATTCTACACAAGCCTGTGTTCAACAATCATAAAAACTGCCATTAATCAACAGCTGTAAGATCAAGATTCCTTTGTCACTGTAGTTAGGCAGATGTAAAAGTGAAACTCCTTTCAGTCTGCCAGCATCAGGCAACTATGCACCCCACTTTGGATTTGAAACTAATCAGCATTTGCAAACCCACCCACCCCACACGGAATGCATCTAGACAGCAATAATAAAAGGATACTAGTTAACAATATTCTAATGCATCTCATTTGAGTGATCAACACAGGCTCATAAGGATACTCAAACTACTCTTTTTCATCCTCCTGATGCACAAAACCTGAGTGCTAACTTTTCCCAACTTCCCAAGGTGATCCACAGTCAATTCCATACACCTCCCTCACTAAGCAATTTTGACAGAAAATAAGTTATTCCATGAGTCTATTTCAATTTTTTAACAACTTTATGCTTTCTGGACAAAAATAATTTATTTATCATAGTTTGTCAATCCAGCCTCATAGACTTCCACAAGAATCTCCATCACAATGGATTTCCATGAGTCTGAAGAATCTAATCTGCATGAGAATCCAATATTGTCCTTTCTTGATGAATTATATAGCCCATTGTGGTACATTTTTCCATTTGGCCTCCTTTTTGTGTCTTTTTTTTTAAATCTTTGAATACCTTGTATATACAAGGGTTGAATCCCATATGGCACCTCTATCTTTGTTTGTTCTATTGATGAAAGATTTTTTTTTTCTTTTATAAGTAAAAATTGTATTAAAAAAAGCACAAAAAGAGCACAAGAGTATACAAATCGTATACAAGTAAAACAAGAAAAAAGTAGAAAAGACGGTACAAAAAAATACTCCCTCCCTCACCTAATGCCCAACCACTCTATGAAATCAATCAAATGTGTATATCCCCCACCGATATACACCTTAACCCACATAGAGAAATTGTTTAGGAAGCAGATGAAAAACTGTGAGAGAATTTCTTTCTTTTTGATATATCACATACCACACATCATTTGTTATACTACTAAAGTGCAAACAAATTCATCTAAGTAAAATTGTTAGGTATTAAATAGTCCAGCATTGATGTCCTCAGATTATAGCTTTCATCCCATATAACCCACAAGAAAATAATAAATAAAAACACAATCAGTTTTAATAAGAAATAAATCCAGGGGGAGATTGAATGGCAAACCTCTTCATCATCAGGCTTGCAAACAGTCTCATCAAACTCTCTGGTGTTCTCAATAGTGTGGGGAATCTTCTTAGCAGGAGGCTGCAGAAGGAAGGAAGATACAACAATTCAATCCAAAAACTCAATCTTGAAAATTGACTACCTTCAGGTTCTTTGTGTTAGTACCATTATTATTACTATTCAAGTTTCTTTTTAAGCCCTTAATAGAATTTAATCATTATTATGATAGTCAAGTTTTTAATTCATCAATTATCAAATCAAAAGGTTAGGGTTTTATAGAAAGGACCTCCTCACCAAGCTCAAGAGCTCTCTTCTCAGCAGCTTCACGAGCCTTTGCTTTTTTACGCTTCTCAATCTTCTTTTGATGCTTGAGTTTTGCATGAACAGCACTTCTCTTTTCCTTGTTCTTTATCATAGATGGGAGTATTTGCTTCTTTCCTCCACCTACTTCATCATCTCCCCCAACTTCTTCGGTCTTCTTCCTCTTTGCTCCCATTACACTATCTACTCTTCTCCTGGTCCTACAACAGATAAAAAAGAAAGAAAATTGAAAATGAAATTCAATGCTAACCCTTCAAATTATAAGGTTAAAGCTGACCCTGCCAAGCTGACTTTCAGATCTTGGTTTAACTTTTGAATCTATCAGACAGCAAATCCCCATTCCCTTAGTGGTCAACTGACTAGACCACAACTGATAGGTAGAAAAAGAATTGACTTTGTAATTTAAGAAAAGGAAGCTCTACCAAATTAAACAAACTACAGCCAATCAAATAGTTCCTAGATACAATGCTTAATTATAGCTTGGCCACAGTGTAGGTATGAGAGAAGATAAACCTACTTATAGCCATATAAATGCGCATAAATGAATGAATTCACCTGTAGTTACTTTGAACTTCTCACTAAGCAAGTCTAAACTATGACGAACTGAATAAGTGAAGAAAACAAAAATTTCCAGAAAAGGAAAACAACAACCACAGTGACATGAAATGTCACTCGACCATATCGGCCCCTTTCTTTCCCTGAAGATCAAAACAAACAAAACCCTGATACTATCTTCAGATTCTAAAACATGAAAGAACCAATGAACGATAAAATTGAGTAATGAAAACAAACATAATATTCACTTACGGGAAAAAAACCAAAAATTATTAATATTTATGCTATATATAAAAGTGCAAAGAGTTTGTAGACTTTTTTCATCTCAAAGTACCTCTATTATATAATTTATTTGCCCTTATATTTCACATCTTTATTATTTATCCATAATAATCATTAATAAATTCACCTTAAAGATCATAATAAATTCACTTTTTTATTATTTATCAGTTGTAACTAATAAAATTATGCACTTTTTTTTTTAATAACCAAGGAACCTCACCATGGCAAGGTCCTTTGGGCCCACCCATGGTTACCAAACCCCGGGGTGATTGACTGCACCTGCCACAACTAGCATAAGGTAATCCAAGATTCCCAGTGGCAGGAATCAAACTGAGACGTGCGCCTCTTCCACACATCCTGATACTCACCCCTACAACTGAGTCATGCCCTCATGGGCTTTATTTATTTTGCACTTTAAAGTTCCTTCTTTTTCTTTTTTCAGGATAAGAATTTTAGTCTTTGTTATTTACTTATTTATTTATTTGGTTGCTCTTCCTTTTTCTTCCAAAGGATTACATTTACATTGGAATTTGTTCATAGCATGGAAGGTACCATTAATGTTTCCATGGTAAAACTAGTGAATGTTTTTATTCAAGCCAAATCTTTTAATGTATCCTTGTACAAGCTAATGTTCCTAGATCATTACTTTTAAAAAAAATTATAGCTTGAGTTGTAGTCGAGAATGAAATCCTAAAATTCAAAATTTTCAACAAAAGCATAAACAGGTTAAAAGCTCAAAGCAAAACCCTAGCCCTCTATTTGGTTTCCAAGAATATAGAGCAATAAAATAAAGCAACTTATTTCTTATCTTGTGCTTCCAAATAGCAAAGGCAGTTAATCTAACAAAAATCAGTCTGAGCTGTAATCCAACTTGGCAATAGTTCCACGGCTACTCAGATAGAAACCCTAGAATCAAAAACTTCCAGCAATAGCATAATCCAATCTATAAAGCACTAAGAGTGGAAACCAACCCTATGTTTGATTACCAAGAAAATGAAGAAAAAATTTCCTGATTACACTTATTACTGGAAGTACTTGCCTCTCCTTTTTGGTTGGTTTTTCCCGGTTTACATTGTAAGGTTTTATCAATCACCCATTACCACTGCAATTCCTTACATTTACTCACTTATTTTCATTAATGGTATTGGCATCATGCAGATTCACATTGGTTTTTGTACAGTTTTGGCTACTGCTCCCTCAATAGTCTTTGAGTTCCAGACTCATCCATATCTGAATTTGTAACTTATATGTGAACACATTGATCCTGTTGATGCTTCTTTAAATGTTCTTTTCAACTTTACTCCTAGAATTAGTGTATTTCAGTCAGTTTTCTGATATGCTGAACCAGAGATTATTTTAAGCCTTGCTGTTCATTGATTATAATAGCACAGCCACTAGTTTAGCAGGTAAAATAGAGCTTTACTTGTTTATATAGAGGAGAACTCACCATGCCATAAGACAAAGAAAAAGGTATTTTCACTTTGCTCTAGCAACAACTAACTGCATTATTTTTCAGATTAATATCTATGTCACAAGTTTCAGACACAAATTCAACATATTTTCTCAAAACAGAATTGACTTCTACAGAATTAAAACTGAAGTATAGAAGTCAAGCAAACATCAAAATGCTATTTCTATAACATTCTGCAGAGATCACTTCTTCCAGAAAATTTTAGAGTCAACTTAGTGAAGAGTATTCTGAAGATTATTTTTTTCCTCAAAGTTGCTTCCAAAAAAAACTCTCAGTTTCAGAATATTGAAGACCTTCACAAAATGTCTCTGCAATTCCAAAAACGTATATCTATACTATATATAAAAGCACGAAAGGTTTGCAAACTTTTCTCTTCCCAAAGTACCCTTATTATATTACCTATTTCCCCTCATATTCCAGAGTACACGTAGTTATTATTTAACTATAACAATCATAATAATTTTAGTCTTAAAATTCACAATAATTTCACCTTTATATTATTTACAATTCACCTAAAAAATCATAATAAGAGTTTTTTTTTTTTTTTTCAAGGCTAACATTTACATCAGGTACCATTTATGTTTACATGGTAAAATTATTGAACATCAAATCAATTCAATAAAATATTTTTATATACACAATTGTACCCAATAATGTTCCCAAAATTCTAGCTTGAGCTGTAGTCCAAACATGAAATCCTATAATTCAAAATTTCCAGCAATAACATTGATGAATTAAAAGCATTCAAAGAGAAACCCTATGTTTGGTTTCCAAGAAAATAAAGCAAAAAAAGAAAAAAAAAATCCATTTTCATTCTTATGTCTTCTCTTATCTTTTCCTTCCAAATAAATAAAAGAAACCCATATCAACTAAGCCAAAAAGTCAGTGAGTGTTTTAAGCAAAGTGGCATTTTTCTATATTTCTTAATCCCTGGTGATGAAAACCTTACAATTCAAAAATTAATTATTTTCTTACATTTTCACTGCATCTAAACTGAATCTATTTTTTTAGGCAAAGATCATCAATCTAACAAAAGTTTCGGTCTTAGCTGTAATCCAAACTTGCAATAGTTCCATGTCTGTTCAAAGAGAAACCCTAGATTTCAAAACTTGCAGCAACAACATTTCCAAGTTATAAAGCACTAAAAGTGAATCCTGGTTAACAAGACAATAAAGATCGATAACGGAAAACCACAATTTTATTCCTACGTTATCTCTCTCACTTTCTTTGCTCCCAAGATTTCAATAAATAAAATATAAAATCACATCAACTAGATGGTGAAAAATTTACGATTCGATGTTTTTCCCCCATTTTCTCGGCATCCAAAGGATTGTATCTAACCTATAAGCATTTTATCAGCATCGAAACGATTGTGTCTAACCAGATGGCTTAATTGAATTGGCCATAGAGACAGGGAGCAGTACCTTAATTGAAGTCAGGGACCGATTGAAGCGCAGCGTTGGAGAAAAATATAGAATGCTTCTGTGTAGATGGAGAGAGCTGCTCCTTATGCGCTGCAAGCCTGCAAGCAAAAACCCTGTACAGTTGGTTTAGCATAAGTCTGGCGATAATGGGCTGAGCCTGGGCCGGCCGAATTTTAAGCTATTGGGCTATAAACGGGCTGATTTCCGTGACGTCATAAGCTCTTATTAAAATTAAATAATAGTTTAATTTTATTAACCTTATTTTCAAAGTCTTTGTATTATTGTCATATTAAATTTATATTATTTTATTTAAAAACTAAATCTTCTATTTCACCCACCATATGTTATCTTTTCATTCATATATAAAATATTTATTATAATATTTTGTCTATATTTCAAAATATTTAATTTATTCTATATTGAGTGGTTAAAATTATTAAATTAATAAAAAAATCAATATTAATGAAAAAATTAATATGTAAATAAATATATTTTTAAATTTTAAATTTTAAATTATCATTTTAGGAATTTGTATGAACACATTATGTATAAACAAAGGATATGAAAAAAATTATACTAATAAAAATTTTCACTTTAATTATTAGAGTTAAAATGAATAAAATGTAAAAAAAGAACCAATTAAATATTTTTTAATATAAATACAATATTTTATAAAATGATCAGTAACATTTTATAAAAGCATAATTGCTTTATTTTGTTAAAAATAAATAATAATAATTTAAAATTAATTTGTCAATACAGTTTTTAAAATTTATCAAACTTATTACTTTGCGTTTTTATAATTGTTACTTAAGAACAAAAAGCAAACAATAGTATTTGTTGGTGCACGACCAACAAGGATGGTCCAACTAACCTCTAAAGTTTGGATGACGACTCAACTTGCATGAAGGAATGCTTTGATAGATTTTTCAAGTATATCACTCCGAAACTTAAGTCAAATAGTGAAAACTTTGTGTAAGATATATATATTTTAAAGCAGCAGTATACCTTTTATATGGAAAAGAATGACTAATATTATTGTTCAATTATAACCTTTTTTTCAAGTGTCTTAATGATACATTTGATTGTGTCTAATTATGCATTACTGTCTTTAATGCCAATGATTACTGGCTAAGAATAGTTGTCATGTCTTGATGCACTTTTAAAACTGACATTTTACTCTCATTACAATTGTGTCAATCAAGACACTTACTGCCTATTACAATTAATGTTTATCGGACGACATATTCAATATTTGATTGGTTTTGTATCCGTTTGATACCTTAGGGCCAAATAGACAAGACTACTTGACCTTAGATCCTATAGTATTAATTTTTAAAAATAATTTTATTTTTAAACCACAATATTTTGAAAAAAAAAAAGAAAACTCTCAAAGTTTTTGATATTATTGTTAATTTATTTATTTATTATTTTTATTTTTGTTGGCACTTAACATTGAAATGTCCTTCTAACCCTTTATTTCAATATGCATCCAAACAAATTGAAATCATCAGATCAATTCTAATTTAAGAAGAAATGGAAATGAAAAAAAAAAAAAAAATCATTTTCATTTATCATTCCCGTCTAAGTGAATTTGGAAAGGAGAGAGGAATACGTCACTTTTTCTTCATTCGTACATCCAATGCATGGTTTTTTCACTTTTAAAAAATAAAGCAATAAACATTTCCTTTCTCACTATCAATCTACTAATCAAGCGTATTAATTTATGGCAAAATCTTAAATATTGAATTAGATATTATAATGTCACCGTCGTCAACTTTTAGTCTATTTTCTATGTTATCCTGTTGTATGGATTTATATGAGCCTAATGTCACAAGATGCTTCAAATGACCCTCCCCATGGGCTTATATAGGAGGAGAGAAGCTTCTAGAGACCCTTGGAGACATCCACACTTAGCCACTAGTGGGAAGAGTGTGGAAGGTTCTAGAAATGCCTAGAGAAGTCCACACAACTCTACACTATGGAAGAAGGCATGAGAAGGGTCCAAAGCTTTCTAGAGAAATCTAGAAGTCTCTTGAATATTCTAGAATAGTGTAGGACATTCTAGAAGTCTCTTGAATATTCTAGAATAGTGTAGGACATTCTAGAATATTCATAAATTGTAAGGAACCCTCCAAGGTTCTAGAGAGTTCCATTGGTGCCTATAAATAGGTGAGGGCCTCATTTGGCCAAGGCATCAAGCAAGTGAGCATCCAAGCACTTGTAAAGGCTTCTTGAGTTAATAGAGCTTCCATTCTTTCAAGAGTTGCCTACCAAGCTTCTTAAGCTTTTGAGTCGCAAGTGTCTTAGCCGAGCAAGCTAAGCATTGGGGAGCAAGGCTGACTTAGCAAGATCAAGCGTCTTGGCTTGTCTAAGTGCCGCACGAGCTTAGTGAACGACTAAGTCCGTGACAAGTGGTATCAGAGCGCGGTTACGAGGTGGGCATAACAAAGGAAGCATGTCGGGTTCCAACGTGGAGGAGACTAGTGAGCAAACCCGTGGGAGGGAGACCGAGACTACTGCACGGGGCAGGGGCAGGAAGGATAAATCTCGTGATGCCGTTGCCAACATGGAGGCAAGGTTAGCCAAGGTGGAGCTAGCCATGGCGGACACTCGGGAGGGGTTGGACTTGATCGAGCAAGGCATGGAGAAGGGCTTAGAGGATCTAAGGGAGCAGATCCAAGACCTTCGTGAGAGGGTGCTAGTCTCACAGGTTCAACCAGTGTCGCACGAGGAGTTTGTGTCCTTCCAAAGAAAGGTCTTGAGCATGCTTGCTAGCATGGAGTCAAGGATAGAGGCCTTGGCCACTCGAATGGAGTCCCGAGACCAGGAAGTTAGGCAGGAGTTGGCCATCTACAAGGCTGCTGTGTCGGCACGGGTCATGGCCACACAGGAGGCATCTAGGGTGGAGGTGCCGAAGCCACACAGGTTTAGTGGCAAGCGGGATGCTAAGGAGTTGGATAACTTCTTATGGCATATGGAGCGATACTTCGAAGCTATCGCATTGACGGATGAGGCGACTAAGGTAAGAACTGCGACCCTCTACCTTACCGACACAGCTACTCTATGGTGGCGTCGAAGGTTTGCCGATATGGAGAAAGGCATTTGCACCATAGAGACGTGGGAGGACTTCAAGAGGGAGATTAAGAGGCAGTTCTACCCCGAGGACGTGGCTTACCTGGCTAGGAAAAACATGAGGCGTCTCAAGCACATAGGTTCGATACGTGACTATGTCAAGGAATTCTCTTCGCTCATGCTTGAGATTCCTAACATGACTGAGGAGGAGTTGCTATTCAACTTCATGGATAACCTGCAAGGGTGGGCCGAGCAGGAATTAAGGCGCCGAGGTGTTCAAGACTTAGCCACTGCTATGGCAATAGCAGAATCCTTAGCGGATTATAAGAGGGGAGACTCCTCCAAGATTGAGTCTTTGGAGGATAGCCACGCCATGGGTGGGGGAGATGAGGTTCCAAGGGACCACAATGCTCCTAAAAAGGGATCAGGCAAGACGTCTAACGTCCGAGAAGGAATGGATAAGGCGGAAAGGAAAGAGTTTACGCCTAAAATCAAATGCTTCCTGTGTGACGGTCCACATTGGGCACGGGATTGTCCAAAGAGGAAGGCGCTCAGTGCCATGATCGAGGAGAGGGAGCAGGAGGACGAAGCACATATGGGCTCAATGCAGCTACTAGGTGCCCTCCAATTCAACCCGAAGCCTAGTACGCCTGAGACCTCCTTACTAGCAGGGGTGCAAGTAAAGGAGGAAAAAGGGGAGCGAGCTGAGGTAGCCCGCACACACATGGAAGAGGTCACCAAGGGAAAGGTGAACTCAATGGGTAAGAGGAAGCAGCACTCTAAGCATTGGAAGCGCACGGGTCTGCATCCATCTGAAGCCTCACAGGAGAAAGAGGTGAAGAATATCTTGGCTGAACGGGTCACCAGGAGACAAGGGGTCCTTCCTGTGATAGAATATCTAGTCCAATGGAAAGGACTACCTAAGAGGCAGGCAAGCTGGGAACATGCGGATGCCTTGAGAAAATTCTGGAAACACATCGAGAGGTTTCAGAATGAGGCAACGACGAGGACGTCGACGGCATTGGTGGGGGAGAGTGTCACAAGATGCTTCAAATGACCCTCCCCATAGGCTTATATAGGAGGAGAGAAGCTTCTAGAGACCCTTGGAGACATCCACACTTAGCCACTAGTGGGAAGAGTGTGGAAGGTTCTAGAAATGCCTAGAGAAGTCCACACAACTCTACACTATGGAAGAAGGCATGAGAAGGGTCCAAAGCTTTCTAGAGAAATCTAGAAGTCTCTTGAATATTCTAGAATAGTGTAGGACATTCTAGAAGTCTCTTGAATATTCTAGAATAGTGTAGGACATTCTAGAATATTCATGAATTGTAAGGAACCCTCCAAGGTTCTAGAGAGTTCCATTGGTGCCTATAAATAGGTGAGGGCCTCATTTGGCCAAGGCATCAAGCAAGTGAGCATCCAAGCACTTGTAAAGGCTTCTTGAGTTAATAGAGCTTCCATTCTTTCAAGAGTTGCCTACCAAGCTTCTTAAGCTTTTGAGTCGCAAGTGTCTTAGCCGAGCAAGCTAAGCATTGGGGAGCAAGGCTGACTTAGAAAGATCAAGCGTCTTGGCTTGTCTAAGTGCCGCACGAGCTTAGTGAACGACTAAGTCCGTGACACTAAGCTCTGTTTGGTCAAATGGTAAAAAACATTAAAAAGCTAAAGCATTGTGGTTTTGAATCTGCTGCTGCCAAACACAGCAACAGTGTTGCTGGCCTACCAAATTATTTTAAAAATTGATTACATATTTTCCCTTTCCCTCCTCGGGAAAGGGGATTAGCACACTGCCACTGTTGAACAGTGTCAAAACTCTTTGATTTCGATCCCTCTCCTTTCTTGATCATGGCGCTATTAGTTCGGTCTCTCCTCCGCAGATCATCATCGCCTTCATCGTCGAATCCATTCTCCGGAGGCGTTGGCGGTGCGGTGTGGAGGAGATGGATGAGCCAGGAGGCTGCCGGGTATCACTTGAGCGGAGGGCCGGCGCACATGCGCGGAGCAGTGTTTTGGGAGGTTAACAGGCCTCTCACCATCGAAGATTTCCACATGCCTCGCCCTAAGGCTGGAGAAGTTCTCATCAAAACCAAAGGTCAAATCTCCACTCCACTTCACTACGTTTTATTTTTATTTTTTTCCCCAGAAATCTCAGAAATGATCGGCTTGGAATTTGAATGAGTTTTCTGAATTTATAGCCTTATCAAGTTTTTATTGATTTGCTCCAAGAATCTCAGAAATGGTACCAGCAATTCAGGGTGATTTATTTATTTATTTTACAGCCTAAATAAGCTAATTTTGCCTAGTCAGTCCGTAATTTCTGTTGCTGGAAAACTTCATTGAAGGTACAGGAAATTCAGAATCTGAACAATTCTCTTTCATTTTTAATGGATATGAATAGATTTTCTGAATTCATAGTTTTTTCCAAATCAAATCCTTCTGTTTTTTTTTATGGCCCCAAATTTCATCCAAGTTTGATAATTCTTTAAAGATTTTATCCAAAAACCTCGGTCAAGATGTTGGATTCCTAGCTAAATTCCCGCATTTACATTCTAAAATTTAATTTTTATTTTTCATTTTGCAAAATTTTCATTATCAATCCCCATTTCCGAATTTGAAGCCTCTTTTTGTCCCATTAAATCCAAATTTTGTTTTCTTTTTGTTGTTGTTGTTGTTGTTGTTGTTGTTCTTCTTCTTCTTCTTCTTACAAGCCTCTTCTTCTTTGTACAAGCTAAATCCAAAATTTAGTGTCCGTTTGGATACACTTCCATTTTTTTGTGTGTGGTTATTTTATTTTATTTTTATTTTTAAAACCAGAAATTTCTATATAATACATGTAGGAAGAATAGATTTTTCTCATGTCTTTAAAAATAACTTTCAGCAAAATAAAATTTGAGGCATTTAAACGGTTTTTTAAGACCATTAATTTTTCTACGTGAGCCTCTAAGAGTTCTTGTATCCGAAATAAAAGTTACTACTATTTTCTGATTTTAAAAACAGAAAACATAATAAGCTTAACAAATCGGACACTTATTTATGTATTTATTTATTTTGTTAAAATTTCATCAAACTTTAACAATCCATTTTCTGAATTTACAGCCTGCTTTTGTCTCAATTGCGTCCAAAATTTTATTTATTTATTTACTGATTTATTGCAAATTTGGGTGAAACATAATCCTCCTTTTGAATATTGAAAAGAACAATGGCAAAAGGGAGAAATTTCTGTAAATAGGACTAAAGAGAATAAAGAAAATTCAGAATAAATGAGAGAATGAAGTGGAAAATGATGAAAAAAAATAGAGAATGAAAATGTTTTACTGAATAAAACTGGTAAAAGGAAAGGAGAATAGTGAAGGAATGAATACTGTTGGCAATAAATTCAACTAGGGAAAGGAAAGGAAAATTCTGCAAATAGAAGGGCACAAGGAAAGAAAAAAGAAACCTTGAGAATAGAATAAGGAAAATGAAGAAAAATATGTTGAGGTATTCCAAAACAGTGAAGTCATAAATAAGAGCCCCAATGTTACTTTTATTGCTCTAGTTCTCAAGAGAAATCAAAGATCCACAGTCGTGGACTTTAGACCCATTAGTTTAACTACTAGTCTTTGTAAGGTCATAGCCAAAGTGCTATCTCACCACATTCAAGGCATTTTGAACGAGACCATGCACTGATCTCAAGGTGCTTTTGTTGAGGGTATGCAAATCCTAGATGTAGTCTTAGTGGCGAATGAAGTGGTAGATGATAGAAGACAGTCTAGAAAATCAGAAGTTGTCTTCAAGATAGATTTTGAAAAATCCTATGATCATGTGAATGCTTTAGTAGAGGAAAGGTTTTAGTCTAGAGGGGGGGAGGCTGTGGATTTGTGTGTGTTTATCATCAACTAGTTTTGTTATTCTGGTCAATGGGTTTGCCAAAGTTTTGGTTAAAGCATTTAGAGGTTTAAGACATGGTGACCCTCTCGCCCCATTTTTCTTCTCCATTGCTGTTGATGTATTGAGTAGGATGGTAGCAAGAATTGAAGATCATGGTTTACTGGAAGGCTTTTTTGTAGGGAAAGATAGGGCAAGGATGTCTTCCTTTAGTTTGTAGTCGATAATTTTTTTTCCTCTAAAGCTAACCATGAGGAGTTGCAAAACCTTAAGCTTATCTTATTCGTGTTTAGATGCATATCGGACTTAATGATTAATCTAGAACAAATTTAGTAAGCATTAATGTGAGAGAGGACTCTATTCATGATTTAGCTTTTTTGTTGGAATGTAAAGTCTCTGATTAGCCCCTTACCTCCTTGGGTCTCTTTTAAGGGGAAATCCTAGAGTTGCTTCGTTCTAGGATCTAGTGTTAGATAAGATTTCTTGTTGGTTAAATGATTATAAGAAAGCTTTCTTATCCTTGGGAGGTAGAATAACCCTTGTGCAATCTTGTTTATCACTTATCCCCACATATTTCTTTTCAATTTTTAAGATCCCAATAAAAGCGGCCTTCGAAATTGAGAAATTGTAGAGGGACTTTCTTTGGTTAGGTTTTGGGTAAGAGAAAAGAGACTGCCGTGTTGGTTGGGAACATATCTACTGATCTACAAACCAAGAAGGGAAGAAGGATTAGGTTAAGGAGAATCTCCTTAAGGAATAAAGCCAGTTTAGTTAAGTGGTTGTGGAGGTTTCCTAAGGATGACAACACTTCGTGGCTTGTGGTCATCTTAAGTATTTAGAGGTTGCATCCTATGGTTAGGGTGCCAACATTGTTGTTAGGTGGTTGCACCATTGCCCTTGGAAAGCTATTTCTCAAGTTTTTGATGATTTTTCTAATTTAACTCGGTATAGTATGGGAGATGGCACACAAATCCATTTTTGTGAGAATACTTGGTTTGATGAACTACCTCTTAAGCTTCAATTTCCTGAACGTTTTAGAATCATCAAGACTAGAAATGTGCTCATTTCCTTAATTGTAGATTAGTTCTCTACCTATCCATCTTGGAATTTCAATTTTCATTTAAACCTTTTTTGATCCAGAGATTCAAGAACTAGCAAGCCTCATTTCCTCTTTGCTACATGTGTATGTATCACCTTCCTTTATAGATTAAAGGTTTGGTCATTGACACCCTTAGGTCTCTTCTCGATGAGCTCATTTTATAAAGCTCTCTCAATTTGTCTTCTCTCTCTTGCCTTGTCCCCTTTTGCTCTCACTAAGTTAATTTGGGACTTATATAAGTTCCACCCATGGTTAATTCCAAGATTATGCTTCAATAGAGGGGGCCCTACAGAGCTCTTAGCTAAGATTAACATTTATGTGTTTGAAGAGTAGTGAATCAACTAATCATCTTTTCTTCATTGTCCCATTGTACTAGAACTTTGGCATAGATTGCTCAAAATAGCCAATCACGAATGGGTTCCTCCTAGAGGCATGGACAGAGATGTTGGCAATTTCCTTTAAGGGATTTGGTAGCCTACCAAATGGAAAGACTCTTTGGCCATCTTTCTTGTCTTGACCTCTTTTGCCCTTGCTAGGTTAATTTGGAACTCAGAAGCTCCATCAAAGGTTAATTTTATTTTATTTTTTTGATAGACAAAGGTAGATTGAGTTAAAAAAAAGGCCAAAATAGGGGGTGTGCCCTTCATATACATACAATATACAAAAAGAGCCAAAACAAGACTACAAAAGAAAGAAAGAACCTAGCGAGAGATAAAGCTAGCCACCATATCAATCACCCAAAAAAAAAATTCAGAAAAGAGGAAAAGTCTAAATCCAAAAACCGTTGAGACCATTCTAAAGTGAACAGAAAAAGAGGTTCCTCAAACTTTGGTCCGACAGCTCTTCCAAAGCTCATAGCTCAGATCAATGTGTTATGCGTTCGAAGAGTAGTGAAGAGTAAACCTATTTATTTTTGGTTCTAAGACCTGTAGTCCAAGACTTCTTTCTTCTCTTGTGGAGCCTTGAGAATTTGAGTTCTCATTTACTTTTTCACCTCCTTGTGGGGCCTTAGTCATTGAACCTTTTGCAGATATCCCTTTGTATATTTTAAGGTTAGATTGGAAGAATGTTTGCTACTCAAATAGGTCAAAGAAGAAAGTTGTGAGTTGTGATTGTTTGATTACCCCCTCTAATAAGTTCGACAAAGTTAAACTTTAACAAATGTTCTTTGGGTCATCGTGGATGGTTAGGTATTGGAGATGTGATAAGAGACCATTTAGATACAGCATTGAGAGGCTACTCTAAGCATGTAGGAGCGGTGTTGGCTATTGAGGTAGAGATATTAGCATTATTGGAGCTTTTGCTGCAGGTCAAAGCTTCATGTCTATCCAATCTAATTGTCGAGGGAGATTCTATTACTGTAGTAGCTTGGGTGTCTAATAGGGAGAGAGGCTCATGGATGTTTGACAACTTGATGTGCAAAATCATAAATATTGCTAGTGAGCTGAGTTGCTCCTTCTCTTGGGTTACTTATTCAGCTAATTAAGTTGTAGACCAATTAGCCAAACAAGGAGCAAAGCACTTGGTCTCCTTTGTTGGAGATTTTCTTCCTCCTTGAGTCTATAAAGTTTATATACTATGTTTGCATTGGTTCTTTTTCCTTATGAGGATGGGCTAGTTTTTTTGTGGTACTGGATATTTGGTTACCTTCTAACCTATAATTGCACATCTTCGAAGGATTGCTTGTCCTTCTTGTATTCATCATTTAATGAATGAAGATATTTGTTTCTGATTAAAAGAAAAATAGACAGAAAACATCTTTTATATCAGATTAAAAAGAGCACAATGGGGGAAATAATGGGAAAAAGGGTAATGAAAAGGGTGAAAATGCTGAAAATAGCTTGGAAAAGGAATCAGTCTTTATATGCGGGATTCTCTTTTCCTCTTCTTCTATCTGAAAAAAGCCTAGAACAATGACACTGGCTGAATTTTGGAATTAAATGCAGCCTGTGGAGTATGTCACTCTGATCTGCATGTTATCAAAGGAGAACTTCCATTTGCTAGCCCTTGTGTGGTGGGGCACGAGATAACGGGTGAGGTTGTTGAACATGGCCCACTCACGGACACCAAGATTACTAAAAGGTTTTTTTACTTTTTTGAATTGTTATGTTATGGATCTAAGAAAGCAAAAGAATAAAAAAAAGATGATGGCATGACCATTTAAAGGTTTATGTTTCAGATTTCCTATTGGATCTCGTGTTGTTGGAGCTTTCATCATGCCCTGTGGTAGCTGTTTCTTCTGTAACAGGGTGTGACAACATTTACATTTTTTTCATTAACCTTTGATTGGTGCTATCACTACTGCTTCTATGAATGTTGTGATATTTATTGTCATTTGTCATCGTCAAGGAGGAACAGACAGCACTTTCTGGTACTGTTCATTGATTTTTGAATTTGGAAACAGGGCCAGGATGATTTATGTGAGGATTTCTTTGCTTATAATCGGGCAAAAGGAACCCTTTATGATGGTGAAACAAGGCTATTCCTACGCAACAATGGTACATATGCCTTTTTTACTGCTCACAAATTTATGATATATTTATTCACATCCTGCAAAGCAAGTCTATTCTTCTTAATGTTATTCCTATAATGATGCCTTTTGATTTTTTAGAATATTTCCAGCTTTTGTCTTAATTGGCATCTTCATTTCTCAGGATTTTGGTCTATTAGTACTATAACCTATGTAAAGAATTTTTTTGTGCAGCACATAATCATCTTTAGTATTTAATTCTTTGACCAAAATGCAAGGTCCAATTAATCTAGAAAGGGTGCGCATACTTTAAAGTCTGATACTGTGTCCATTGTCAATATCCATTTAAAAATTCAATTGAATTGGCATTGTTTCAATTTTTAGATGTTGGAGCAGAGTGTTCTTTTATTTTTATAGGCAATAAAAGATGCATATATGGCATAAAAGGCTTCACTAAGCTTCACCAGAAAAGGAATAAAAGGCTTCTAACTCCAATAAATGAAAAGCAAGTGGGAGTTGATCAAACATTAGTATTTGATGTTCAAATGACTTATCTTTCTTCTTTCCCTCTACGAGAAGTGGAGTTGATTTGCAGCACTTTCTTTTTACTACAGTGATATGATGATGTTGGGATCATATGTTGATCTTGAGATGGACGAGAGAAGGAAGGGTGTCTCCAGATCGATATATCTAGAGGAAACATGTGTTCTGTGGGCTGTGAATGGTTTGAAGTATACATATTTCTTTAAGTGCAAAAAACCTGCAGAGACAGTATATGGGTAGATTTTCTTTTCAGTATGGTTGAAGAGAAGCAACAAAGGTTTAGGTTCTTCAAGCTCTGTAAGTTTCTGTCTGGTTAGGGTCTCTTCAGCTTGAGTTTTGAAGGGTTTGGTCCCTACTTTTCCCGCCCATTCTTTGAAAGTTTGGAGTTTGAGGAGTGAAAGGTAATGTCAGAGCCCCTTCACTTCAAAAGTTGGCAGATCTGCCTTTTCTCTCTCTTGGTGGGTGTTTTGAGATTAAGGTGAGCTAGTCCAGGAAGGTTTTGGTTTCAGATGTGGCTAGTATGGAAGAAAGACTTCTCAAGTTTGTGGATGGTGAACCCGTTTTTATGAATTGAGGGGATCTTAAGGTGTTGTATAGAAGGGGTCCTCTTTCATCATTCTTTGCTTTTGATCTGCTTCCCAGTGAAGGAAGCTAATAGGGTGTAAAAGGATGTTTTTAGGAGAATGGGGCTGCATATCTTTGAAAGGATTTTCTGGAGGTTTAGAGTGTTGTGGAGACTTGCAGGTGCAGGAACAGGGGCAGAGGCCAAGGCCGGGTTAGATTCTTGTTGTGGAGATGTCCATGTTGCATGTTATTTGCTGAAGGTATTGTTTTAGTTGACAAAACCAGCAGAGGTTAATTTGATTACCAAGCTAGAACTGGGAGAGATTCTTCAGAATAAGTTTTTAAGTTGAGAAAGACTCATAGAGAATATGAGTGTAGTTTTAGTAAAACTAAAGAAAAAGTTGAGTTTGTAATGAAAAATGATAGCCAGGAGACACTTCAATTATCCTTATTGTTAGGGAGATGGAGTAGGATTTGACCTATAGAATTACAGTGGGATGGATGAAGTTGAGAACTGCATTTGGATTCTGGTGTATTGTGTGATCATAGAATACTGATCAAGTTAAATGGAAAATATTATAAGATGGCCATAAATTTGGTTATGCCTTATGGTATCAAATGTTGTCAATAAACACAATAGAAAATGAATAGAGCTAAATCTTGATGTTTGGATGGATGGATGAATGACTATATTAGAAATATAGAATAAGATCGTCTAGGATCTAGTAGAGCTGATCCAATATAGTTGTGATAATGCTTTACTTGATTCAAGTTATCTTAGTTTGTATTCACCCTTTCCAATGTTTAATATTATTTTGCAAGTTTCTTGAAATTGTTTCATGTATCTAAAGCTTTTGCTCTAAATTCATAACAAGAAAACTAATTGAAGATTGCTTTCCATATAAGATTTCAAGGTTGAAAAAGTTTAAGTTGCTTTCAATAATTAAGCTATCGATTTGGAGTCTAGGGCTTCTTTGACACTGTGCATATGACAAATTAATCCTATAATCCTATGGGGATTTCGAGGCATAATTGTGGTTGAATTGAGATTTTTTTCCACAACGAAAGCTTTTTGGATAATCACTTTTTAATTTCTCGTTTGGATACACTTCCTATTTTTTGTTTTTAAAAATAGAAAATAATAGTAGTTTCATATAAAATATAGTTACCCTCATATAAAGAAGCATGGGCTTACCTTATGCCTTCAAGAATTACTTTTAAAATTTTTCAAATTTAAAGTAGTAAATTTTTTTTAATGCATGAGGTAAAAATTAAAAAAAAAAATTTAAATAGGTTTTAAAAGTCATTATCTTTTTAGGTAAGTCTCAAAGAGTTCTTGCATATTATATAGAAGTTACTATCATTTTCTATCTTTAAAAACATAAAACAAGAAATGTATTCGAACAACACCTAAATTTTAACTTTCGCAAAAAGAGACTTATTTCCCTTCAACAACATTAGCATGGGGTTAGGTTATTTTCTTGCTTCTCACGTAATGCCATGCACGACATGCAATTGAAATAGTGCTCCATTTATCTTTTCTTCTCTCATCTCTCAATATCAAGATTCCTTTATCTTTTATGTTCTAAAGTTTTTTGCACTTTATCCTACTAAAGTTTTATATCCCTCACTCATTGATATGACCGTCTGCCTAATGCTCTTGGAATATGGGTTGCTGAAGTATGTGCTATTTTTTTGTAGGGAAACCAGTATTCATGTACAGTATGGGTGGCCTTGCTGAATACTGTGTTGTGCCTGCCCATGGATTAACCAACTTACCAGACTCATTGCCATATACTGAGTCTGCAATTTTAGGATGTGCAGTCTTTACTGCTTATGGTGCTATGGCGCATGCAGCTGAGGTGCGTCCTGGCAATTCTGTTGCTGTAATTGGTATTGGGGGTGTTGGCTCAAGGTAAACTCTTAATTTTGTTGGTCATATGGTTTGGTTGACCATTCATAGATTTGTTAGTGAACCTGTTGTTTACAAAATCAATTGAAACTTTAATAGTTGTTAAAATGCATAAGAACAAGGAGGTCCTGTGATATAATTGTTTGGTTGCTTCTTTTTGTGCTGAAAAATATCATCAATGGCTTACTATATAGTCAAAAAGAGATGAGATTCACCAGAGGATATGACCCTAGATATGGCTGAATGGCGAAAAAGGATGTGTAGTCAACTCCAACTGGTTGGGCTGGCTTGTTTCAAATTTATCTGAGAACACTAGGTGGTTGAAACTTATTTGATTTGAGTTTATTTTTTATTTTTATTTTGAATAGCCAACCGAATTTCGTTTAAAAGCAGAAAGAAATACAAGGAGGGCATAATATTCTTTGAAAAACAAAGAGACATGGAAAACTAAACAATTACATGCTCAAGTTGACAGGGTTCTTGTAATTTTAAATGCAAGATTGTTTCTGTTAATCCACAATTCCTTTTGACGTGGATCTCTTTTTCATCATTATGATTAAAAATTACATGCTCCAGTTGCTTGCAGATAGCACGGGCATTTGGTGCCTCTGATATTATTGCTGTGGATGTTAATGATGAAAAACTGGAGAATGCGAAGGTTTTTGGTGCCAGTCATACTGTAAATGCACTTAAAGAAGATGTTGCTGATAAGATTAGAGTACTTACTTTATCCTTTTCCTTGGGTTTATGATGAGCTATGGAGGTACTAGCATGGTCAAATAATTTTCAAACAGACAGAATTGGTTTTCATTATGAAAGCAATATGCTGCAAGGGTATTTGGTTGTTTCTGTGATTTCAAAATAATGCTTCTATGAGCTGCATGAAATTTCAAATAAATTGTGGCAATATCCATCTAAGTTGAAAACTTCAATCTTATTTGTTTGTTTGTTTATTCATTTGCTGCTTTTTTTGTTATTCCACATAGTTGTATCTTTTCTTGCTTCCTTGGTTTTCTTGATGTTAGAGATGGTCTCTTCCTCTTATTTGTTATTCCCTCTTGTCTTCATGAGAAAAATAATGGGGCAAATCTTTATTTAGGTTTCCCTCTTCATATTGTTCACAATATGGTTTTAAATGAAGTTTTGAGTTAATAGAAATTCTGCAGCAAAATATTTAAGTTTCAACAACTATGTTATTTTGTTAGAAATTGCAGGAGCAGAGTTGGTGGCTTGGAACATTTTCAATGAAACTTAGGATATGTTAAATCTGACATTAATAGTAGCTTGAACTCAAGTTCTAAACAACCTATAGATGTGATAAATCATTTCTAGGTTGATGAAAGTTCCCTTTATTAGTTTATCTACAGATTTATACCCAAGTTATTAGTGCCATATATATTTTGTATATGCATCAATTCCCTGCTACTCCTGTAGTTTATAATGCAGGTGATATCATCAAACTTAGAAACAAAAACATTGGTCATGCACGTTGTATGTATTGAGTCAATATGTGATTCATTGTCATGCCATGGAACCTAGTGGTCATTAGGAACCTTCTAATAAAATTTACAGGATTAGGAGTTTTTAATTTATTTATTTATTTATTTTTGAATAATGTTGTAGCAAGACAAGTTTACTGGGAGAACTGCAGGTATAATGTATGTGAAGTCGCAAATCTTGGTATTAGCTCTGGGAGTAGTTTGTCTAAAGACAAAAGATTTTAACAACACTGTTTTGCAGGATTGGAAAATTGCAAAAAAAATGACATTGCTCCACAACTAAAATGTCACAGAAACATGTGATGTTGAGCTACATTTCAGAAGTTGATCATTACTGATATTTTGAATTCTATATCTCTGTTCACCAACCATGAAAAATCCAGCTCTTGTAGAACCACCCACTAGGGGTTTGAGAGAGGAGACTCCCTTGGCAGATGCAGTGGGATAGGCAATTCTGACTGAACACGCCCGTTGCCAGCTTGATCTGTTATCCTTTTGTCTATTTCTGTTATTGTTTCTGCAAAACTGTATATAATATTGATTGCCTATTTGTTTTTAATTTTCTTTATTGTAGCAAGCAGAAAGATCTGTTGTAGAGGGATACAAGTGGGGGATACAAGATAAAACCAAAAAGATGACACTTAATTGTAAAGAATCCAACAAAACAGCCCCAGTGTCAGCCCACAGAGCAACCCAGTGTTACCATCAACAATATCTAAGAAGAAACCAAGCCCTTGAGGCTTGGCTGAAGTGGTAAAGGGATGGGAAGGGTTTGTAGGAGGTTCCAGGTTCAAGTCCTAATGGGGACAAAAATTTACCTATAAAAAAAAAAAAAAAAAAAAATCTAAGAAGAAACCATCTTCTAGTTTCCAGCCAATCCAACCCTCAGAAATAGGAAGATCTTAGAATCATGTCCTTTAACTCTGCAGCAGGAATGTCAACCCCTTCATAGATCCTTCAACAATGCTTCCTCCATATACACCAACCCATGCACAATGGGCAGTCTTCCAAAGTGCAATAAAAAATAAAAAAATAAAAAAAGCAAATGGCAATATGCTTTGTTTTATACACTCTTGGCATGCGTGTGCATGTACTTTTACACACTTCATTTAAAAAATAAAGTGCTAAAAATTGATTATTGTGTTCTATATGATGAGATCTTTTGGTGTGTAATCAAATATATAAAGGGACATAAACACATAGTCATGTAAACATCCATTTATCATTTTATATCTACCCATGCATAGACATTCTTACTCTGTAAGGAAGTGACCAATTACTTAACTATTTACTTATTTCAACAGGAAATAACAGGAGGAAGGGGTGTGGATGTTGCTGTGGAGGCCTTGGGAAAACCGCTGACATTTGCACAGTGCACCCAAAGTGTACGAGATGGAGGAAAAGCTGTAATGATTGGACTTACGAAATCTGGTGCTGTAGGGGAGATAGATATAAATCGCCTTGTTCGCAGACAGGTATATATCTTCTTTCTGCCAATAGATTTTTTAATTTTTGTTTCATATGAGTGTTTGATTAGGTAAGTCTAATGGATTACTGTCTTGATAGCATCATCTCAGTTTCTATAGAAGTATGCCCATTTTCTCATCTCAATTCTGTCATTTAAATAAGTTCCAAATTTAAAAACATTTTGTGTTTAGGTTAAAAAATGAATGAGAATATAAAATTGAAAGATAAGCATATCTGGAAGAACAAAGACTACAAAGGATGAGACAACCACCCAATTTATGGCTAATATTCATAGTCCAACAAATAATATCCAGAAGCTCTGCAGGTTGCAAAACTGAGAGCAATGGAACATGTTAGTGTATGATGTACATTGTGGGTCCAAATCCTACACGTTTAAGTTTTTAGGAAAATTGGTTGTTTAACATGGTATCAAAGCCTTATTTGACAGATCACAAAGATGATGAAAACAGTAGCAGATGTCGTGATCATCCAGATTATAGAGGGAGTATTCATCTACAAGTGCAACAGTTACCTGATTTTATGCTTAGTAAATGTTTTGTCAGCATTTCATGAAACTTTGGTTGAAAACTATAGGTTCCTGTCTCTAAGAACCCCAAATATATGATATGTTTGGCTGCCACTTCTCCCATTTTCTCAGAAAATCTAATAGTTCAAATTATAGCATATTCTTGATGCTGGATGACACTTAACCTTGGATAATTCTGTCTACAATCTTTCTACTCTTGGATCTATGTTTATTAGAAGTTATGATTTTAGGGTTTTTTGAGATTATTGTTGAAGGGATAAATACTTGTTTGGAACCAGAAGTCGTTGGAATTTTTGGACATCTATGAATTTAGGGTATCAGGCCTTTGGGTGATGGCCTGAAGGGAGAAATAGTTTTAGGGTACAGAAAATAAAGAAAACAATCGTTGGTTGTGTAACAAGTGTGCAAAGTAATGCAGAATATTAGAGCAGAGGAATAAATAAAATATTGACTGGTAATAATTAACGAGTGTGCATGGTTGGTATGATGAACCCCTCCTTGACTGTAGATTTGTCCTCTTTGTTGCCATAGTCGACTCAAAGGATGCTTAAGTCATGAATGTATGGAAAGAACTAGGCAGGGGAGGGAGTTAGAGACCTTGTTTCTTAAGACAGTTTCAAGATTGGGGACTGGAAGAGGTTAAGGTGTTTCTTATGAGGATTCAAGGAAGATTAGTACAAAGGAACACTGAGGATAGGCTGATGTGGAAGGATTCAAAGGATGGGAAACTTTTAGTCAAATCTTTTTATGCTTTTTGGGAATCAGAGAGAGGAGGGACTTTTCTTGTGGAAGTGGTTTGGAATTCTTGGGTCACCATGAAGCCCTCTCTTTGCTTGGGAAGCAGTTTGGGGGATTATTTTGACATTGGATAAATTAAGAGGAAAGGTTGTAGCTTGGTGAACCACTGCTTTCTCTGCAAGGAAGAATAAGTTCATCACATCCTTCTTCATTATGTTAGATCAAGGGAGGGAGGCTTTCTGTTTTATCTCCTTTTGTTGCCATCTGGTTGGCCTTCTTTGGTTGGTGCTATTTATAAAATTTTCGTTTGCCTATCAAAAAGTATGCATGCATAGGAAAGAAGAAGACCAGCTAAAACTCACAAATTTTCATTAATCATACACACGTCACAAATTACATTTATCTTAGCTGTGATGTCCCATACTGAACAAAATATAAAAGTTGCTTGAAATTCATCAATAAATCGGCTAATGTTTTGCAAATTGGATTCCTAATGTTCTTACATCTCATTGAGATTGTGAACAAAGAGCCATTTCCTTTTCCTGGACCTCCTTCAATACTGCTATTTTTTTGCTTTTTCTTATTTGTAAGTTTGTGAAAGGTACATACTGTTAAGGTAACTTTTAGACAACCCATTCATCAGACTAACACATTTGTATTCTTTTATCAAATGATATCATTATGTACAAAAAAAGGTTTCATGAGGAGAAGAATGAGCAAAATTTCTGAGCAATGGGGAAAAGAAGAAAAAAGAAAAGGTAAAATAGCCAAACAAGAATTTTTTTTTTTTTTTTTTTAAAAAAAAAGAAAAGAAAAAAGAAAAAGAAAAAAGAACCCAATAGAAGCCATATCTAAGGATGGAGGATGTCTCTAATTGGCTATGCACCAACTGTACAAGAAAGGATTTAACAAAACAATGGATGTCATCTCAAGTAGAGGTCATGAATTGAGGAGATATGTATTCATTGTTAATAAGGGGTACAATGAGAGGCCTGAAGAGTGGTTATCACTAGTTTTTAGGAGATGGAAGAACAGGTAGCATGACTAAAGCATGCACTGTTCTAAGGAAGAGAGGACAGTCAGCTGATATCTAAATTGCAATGTTAAAAAGAGCACAAGGAGGTTGATATTTTAGGGGATGATCAATGGTCAAGCAGGATCAAAATTGCAAAATTTAAATTGATGAAGGGGCATCGTCAATGTCCAAGGTGCGTATGGGGGCCAGTGGCCATAGGATGTGGGGCTGTAATTAAGAGGTGGTCCAACATGGATCCTAAAACTAACAAGAAGAACATTGAAGGTCATCCAACTTGTGCCAGGAGAATTTGATTAGCCCATGGATCAAGTGGGCTGGGTCAATTGGACGAGGGAGAAGGCTCAAGCAGTAGGACTGGTTTGATTAATTCAGTAAACAGCCTGTTCTAAAGAGTCAGTTTGTGGGGACTAATCATTGAATGTCCTATGAACAACTTTACGCAGGTCTGGCTTCTATTATCTTTAGGATGACAACTTTGGTTCATCCAGAAGTGGGTGCTTCTTCTCCACTGCAGCTTCTCAATTCTATTAGCCATATAAATAGGCACCTGACAAGGAAAGTATGTAAGAATACTGGGAAAGATAAACTGAGTAAGGATATACTTCCTGAAGGTATTTAACCCCTTGTTCTGCGCTGCCAATTTCCTACCTGCATTATTAAATACAGCATCCTGAAACTCTAGCCTTGGATTTTCTTCTTACGGAAAGGACATGATCCCTAAAAGAGTCAATGTGGTTTGCCTCACAAGCATGTCTTTCAGTGACCAAATTACTGCTACAAAGACCTCATGTTTGGTAGCTAATACAACTACTGCAACCCATGATAATTCAAGTTGGACACAAAAACAACATCAAGGACCCTATCAACTCTCTGCCCCTTTTACAGGGGTCTAATCGGCTCATCTTGTGGCTTGTTATTTTATCATGTTAAGCAAGTATTTTAATCACATCCTGTGTTTTCTTGTTCTTTTTGACTTATCACCATATCTCTTAATCACATTCATTCACCACCTGCTTTTATTCTAATCTTTATCACTTTTTCATATTCTTGTGTGAAATCTTTATTCATTACTCTTAAACAAAAAAAATTGTGAATTCAATAGAATGCATTAGAAATTTAACCTGGTAATTTAACTCTTCTTAAAAAACCATAAATGGATCAGAAATATGGTGAGAAGCAGGACCATAACTTGATTTGAACAGCAAGCTTTAATATTGAAGATAATTTGCACCCGTAACAATTCCCATCTTCCTGTACTGGTTTCCATTTGGCCACTCCATTTTTTTCGTATAACAATCTAATGTAACAGATAAAAGTCATTGGCTCATATGGAGCACGGGCAAGGCAGGATCTTCCCAAGTTGGTTAAGCTGGCAGAAACCGGTATCTTCAATCTCAAGGCAGCTGTTTCCAGAAAGTGTGAATTTGAGGAGGTTGGCAAGGCATATCAAGATCTTGACCAGGGAAAGATTGTTAGCCGAGCTGTGGTTGAGATAATGTAGTCCTCTTCACTCAAAAAATCCATTCAAGGTTAGTGTTGGTATCTGATTTACATCCAGTCCGGGTGTAGAAATGTTTTATCATCTTGATTTCACATTTCCACTGCTTTGCAGATATAATGTTGCCCTGAAACAGTTCATAGGAGATGTTTCCCAGTCATGTTCCCCACGACTGCTTTGATTGGATAAGTTCAAGAACTGGCCATCTCTTTATATTATGCAAATGTCTTTTCTCCTGTAACTTGAATTGAACTGCTCTGGTATGTAATAAAATCTGATCAATGGCAATGTCTTATGTTCCATATTTGCTTTGTTTTTTATGATGAGAGAAGGAAAAATGTTTAATTTCATTCAGCATTAACCTTCATATTTACAGGGCTTAAGCATCGGTAGTATGCCTGAACTCTCTGTAGAAGCTTAGTTTTCTGGTGACTTTGTAGATAGGCTAATGGCATTGGAGGAACCTTGGCCTGTTTCGGTATGTTTTCAAAATAGTTCTCAAAAATATGTTATTGGGAACAATTCTTAAAAATAGTTTAATTTTGTTTTCAAAAACAAAATTTTAGTTGGGAACTCAATTTTGATCTGATGAAGGAGAAAAAGATGAGGATGAAGAGGTTTTAAGGTTAAGGTTTTGTAGAAGAGATTCTCCAAGTTTCTTTGATTCTCAGGACAGCTTAAAAAAGAAGAAGTGAAATTACCTATAATTTGTTTTTAAAAATCATGCTATTATCAAAACAAATTTTCAAAAGAGTGATGCAAGATAACATACACTCCAAAAAAACTTAAGCTAATGAAAGGTAGAGGTAGTCCCACATATGAAGTATGGGACATTAGACTTTTGTCTGTCTTATGTTAGATGCCCCCGCTTAATTGTTGATGCCTACGTTAGCGAATTGTGTCTGTTCTTTGTCCGACACCTCCACCCAATTGTGTTGCCTACGTCAACAAATATAGGGCAAACTAGGTCAAACTTTATACTCCCAAAAGCTTAGGCCATGCTAAAAGTTTAAGCTAATGGGGGCAGATGTAGTCTCACATTTAAGGTTCAGCCAACATTGGTAATCAATATGGTATATTGGACTTCGTGTGGCTCATGTGAAGAAGTATTTTTGAATTAGATCAAGGGTCTCCAAAAAGCCCGCAGCCCATGGCCCGGCCTGAGCCCATTTCTGGATGGGCCGGGCCATGGGCCCCAATTTAGGCCCGGCCAGGCCTAGCAGGCTGGCCCGCCCGTAGGCCCACCACTTAAATATATATATATAAATATTCAAGAAATAGAAAAGACTACATTAATAAAAATATTCATTGCTAACTATTTTATTCATTGAATGTATACATTACATTTGAAAATGTGGGAAAAGTTTACATCACTACAAAATAAATACATCCCAATTAGGTTAGCACCTACTTATTTGTCAATCATTTGTACTTTTCAACCACAAAAATAAAAATAAAAATATGACATACATTTAGTAAAATATTTTAATCATTATCTCTTGGCGGTGATGACGAACTATCGCAAATCCATAAAGATCTTGATGATTTTAGTTTTTCCATATCGACAAGCATATTTTCTTTTTGAATAGAATCAAATATCCTTTTATCTGCTATTGCCCAGTTTTTCACACATATATTTGCTTCAATAGAATCCGACGCTAAGCTACATCGTTTATCACTAACTACTCTTCCACCTGCACTAAAAGCAGCTTCTGATGCAATTGTACTCACAGGAACTGTTAGTACATCACGAGCAATGATAAAAAGCACAGGATATTTGTGTTGTTGTGATTTCCACCATATTAAAATATCAAAATCTTCATCATCTTCAAATGAAATTAAATCAATATTAAGATATCTATCTAAATCAGTTGTGTTGTTTGGAGAACTATTTGTTGCCTTCTTTCGACTTTTTAACATTTCTAGAGCTCCTTTATAAAAAGATGAAGAACTTGTAGATGTAGGTGGTAATTTAATAGAACTAATATCATCACCATATTTTTCTTTATAATAGTTATATAAATTATATAATAATGAATTTACTTCATTTTTAATTTCTTCAATTTTTATTTGGTCATTAAAATAAATAATTGTTAACCATTCATCCAAAGCTTCAAATTTCAATCTAGGGTCCACAATTAAACCAAGATAAAAAATTAAAGGTATTTCTCCCCAATATTTTCTAAATTTTTCTATCATTGCAAATATTGCATCATTAAATATATCCAAATTTAAATATTTTTGAAGTACAATAAAAATATTAGTTATTTGCATGAGAACTTGGTTTGAAGATGGATAATATACACCACAAAATTTTTTTGTTGAAGTATCAAATACTTCAAAAAGATCTCTTAAAAGATCTGCAATATGCCAATCATAATCATTTAATACATCAATATCTGCTTCAGAATCATTGCTAATTAATTGTATTTCATATAGTTCTACTACTTTTTTATATTTTATAATAGTTTGTAAAAGTTTATAAGTGGAATTCCATCTAGTGGGCATATCCAAATTTATATATATATATATATTTTCATATTTAACATTTTGCAACAATAAAAAAATAATTCATGTTTTGCTTGAGAACTATTAAGACCCGCAGCAATGCCTCTAATTTTTGATAATGTATCATCAACGTGTTTTAATCCATCTTTTACAATTAAATTTAAAATATGTGTACAACAACGCACATGAAATATTTTATATTGATCTTCTTTTATTTGCCAATATCGTTTTAATCTAGATACTACTGCATCATTATTAGAAATATTATCTAATGTTATTGTAAATATTTTATCACGAATGCCAAAATTTATAATTTCATCATTTATTAAAGATGCCATATTTTTACCATTATGTGGAGCATTTATTATTTTAAATGAAATAATTCTTTTATTTAATTTCCATTCATTATCAATATAATGAACAGTTATACATAAAAAACCACTGTGAGTTAAAGATGTCCAAATATCAGATGTTAAACAAATTTTTCCTTCAAAATTTGCAAAAGAAACTTTTAATTTTCTTTTTGTGTTTCAAAATTTTTTATAAGAATTCTTTTAATTGTATTTCTAGAGCAACCTTGAAACTGAGGATTAACAGCTCGTTGCATTGTTCCCGTATAATCATGAGTTTCCATGAAATTGAAAGGTTGTTCTGCTCTTATTATATAACCAATCATTTCTTCACAACAATAAGATTCATCATAAGAAAATGTTTTTAAATTTCCACTTTCATCTTTATCTAATTGCATATAATTTCTAATATCTACATTATTTTTAGTTTTACAATTTTCATGATGCCTTTTTAAATGACTTGTACCTGCATTTGAGCCACCACTAAGAAGTTTGTTACAATTTTTACATTTTGATTTTATTTCTTTTTTATTATTTTCTAAATTTATTTCTATTCTATCAAAAAAATTCCATATATTTGAAGTAAATTTTTTGCTATCACATGCATTAGATGAAGAACAAGAACCACTTGCCATAATTATAATTATTGATAAAATATTATGCTAAAAATAATAAATGTAAAATTAAAATGTAACAAATAAATAAAAGAAAATGTGAAGTATGTTACTAAATTGGAGAACCAAAGCAGAAATTCCTTCAAATTTGAACTCTTTGAACCACCAATGCTTGTTTTTCACCACCAATAATATTGAATAATTTGAGACAAAATGCAATAATTAGAAATATTGTGGAATGGGAGAGAGCTTAAGAGTTGAGAGAATAGAAAAAAATTGAGGGTATTTAATATTTATAAGGATTTAAATATTAGGATTTAATTTAATTTTTTTTTTAAATGTCAAGATCGTTCAATGGTCATATATTTGATATTTATGAATTATGAGTGGCATGTTCAACGATCACATGACCGTTGAACAGTCAACTCACTTTTATTTTTTTTCAAAAATTATACAACATTTCTAATATATATATAACTAATGCAAAATAGTTACATAAAAGAGGGCCAACTCAGTTGGTGGCTAGCTCTCCTTGAATGCTTATGGATCCATAAGGGAAGGGGTTCCCTTCAAAACTCAAAAGTATTTTAATTCTTACCCAAAGCCTGCCCAGCCCGCCCGCCTAACTTGAGGGCCCACGAGCTGGGCCACGGGCCTTAGATTTACCAAGGGCCAGGCCCGGCCGGCCTGTTGACCAGTCAAAGGGCTCAGTGGTCCGCCCCGAGCTAGGCCATGGGCCTTACTCCTCCGGGCCGGCCCGGCCCATTGGAGACCCTCATAATTGATGTATATAGTGTAATAAATGTGTTTAATCCATGAAATTTGTTTTTCAATTTGAAAGAATCCAAAACTATTTTTAAATGTAGTTGCTAAAAAAGCTCCTTTTTTTATTGTATTTTTTAATGATATGTTTGATTACTAAAACGTATTTTTTTGAGAAAATAATACATGCCCAAAACATGGTGTCTATGATGGTAAAATTTTGAGAAAATGCATTGGTTATATTATTTTATTATAATATCAATATAATAATAAGTAAAAACAAATACAATAAGAACATTTGCAAACGGTGTCTTTGAGCCATGAACCATGTTGAACTAGTGATTGAAACCATTCTTGGTTTGCATTCAAATAATCAATATCAACTATAGACCTTATTGTATTAATATAGCAAAAAACCATGGTCAAGCAAAGAACTAGCCAAAAAGAAACTATTATAGATTTGAATTAAAGATAAATTATCCTTGTTGAAGACTCAATTACTTATGAAAGGCTTCCCTTGCTTCCTCGGAAATAGATTGTAAAGGATTAAAGTCAAATGTTATTTCTCCCTTCTTTCTTATTTTTCTTCTCTTTGTAGGGTTTGTGAAAGGAGACTACAAAAAATAAGACTTTTTTAACTCACACCTTCACTTAAATATAGTGGGGGACAGTTGCTTTGGAAATACATAGACTGAAAAGTTGTTTGATACACTAGGGGTATCAAATAGTATGGCAATATCAACAATTAGATCAAGAATCACATCATCATCAACACCAACAACATATGTATTAGTTACAATCGGGTCATCTTTATCTTTTAGGCCACCCATAGTATAATGTTTTGGGATTGTTGGTTGACTTAAGACTTCTAGAAGAACACCAAACACCGACTCTAACTTATTCAAATACTTGTAATAATCTTGTTGACATTCCTTTGGAGTAGGTATAAGTAGCAAACACAAGAATAACTATCGAATTCAAGTTAAATAATTTAATCAACAAACATAAACATATACAAGTATGAGTGACAACACTATCAAAATATAAGATAAAAAAATTACTCACATTGGAGTCCAAAATTTTTTGTTGGAGCTCAATGAACCTCGGTGTGGAAGTAGCACTCCAATTTAATATCTGTGAGCAACCCTTAGCAACATAATTATCATATTTCATTTTGATAATCACAATAGCCTCATACACCCAAACTTGGAAGACATGAAAATCCAACTAGATTATATGCCTCTTGTGCTATATTACCTTTTTGTTGCTTATTACTTCGTATCTTAACACCTAGTTCTCCAGGGCCCGTTACAACCCAAAAAGTGTTCTTTTATAACAAATCCTACCCCATGGATACTTATTAAAAAATTCCAAAAAATCAACAAGACCAACCCATTGCATGTCAATTAAATTTTTCCCCTATTTTCCAAGTAGAACATGCTCGAGAAAATACAACAAGACTAACTTTACTATGTCTTCATCTTTAAGATTATCAAACTTTTTCTTTTGCTTGTTATTATGTTTTTTCACTTCACCAAAAGAAAGAAAAACTTTCTCCAAATGATCACTATGCACTTTGTTTTCATCATTAAAGTAATCATCCCTTATTCTCAATGATGTTTGATTATGCTGAGGGATAGGACCAAAACTTAAACCAATAATCAATCCAAACTCATCTTGACCAAAACTCAATCCCTTCGAGCTTACTAAAAACCACATTTCATCATCCTTCTTTATAGGACATTGACACAATAATATGTGGTGCGTAATTTGAGCTGAAAATTTAAGATTTGGTATAAACAAAAATGTCCAAAGTAAGAATTCTTGAACATCTCTAATTGTTCATTATTGAGCTTCTTTTTAATATTTTCTATTATGGTCAGGTGTGATGCAACTTTTGATGGGAAGTGCTCTTTTATAGATATTTTAACTATAAAACATGTCTAGGGAGTAGTAGTCTATAAATTAAATAAAATAAAGTTAGTAAAGATTTAATACAAAATTATAAATATTGTACAATAACTGATTAATCTATTAGCAATTATTATTTTAGACACACTCCAATAGTTTACAAAATTTTAAAAACATTAACTAATAAATCTAACTCTATTCAAACACCATTGCATAACATCCCTAAAAAGTTAAAAAATCCCTAAAATTTCATAAATCCTCTAAAAATTTATCCTTAGTCATATGTTATTGCATAAAATCATTATATATATTTTTATTCACTATACATACATAATTGACAACAACATAGAACTACAAAAAATTTAAAAGTATGCAATTTATTATTTTGAATACATTTCAATAGTTCCCAAAATTTTAAAAGCATCAACAAATATAAACCTACTCAAACACCATTTTATAATACCCCTAAAATATTCAAAAACCCTATAAATTCATAAATTCCTTGAAAACTTATCCCTAATTAAATGTTACTACTTTGAATATATCTAATTCACTCTAAACACATGATTAATAATAATACAAAAAATTAAAAAATATTAATATGCAATCTATTATTTTTTAACACACTTTAATAGTTCCCAAATATTTTCAAACATCAACTAACAAACCTAAATTTATTAACTCCAAATACAAAAATGATAACAATGGAGAACCAAATATATATATATATTGAATACACTTCAATAGTTCCTAAAATTTTAAAAATATTTAAGTAATAAATCTAACCCTACTCAAATACTATTGTATAACATCTCTAAAAATTCCAAAAATTTATAAATGTGAAGACTACATTTACCGATTCAACAGATTCACTTCCCTCTTCTATTGGTAACAAGGATTTTTGCTTAGTAGGTCCACTTTCCTCTTTCGTTCGTAATCAGGACTTTTGCTTTTTCACCACCATTTTAAACCTCTTTCTCTTATCACTTTTCAATGAACTCATTTTTTTTTTTCATACTTGAAGATACAATATGAGATAACTTGATAAAAACATAAACAAGAATTTTCCCCGGGGTTGGGAATGAAATAGAGGATGAGAGGTGAAAAGATTTTAGAGTTTGAGAATTATAGACGAGAAATTTTTTAGGGTTTCTAAAGAAAAGATGAGGAGCCCATTTTGTACACCTAAAGGAAGATAATGAAGTAGAAGAAAAGTTCTTGAAGGGAAATAAAAAAAAGAGGCATTTTTGTCTCAAATGAGTGATTTGTTTTGTTTTTTGATGGGTGGGTTATTCTTTCGATCCATGACTAACTTGATTGTTGGAGAGAAGTAAGCCTGAACGGCCCATCCCCTTTCTTACCCCTTTGTCTCCTTCAGAGAATGAACGTGACATCTGGTTTAACCATACTTGGAGGACAAAACAATTATTTTGAGCAAAATATTCTTGTTTAGACCAACCATGTATTAACGCTCATGGTTTTTAGGCTTTTACTCCCATCCTTTCATCCCTTAAAGACCCTTTGATCCTTTCTTTTTAAAAGTCTGACTTTCATTTTCTTTTATATGAGAAACATTCCTTTGCCAAGAAACAGATAAATAAATATAAAAATAATTTTTTTTTAAAAATTGAATAAAACAACTACATAAATCTAATGAAGAATAACTATATACCTAGAGAGCAAATATAATTACACAATGAAAAGTCTCAATACTAATAGGGTATATAAGAGATTAATATTTGGCCGCTTTATGAAAAGAGAATTCATCCAAAGGAGCACCTCTAACCTCTTTGTTCTTATTCATTTACTACCGTGGGATATTTCCCCACTAAAAGATTGAAAAACACTCCTTCCCTATATACATATTAAGATTTAGAGTTCCGTTTTTAAAAAACACTCCTAGTAAAAAAGGTGTTCTTAAAGAAAAAATCAAACATTTGGATAAATTTAGAAAACCCTTTTAATTTTATTTTATTTATAAAAATCACTTGTTATGCTTTCTAAAAAAAATACTTAAAAAGGATGCTTCCCCTAAAACCAGTTCCAAAAAAATTACTTTCACTAAAAACATTTCTAAAAAAAACTCATTAACAAACACACCCTTATTAAATTTGCCTGTCTAATTTCAATAAAATAATAATAAAAAACTTATAATTAAAAACAACTTAATATAAAACTTACGATTAAAAATAATTTCATATAAAATTTTGAAACATGTGAAAAATATTAGGTCGAAAACTAACATCAAAATGCAAAGACATCCAAGTGAATAGCTAGAACCACTTCGGCAAGCCTGGAGAAGGCAATGAATAGTCTAATATCCTCCAATTCCTTCAAAATTCATCTGTGACAAATGTTACAAGGAATCAACCAACCAAACAAATCCAATAATAATCGAAAGGAAGGTAATGCACAAAAATGTTTCCATTAGGGTTTGGTGCTTGTTTCGTAAGTCCCCCTACATTTGCCTTAGGCTATGTTTGGTTCCCGGAAAATACGAGAGAAATAAAATTTGAAGGAAAAATGGAAGGAAAGAAAAAGCTAAGGAAAGGAATATAAATTTTTTCACTTGTTTGGTTATCCATGGAAAATTGAAGAGAAAAAAAAATTCATTTTCTTTTGTTTGGTTAACCACGAAAAAGAGTCAAAGAAAAATTGAAGGAAAACAAAATTAATAATTTTTTTTAGATGGTTATCAATTTGTTGAATAATAAAATAAATTTTATGCTCTTATTTTCTAAAAATCTATTACTATATTAATGAAATTTATATTTGTTATTGTTAAATTATAGCCGTGGAGAATTAAAGTAATGTTAAAACAACTTCAATAAAGAAACAAAAAAATACAAACCACGTGAAAAATAAAATAAAATAATAGAGAAAATCTCTACTGGCATATAAGAGTTAAGCATAACGACTTAAAAGTGACTTAATAATTTAATTTAATTTTTTTTATTTAATCTAAATTTTTTCAGTTGATTGCTTTAAAAAAATAATTATATAAATATAAAAAATAATTAAAAATAAAATATTAAATATAAATTTTATTTTTAAAATTTATTTTAAAACATCAAATATAGATTAAAACAATTCATACCCATTTTTGTTTTCCAAAAACATTAAAAAGTAGTTCATACCCATTTTTGTTTTCCAAAAACATTAAAAAGTAGTTTTAAAAAACGTTGGCAAACACACCCTTATTGAAAAAAATATACAGTAAAAATATATATATATAAAAGAAAAAAAATAAAAAAAGAGAGAGAAGGGCCAATAGAGTGGGTTTACAAGGGGCATGTGCTCTTCCATTGAAACTCGCTTTCAACTATTTTACAGTTCGACTGTCCGAAAACTGAACAGAAAATGAAAGCGTTTCATTCAAAACGCTCGTTGATCTCCGAGATTTCACCTCTACTTTCTTTTTATAACGCCGCCCATCTGAGATGTTTTGGAAGTTTCGCTCGAAACCCTGCAAAATTTCCTGAGCCCTTATACCGAATAATCAGGTATCTCTTTTCTTTGAAATATCTGTATTGATGCTCTGTTTGTCTCGTGAGAAAAAATTAGGGTAAAGAATGGGAGTGAGGAGATTTGGAGAAGGAGAGGGGAAAGCTCATTTCCAGGTAGCCAAATGATGGTGATGAACTTAAGTGGATTGAGGGTTTGGTAAATTAGGCCGACACTATAGTTTTTTATTGAGAAAAGCATGGGAAAAACAATGGGAGATGAGAAAATTTGGAAAAGAAAATAACCATCTATTTTGAAGAATTCATTTCATCCATGGGAACTTGATTTGAAGAACGCCCGAGTTGTTGAAATCTTCGCCGACCATCGCGAAGCTTGGCACAGGGAGGAGAAGCGTATGGTGGACTAGATCCACGCTGCCGCAGAAGAGATCGCCTGCCTGAGGGCCAAGGTGGCGGAGCTAGAGCAGTTCGAGACAGAGCTGAAGGCCAGGGTGGAGGAGCTAACTAGACAGGGGTGAGAGAGACGGAGGAGATGCTCGGTGACGACATACCACGAGCCCCGATAAAATTTTCCCCAATTTTCCCTTCTCTTTTCCTCATTATTTTTTAAGGAAAATAGTAGGGAAAACAACATGATATTTTCTTTAACATTTTCCTTTATATTTTTTTTCCATCATACTTTCCGTCTCATCCAAACTAAAGAAAATAATTTTCCACAAGATTTTTTTTCCTTTCCTTAGCATTTTCCGGGAACCAAACATAGCCTTAGTGTTCCATCCATACTCAGGCCTTGGAAATATTCTCCTCTCTACACTCTACACAAGTCTGGTCTAGAAACATGAACAAAATTACACCGAGTTGCTTGCAAAAATCGTATCCATTGAAGTAAATATAAATGTATGCTAAAAACCTCCAAAACACTCAACAGAGCCCAATAAAAACCAAATTGTATGATCCAACAGAAAAAAAAAATGATGGAGAAACAGGAAAATAAAATGGTGTTAGATCATGTTTTTCCATAACTATATGCCTGTTTAATATGAGAATGCTGAAGGTCATGTACAAAAATTGAGGCTCAATCCCAATTAGATTGTTCTTCCACCTTTGATAGGACGGGAAACCAAAAAAAAAAGATGGCCATTCCCGCCGCCACCTTGATCATGGTTCCCACAAATTGTCCCAAAAAAAAATTGGAGAAATAAAGATTGATATTCTAAAACATCCCATTCAGGGCAGAGTATACTGAGCTTAATACCTTAGCCTTGAATATCATACGCATAAGCCAAATTAGTCTTCCTTCCACTTGTTGACATACTTGAGGAAAGCAACAGCAGGGTTGTCCCTGGGTGGAGCCCTCACCCGGGTAGACCTCCGCAGCACAGCCTCTTCCATTGCTATCTTTTGCGCTACATCTTTTGATCTCTTTTGCAGTTCAAAGCTAGAACAATGGCATTGGATTAAACAACAGATACATTAGGTCAAATATGAAAGAAAAGTACCTAGTTACTCTTCCCTGAAATAATCTCACCATTTCTTAACTATTTGAAAACATTTGGGAAAACAGTTCTTAATTGTTTTCAAGAACACAATTCTATTTGCAAACTCAAACATGAAGAACTGTTTTTTCAACTTATTCTCCACAAGGCAACCATGTACTTATATGCTTTAAGGGTTTCAAATCATCCATTACTCATGAGAGATGGGGCTACCACTTTTGATAGGCTACCTAAGTTTACAAAGTATTCTCTATAATTTCAATTGTTGCTCAAACAACTTTATAAAAAACGACTAAAAACACCTCAAATTTATTTAAAAAAATAATCAATTTTCAAAACAAATTCTTATAAAATTGTTTTTTGTCAATTGCTAAAGGGGTTTTATGTTAGAAAATTGTTTTATGTTCTAAAAAACATAAAATTGTTTTCAAGCACAGTTTACAAACAGGGCCTACTATACCCACACACAAAGCAAAAAGATTGCTTTCCAAATGGCAAAGAATTCCAAAATTCTATAATCCATGGAGAACTTTTTCCCCTTGAACAGGATCAGCCAAAAGGAAAAAGAATTCAGAATTTTTGCAATAGCATGGTGAGGTAAATCGTCTCTTTAAGAACAAGCATAGACTAACCATATTTTGTTATTAGATTTTTCTAGCTGGCTTTGAAGAGCCCTCTCTCTGACACCTTTGCGGTTCAGTGATCCTTTGAATGCATCGAGCTGTTCAAGAATGTCAGACAAGTTATAAATGCATTCACACATAAATATATATTATCTGTAGTCATCAGTAGTTTTGAGCACATGAAGGATGAATACCTCTTCCTTGGTACTGTAGTAGCCCCATTGCTTGGAGTCCCAACTCTCAACAAATATCCTTCCATCCCGCCGGAAAAACCAATACCGATTATAGTCTTTATCTTTTCCCAAGGGCTCTGTGCGTATAAACCGTTTGTCTATCTCTCGTTGGAGATATTCTCTCTGTGGGACAAGCAGTGTCAAAAGAAGATAACATTAAATACATAAACACACGAGCACCCAGACACGTGGGAGTGCACATAGGTCTAACTACATATCACATGAGAGGGAGTGTAGGGAGATAGGTTGCACCCTCTGTTCTATACTCTTCTTTTCAGTTGTTTCCTTCTTATCAGCCTTTGGTTGTTGCAGAGTCATTTTGTTTGCTTCCTTCTTAGAGGGATCTTTTCCACTTTCTGGCTGGTCTTTCACATCCACCTTCTGCTTCTTGGAACTTTTTTTCCCATCACTATAGGAAAATCACATCAAACCTTGATTTTATCTTCTTTTTTTTTTTTTTTGCAATTTGTAACAAAAAATATATTTATTAAAGAAAAAAGGAAAACAAATTCAAACCTGTTTCCTAATGCATCATCACTGGTATTGTTATTCTCCAGACCATGCCCATTAGCTTCCTGAACAGCAGCAGATTCTGCCTTCAACCGTTCCTTCTCTTCTCTTTTCTTTCTACCTTCTTCAATTGCTTCACCCCTTTTTGTGGCTGCAAGTGTCTGGCGCTCTTCAATATATTCATCCAACTTCTTCCTAACAAGATCAGTTGCAAGGGTTTGGGCAATCAACTCTCTAAATATTCCTAACTTAGCATGAGTTTCCAAAAGGCCATAATGACCTCGCTTAATTGTTGGTATGCAAGAAGACAGTTCAGGCATTTCTACCATTTCTAAGAAATCACACAGATACTCTGTCCAAGTGATTATCGTTATCTGAAATGAAAAGACAGCATCAGCAAAGCAAAGAAAGTTTCAAAAGATTACAGGAAAAACAAGTATTTGTTTTGTTGTGAGGAGCAAAAAAGTTCTGCATGTCAGTAGGATGTTTAACCTTTGGCTTCCGTTTTTTTTCCTGTATAGCAGTGAAATATTGCCCATCATCTTTTACAAGCAAGCGAAGAAGAGCAGAATGAGTTTCCACAATGATAATCAGATTGCTGTCTTTGTGGCATATGGCATTCTCAAAATCTTGGAGAGAGAATGGGAATAAATGCAACAGCCTGCCAAAAGATGAAACAAAATCCCAAACCATTAAAAGATCCCCAACACAATCCATTGGAACAGTGAAATCCCTTGATGGAGAGGGTCGGTCAGTGAAAACTGGATCATCTGGACCAGGCCGCACCAACAGATCATCAATTGGATAGTTGATGGGTTCTTCCTTTGGTTCAAAATCTTCTGCAAATTAAGAAATGGAAAGCATTATGACAATTGCTAATAATAAGAGGCTGCAAAACAGAACACGCAAGTTTGAAAGAAAGAACTCAAGCAAAAAGCATCTAAGCAAGGAAAACATTCTCCACCCACCCACCATGCCCCAAAATATAACAAGAAAATATAAAACATCAACTAAAATCCAGCAACCAAGATGACTGTAGAGAAGTATAAGGCAGTAATCTGGTGTGAGATGTCACCAAGTATACCACATGCTAAGAGCATCAAAAGTGCTCGAAGTGTAGCCTGACATTGAAATTGATCCAATAAGTAAACCCACCTTTTTCAGCACTCCTTTCCATGACCAAACCTTCAGATTTCTCCCTTTCCAGTTTATTCTTAGATTTCCCAACTTGCCCATTTCTTGTTTCCTGAAGTTGATAAAAATGAAGATAAGTAATAAACTCCAGGAAGAATCCAGGAAAAGTAAAACTCAATAATTACCGTTATGTTTTGCTTATCATCCTCAGTTTTCCGTTTTTTCTTATTGATGACTAGATGACCATCCTTGAAGAAATATTTGCTTCTTATCTCTTCCGGAGGATCAGTTGAGATTGCATGCTCCTGTGCCCATTTGTCATGAAGCACCCAAGGAACATTTCGGTAAGTAGATTCTCGTATAAAGGACTTCAGAACTTCTCTAGTAAAAGGCAGCTTTTTCCGTATCAGATCTTCTGCATTTACTACTGCAGTTCCAATTCTTTTCTTATCTTTGTCAAGCCAAGCCACCTCATACCGGGTTTTGTTGTCACCTTCCTCCAGAACTTTTATTATTTGGCATAAAGATACACAATCATCCCTCTTTCCATACAATTCCTCGCCTACCAACAAATGGTACTGTAACTTCACAGTTATTGTGTTAACGAGATCTTTTAATGAGAGCATGCCTGCCAAAAAAAAGATTGTTGAATATTATTTAAAACAAGTACACATGTACTGCAAAACAAGGCCAAGGGCCAAGGCAAACAGAAACTCACAACAGAATAAAGGAGCAAATAAATACTGTAGTTAATTAAATCAAAATATCTTAGCCACACACCTGAAAGCTTTCAGGTCAGATTTCCCACAACCAAAAACTGGTTCTCACAGACTACAGGAAGGGCTAATTTAAGTGGTCGGTCCAACCACGGTACAAGTTCAATCCATCTAGCTATTAAGATCGAGGGGTTACATCTATGGCATTCAGATAAAACAAAATCCTGAATTATTTAGAAGTTTTATTATTTATACTGGACTTTACATCAAACAGAAACAATGTATCTCATAACATTTCAAAATTTAATGAACTATTCATGAAGTTCTGAGTGTAAATAATTCTTCAAAAAATAAAAAAGATGAGGCTTCTATTTAAATCATACTGGATTTTCACATGAACGATAGACAGAATATCTAGAGAAGCAATAAATTTACGAACTTCAACTTGTCACAGTACAACATATCTTGCACAAATTGATCCCAAAAGGAGGATCTGAACTGACAGTTAGTCATCCCAGCTAGAGAGAGAAAATTTAGTATATATCATGTAAATTATCTATGGTTGAAGCCAGTTTAATCAAGCATCCAAATCTTTGACAAAGTGACTCTTACAAGACTTATGGATTAGTTGTTATCTCTGATTGCAAGTCAGACAGACCAAGGATCAGGTGGTCACAAAGGTTTGATACTCATCTTCTAAAATTCCAGAGAATTTGATTCAATTCAATTGTAAAATATAGAATAATAATAAGGGATGCAATACGGTATAACATGTCTATGCAAGCCCTGAGATCACCAAGCCAAATTGTCAACTTAGGTGCTCTTGAGCATGGTGGTGGAGCCAGAAATTTTGGTGAGGGAGGCAAAATAACAAATTTGTGTATTATAATAAATATAGATAAATTTTCATATTTTAGAAATGGTAGCATTGGTATCATTCAATAAAATAAGTAATTATTGGTATTAGCTATAAAAGAAAAGAAGAATTTATAATATGATAAATTAAATAACAAAAATATTAAAAACATTGACAAGAGAGTCTTAGATTTTATTAAAAGTTTATAAAAAAATTCAAATAATGTTAGCAAAATTTTTTTAAAAAATTTTAGAAATATTTTGTTAGAGAACTTTTAGAAAATTTTAATAATTTCACTAACATTTTTTTTTTTGGATTTTTTAAAAATAATTAAATATAAATCATCTGATAATCTATGATGCAATTATAATGTCATTATTAAAACTTAGGTAGCCAACTCTAAATTAATAAATGCTTGATTGAACCTAAAAATCTAAACATTTATAAAAATCTTTAAATTAAACTAAAAATAACCTACCAACAAAAAACAATATTTGATAAAATATCAAATATTTAAACAAAATTAAATTTTATCAACAATTAAATAATATATATTTGAATAATTGTGTATGTATTCATGAATTAACAACTACTTGATTAAACCTAAAAGTTTAAACATTTAAAAAATCTCAAAATTAAACAAAACATAGCCTACAACCAAAATAATAATAATAATAAAATATCAAACAAAATTATAAAAAAATCATTTTGTTAGATTTATTTTATGTATATTAGGATTTAAATAAATTTAATTTCATTCACATTAAATAAAATTAAAAATACAAACAAACAAATATTTTATAAAATCTATTCAATATTCATGTTTATCTAATTTTTTATCCTATCCATATTTTTTTTCACAAACAAAATTAGTTTTTTAGAGGGGGCAAACTTGCATTTTTATTTTTTTAACTTCCTAAATCAACAAAAGAAAAGAAAATTTTTTTTTTGGGTTGTGGGGGGGAGGAGGGGGGGGGGGGGGGGGGGGGGGACGACGCTCCACCCTACTTGAGCACCCAGGCAACCAACTATCAGCATGTGGGGTCTTTAGGTTCTACACTCTCCAAACAATATATTGCACGTTTCCATGATTAATATCATCTGGGTCGATATTTCACTCTGAAGAACATTTTCAAAAGAGAATGAGATGAAGCAAGCTTTTCTTGTTTTGCCTTGGTTTCCTCAATGCAAGATTGGTTAAGATATAGATCAATTGCTCAAGCACTATCTACTTGCCACCTTGTTATACAATAGGATGGCAAAACATGCTGAAATAGCACTTAGAAATTGAAAAAATAAAAAACTGAAGAAGAAAAGAAGCAATTTGCCTAGAAATTTGAGATGAAAACTGATCTCTAACTGCAAAATGACCACAAGGAGACGCATCAAAGTGACCCTCTCAATTCAAAAGGGGACATTTTAATGCAGGTCATGGAGACAGTGAAATTCCAGTTTTCCCCTTAATCCCTGCAAATGTTCTCAATATGTAATTTTTGATAGGTCATTTTTATTTTTTATGTGTTCATCAACATGTTATCTTACTTTACAAACCTTAATAAGCACCTGCATGACCTCACCACATCATCCCCAAAATTTATGGAGACACTATCTATTGAGTTACTCTGAATAAATTAGCAATCCAGCAAGCCTGCATTTCCAACCTCAAAAAGCAATATCCCTCGTCTCTCTTGTCAGATACCCATATCTCTAGGAGTCCACTTACTTATGAAATGACAACTGAAGAACCACCTTTATTAGAAAAAGTGATCAGGACCCCTAGGCTCAGGTTCATGCAATCCTCTAGCATAGCTCTAGTTTCAGCTTCAGTGGAAAAATGAATCCCAGCAGGTGCAAAATATGGAACTCTTTTGATCCCTTCCAATGCCTCCTAACACTCTACAACACTTTTTTTCCATATAGAACCACCATTGAAATTGTATTTGTCTAGAGACTATTCCTGGAACTGCTATCCTATTCAAGCAACCACGATATGATTATATATAATAAAGATTAACACCAGTCCCACTTCTCAGGGATTGGACCTTCTAGCTCCTTATTCTTGCCCTACTGGTTATTACCAATACAAATCCTGGAAAAATGAATCATTTAGCATCACTTGGTTCATCATATTGTTTGCAATCATGGTTTATCCGCATGGTTACCCTAAAGAAGGACCAACCTGAAGCACCCCAGAGCTTAATAGTGACCTAAATAATATGACCTGACACTTGCCTATTACTGAAACTCTTCAAGGTACAATCTTTCAAATTACAAAAAAAATTCCCAACTTGCAATTAGAAGGGCACGCACACCATCATCATACAGCGCAAAGCTATCAGATGGCAATAGTACAAGCATCAAAATCTAGTACAGTACATAGTCTTGATATGTCTGAATTGGCAATCCTACCAATGATAATATGTTTGGTTTAGCAATCATATCAATAGAATAGTTTGTATCTAACAACAATTTGTAACAGATGTGTGTACATGAACAAAGGCTTAAAGATGCAATTGTTTTTTGAAGGCAAAAGCATACAGTGAAGCGTTCTAACCCAAAAGAGAGGTGATGTTTTTAAGATGGAAAGTAACATACAACCAAACTGCAAAAAGAAATTGTTGAACAGAACAGCAACATTCAATTTAAGAACTAAAGATGACCATTATTATAAGCTATAAGATCTACTCCAACTTATAAAGGAAAATGAAAGGCAAAAGAGAACATCAAGGTACGAGTTCATCAAGTTAATGAGTTCTTACTGAATTGAACAGTTTGCAGCACAGATGGAATTAGCTCATATGGGAACTTCTGAATTTTTTCAGTTGCATTGAGCTCTGATACCAACGCTTCCTCATACGTCAAGTTAGTTTTTGCAGTAACTTTACATGTCCAAACTCTCTGACGGTATAGATTAATCTTGGTCAAATATTCACTTATCTACATTAAGGAACTCTCTATGGGGTTTTGAGATGATTTAGAAAACAAAAGAAATTAAAATTTTGAATCTTAGATTTTTCACAATTTGAAAACTAAAACAGAATAAAACTCCCAATCAACACACTCTTGATACAACTATATGGCCTAGTTGAGTAAATTTGTTCAATACTTGAAATGCAAAACAATTAAAAACATAAAGTCATGAGCTTCTCTCTTTTGTTTTCTTTAGTTTCTCAGAAACAAAAACAAAGAGTAATGTAACACCCAATAACAGATGACAATAACTTTGACTTTTAAAATCAGGATACTCATAGTCTCTAAATATCTCTCTTGTGAAACGAATTTGATACACATGCTGGCGAGGCTTCAAATCTGTAGGCGGTTCTGACAGCACATAAGGCTTTCTTTTCAGGAGAGGCATTGTTGTAACTCACTTCCTGCAACACAACAGGCACAAAGAAAGAGAAATTACAACAATATCCCAAGCAAGATTAATTCTTGACCAAAAAATCCACAATTATAAGCAAATTTTTATCAGATATGATTAATAGAGCAATATCCAAGTCCTATATGTCATCTGATTACCAAAGAGGCAATAAAATGAAATAATTAAAGTCTTGTTAAACAGACATTAAAATAGCTCTCATGGATGTTTTCATCTTCAAGAATGAAAATGAAGAACATGATCATCTTGGGACCTTTTTTTTTTTTATGAGAAACAACAATGTTATATATTAAATAAGGATTTAAAAGGTACAAAAGAAGGATGAGAAATCCTCCTAAAACAAAGAACTAAACAAATGGAACCTCCAAAATACTAAGTAAACCCACACACCATAAGGAGAGCATACAAAACAATCTCCCTTTGCTAGCCCACACCTTTGGACCTACAAACCAAAGCCAATCAAGTTGAATCGCATTAAAGGGAATGCCTTGAAAAGTTGTTGTGTAAGAGACCCAAAAGGAAAATAAGAAAATGAATTGTACCCCAAAGAACCTTTGAAGTCCTTGCCTTATCCTAAAAAATTTTGGCATTTCTTTCCTGCCACACAACCTAAATCAAAGCCAAACAAGCAATTTTCCACAATACCAATCCCTTGTATGTAATAATCATCACGTCACAAATACTCCTAGGAAGAACCGAGTTCAACTTAGCCAATTCAAATGCCACAGCCCCAAAGCCAAAGAGGAATGAAAAAACAATGATCTATCGATTCTCCATGCTCCATACACAACATACAAACATAGGGATTTGTAGGATCTCCTCAGTTGTGGCATGTCATTGGTGTTTGTCTTCTTGTGTTCCAATAACCAAGCAAAGGACTTAACTTTAAGAGGGACTTGGGATTTCTAAACAAAATTAGTAGGGAGGAAAGGAATTGGGTTAGAATGATTGGACAAAGCTACAAAGAAAGACTTTACTATTAATAAACCTGAAGAAGATAAGGACCAAGCAAATGCATCTAGAGCTAATGGAGATAAATGCAAATGAGTAAGAGAGGACATTAGTCTTTCTAGACCCTCTATCTCAAAATCAGAGAAGTTACAACGGAAGTTACAATTCCAAGAGAAAGGCTAAAAAGACCCAAAAATTAATGAGATAAAAAGGATTTTAACTGTGACAATTTTGAATAGAACTGAGAATTAAGAACCCAAAAGTTGATCCCCCACCACAAGTCTTCCTAAAAATAGATTTTAGCTCCATCCCAAGTTCATCATCCTTGGATCTTTCTCATTAAGTGTTTGCATTTTAAAACTAGAGAAAAAAATTTTTTTTAATCAAACAGTTCTCAAAATGTGTTATTGATCATGTTTCCCGAGTTAGTTTTATTTTTACTGTTCTCAAAACCCTAATTTTTTCAAATTTCAGATTTCATCATCATTTGTATTTCAAGAAACATGAAAAGCACACCATCAGACCTTGTCTAGACAACCACACTTCTTGGAGACAATGGCTAAAATTTTTGGAAACCAAAATAGCATAAAGATATAAGAAAAAACATTTCATTTTCTTCCATTTTACTCACCTTTCTCAGCAATCAACCAGATATGACCAGACCCAAATGCAGTGTATAGAGAACGAAGACCCTAGAATGCTATTTTGGTGATCCATAAAATAAACAAAGATGAATTCGTGCATTAATCAATACCATATTCTCCAAAAAAAGGCAGGAAATAAAATTCTCAACTCTCTGTCACCATCTGCATTTCAAGAAACTCAAATTTTCGCACCATCTGACCCTATTTAAACCATCCATCTCAATTTAGGCAATTGTCTCAATTTTAGACTAACACAAAGCAACAAAAGACATAAGAATACAAAGCGTGGTTCGTTAGCAGAAACAAAATTAGTTTTTTCTCAAATGGTCTATTAGATGGGGCGAACCGCGAACTTTTTGAAAATGTGGGAAACAATATTTCAACATTCCCTGAAAATGACCCATTTTTAAAGAAGTTTCACTTTTTTCTTAAATCTAATACCAAGCATGTTTTCCACATCCTATTCAATTTGCCATTTCAAAAAACAACTCCAGACATTTCAAATTCTTTCTTTTGCCTGGGCTATGTCATCAACCACCCAGACTGAACAAACCTAGATGCAGCACGGCAAAAACAGAAACCCTAGAATGCTACTTCTGGAGGATTCAGAAACAAAGAAAGATAAGAGGGCAAACATCAGCCAATGCAATATACTTCCCAAAAAGGAAAGGAATATAAAACAACTAATTTTCGCATATTTAAGCCTTTCATCATTTGCATTTCAATAAATCCAAAAGGATCTACCATCTGACCTAGTTTAAGCCAATCCAACTCAGTCGAGACGATCGTTTCCCGTCTTAGGAAACCCACAACAACACAAGACATAACAACACAAACATTCCACTTTCCTTTCAATTTCCTCACCTTCCTATGCAGCCAAACAGAACATGAACATACCCAGATGCATCACACCAAAACCAAAAACCCTAAAATCCCATCTACGCAGATTCAAAGCTGAAAAAAAACAAAAATCCATGCAGCAATCATTGCAACGCATTTCGAAAAATCCAAAATCAAAAGAACCACCACTATTAAACTCAAAAAAAAAAAAACCCTAATCGACACGCATACAAGGAAAAAAAAAAATCAAAAGCTAAAAGTCAAAATTACCGAAGATGTACGGAAACTCCGAGTTCCCGCCACAAGTGGATGCGGCGAGAAACTGAGAGCAGAGTGAGCAAAGTGGTAAAGAGAGAGGTACAGAAAATGGATGAAGTGGAAAGAAAGACAAGGATGGGATTTTCTGGGAAATTTTCTCGAGAAAATGTGTGGAGGCAAAAGGGAGTGAAGAGAGAGAAGGCGGTTTTGCTTCGTTTTTTTGAGTTTTTCTCTCCCTCGTTCTGGGGGGAGAGTATTTATAATGAGCGGTGGAGTTTTGGTTTTGGAATTGGAGCCCCAAATGTTTAGGTAATTACAAAATGACTCGAATTTGGGCAATTTAGAGAATATTAATATTTGCATACGTAATTTTATTTTTTTGCCATGGGACCCAGATGTTTGAGTAATTAGGAAAATACCTGAGGTTTTGAGTTTTGAGGAAAATACTTTAGGCTTGTTGGGGATTATCCCTCGTTTCTCCTAAAGAAATAGGTGTTATGGTGAAATGAATTTGAGGAACATATTTGGGTGTTAAACGTCTTTTCATCTATTTATATTCTAAATAGAGAACAAAATCGTAATCCCAATTATTTTTATCAAATTATAACCCTAATTTTATCTTCAAAACAAGAAAGAGAATGATTTCGATTTACAATTGTGGCGATCTCAATTAGGGATAAATATAACAACGGTTCAACCATACCAATATCATCATAATTCATCACTGAAGAAAATATGAAAATTAATGACAAAATAATATTCATAATAAAAATATTACCATAACCATCTAAACTAATTAGTTGTGTGATTACATCTTTTCTCATCTATGTCACGCAAAACCCTAGCTCTAATAATTTTTTTAAAGTGAAATCCTAATTCCAACATCAATAATAGAGAGTAGGACTCTAGTTAGTTTAACCATATTCATGTTAGTGATTAATATGCACAAACATGGTTAAAGCTACACAAATGTTATCATTGTCCATCATTGAAATTATCATAGTCATGTATCATGACTAAGAATATCGATTAAAAATGACATAATAATAATATTAAAACTCATTTTTTTTTTTGTAAATATATAATAAAAACCAATTCTATACAAATATTTGTGTTTGAATGCACGTTTGGGTAATTAACATAAAACAAACAAATAAGACCTAATCCTAATTTTCCTTTTAAAGCTTGGCTTGGTCCCTCACCTCTAAAATAAAAATAAGATACAATTAAGATATATGATTGACATATTTCATGGGCACAACTACGACCCACACTCAATCGTGTAAATATTATTCACTTCAAACTTAAAAGGATCCTTACAGCTTTAAACGCCTTTACAAAATTAAAATGAGTTCATACATATATAGTTTTGGTAACTTTCTCTCATATTTGATATGTAATATCACACAAACACTTCCTAATACAAACACAATATCATCGTTGTGTCTCATGGGGTTACGGGACCAAATAAACAAACACCTCCTATGAGGCCAAATAAACCTCCACACCAAGGTCAATGATCAGCTTTAACATCATTTGTCATGACCTACACCCAACCGTATAGATATTGTCAGTTTTGGGCCAAAGAAACCCTCATGACTTTAAATGTGTATGAAAAATGTTACTTTGAAATATTTTCTTCTATGAGCCCCAAGATATATATTTTTTTTTTTCACAAAATTTAGTATATAAGCATGTCTATCATTTTAAAAAAATGATATGAAATCAAAAGGCATTCAAAAAGTTTATTACTTTTCTTGTAATTTAAGAGAAATACTATGCAAAAGTAAAAAAATACTAAAGATATGAGGAAATTTTGAGTTCTTACTGCAAGTGGGCTTTGTGTAGAGAGAGCAAAGTAAATAAAGTGGTTAAAAGAAAATAGGAGACGGAAATAAGAAAACGAGCAGATATTTTGAAAAACTTTTGGGAATTTTCTCAAGAAAGTTGGAAGTGAAAATAAACAAGATTGTTTCATTCATATTTTTAAGTTTTTATCTCTCTTGTTTGCTATAGGAGGAGACTATTTATACTAAAAGGTAGAGTTTTGGGTTTTGCATTGAAGTTCCAAATGTTTGGTTAATTGCATAAATGACTTAATTTAAGTGCACAACATGATCATTCAAGTTTTTGCTATAAATAAGAACATCATCAAAATAAACAACAACAAATCTGCCTATGAAAGCTCACAAGACATGGATCATTAATCATATGAAAGTACTCGATGCATTAGTTAATCCAAATGACATAACTAACCACTCATATAAACCATATTTCGTTTTAAAAGCGGTTTTCCATTCATCGCCATCTTATTTGATGATACCCACTCTTTAGATCAATCTTAAAAAATACACAAACACCATGTAATTCATCTAACATATCATCTAAGCGAGGAATAGGATGACGATACTTTACTATTATGTTGTTGACTACTCGGCAATCAACGCACATTCTCCACGTCACATTCTTTTTAGGGACCAAAATCACCGACATGACACACAGACTCATATTTTCCTGTATGTACCCCTTTTCCATTAATTCACTAACTTGCCTTTACAACTCATTTGTCTCATCGGGATTGCTTCAATAGGCTGGTCGATTTAGGATGGAAGCACCGGGCACGAAATCAATTTGATGTTCAATTCCTCAAATAGGAGGTAAACCATGTTGAACTTCCTCGGGAAAGACATCATCAAACTCCTGCAAAAAAAGAAACAACTAAACTAGGCAAAAACACGTCAAGTTTGCTAATGTTTAATTACGCTTCTTTGTACAAAAGTATAATCATTGGTTGATTTAAAAACATCATTCTTTTTGTTTCACTCGCTTTTGCATATAAATTTGTTTTTCTCTATGCTTTTCTCTCAATGGTTGAATTTGTCTTCTTGTTTTCTCTCTCATTTTTCTCAGTTTTTTTTCTTTCTAATTTTCACTTGTTTTCTTTTTCTCACTCTCTTTCTTTAGATCACTCTCTTTTTGTAACCTCACTTGATTTTCATAGACCTACTTTGGTGACAAAGAGACTAGAGTGATTGTCATTTGATTAAGTACAAATGAGTATTTGTTGGTGAGACCATCGTGCTTGACATATCGATCAAATTGTCATGGCTAACCTAGTAACAAGTTTCCAACTTGCATCGAAAGTACATCACACAAAACTTCATCTTCATATTTCCTGATGTAGAAGGATACCAATACCTGTTTAGTAACCCTCACCTTACCACTATCATTGAGCCATTGCAACTTGTAAGGTCAGGGATGTTTAATTGTTGGCAGCCCTAATTTCTCCACTATTGAAGTGTTAGCAACGTTAATACAACTACCTCCATTAATAATCACATTACATACCTTGTTTTGCACGTGACATCTAGTATGAAAGATGTTTTCTCGCTATACTTGGTCATTTTCTTTGACCTGCATACTTAGAGCTCTCCTTGCAACCAACAATTCACATTGGACAACATATTCCTCATCATCCACGCCCTATAATGGTGGCATAGATTCGGTATCATTAGATTCAATATCACCATTATTTGGCAATACCATAACTCTTTTGTTTGGACATTGCCTCACTGTGTGACCCATGTCTTGGCATTTAAAACACTTAATATCATGATTTCGAGTAGTGGAAGAATCAGATTTACCTTAATTTGTATGGTTGGTTGTTTATTGTTTTTGCTCGATTTTAGGTTTGGCAGTGGCTTGCTTCTCCTCTTTCTTCACAAAATTCGCCCTCTATGATGATCCCGAGCTAGGGTTTTGTCGTGTACTATTACCCCTCCTCTTGAGTTGGTTCTCAATTTTGATAGCCATGTGCACCATATATTCCAACTCCACATAATGTTGCAATTCCACCAAATTAGCAATTCTTTGGTTCAAACCAACTAAGAATCTAGCCATAGTAGCCTCTCGGACATCATCTATATTCGCTTGGATTATAGTTATTTCCATTTCCTTGTAATAATCCTTCACACTTCAATTACCTTGTGTAAGACTTTGCAATTTTTGGTACAACTCACAGTAGTAATGGCTTGGAACAAACCGTCTCCTCATCACAATTTTCATCTCATCCCTCATTTCTATTGGACACTCTCTATTTCTCATTTTGTTTAATACTACTTAATCCAACCAAATAATCACATAAATGAAAAAATTCAATGGTTGCAAGTTTTACCTTTTTAAGCTCGGAATAATTGTGACAATAAAATACTAATTCTACATTCTTCTCCCACTCCAGGTAAGCTTCAGGATCGTTTTTGCCTTGAAACGACGGAATCTTCATCTTAATACTACCCAAGTTATTATATTCCCGAATCCTAGCCTCTCTAAACTGTCCACCATATCTCTTATTGCCAACAATTGAATCCCGATCATCTTTTTCATCAAAACTGCCCCCATAATACTTTTCATCTTCAACTCTTACTGCCCTAGGTTGAACTCTCTGTCTCCTAAGCATATTGGAGTGTTTTGTGGTTACTCCACACGTGCATTCTTTACCTGATCTATCCGTTCATGTGTCTGCTCTATTTCCACTCTCAACACTCTTCTCATCTCACCCATTAAAGCTTCCGTGAGAAACTTTAGATCAACCTCTTTTGATGCATTCCTGAAAGTATTTTTGTCCTAATTGTCTAATATGTTTGCTGCAAAAATAAAGTTAGAAAAAAAAAAAAAAAAAAACTTCACACACTCTCTCACGTGTTTCACTAAAAGAATGATCCACTTAACTTTCACTCGTGTTTTCACACAAAATCATGTAGGATTTTGCCCTCTTATGTGCTCACCATTCTTGCCATTTTCCACTCATAGTAATCCTCTATAGGTTCTTATCAAATTAATAAAATAAATATCAAGATTTTCAACAACAATTCACCAAGGACTCATCAAGAGAAATTCGGATTTAAGGGCTTAGCAAAGCAAGGCTATGTTACAAATTTAAGGGGTTTCAAAATTCGTACAAAAGAATCAATTCTTTTGAGCCTATGTATTTAGGGTTTGTTTGGAGCAAGAAATTCGAATTTATAGAATAAAAAAAGAACACAAAAATGTAAAATTTAAACAAGAATTACAAGAATTGAATCGCAACTCTTTTTTTTCAATTTCGTTTTTTTTATTTCAAATAAAAAAATAGACAAACTTGTAACTAGTTTTAAGCTCTAATACCAACTGATACAATCCACACCATGAAATTGAGAAACTTATGGATCAAGAATGACTATAAGATCATCTAGAAACAGATTTGTATATAAGAACAAAAAAAAAAACTGTTTTTGATTGTTAAACGTGTTTTAGAAAACTATTCTCGAAAACAATTATCAAACAACCTAAAACTCTATTACTCAATATAAATAGTTTCTTCTCAAATGAGCGGTAGCAAAAATACAATAATACAAAACATACCTAACTTGCTCAAAATAATGGATATTTTTACATTGAATTTTGTTAAACAAAAATGAAAATCATATTTTAGAGGCAATAGATAAACTTGCCAAACATTATTTGCTACACATTTATTATTCAAAATCCCCTTCAAATGAAAAACTATGTTTACAAAATAATTTTGATTACGAATCTAATATAAATGTTATTTCTACCATTTTTCTTTTTCTTTTTCTTTTTTATCAATAGTGGTTATAACACATGACTTCTAGAGACATCCTTGATGAATGGTGATGACCTTGTTGTAACTTTAGCATTAGTTGCACACATGCACTATAATGACTACCAACCAATATTATGCTTTATTTTTTTATTTTGGAAAGCATAATTTGTTGGAAAATTAAGTAAATACTATGATTGGTTGAATGAATTTAACCTGTGAATAGATTAAATGGGTGAATACATTTAACCCTTTTAACAAATTCCTAAAAGCCTCAAGAAGCCAAAATGTTTTGGCTTCTTGAAGGTTAACAATCTTTTTCTCCCATTTATAAGTCTATCTAAAGAGAGACTCAAACTCTCTTTAGGGGATAAGTTTTTGAATTATGGCATCGAAATCATCAAACCTTCATTTCCTTATTCTGTTGTGATAGACCCAGACACAGTTCAGTTTGTCGGGAGTGGTTGTAAGGTGTTATTGCTGCCACTCGAAAACCGTTTTATCCTAGGAGATAGACACCTCACAATTCTCAAAGTACCAATGGAGAAGACAAATTTGTTTTAAGGAGATTGTGGCTTCACAACATTCGTTTTTGTCTTTTCTTCATTTTCTATTCATTTATTTATTTATTTTTGTTTTCCCTATTTAACGGATTAACCAGATATGGTTTATAGTCTTAAAACAAATTCTTTGCAAACAATAAAGGAAAAAAAAAAAAAAAAACCACATGGATCTTTTCATGGTTGGGAAGAAGGATAAGGAAAAAAATTATTTAGGAATGAGCCCTTCAAGTTTTTTCCAAAAGGAAAAAAAAAATGTTTAGAAAGGAGCCTTGCAAGTTTTTTTGAGAAAAAAAATTATTTTTTGAGAAAAAGAAAAAAAATTGTTCAAATTTCAGGAAAACAAACAAACAAAATGGTTTGTTGTTTTGGGAAAAAGAAAAAGAAAAAAAAATGATTTCATGACTAATCTTTTCCAAAAAGGAAAAAAGAAAAAAAAATAATTTTGTGACTGTTTTTTTTTTAAAAAAAAAAGAAAAAAAAAAAGAATAATTTCGTGACTATATTTTTTTTTCAAGAAGGAAAGGAAAAATTTTGTTGTTTTTTTTTTTGAAAAAAAAAATTGTTATTCAAAGGTTTTTCAGGAAAACAAATAGACAAAGTGTTTTTTTTTTTTTAGAGAATATTAATAATAATAATTTGTTCAAACAAAAATATTCCTTATTGCAAGGACAAGTTTACCTCATCACCGTTCATTGTGTGTATCATTAGGCTATAACACATGATTGTGTTAAATCATATAAGAAGACCTACTAGGAAAATAAGTCTACTTACTTTGTTTTCCCTATGAGGTTTGCACCAATTTTCTTATGGAAATTGGAAATTACGATACTGAGAAGTTATGTCTAAGGAATTTGGATTTTAAGCGGGACCTTTTGTGATCCTTCCTCCATATTTCTTGGGAACTGAATATTCTATCTAAGGAGGCTAATCTTGGTATGGGCTATTAACATCCCACCAATCTTTTCTGGGAATACTTTGTAAAGTGGTTTTTAATTATTCTAAGAAAATTGGCGTTATTAATTTTGGAAAAAAAAAATGAACACATTTTCTTAGGTATTTCAAGAAAATAGCAACTGAATCCAACTACGTTGTTGTGACTGAATTAACCCAAATGGTAACCCCTATTGTGGCACGAGTGCCAGCGCTACCTATCGTTGTACCTATCTCTATATCACTTGAAGAAAAACCAAAGAAGTTCGGTGGACTTAATTTTAAAAAATGGCAACAAAAGATGTTATTCTATCTGATCACTTTGAATCTCGTAAGATTCTTGAATGATGATGCTCCAACGCTTATAAAAAATGAGCTCGATATCCAAGTCATCAGTGCTATGGATGCTTGGAAACATTTTGACTTCCTATATAAAAATTATGTCATGAATGGGTTAGTTGATTCTTTGTACAATGTTTACTCTAACAAGAAACATCTAATGAGCTATGGGAATCTCTAAAACTAAGGATGTCGTGACTAAGAAATTCATTGTGGGCCGCTTCCTTGACTACAAAATGGTAGATTCCAAGACTATGGTAAGTCAAGTCTAGGAACTTCAAGTAATCTTGCATGAGATACATGCTGAGGGAATGTTTTTTAGCGAAACTTTCCAAGTGGTAGCTATAATTGAGAAATGCTCCTGGCTTGGAAAGATTTTAAGAAATACCTCAAACACAAAAGAAAGGAAATGAGCATCGAGGATCTAATTATTAGACTTCACTTTGAAGAATATAATAGAGGATTTGAAAAGAAAATAGCAAACACTCTGAATGAGGCCAAGGCTAATTTTGTGGAACATGGTCAAAGTTCCAAGTAAAGAACACCAACAAATGGAAAGGATCTAAGTTAGGACCTAAATGAGGGATCTCCAAGAAGGTGAAGTTTCAAGGAAAGTGCTTCAATTGTGGAAAGCAAGGTCACAAATATGTTGATTGTAGATTGCCCAAAAAGAACAAACCCAAGGAATCTAATGTGATCCATGACATCACTAAAGACGTTGACATTGACCTCACAACCGTAGTCTCTGAGGTGACCCAAAGGAATGGTGGATTGATACCCGTGCTACTCGTCATGTATGCTCTGATAAGAAAATGTTCTCTATTTTTTAACTAATTAAGAATGGGGAAAAGATGTTCATAGGGAACTCTACCACCTCTTAGATCAAAGGTCAAGGCAAAGTAATCTTGAATATGACTTCCAAGAAGGAGTTGATTCTAACTAATGTTTTATATGTACTTGAAATCCATAAGAACTTGGTGCCCGGTTCATTGCTGAGTAATCATGGATTTCGATTAGTGTTTGAGTCAAACGAATTTATTTTGTCAAATAGTGGAATGTATGTTGGAAATGGGTATATGAGTGATGGAATGTGGACTTATCAGAAAGATTTCTATGGCATTCTCCTTCGACTTATCAATCAATCCTTCCATAATTGATTATGGCGTCTTCATTATACTAAGATTCTTGCTTCCATATAAGCAACAGGTTGTGGTTTTCCTACAAATCTGTTTCTAGACGATCTTGGAGTCATTCTTGATTCACAAGTTTCTCAATTTCATGGTGTAGATCGTATCACTTAGGCAAATATTGTTTCATTTACTACCATTTTAGGAGTGTCTAGGTGTTTGAGTAGCCCTCAAGGGCACTTGAACAACGCTCTTTCAAAAATTCATTTTTTAAATTAATTTTCATGTCTAATTTCTCTTATTTCCTCTTTATGTTTTTTAAACATTATTAGCATTCATGTAATTCAACAATACTTACATGTATTATCTCAAATTTGATTTTGCAAACCTTGAGTTTTCAGAAGCAGTATACATTACATAAAATATGTCAAATCCTAATCCACGTTGAATAGAACATACATGTTAAATAATCTAACAATCACTCTTCTTGATAATATTTCAAGCAGAGTTTATACATCACTCAATTATGCTCATGTCTCAACCAAATATCCTACTTCATGATATTTACTTTATGTTATCCTAAGTTGATTTTGCAACAACTTTGATCTTCATAGACAAAATAAATCACAAAAAAGTATGTCTAGTCTTAATCCAAGATGAATGAAACAAAATCGTGAACTTAACTAACACCTACATTTCAAGTGACTTATGAATAAAGAGTTTATACCATGAAATATATCATTTATCCTTTATTTATTTTGAAATATAAAACCCAACTCCAACCCTAAATCATCCGTATAAAAAATTTACAATAATCTTTTCTTTATCTAAGCTAAAATTAAAAAATAAAACCCTAACCCTAATTTTCCTTTTGAACAATAATTTGAATCCTCTTTTTCAAAGTAAAAAGTAAAGCAAAATCATGATCAATGGCCATTGTAAGGTACATGCACAATATCTCGTGCTAAAGTTACGGCAATGTCTTCACTATTATCAACAAAATCATGTATACTAACAAACAAAATTAATGATTACTTTAAGTGCTTGTTTGGATATTCTTTCAATTTTTTATTTTTAAAAATAAAAATTAATAGTAACTTTTATGTCAAATATAATAATTTTTATATAAAAAGTAAAAAATTAATTTTAAAATTTGAGGTAATCCCTTAATTTTTTAAATAGTTTTAAAAGTCATTATCCTTTTCTTTTTCTTTTTTTTTTAATATATTTGGTTTATTGTGAAAAATATAAAATCAAATCAAATATAATTAAAATGGTTAAAAATTGATGTATTTTCAAATTATTTAATCTTTATATGAAAAAAGAGAAATATGTGAATCGGGTTTGAAGAAGCATATAATAATAATTTACTAATTTTAAATATATTTTTATTTTTCTTGACTTTTTCTTTCTTTTTTTTTTTCCTTCAATTTTCTTGTATAAAAGATAGTAAGTTTAATTACAAGGATCTCCCATATGATTTAAAAAATTATATTAACTTCCCCTTTAAAAATTTATCAAAAATTACACTTTGTTTCCCCAATTTTACTTAATTACATAAACCTCCTATGTGGTTTCTAAAATTACATCAACTCCACTCAACATAATTTGTTACCTACCAAGGGTTTAAAAGACAAAATATGTTTGTTCCAAGCTTGTCCTTTCGAACCACAATGAAGGTTCCTTCCAAGAACCCTACCATAAACTTGTTATGAACACTAAATTCCTAAATTCCCAAAACCCTGATATGACAAATTAACTTCTTTTTCTTCTTCTTTCATGAGTTAATCTATAGTTTCTAAAACAACTATTGGGGTTTTCAAGGTTAAACTAAATGTCCAAAGAGGATAAGTGTAAAAAAAATGAAAATATTGAAATGAAATATCGGTAATTAAATCTCATGGAAGTTTTAAAAATAAAATAAAATAAAATCAATTTCTATAATAATTTTAATTGAAACTTCGATAAATAACAAAACATTGATAATACGTGTATTCGACTTCGAACCGATGATTGAACCTATGAATCAAGCAATTTTTCAAGAACCAAATAATACTCTAATTTTTTTTTTTTCATTATTCATTCAAAACTATGTCATTTTGCAGTAAAACTAACACCATTTAATGTCCAAATCCCATCTCAGTGCTCCACCTCCCACCAGCAGCCTCCAACTCTAGCAACAGCAACCCTTCCAACATCACGCCATCCAAAATCACACCCACGATTGACACCAACACCAACGGCAACACCAACCCCACTAAGTCCCCTCCCCCTTCATTTGGATGATTTTAAATTTCTTATTTTTCAAATTCGTGATTTTAAATCTCTTAATTGATTCATTTGAAGATAAATTTATGATTTTAAAATAAATTCTTAATTAAAAATAATTAATAAATTTTTATTTTAAATTAAATTTCTAATATATGAAAAACCTCAACAAATAAAGAAAATGTTATCAAAATTTCAATAGAATTTATCATTTTTATTTTTAATTTTAATAATATATAAATTATATATGCATAACTTACTAGTTCGATCTCGATTCAACCATCGATCCTACCAATGAATCATGAATCAGTAGATTTTTCGATTCAATGATTAGTTGGATTCTAAAAACATTGATAAATATTCAATGGAAAGAGTATGTGCATCACTTAACCATTAGCCAATAATGGGTTAGAGATATATCTTCATTTTGAGAACCAAAGTCCTTGTGAATGAAAAAAAGGAACTATATTGAATGTGAGCGAACCCCAAATAATATCCATGAATGACTTTGTCTTTCAAGGACAAAATTCCGACTAAGAACACAAATATAAAAAACAGTTTTCTTTACTTGTCATCTATGAAGGTACCATACACTTAACAAATAATCCAAAAGTTTTCAAAATACTTACCATATTTTCAATTGTTTGGCAACATGCTTAATAAAAAAAAGTCTACAAATACCACAAATTTGTTCTAAAAAACCACATGTTTTCAAAATAAATTATCAAAAGACTTTTAAATCAAAGAGTTATCAACTGGGCTTTTAGGCAAAAAATTATTTTCTGTTCTAAAAAACAGAAAATTGTTTTCAAGAACAAATCCTAAAAAATCCAAAATTCCCAAATTCCTAAAACCTTGTATGGCAAAGCAACAACATTCTTTTTTTTTTTCCTCCTTCAAGAATGCACAATGATGTGAAAGGAGCATGGATATAATTTTGAAACCATAATCGAGGTCGCATAACTAAACTAAAATTCAAGGGAGAAGAGTGTAATTTACCCTAATAAAACCCTAAAACACTTCCTGCCCAAATAAATACAAGTTTAGAGTCTAATTCATATTAAATAAGTGTTAAACTGCCAACCTACTCAACCAAAGCCCAACTGATTTCATCCATTAGGAGCTCCACTTTGAGTTCATACACTCCAAATCAAATTCAATATAATTAAGCAATAAAGATCAGGACATGTTGATTTTCCTAACTATCATGCTTGATTACATTCCTAATGGAAATGAAAGCTAATTGTGGTTATGATAAACTATGGTTATGCTACATTGCCATCTTAGTAAAGAAAGGGGGAAGGGAGAAAGGGGAAATGAAAAAACAAAACTGAAGAACAAGTCAATCAATATCTAGAGTAAATAGTTTCTCATTGTTTATCAAGAGTCATGCACTAGTTGTGTTTAGGGGAAGGATTTCTGATCCTTCTTTGTATTCACTATTTCATGGTAATAAAATGTTTGTTTTTCATAAAAATAAAAAATAAACAGGCAATCAAAATTATTCATAACACAACCGAATTGAAGCAACTCTACACATGGGCAGATGTAAACACCATGAAATAGCTGGAGTTTTGGGTTTAAGTGAATCTATGGTTTTGGAATAGGCTGAGAACAATATCTGATCCCCTTCATGAGCAATTCTTGAGTCAAATAGAAACTGTGAAAAAATAGGCTGCTTTTGTCCAAAATTACTTCCTAATAGTCCTTTGCAAGTATAGCAAGTATAGCACCTATAGTTATGTTAGTTATGAACAAAACAAGCAGCTTAGTCCAGTAATCTATTTGTTTGACACTGATGAATGAGATAGAGAGAGTTTTACCATCATAAACCAGAAAAATATATCAATCATCTGACACATTGAAATTGTAGTGTCGTGCTAAACGACGAGCAGCTCCATCAGCTAGGACACTATCTATCATCTCGTACTTCTTGTAATTTGTTTTGAGGACCTCTGCTTGCTGCTTTGCAAGCTTCTCTTCTTCCTCTAGTTGATTCTGCAAAAGAATAGGTACTGTATTAACAGAAAAGGAGTTTATCAAATTGAGGAAAGGTGATAGATATGGAAGGAACACTCCAGTTTACCTTGAGCATGAAAGAAGCTTCTGAAGCATGTTTACGCACCAGATGCTTTAGCTTCTTGGCTACCTCAAAGTCAGGGTCCTCTTTGTCTAGCCATCGGCACTGTATCCTCCTACCAGGCTTTATTGGCCGGTCATCAAACATCTCCACCTCTGCAGGTCGTGCTCGTGCAGGCCTTGGCATCCCAGACATCATGAAAGGATAATTGTTCATGTCTGAAATAATGGCTTCAGCCTCACTTTGTTTTGCCATCTCAACCAATGCACACCGTGGGATCTTTGAAGGTTCCACATAATTGGGGATGAAATGAATGCTGACAACTGTCCCAAACTGATTGAGTGCAGTTTTTAGAACTGCATCAGTTACCTGTGGTGAGATGTTGTCAATGTAAACTGCTCGCTTCACCTTTTGCTCAAATAAGGCATACTCATTTTGTGCTGGAGATTCCATGTGGAGCTGATGCACCTGCCAAAAAAGTGAAAATGAATTCTTGTAGGAGGACACACATCAGAAAATAACCACATGCTGTAGTTAAGCTAGCATTTTAAACTGAAAAGGATCAACTTATACTAAGTATACAGGTAAGAAATGAGAGAACTTGGTTAAAGTAGTTCCTGTTTGATTGACTGTCATGAGTTTTGATGACAAGTGAAGGGATATGTTCCATGGTTAGGGATCAAATAAAAGAATCAAGAATAGAGAATAATCTTTATCAGAAAAAACTTGTCTAGCTTTAGTGCAAATCAGAAACAGATACCCACATGGAAACATCACCACTTACATGAAGCAGGGCAGCCATTAAAGTAGCTGCCTACAATCAAATAGCAGTGGGCTACAGCTTTGCCTTTTATAGTTTATGAAGGGGAACAATTAGAGTTTATGGATGGAAGAAAGATTATTTGATTGTGATTTGAAGTGACTTATGGGCCAAAATGAGAAGAAAGTGGTTGCTCAAATTTCAGGACAGCAATGGATGCAAAGATGCAGTGTTATGAAATTAGAGTTTATGAATGGACCAAAGATTAGATTGGTTGGGCTTTGAAGCGTCTTATGGGCTAAAATGAAGAGGAGAAGCTTGTTGGAATTTCTGGATAGCAACAAAATGTTGAGATTTAGGTTATGTTTGGCTCCTAAAAATTTTTGCAAAAAATACAAAGAAAGAAAATAGAGAGGAAAAGTAAAATTAAAGAAAAAGTGAAGAAAAATAAAAAATAGATTTAAAGTCAATAAATTATTTTTATATAATACTTCAAACTTTTTTAAACTTATTTAAATCTTCCATATAAAGATTAAATAATTTATATATATATTTTATAAGCTTTGCATTCCTATGCGACGCTAGCACTGCATGCGCCTGATCGACACCCCCAGAGGGGCACGGGTGGGACAAGTTAAAAATATATGTTTCTTAATAACTTTAATTATATTTAACTTTCCTTTGGATTTTCCATAATAAAACCAAATACAAGACAATTATTATCCTTAACATTTTTTTTTTCCTTAGTACTTTTCAGAAACCAAACATAACTTTAGTGTCCAGTTGATGGGGATTAAATGGAGTTTAGAGTTTGCAATCAAAGGGAAGGTTTTAGTATGTCTGGCTGTGTGAATGAGACTGTGCATAGCACCAAGGGAAAAAAAAGAAGAATAAGAAGAGGTTTTAGTGTCAAGGTAGTGGAAATAAAAAGTGGGATTACAATTTGGAATAAAGATGTAGGTTTTAATGAAGCTGATCACATACATGAGACTGCACAAAGAGGCAAAAAAGGAAGAAGCAGACGACTATCCAATTTAGAAATTCCAACTCAAACAAGTAAAAACTTTCTAATTATTAAATAAGACCAAACTAAACCTTCTGGATATCGTAACTAACAAAAGAAGATCAAATATTTTTCTGCACAGGGTGACTGGCAATGCCCACCACAACTGGCCCTGGGATATCCAGGGATTCCTATTGGCAGGAATCAAACCAAGACCGTGCACCTCTTCCACACATCCAAGCACTAGCCCTTACCATTGGGCCCAGGCTGAGGCTTATTTATTTTGCAGTTTAAAGTAATTCTTTTTCCTTTTTTAAGAGTTTTTTTTTTTCATTTTTTATTATTATTTATTTATTGATGTTGATTGCTCTTCCTTTTCTTCCAAAGGCTTCCATTTACATTGGGATTCATTCATAGCATGGTAGGTACCGTTAATGTTTCCATGGTATAACTAGTGAATGTTTATTCAAGCCAAATATTTTTATTTTTAATATGCAATTATACAAGATAAAGTTCCCAGCTAATTAATTTTATAAAATTTCTAGCTTCATCTATAGTCCAAAATGAAATCCTAGAATACAAAATTTTCAACAATAGCATTGAAGGGTTAAAGGCATTCAAAGAGAAACCCTAGCCCTCTATTTGGTTTCCAAAAAAACAGAGCAATAAAAGAAACCAACTTCTTCCTCATCTTTTGATGATTAAAAAGACAAGAAAAAGGGCCTCAGCAGTGTGAATTTTAAGTAAAGTGGCATGTTTCTCTGTTCCCAAATCGTTCAATGGTGAAAATTTTATGATTCAAATCATTGTTGGTGAAAATTTTACAATTGAAAATTTTAATCACTTCATTTTTTCTCTGTATCCAATAATAATAATAAGAAAAGAGAGAGAAACATTTCCAAACAGCAAAGATAGTGAATCTAACAAAAATTTCAGGCTATAAAAGAGAGAGAGAGAGGGAGAGAGAGAAACATTTACAAACAGCAAAAGATGGTTAATCTAACAAAAATTTCAGGCTATAAAAGAGAGAGAGAAACATTTCCAAACAGCAAAGATAGTTAATCTAACAAAAATTTCAGGCTATAAAAGAGAGAGCGAAACATTTCCAAACTATAAGAGAAACATTTCCAAACTATGAGAGAAACATTTCCAAACAGAAAAGATAATTAATCTAACAAAAGTTTCAGTCTATAAAAGAGAGAAACATTTCCAAACAGCAAAGAGAGTTAATCTAACAAAAATTTCAGTCTGAGCTGTAATCCAACTGGGCAATAGTTCTACGGCAAACTTCCCGCAATGTCATAATCCAACTTATAAAAGCACTCAGAGTGGAAACCGACCCTGTGTTTGGTTAACAAGAAAATGAAGAAAAAATAAAAGAAACCCACATTTTGATTACTATCTTATCTATCTCACTTTCTTTGCTCCCAAAAATGCAAAAAATAAAAAAATAAAAAATAAAAAATAAAAATTCAAGAACTCAGATCAACTAAGCCCAAAGTCTTATGAGTTTTAGGTAAAGTGTAATCTTCTGTATTCTCGAACCCTAGATGGTGAAGATGGTGAAAATTGTTCGATTCAAATATTTCTTTCATTTCACTATTTCGATTGAATTTAACGTAAAAATCAGATTGAGTGAATAGGGAATAGAGATTGGGACAGTACCTTGAACTCAGAGATCGACCGAGACTCAGACCTTTGGAGATTGAATGTTTTTGTGTAAGCAGTTACCGGGGTACCTTCGACCCAGAGACAGACAGCAAGGTTTTGGGAAGGAGATGATTGGTTGCTTTGGTCGAAGGGTTATTTCGATTAAAAGGTTGATTGAAACTTAATTTTAAAAATCTACATCACCTCATTTCGACTATGTCAAAAACACCCTTAATGTTTTCCGGTAAAAATAACACTTTCTTTTATTAACATATTATAAATACTTGAAATAATTAAAAATATTTATATTAAAAATAAATTATTTTTTAAATAAAAATATATATAAAAAAAAGATAAATTTATAAATATGATGATTGTTTCATCACTTTTAACCAATTGATTCTAAATATAAATTGAGATTAGGGCTATAGAGTTCAATCCACTAAAAATGGTGGGGGAAATTTTTGTTTTTTGTTTTTAAAAAAGAAGTATTATTAAAAAATAATTTTTAATAAATAAATAAATAAATAAAACATTCGTCATTTATTTTATTTTAGGATAATTATGTTAGAGGGTATATAAATATGATAATGACACCAAAGACTATAGGCTTCGTATAATTACTGTAAATTTATGGACAAACATGCTTTTAGTCTTAGTTTGTTTTCTATATCAAATAATTGAAAATATTATTTACATGTGTATTAATGTTAAATATTTTTTTTATATCTTCATACATGTACAAGAAATAAATATATAATATAATAATATTTTTAAAAATCCTTGAGATTGCAAAGAAATATAAATTAATAATTGATGAAATATCTAGCAAATAAAACTTCATAATATAATATTGAATAATTTTTTATAACTTTTATTTTTCTCAATTCACTTCTCAGAATCATTACATTCTTCAAACCTCTTTATCTTTTATGACATTAAATTTTGACTCATCTTTTATTTTTATAAGTCTTTTTATTTTATCTTATTTTTTTTATAAGTAAAAGCACAAAAAAAAAATATTATATATAAATAGAAAAAAGGGCACCTAAAAGCCAACTTAAAGCATACAACGGTATACAAGAGGCGCTAAAAGGCAAGAACAAAAAAAAAAAAAAAAAAAGAGGATACAAAAATATCACCATCTTTAATCTAGAACTTAACCAATCAAAAAAGTTGATTAAAGATAAATGTCTTTTATCTATAACCAACTTAGTCCAAGACCAAAATTTACATACAAAAGAGTTTTTTATCATTTGAATAAAAAACTTCTCATTATCAAAAGCAATTTTGTTTATTTCCTTCCAAACTGACCAAAAAAGATATAACCGAGTTATCATTCATACATTTCTACACTTCTTGCCCACAAAGGAATCATGTCAACCAAGAAAGGTATTTCTAATTGAGATCGAAAGGACCCACGTCACACCAAAAAGAGCAAACAATAACTCCCATAAAACCCTTGCCTTGGTGCAATGAATTGGAATATGATCAACAGACTCATTTTCCACACAACAAAGGAAACATCTATTAGGTAAGGGTCACCCACTCATTTTTAGTTGATCCAAGGTTAACACCTCACCCTAAGAAGCTTCACAAGCAAAGAAAAAACCCACTTTAGTGGGAACACAAGGGCTCGAAATGATGCTCTTTGGAAACGATACTGCACTTCTACAATTAAGAGTTGTATAGAGAGATTTAACAAAAAAATTCCCATCCTTAATCTTTTTCCAAAGCACCTTATCCTCCAAATTAGTATATAGTCTCTTTCCTTGAATTGTCAATAATGACCTCTCTACCTCGTCCAGCTCTTGATCATTAAAGGGCCTAGAGAACTTAGGATTCCAACTCCCTTCCTCACCCATTGAGTCCCACAACTCCACTAACCATGCCTCTTTAGAAGCCACTAAGGCATACATGGAGGGGAAAGAATCATAAAGAACATCGTTCCCATACCATTTATCCTTCCAAAATCTTACTTTTCTACCATCTCCTATGGAGAAAACAATTTTGTTTTGCAATAAAGACCCTTCCATCCTAATTCCTTCCAAAACCCCTACCTCAAATCTCAAGTATGTCACCCCCTTCTTCCTCCCCAAACTTCCTATTAATAACTTGCTTCCAAAGAGTCTCCCTTTCAACCGCAAAGCGCCAGTTCCACTTATAAAAAAGGGTCCTATTGAGAGTAAAAAGACATTTAACCCCCAAACAACCCTTCATTTTATTTGAATGGATAGTAGCCCACTTTACAAGACGAGACTTCCTCTCCAAAGCTTCCCTACCCCACAGAAAATCCCTTTTAATTTGCTCTAATTTCAATCTAACCACTCTTAAAATGCGTAATAGAGACACAAAGTAAACGGGCATACTAGATAAAGTACTCCAAATCAAAGTGATTCTCCCTCATTTAGAGATAAATTGTCTCTTCCACATGGCAAGCCTTTTCCGAAATCTCTCATCCACCCACCACAAATTTGTGTTACACACCCAAGGGAAGCCCTAAGTAAGTAGATGGGAGCATCCTCCCTTATAACCAAACTCAAGAGCCAACGCCTCTAGATTTTCTACTCTTCCCATCTGAAACATTTTACTCTTATCCAAATTGATTCTCAACTCTAAGATGACTTCAAACTACATCAACAATCGACTTAAATAAGTCATCTGATATTGGGAGGCCTCACAAAAAACCAACATATTGTCAGGGAACAACAAATGAGTGACAAGATCCCCATTACTACTCATTTCCTTTACCCTACAACCTGATAAATATCCCCCACCCTCACTACTTTAAAGATAAGTGTACTTAGAACCTCCACTCCGATCTCAAATAAGTAGGGCGAAAGGGGATCTTCTGGTCACAATCCCCTTGTATTGTGAAAGAATCCCAAAGGTGTGACATTAATCAAAACAAAGAGTCTCGCAATTGAAATACACCAATTTATCCAGTCAGTCTACTTCTCCCCAAAACCCATTCTTTGCATCACTAACATCAGAAAATTCCAATTATTGTGATCATACACCTTCTCTAAATCTAATTTGCACAACATACCACTCTCATTCCATTTCAACATAAAGTCTATTGCCTCATTGGCAATTAAAGCAGTGCCAAGAATTTGTCTTCTCTCGATGAAAGCGTTTTGAGTTGAAGACACCACCTTCTTTAGCCTATTAGCTAACACTTTTTCTAGTAGCTTGTACAAACCTCCCACCAAATTGATCAATTTGAAGTCTCTAAAGTTGTCCACCCCTCATTTTTTTGGGACTAAAACCAAGAACATAGAATTCAAACTCCTTACAAATCTTCCCCACTCATGGAAATCTTTGAAAAAATCAATAATCTCAACTTTCACAAAATTCCAACAGAACTACCAGAATGCCATTAAGAAGTCATTCGGGTCAAGTGCCTTGTCCCCATTTAGCTCTGAGAGAGCAAAGAATACATCTTCCACCGTAAAAGGCCTCCTCTAATCTAGTAGCTTCCTCAACACCAATTCTATCAAAATCCAAACTATTCAAACTTGGACGTCGGTTGCTAAGATCTGACAAAAGATTCTGGAAAGCACCGATCACACCCCCTTAATCTTATGCTCTTTTGTTAATCATACACCATTCAATTTCTTATCACCTTCCCTTAGCCACAGTTATTTTGATTTTTGTCTCTAGGAAATCTCCTCCGTAAGAGCTCAGTTCTTAAAATCATTTATTGGATTATATTCATATGGAAATAAAATAGTATTAGTGTGTGGATTAGAAAATATAAATAAAAAATATTATACTTAGCTTTGAACATAACTCAAATGCTTTTTGATTGACAAACCAAATTAGGTGAAGAAAATTGTCTTAATGCCTACTGTGAAGAAGAAAAATGACAGAAGGAAGAAGAGGGGCAGTGTGGAAAATAAGAATGGAAATGACACTTCGGTATATTGATAATATTTAGGTGAATTGTTAGTAAGGTTTATATTTTAAGGCAGATATATAATTATAGTGGATGTATACAAATATTAGGTGGATGCATGTATAATCTTGTCATATTTGAAAAAATAAAAATTGCATTAAAAGTAATAAAACAACTTATGAATTTTTTCTTTTTATACACATAACATATAACCCTTTTTGCAAATATATATATATATATATATATAACCCCTTTTAGAAAAATATATATAATCCCTTTTGAAAAAAAAAAAAACCACTAGCTAATTTTTATTTTTTAGAAGTGTAAGGGTCAAATTGAGGTTGCTTTCACAATAGTTTTTATAAATTAATATTAGGACCATTTTTATCCGATTGTGGCTATATTTACAATTTCAAAAGCATGAAGGATATTTTTACAATGTTATGAATATTTTGCCTTTTGGCATGATATTCAAATTTATTTATTTATTTTATTACTATCTCACATCCAAACACTTCTCAAAAAACATAACGTCTCAATAAAATGGTAAAAATAATATCTATTTTTGAAAAATTACCCTCAGTTCTTCAAAGTAGAATGACTTTTTTTTTAAAAAAACAAAAGTATAATTGTGGACCCCGCATTTCGTGCTCATGCATTTCCCACTCGATGACGAGTTCGATCTTTATTTTATTTGAAAAATGAATTTTATTTATTCAAAAATGACTTGCAGTCGCCACCTATTTTTGTTTTATTTTTAAAAGGGTAAACAAAATAAGAAAGAAAAACCCTAAGTGACTCCTTATTTTGGAAAATGCGGTCTATGAAAAACCGGATCGGATTCGGGGGTCAGGTTACTTATCGGGAAGGTACGGTACGGACCGTAGCACCCCTCTAAGTCCCTAAAGTCGGGTCTCTACTAATAAAATGAAGCTGACGTGGCAATTGATGAGTAAAACAATGAATACCCAAATCGATCATGCATAATATGAGAAGTAAAACATGTATAAAGAATAGGCGAAATATGAATAGATGCGCACCTGGGCGGCAAACAGCAACGCGCTATCATGGAACAGAGTTAGTGAATTATGAACAGATATAATTAAGCGCATATCAATAACAGAGCAAATCAATCATGCCGGGAAAGCCAATCAACTAATCAGTAAATCAATCACAAGATCACATATGTAGGGCCCCCACCAAAGCCCGTTTATTTGCATGAATTAATCTCATAAATCTCATCATTTGAGAATTACGAAGATTGATTTTTTGCTTGTTTAAAACATTTTGAAATTCATAGGAGTTGTGAAAATTATTGGCCAGAAGGAAGAATGGCAGTGAAAATTTTATTGGAAAAATGGATTTTTGGAAACTAAGAAAAAAACTAAGGATGAAAAATGGATGAGTTTGAAATTATTTTAAAAGCCGAAATTTTGAGAAAATATTTGCAAGAATGGATGGGAGAAAATTATTTTCGAAGTCATAGGATAATGGAATGGGAAGTGACACGTGGCATAAAAATGGCTAAATGAACCATGCAGACTGGAAGTCTTGAGCCTAGGGCATATTAAACACTGATTGCTTGTTACTTCGGAAACCCCGATGAAGTTGGAAAGATGACTTCTACAGAATGATGAGTGTACCCAAACTGGAGGTTAGGTGAGAGCCCACTAAAAGTAGTCCAAAATGGTCATGCAAAAAGTGTACAAATGGAAGAGATGACGAGGAAAGAACCATGCAGATGTGATTCCCAGAGTATTACTATATCTGTTATGCCAATGACCCCTCCTCAGTGAAAATAATAACTCATGTAGAATGGACAAAAGGACTATGCGGACTCTTGATGACTTGAAAGCTCTTTTAGTGTCACAACCCTCATCACCTCTATAATATGATCTGTCTGCTTCATTGTTGATGGAATTTCACCATCTATTCTCAGAGCCGTCCAGTCGTTTACTCATCCCATTATTAGCTCCATCCATATAAACCAGCTAACCCTCATGATATTCTTCATTGAGCCAGGGCACTGTGGATCAAACACCCTGTGTGCTAGATATTCCTCATGACTTTATGAACTCTGGTTCTGACCAGGTACACCACCATCTGTATCTTCTTCAGCCAAGAGACTCTATGGTTTATTGCAAATAGTGAGCATCTGATCTCTGATTTGAAACAATCTCGTGACCTGCTACCCTGAATGGAGCTCTTCCTATAGCTGGCCATTAATCAAATCCTGCCCATAAACTGCCCGTGTTCTCTGCTTTCAATTCCGAGACTTTGACCTGATCATAGTGTACATGCACGCATGAAGAATGGTCAACACTACACTACATCATCTCTGCCACCTTGGGTCGCCTACGATGAAGCCACTCTCACCAACAAACTCCAAAAGACGGCATCATCTCCTTCGTACACTTGGCCGAATCTAATCATAGGTCCCTAAAACTCATTTGCAGCCAGTTTTTCAGTATTGTAATGGTTACCGGGGCCTCCATCATCAACCATAGCATTTTTGCTGTCTTCAGCTTACCACATCGTTCCTCTGATTCTTCTGACATGCCGAAAATCTCAGTTGGCAACATAATCCGTAGGGAAAGTGTTGCTGGTGTGAGAGATGAGCATGCAAGTCCTGCTGATGGCGCCGTCACTGACTATGACGCATTTGATGAAACTTGAAGCACCCATCTATGAAAGTAACTGAACCCTCCAGCTGCAGTCTAGGAAGAGGAAAGACAAGCAGTAGAATTTGTAGCGTTGAAAATACAAGAAGTAATGGAGTCAGTTTTCTCTAACTCCAAGTTCTCTAGAGACGGTTTTCTCTCTGCACTCTGGCACTCCAAACTCGTTCCAGATTCCATGAGGAATAAAGCTATATCAGCTTGATTCAAGAGTGCCGCCAGACGGAGCACAGAAAAACCTCGCTCGCTACATAGAAGAAACTGAGCCACCATGATTATCCACCATGAGTAGTTCGGCACCAGTGACGGGGAATGTGCTCTTCATATGAACAACTCGAACGCAAACCCATGCAAAGGAGTCATCCTTTACTCGGTGTTCTTTCTAGGATTGTCATCGGAGAAAAATCCATCACTCTTGGAGGATGCCATCCCTAGTTTTTCAGCAGTACCAGTTGCATCCCACGCCACTGGATTCTCAAACAAGGGTTCAGCAGACCAAAATAGCTGTGAGCTACCGAGTCTGGTTTCTACATGGCGTAGACTGCAAAGAGCACCACGGTTCTTGGGCAGGAGAAGGAACCCCCATAGCCGGTTCAAAATCCTCATATCTAGAAACTCATCAACCTCGCTCTCATCTCCACGAAGCCAAGCTTTCTTCCCCAAATCTTCAGACCTAACAAAGACCGCCAACTCAAACACCGCAGGTTGCTTAGGGAAATCCCTCCAGAGGCCTTCGGTCATGCATCATCAACAAAGAATGGTCGCTTAGTCTAATCACAGTTCTGGCAAAGAATGAGGTTGTCGGTGGAATAGAGAATAGAGGCAGGCCAGGCATCACGGACATCATAGAGGCGTGAGCGAATGTGCTTGGTGAAAAGCTAGTTGGTGGAGTGGACAGTGGGTATCGTGGTGAGCATGAGTTTAAAAGATGAGCATAAAGGTCAGTGGATACCCTAAGCGGAATGAATTGTGAAAGGTAATGAGAGAATGATCGATGGATATGAGAGGGTTAAGAGAGAATGGATTTAATAGGTGAGGGTACAAAATGGGTAAGAAGATGGGTATGAAGGAGTGAGAAATGGATATTATGGAATGGGATTTACGGGTGGATGGGTATAGATGAAATGGAATGTGGACGGATACAAGTGGTGGGCATAAGAGATGTGGTGATGGATTAGTGGGGTGGCAGGTTGGATGGATGGTGCGATTGAATGGGTATGGAGGATTTGCATGGATCCAATGGGTACGGAGAGATGGGCATTATTTGTGAAATGGGTAAGGAAAGAATTTGAAGAGAGAGAAAAGGTGATAATGGGGAATGGGTTTGATGGGTGCATGCATGGGGCATGAAGATGAGGGTTTACTGGGTATTTGAAAATTAGAAATATAGACATGGAAGAGTTTTTACATCTTTCAATCCGCACAAGACCCCTTGCATGGCTAACAATGGAAGAACAAGAGGAACACCAAGTGACCTTTGAGTCGAGTATTCTTGTGCTGGGGTTAGCATATGGGAATCAGAATGGACTCCCATGAGGTTCAATATAGATTTTGCTTCAGAAATGAGAAATATGACTTGGATGAGGCCAATGATACCACCAACAACTGGTGCAGCTGAAACCAATAGGATATGCCCTCTTCGCTCAAACCTTGGCGTGCCATGACCACTACTATGCATTTCTGAATCATATGGTCCCTCACTAGAACCTTTTGATACCCATTTTTTTGTTTGGTTCCACCATTTGCAGTTGAGCCCATTTCCACACTGTTGCTAACTTCATGCTCAAAGTCCAGTATTCTAATGGTATCTTCTCCAGTAACGAAAGAGGTTGTGACGCAGACCAATGAGAGTATTGTGATCTTTGATACCTGATTGAACAAAGCGGTAGAAACCCCTACAGCAGCAAGTTCCACTGAACCTCAAACTGGCCAAAGAATGCTATGTCAACCAGAAAAGCAAACACGAATATTCCACGAATCCAAACATAACATCCCTGAAATTTTCTGGTATTATCTCATCCGGCAAAAACTCATGTTCCATAAACAATCAGAACCTCCCAGTGCTCTTTATTCATCGTGCTCAACCCCCGTAGGTGGACATCAAAAACAGGGGAAAGAAGAAAAAAAACACCACAAGAAAACAAAGCACAGGTGAAGGAAGCATAACAAATCAACCATCTATAGCCTCACGTTTCATGTAATATCCATGGGCTAATACAGGTGGGGAGGTCTCAAACTGGACTTTCAGAATATATGAGAAACAGAGTCTTATTGACTTCAAGCCCAAACCACAAAAATAACAGCAAAATCAACAACAATAGAGTATGACAATAACCCAAAAAACAACAAAATTCAGCATGCATTCCACATTATCCAACCCAAATTGACAAGCAATGCAGAGCAATCTAAAATGTGAGTGAGAAGATAAATATATATGAATCAAAGTGAACATGAAACTCACCTCAAACTCACCCGCAAGTACTCTCGTTCCCTATTATCTCCTTCTCTAAAGTCCTTGTCTCGCTTCTTTCTCTCCGTTTTCTTCAAAAGCTCTCTCTGCTCCCTCTCTCAAACTCAGACTTTTTCTCTCCAAACTGTAACTCGTAGCCTCTCCAGCTAAGCAATGCCCTCAAAAATTTCTCTCTCTGCCCAACGGCAGCCACAAGCCTCCCTCTCAAGCTAAACGGATACTCCTCAGCAAAACTATCCAAGTTTTTCTCCTCAAGAAAACATCCCTCTAAAAATGACCAGAAAAAAAAAATCACCTCCTCTCCCGTTCTCACCCTCACCCAGAAAGACGAAATCCCCTTCTCTGTAACAGCTTTCCTCTCTACCAATCCTCCCCAAAAAACAAACAAAAGCCTCTCCAAAAGTAAAAACCTGCAGCTGCCAGACGACACCACCCCCTGCACCACTACTCTGCCGCCCGCCTCACTCTCTCTCATCCGCTCCTCGAGACAACGGCCTGCAGATTCTCCTTCTAGAATCTTCTTCACCTTTACAGGTGTCTTCCCCTAATTGGTCCATCAACTCCACTATTTTGATCCTATATTGACTAATCCGGAAGTGACACGTGGCCAGAATGAGCTGCATGAAATAGCACCCAAATGGGAGGTCTACAATAATCTATCAAACTTTTTTAAGCTTTTTAATTAAATTTTTTATATATATAAAATAACATAAAGGATACTTTTATCCTTTTGAAATTTTGAGGTTAGATTTACAATTTCATAAAAATTGAGGTTACTTTTACAAAATTAGGAATATTTTGGATGTTAGATTAAAAAGAAATTGTTAAATGATATTTTTATTTAAAACAGATTATATTTAATAACAAACCCAGATTTTTGTATTTTTGTTTTATATTTAATAAAATATGTTTTTGTCTTTTAGGCACTTTTGGTGGATGATTTGAAGTGTATAATAGGAGCTGATGTGATTGGGTGAAGTTCACCTATTTTCGGTGGTGTCGAAAACACCAGATTTCTTCCCAAAACCTCGACCACCTACGCAGAGAGGTTGTTTCTTTCTTTCTAAAGGTGAGAATAATTATGGGCCCCATACTACCAATTTCTGAATGCTGATAGGCTCATACACAAGCCTCCTCTCTCTCAGCACTAAGCACTATATGTTATAAATAGCAGGTTTTTATATGTGGTGAAAGTTATATATATATAAAATATTTATTTTCAGATAAAATTATAAGTAAATGTCACCCAAAATCAAAATTTGAGTGGCATTTAAATGAAAATTACCACATCATAAATTAAGGGTTGGTTTGATAGTTGTTTTTAAAAAATAATTTTTAAAAATAATTTTTTGTATAATAAAAATCTATTTGAAAATCTAAAATATTTTAAACTTATTTTTAATATTTTTAAATATATTTTAAAAATAATTTTTATATATAATATTTTATTTTTAATCGTTTTAAATATTTGTATAATTATTTTTTAAAATAAATCTTAAAAAATAAGTTAAAATAATAGAAAATAATTTAAAAATATTTTTTTAAAATATCACATTTTTTATTATTGAAAAAAATGACTGATTATTAAACGAGTTTTTCAAGTTTTTTATTTTAAAGAATAAATAATTATTTTTAAAAACAGTTGTCAAGTTGTAAATAATTATTCCATGGAAAAGTTAATTTTTTTTTATATAGAAGTTATGAATTATGATGATATTACCGAGAAAAATCATATTTATTTTTACAAAAATCATAAAAATGCAAAAGGAAAAAGACAGATTAATTAATTTAATAAATTTATTAAAGTACACTACCCATTCAAAATAATAAATAAAAGACAATAAGGAGGAAAATCTTCCAAAGTTGGTCCAAGGAGTTTGTATTATTCATCTACACTCCACAAAAGAGGAAAAACATCGGAGAAGACGAAAATGGCCAATTTCGGCGGCCGCAAAAACGGCATCGTTTCGAGGGCGATGTGGGAGGGTTTGAACCCGGAGATACTGGCTTTGATTCTGGTTCGAATCCCCGTGGAGGAGCTGCTCCAGACCATTCCTCTGGTCTGCAAATCCTGGTGGTCCGCCGTCGCCGGACCCTACTGCTGGTCGAATATCGACGTCGAGGATTGGTGCCGCCGTTGGAGCCGCTTCGACCGAGTGGACTCGCTAGTCCGCAAACTCGTGCGCCGCAGCCGTGGAATGTGCAGGAGGCTCTCTGCATACAGACTCGGCGACCCCGGCTTTGCTTTTGCTGCTAACTGGTACTTTTCTGGTACTGTTTTTTGGGGTTTTATGAGCGTTTTGGCGGTGTCTGGGAAGTGGGAAAGTTGAGGGAAATGGTGGTTTGGTTTGGTTTTTATCGGTCGTGACCCTGGCTTCTGTTCACGTTAGTTTTTTCTCGGGAACCAACCAGAGGGACCCCTCCTTTTTTTCTGAACTTTTTTCTGTTGTTTTTGGGGTTTGATAGTGCTTTTGTTGGTGTTCGGTGGTGAGGATGTCGGGGGAAATGACATGTTTCTGTGGGTTTTTGTAGTTGGTTTACGTAAATTTTCTTGGGAACCAAACAGAAAATGGCGTTGTGTTTTGTTATGATTCGAGTGCAAATGCTTTTTGCCTTTTCGAAGTCCATCACATCTTTTGGCTGCCGTAAAATGAAGCAAAAAAATTGATTTGGGTTTTGTGGGTTTTGAGTGGCATTGTTTACGTAAGTTTTCCCGGGAACCAAACAGAGGATGGCGTCTTTATTTATGATTCAAATGCACATGCTCTAATGTTTTTGCCTTTTGGAGTCATCAACTCCTGCGCTCCCGTATGCGTACCGAGAAAAACGGAAGAAAATAATGGATCCGTTTTGGGTTTATGGATTTTGACCTTTGAGTGGGTTCATTTACGTACATTTTCTCGGGAACCGAACAAAGCTGATATCACACAGCACGTCTTATTTTGGTGTTTTTTGTACCCTACTTAGTCTGAGACACTGAGGTTAGCGTTTGGTTGACAAGAAACTGGAGGAAAAATATGGGTTTGTTTTCGTTTTCCGGGCAGGTTTTTTTTACGCCCACTTTCTCGAGAAACAAGCAGAGCTTAATTGCTGGACTTCTGGTGCCTATCTGCCTCGCATCTTATCTTTTCCAATTTCAGTATCTCTAGTCTTCCTGTTTGGTACCCAAGAAATGGGAGGAAAAACGTAGGATTTTGAGTGCTGGTTTTTTACCTACCATTTCCTGGTGGCCAACCAAACAGACGGCGATCCTTTTATTTGATTGTAAAACAGATACCCATATGTTCTGAAGTTCACCAAACTTTGCCCTCCTGATTGGGTGCTAAGAAAATAGGGGAAAATTATGGGTTTTGCGTTCCTTTTCCTTGACTTTGAGTGGGTATGCTTAAATTCCATTTTTCTCTGGAATCAAATGGAGCAGTGAAAATTCATCCTGTTTCGGAACTTTTTTGTGCTCTACCGTGCTTTCTTGGTCCTTGGGTACTGACAAAATTGAGGAAAAGAATGGGTTCGTTTCCATTTTTTCTGGAATTTTTGAATGTGCTTATGTACACATATTTTCTTGGGAACCAAACAGAGAATAGACGACTGTGGACCTTTAAGCTGAGGGGTATGGAAAATTTAATCCTCTTCCCATTTCGTTGCCAAGAAAACTAGGGAAAATAATGGGTTTCTTTTGTTTTCCTGCATATTGAGTTATTTTCCTTCCTGTACATTCAATAGTAACCAAACAGGAGTAGATCATTAGGTTTATGGTGTCCATTAGCACTAATTTGATTATTAGAACATGGGTTAAAGAGTCCAAACTATCTCTACCATGTCTGTTTGGTTGCTGGTAAAACCCAGGGAAAGTGAAGATTTATATTCTTTTAATCTTGCTTTCATTTTTTTGGTCCTAATGCATGCTGTTTTGGGATCAAAAGCAAGGATAGACAGCAAGTCTTGTGATGTCTAATTGGTCCTTTATCTTGATGATTAAACCCTACTACTCATATTTGGTTCCTGAGGAAATTAAGGAAAATGTTGGGCTTATGTTGCTGCACCTTTTAGTGCTTTTACATCTTCTCAGTATCCAAACAAAGTATAGATTACCACCCTGATGTTACCCAATTTGGCCCTTATCATTATGACTAAAACACCTACCCTATGTTTTCAAAGTCCAGCTCTAGCCCTTCCATTTGGTCACTGAGAAAGCTAAGGAAAATGAAATGTTTGAATATTACAATTCATGTTCCTGTTCTGGTGTTTAAGTGCTTATCCTTGCATGCATTTTGTCACTGCCCAAACAGAGCATAAATAAGTATTCATATGATGACAAATTGGGCCTTCACCTTCATGCTCAAAATAATAGGGGACAACTGTCCTTTACTTGTATGTGTTCCTGCATTTTCCATGCATTTTAATTGCTTTCCTAGGAACACTTTCTTGGGAACCAAACATAGTATGAATAACTAGTCTTATGGCAGCTAATTAGCCTGTGCACAAACTTACAAATGGAACCCAAAATTCATGTTCTGTTTAATTACCTGATCTATTGATGAAAACATAGGAGTTGGAGGAGGAAAGGAAGAAAACAACTAAATCATTTTGACAAGACACATGAGAAAATTGCCACTATTTGTCCCATAAAATATGAGACATGCCATTGTCCTATGCGGAATGAATAACATTATTCAGGAACTATCAGTGGTCTTAGGGCTGCTACTAAAAGTTTTGTTCTGGTACACACATTAAGCGGCGGGTGTCCTGATCGTCCCTAATGCATTTTTCAATAATATTGAGTGTTGACGTCTGTGAACGCCAATAAAAGTATTAAATTATCAATGGCCTCATCTTGTACTCCTGAAAGAGGTTTTTGTCGTAATATGAGTTGTTAGGATGTTGTTTGTCTGCAGATTGTTAATAACCCTAATTATTTTGTGTTATGATTCGAATCTTTTGATGACTGAGAAAGTGTTGGTTACATTTTGGATGACGATAATTTTCAGTCTTGTTTTAAGAAAAATAAACAGCAAGAAAATTTGTTTTTTTTGCCCTTTCTTCCTAATAAAGGAAAATATTTTATACCAATGCTGCTCCTACAATCTGCCAAAGATAAATTTATGTTTTCATGATGTTGATATCAATTGAAGACTCAAAATTTTTCATTTCCTAGGTCGATCTATCAGAAAAGTATGTGTGGTTGTGTGGATACTTATTGAGTGTTGTTGGATGAACAACCTTGCAGGGTGAGATGCCTTAAGGTGCTGCAGATTCCAATGAGTGAGGTCTCGGACAAAATGGTGGAGAAGCATGCAGTAGCGACTCTGACAGTCTTGGACATCAGCTACTGTTTGAGGATCACAAGCAAAGGGCTCGAAGCAGTGGGAAAGAGTTGCAAGTTCCTGATTCAGTTGAAGAGGAATATGCCACCTCTGGAGCTGGAAGAGACTGAAAAAAGGGCTAAAAAGATGGACGATGGTGAGGCTATGGCAATCGCCAACACAATGCCTGGGCTTAACCGCCTTGAACTTGCTTATGGCCGCTTTGGTGACCATGGCCTCAACGCCATTCTCACTAACTGTAAGGCCCTCACTCACCTTGACATTGAAGGGTGTTTGTACGTGGAGCTTAATGGTGACCTTGAGCAAAGGTGTGGCCAACTCATGGATTTCAAGCCCCCCTGGACCGATGATGACCACTTTTTAGCTGTGGCAGCTGCAGCTGATGATGACACCGAGGACTTTTCATCCTCAGAATCAGAATAGCATTGGGTGGGTTATCTTGAAACACAAAGGGCAAGTTTTGTTTCTCTCTTTTTATTCTTCGGTTTCTTGTCTTCCTTTTTGGTGGGTACATGCTAAATTTACAGAAACAAATCATACATATAGTGGAAACCAATTACATTATCTAGGATCATTGAATATGCTGTATATGTAAATTTTACACATAAAAGTTGATTCCACATTTTAGCCATACCTATCAATATATATATATATATCCATCCACATTTTGGCCGTAGATTCACATTGGCAGCTGACTGGTGGACTTTGTTTCTGAGAGATATGGTGTTAACACTGAAAAGCTTGATTTTTAGGCCATGGCTGCAACATGATTCAGGTGATCACACAGTCTGTTTCTTTCAATAAGTCTCACTCTTCTTCCCTATACTGCAAGTTTGACAGGAGGAATGGTGTTTGGCTGTGGAGGATTTTCTGGGAGGGAATCATGCAGAAGCATTGATGCAGTGATCTTCTTCATTATCATTCCCTCCCCCTCTGCATTTTCCTTTTAGCATTAGGCTGATGTTATGGTGGCCTCCAATTACTATTTTAGACCATTGTAGTTGGAGGAGATGGTCTATGCTCATTTATATTTTCGAATTTAAATTTCATGTTAAATTGTTAATAATTATTCAATTTATGTACCAAAATTATTGATATAAACTGTTATTAAACCATGAATCAATTAGCTGCCTCGAATTAGAAGTCCGGTACAATTAAGACAGATGAACATGCGTTGAGTAAATTCAAAGAAATAATCTGAAAATTAACAACTGAGGTGGTGTTTTAATATGTTTCCTGATTTTTTGTTTTCAAAAAAAATATAAGGTCATTTTTAGTTCATTTTCAAAGAAAATCAAAATTAGGTCTGCAAACTTGTGTTAAAAAATGAGTTCAAAAATTTGGAAAAGTTTGGATTTGTTTAGGAACTGTTTTTTAGAATCAGTTTTTTGTTTTTCAAAATAAAAAATTCAGGAACTATGTTTGACAATCAAAAGTTGTTATCTGTTTTATGTTCTTCAGAACAATTTTTAGATAATATTTTTTAATTATTTTTTTATTTTTTCACTTGTTTTATGATGATTATTTTAAAAAATAATTATACAAACATATAGAACGATTTAAAAATAAACACTACATATAAAAATTATTTTTAAAGTATATTTAAAAATATTAAAAATATTTTAGACTTCAAACGAACTTTTATTCTATAAAAATCAAACTATTTTTTTCGAAAATAATTACCAAAGAGACCTCAAAACACCAATCTAGGTAGGTGCTTTCAGAATTTTCTTGAAGAAAAAGTGAAATCCCATTTTATAAAAAATTGAAAAAAATTCATAAAAAAAAAAAAAAACTTCATATGACAGGTGATATGAAAGGGAAATAAATATTATAAATATGAATCAAATAAACATATATAAATTTATTTTGAGTTTCTTGAAATTTTATCTCATTTATCACATATATAATTTTTTAAATTTCATAAATTATATTTTATATCATATTTAAATTTATTTATCATTTTTATGTGAAGAATGGAAATTAAAAAATGGATAACTTTTAAAATAATTTTTTATTTTTTGGTTTTCCACGTACATTAAAAAAAAAGAATTTGATTTCTGTTGAAATATTTTTCTTTTAAAATTTTTTTAATTATCAATAAAATAATGTTGATTATAAAGTTAAAATATTCAAAATGATTTCTTTCAAGATATTGTTTGAAAAACAAAAATAAAAGTAATAAATATAAAATGTTGAATCATTTTCAATTTGTAGATTACATGGGTGTGAAATATGAAAAAATAACCTAGTGTTTGTAATTGTTATTGGAAATAGTTTTTTATATTTTAAAATATAAAAGGTTTTCGAGATATCATTTGGATAACTTTCTTATTATTTATTTTAAAAAAAAAATTAGTAATTCATGTATAAAATATAACAACCCTTAGACAATTACAATAATAATAATAATAATGAATTTTAAAATTTGAGATATTAAAAAAAAAATTATTATACTTTCCATACAAGAGTTACTATATTTTATATACATCTTATTATTTTCTAATTTGTTTTAAAAAAAAATGCATTCAAATAAGCATTAACTTTTCTTTTTTTTTTTTTTAAAAAAAAAAAACACTACTAGACACTTTTTTTTATTGAGAGAATTTGTTACAAAAATAGGTTTTTTTTTTTTTTTTTTTTTTTTTTAATGTAAGATGATTTAAACTATTTTTTGGATCATTCTAAAACCAATTAAAAATATATATTTGATGATATTTATGTTATATATAAATGTATAGTACTCTAGAAAAAGTCAAGATAATTATTTTTTATATTTGAGTTTTTTTTAATAGAATTTTATTTAAAAATAATTATTAAGAATAATTTTTAAAAGGGTTATATAGTTAAAAGAGTTAAAATAACACCTATATTTGTAAAACTAATCCCCACGTCTTAAAATATCAAAGATGTCTCATATACTACAAAAATGCCTTTATTCCTTTTATTTCTTTCTAACACATGACAATCTAAGGAGATTATTCATCTCTCTTGAACCAACATTTTGTTCTCCTCTCGAGACTTCAAACTAGCATTTCGTTATTCCATTCACATGATTTCAACTTTTCTACTCTTGAGATTAAACCAACATTTAACTCCTAGAAAACCATAAAAAAACCTCTTTCATTTTTCATTCTCTCTTGATTTAGATCATCAACTTTTTTTTTGTTCTTGTTAGCCCAAGGGTTCTCCTAATCATGTTTTGATGATAACAAATCATGGTTAAGTTACTAATTGGTTTGAATTATAAATAATTTCAGGTATTAGTTTGGAAATTTATCAAAGGATCTAATGGATGCAGGATCAAGATTTTTGAAAGACCTTTTAATCATAGGAAACATATGTAAGATAAATGCATGGGTGCACTTAGAATTTACATATCATTTCATGCATCTTTGAAAAATTCGGTTTATGCTTTAAAGTTACATTTCCATCAAAATCCAATATCTATCAAATGAATCTTAAGCAAAATGTTTCAAAATTGACATATTATTTTACCTAAAGACCTTGCCTAAGTACTAAAAGTAAAAATACCATAAAAATATAGGTTTTTCGAGCCAAAAATGGTGAACCGGTCAAGGCATTGGCCAAACCGGCTCAACTGGCTTGGGTACCAATCAACCGGTTACCCCTTCTTGGTCGAGGTCCGGTCGAGAGATGCAAAAAACACACTCTTTCTTCTAGTAGCCTCTCTTTCCTGATTGAGGGATTTGCCTTCTTGGTCGAGGTTCGATCAAAGTCCGGTCGAGGGTAATGGTCATCTTTCAAACATTAAATGCTCTAATGGCTAATGAACCGGTCGATCCCAACTCGACCGATCGAGACTACTTTTTATTTTTTTGGCTCTTGAGATTAGAAACCTATAAATTAAGAGTTCCACTTTATTTATGAGTAAGAAAACACCTGCATTTATTTGTTATATACTTGTTCTTTCCATAAAAACTCTCATTATTTTCTTGGTGCATCAAATCATCATTTGCATATTATTTAGTGTACCCTTATGATTCATCCTAACCTTTGAACTGTATTTGAGCCATTGTTGAGTTAGGTTCAGAGATTCATATTTGTTGATTAAGTGTTAAAGCCTTCAAGAGAGTAGAGACTTGAAGAGATTATGTAAGAGCCCATTGGAGCCGAAATCCAAGTATAAAAAGTGATTAAAAACTTGGTTGAAGTTTCAAGTATAAGTGGAACCCTCACTCGGTTAGGAGCTTGAGGAGAGTGAATGTAGGCAAGGAAGTGCCGAACCACTATAAATCTGAGTTTGCTTTCTATGTCCTTATCTTTTTGTATTTGTGTTTTTTGTGCTTAATTTTATTGTGTTTAATTTTTTTTTTAAAACTCCAATTCACTCCCCCCTTTCCCCTCCCCTCTCCTCCCCTCCCCCTCTCGGGTGTTTTTATCCTTTTAGATTAACCCTTTATTTTCTCAGTTCTCTATCATAGATAGACAACAAAAACCCTAGAAAATCATAGGAAACCCTCTTCACTTTGCATTCTCTCTTGATTAAAATTTGTATTTCCTCTTTTGAAGTTATCTAACATCTTATATTTTTAAGTAGTGATAAATATATATATATATATATATATATATATATATATATAGTTCCTTCAAGAGTTGTAAACCAAAGAGGTTCAAAATGATATAGAGAAAACAATTATCTTAGTTGCTAGCATAAGATGAAATGAATCTATTGAATCTGTAGGTATGGTATTTATTTTCTAAATTTTTGGAATTTTTAGGGATTTATGTATTATATATGTTCCAAATTAAGGAATTAATAATATTAATCACTTATGATTTGTATGATAATGTTATTAAATGGTATTTGATTTCGAATAGGTTTGTTAGTTGATGTTTTTAAAAATTTGAGAATTTAGGTATTGAAGTGTGTTCAAAGTAGTAAACTGCATATTTGCAATTTTTTTTTTTATAAATTTTCTCCATCATTATTCATCATGAATTTGAAGTGGATTACATAATATTTCAACATATGTATTGTCATTTGATTAGGTTAATTTCCTATCTTAGAGTAGAAAATTTATAAAATTTTAGGCAATTTAGAATTTTTTTTCATTTCTTATGTAGAATGTTTATTAATTAAGAATATATATTTTTGTTTGAAATTAATTTATAGAAGTAGAAAATTTTACAATATAATGTGTAGACATATATTTGTTTTTATTTTATGAATAAATTTTTTTTTATAGATGAATGGCGATATTAGATTTTCTCTTATATATAGTAATTTCAAATAATAATTAATATTAAGAGAGCTTTCATGATTTTTTAAAGATAAATATTAATTCTAGTCTTTTTTTGGAAAATGTCTTTTAAATGCATACTAGTGTGATTAGTTCAAAAATATAAAACCTCATAAAGAAATTAGGGATGAAAATTATTTAAATAAACAAATTAGCAACTTTAAAAAATATTTGGCTTTGTTATTTTCTATGGGACGAAAGCACTTTGGTTTATAATTTTTTTTTTTTGTCAAAAAATAGTCTTAAGTCATTTTGTTTTACAAAACTTAACTCAATAGTTTCTTTGTAGATGAGTCGTAACCATAATTAAGTTCAAGTTTATTTACAATTAAGTCTGTGTAACCATTTTGATTTCTACAACTTAATTTTGCAGGATAATCATAATTAAGTTTTGGTAAATATTTTAAATGAAAACTTTGCCCTAGTTTATTTTGTTTGTAAAGGAAACTTAATGATAATTAAGTTTAGGTGAATATTATGATTAATAACTTAACCTCAATTAAATAAAATTTAATTATAAGTCTAGGTGAATATTTTGATTAAGAACTCGACCTTAATTAAGTTTTTTATAAAAGAAACTCAAATCATAGTTAAGTTTAAATGAATATTTTGATTGAAAATTAACTCACTAACAAGACTAAAACCACCATAATTTTTCATATATGAGACTTCTTATCATCTTTTAATATTGTTATATAGTGAAGTTTTTCAACTATTTTTTAACTAATTATTTACGTCTTTTAATTCATTTTTCATAATTAACAATGGGGAGATTTTTTGTTTTTTGTTTTTTTCTACAATGGTGAAGTCAAGATTTAGATTTATTTATCATTGAGGAAAAATGAGAAAAAAAAAGAAAAAAAAAGAAAGAAAGAGAGAATTGAAAGGAGAATTACATATTGGATGGATTGGATGCGATGAAGACTATGAAGGATCGCCTGCTTCGGTAAGTCTTTGAAATGTCTCCAAATATAAAAAGTCAAATATACCCTTACACTTTTTACTTTAAAGTCAAACATATCCCTACCTTATCTTTTCTATATATATATATATAATTATTATTATTATTATTATTATTATGATGATGATCATCATCATTAATAACCTATTAAATAAGTATAATATTAATTCTAATACATATAAATAATATAATAATTAATCATAAATTATTTGTGATAATTAAAAAAATAAATTTATTGAATTTTTATTATAAAGTTTTCTTAAGAAAATATTACAACAATTTTTTTATATTTTTATTATATAGATTTAAAAGATTTTGAATTGTTTAACTTTATAATATAACTATTTATAAATTATTATAATAAAAAAAATATTTTTATAATTGTTAAAAAACAAAATAAAGACGTGCTTTAATGTATTGTATTTTTAGTATACTTATATTGTTAGTTTAATATATAAATGTTGTAACTACCGTTCATGTCTTTTTTTTTTTTTTTCTAATCATCACCACCATCATCATCAATAACCTATCAAATAAGAATAATATTCATAATAATAAATATAAATAATATAATAATTTTACAAATTATTATTTTATTCCAATAATTAAAAATATAAAGTTATTATATTATTTATTATATAAATTTCATAAATTTTCAAATATTTAATTTTACAATATAACTATTAAGAATATATTAAAATAAGAATATTTGTTGTAATGATGACTGTTAAAGAGAATTATGACTTTCCCAAACCAAAGAGGTGCCTAAAAAATAAAGGAAAATAGAACATAGGAGGGAATAAAACAAAGGGGTCTTTGTTATGTATGAGTCATTTTTTTGTCTTTTAGTGAAAGGATTAGTTTTACAAATAGGTTTTCTTTTTTCCTTTTAGTCAAATATCTATAATATCCCGCTCAACAAAAAATATAATTATTAGGGCTATGTTTGGTTCCCAGAAAATGCGAGGGAAAGAAAATACAAAGGAAAAGTAGAAGGAAAGAAAAAGTGAAGAAAAATAAAAAAATAGATTAAAAGTTGATAAATTATTTTTTTTGTTACTTCAAACTTATTTTATTTATTTTAACTCATCAATATAAAGATTAAATAATTTAAAAATACATAAGTTTTTAATTAGTTTTAATTATATTAGATTTTCTTTGATATTTTTCATAGGACAATCAAACATGAGAAAATCATTTTCCTTAGCATTTTTTTTCCTTCCTTAGTACTTTCCGGGAACCAAACATAGCCTAGAGGTTTTTAAAGTAAAAAAAATAAAAAAGATAAAATGACTTAAAAATTTAAATTAAATTTTTTAACAAATGACTGCCCATAAGCCATGAGCCGCAAGCACGTCCCATTGCCACGGTTGGCAGGCACGGCACGGCACGATTGGTCCGCGGGCCTATGGACTGTGCCGGGCCACCTATTTTGTTTACATGGGCCGATCCGGCCCATCACAATTTTTAAGTGGGCCGGTGTGGCCATGTGACACCCCTTCAGATAGGAGACGTTGAAGAAGCGGTTTTGGGAGTTGGGCAAAAGGGAGGGAAAAGCAGAGCGAAAAAATGGCGGCGAGAGGTTGGATTTGTACGGACGAGAGCGCCAAGGAAATGCTGTCTAGGGTTTCAGCAGAGCGGTCATTGATGCTCCTCCCTCCTCTCCACAGAGTTCCTCTCCGCCTCGGCAACGTCGTCGAGATCGCCGGCCCTTCCCCCTCCGCCAAGACCCAGATTTTGATTCAGGTACATACAAACTCTCATTTTTCAAATCTGGAATTTATTTGATTTTGGTTACTGTTGTTGTGTCTTTGAATGGATTTTTTTAATATTGGGTTGCTCTCGTTTGGTTGGTAAATGTTCGCATTTTGCCCTTGATTTTGCAAAAATTTACGCGGCGTTGCATTTCGTGCAGTGGGATAACTCATTTTTGCATTGTTATTTTCGTTGTGTATGTGTCAATTGAATTGTTAATTAGGTTGCTTTTGTTTGATTTACTAATGTTTTAATCATATGGTTTTTTCCCTCCACCGAAACCTAGAATTTTGATTGAAGTACCCAAGAACCCACAACCCACAAACCCTCATTTTTGAAATCCAACATTTACTTGGGTTTTTTATTATTTTATTTATTGATTTGGTTGTTGTTGTGGCGTAGCGGAAGAGGGAAACATGAGAAGGAAGTTATATTTTTTCTTGGTTCAAAAAAATGAAGGAATATGAAATATTTGATGAAGATAATTTAAGAGTTTGTACATTTTTTATGCTTAAGATTTACTTGATTTTTTCTGTTGAATGTGTGAATTGGTTTTTGGCCTATAAAAAAAAAAATGTAAATTGAACTGTTGATGTTGCATGTTGGATCATTTAATTTTGGTTACCAAAAAATTACAAAACATCATTTCTCAAATCCAAAATTTATCTGATTCTTTTTTATTCTAGTTCTTTTTTTTTTTTTTTTAAATTTTTATTGGAGTATAATTTTTGAATATTGGATTGCTTTTGTTTGGTTTGGAAATGTTTGAATTATACCCTAGTTATGCAAAAAGTTATAATGAACTGATGATAATGAATTTCCAAGATATACATTAAGAAAGAGAATTAGTATTAGTTGGTGTTGAAAGAGAGAGAGAGAAAACCTTAATTCTCATTCATATGATTAACTTCTTACAATAGAGAAATATATATACAAGGCTAGGTTGAACTAACTACCATATATGTGACCTATACTAAGAAAGGAAAGAAAGATTGTACACTATAAATACATTATATTCAACACTCCCTCTCAAGCTGGAGCATATATGTCATATGCACCAAGCTTGTTACAAATGTATTTAATCCTAGGACCTCTGAGAGATTTAGTGAAAATGTCTGCTAGTTGATCATTTGAATTAACGAAACTTGTAGCAACACACCTTGATGCGATCTTCTCTCTAATGAAGTGACAGTCAACTTCAATATGCTTGGTCCTTTCATGAAAGATTGGATTGGATGCAATATGTAATGCGGCCTGATTGTCACATACTAGCTTTATCTGTTCATCTTTTCCAAATCTCAATTCCTGAAGGAGTTGCCTCAACCATATAAGTTCACATGTTGCCAAAGTCATAACTCGATACTCAGTTTCGGCGATTGATCTGGCCACTACATCTTGTTTCTTACTCTTTCAGGATATTAAGTTACCTCCAATAAAAACACAATACCCTGAGGTGGAATGCCTATCTGAGGGTGAACCAGCCCAGTCTACATTTGTGTAACCAACAATTTGGGTATGACCCTTGTCTTCATACAACATACCTTGGCTTGGTGTTCCTTTAATATATCGAAGAATGCGGATCACAACATCCCAATGGTTGTCACATGATGATTGTAGAAATTGACTAACCACACTCACAGGAAAAGAGATGTCTGACCGAGTGATGGTGAGGTAGTTTTTTTTTTTTTTGGAGTATAATTTTTTATTATTGGATTGCTTTTGTTTGGTTTGGAAATGTTTGAATTATACCCTAGTTATGCAAAAAGTTATAATGAATTGATGAGAATGAATTTCCAAGATATACATTAAGAAAGAGAATTAGTATTGGTTGGAATTAAATTGGGATTAGTACTACTTGCAATTAAATTAGGATTAGTATTTATTGGAGTCAAATTAAGAGTAATTAATTAAGTTGTAGGAGAATTAGAATTAGAGTCATAATGGGTTATTAGAATCCTAGTATACTTTAGAATTTTTAGAGAAGCCTATAAATAAAACTAATTGATGTAAAGCCCGCCAAGGTGACCTAGTTGGTTAGGGCGAATACTAGGATGTGTGGTAGAGGTGCATGGTCCTAAGTTTGAATCCTACCACTATTTAAATACCCTGATTTACCCGATGGTGGTTGTTACTAACGCGGTTAACACTCCGAGGTTTGGGTCCCCATGGAGAGTCCTAAAGGCTTGACCATGGAGGTTCCTTGTTTATCAAAAAAAAAAAAAAAAAAAAGGCTAATTGGTGTAAATCAAAGTAATGGATTGATGATTGATAATATTATATTTTCTTGCATACTTTGTAGTTTTCAATGGTGAGATTTCAATGATTTTCTTCTAGGTGAGACTCCTGGAAGGCCTTAGTGCCACTCTAAGGTTTCTCCTTATCTTCTTTCTCTATATTTTTTATTTTATTTTTTTCCACCATAAACTTTATCCCCTATTCCTCTCCTTAAACCCTAAAAAAAAATAAAAACCCTACCCCACCTATTTGATAGTATGAAACCATCTTAGGGTTGTCCTACATTAGCCCATGGTTGAAAGTTATGACTTTTTTATGCAACCATTGGTGAACGTACCAAGGCTAAATGAAGAGGAGGATTGATGATGTACTAGCATCTTCTGAACTCATGTTGCTCGTCAAAGGAAACTATGTGCTATGATTATTAATGGAGGTAGTAGTTCCAACTTATCTTAAGAGGACCTTGTTGAGAAGCTTAATTTAAAGAGAGAAGAGCATCCAAATCTTATCGAATAGCATGGGTAAATAACATATCTATTTTGGTGAGTTCTTTTTGTCTAGTGACATTTAATTTTAGTAATAATTTTGAGTTATCAGTATGGTGTGATATTTTGCTAATGAAAGTTACCCATATTGTGCTCGAAAGACTGTGACTTTTTTATGGAAGGGCCTAACATGATGGATGTGAGAACACATACGCTTGTGCGTAATGGGCGTAAAAAGATCCTCTGTTGAATGAAGGAAATTCCATCACAACAATCAAAAGAAAATTTAGCATCCTTGAACACAAAAAAACCATCAAATGTTCCCATTAAGAGGCAATTCGAAGTTGCTAGTAAGAAGGAAGAAATTATCAATGATGAATTTAGAATGCAAGATGTGATTGAACCAATCATAGAACAACCTATAAGAGAGCTCAAATAAGTTGAAAGCCTTTAGAAGAACCGTTGCTTGACTTTTCAAGGCAAAACATTCATGATTGGTGGCAAACATGAAGAATCCTATCATATAATAAGAATTGATGAAATTACTTTTGAATATAGGGGATTCAAGAATCTAATTATTCTATAAGATAGTTTACAAGAAGAGTTTGGGAAGCAACTGTCATGAAGCTTATCGATGACACATAATTATTTCGAAAACCATCAACTTCTTTTACAACATTGGGAAGTTTTTTGAAGTTTTGTTTTTGCTTGGCACGAAATTGAACCAAGTTCAAGAGATCTTGAGAACCTACCTTATCATGGTAAAGAGTTGATGAAGAAAGAAAGGGTGGTAGGCAATGCTTCAAATTTCAATTGATTGTGGAAAATAACTAAAACTTGAGCTCTTAGGTTTGAGTTCTGGGTTTACCTAATACATGGTTCTTAGGGGAGGGGTCATGAATCCATGGTTTTCCATGCGAAATGAGGCTAGTGGGTTTCCACATCATTAAAAAAAAGAGTATGTGATGACCCTCATCATATTGCTGATGCAAATATGTTCTTCATCCTGTTACATGTAGGCTGCAGTTTATAAAAGAAAATTGTATTTGATGACCTTTAGTATATTGCCAATGCAAATGTGTTCTGTATTCTGTTACATGTAGGCTGCAGTATATTGCATTCTTCCTAAAGAGTGGCGTGGCGTGCATTATGGGGGCTTGGAGCATTTAGTGATGTTCATTGACTTGGATTGTCGCTTTGACATTTTATGCCTTTCACAGTCATTAAAGCATAGGCTCATGGAAACTAGTGGTAAGCTGTATCCCTTATGTACATCAAAATATATCTTTCTCAATTGTATTTTGTATCTCATTTATTTGAATTACAGGCTTATGAATTTCCTGGTTATTTGTATCTAACTCATTTGCTATGTGAAAATAACATTATTTTCAAAAACTTGTTTTTCTCAAACTTTTATGCCCTCTTGGTATTATTTTATTGTGTTCATTCAAAGGATCTACAGTAGCGGATGAGGCATAATACAGGAGAACCTTTGTTTCTTGAATGTTGGTGTTGTTGGCTAGTTGTGGGTCAGCCTGAGAAGGTAAATGCTGATAGCCTTGCTGCTTACCTGCTCATTTATGGTGACAAATGTTTTGGAGCTGTTACGGAGTTCTTGTTGGATTTATGCCTGTTGATGTAGTTGCCACATCTAAGAGCTATGGAAAATACAAGTGATGTCTCTATGGGTTTGGATTTGATTGGTTTAGAGTCCTTATTTGGTGGAGTTAGTGCCAATGGTGGTGTTTGAGGCTGGTTTAATGGGTAAGATTGGTAAACAAAGAGAAACTAGGGTTTGGGGCTTAGGTTCAATGGTAGAGACGCTTGGAGTGCCACACATGGCCTTTAACAGCGAAAAGATGTATTGGAAGAAATAATACTGTAAAGTAACATGTATAGATAAATAAAGAAAAAATTCTGGATTCAAGGCTCTAACAAAATGACGGTTTCTTTAAGATAAATTTGCCACCCTTCCAGTAACTTTATGAGTGCAAATAGGACAATTGGAAAAAAAGGGTATACGAGAAGGCATTTTTTTCTAAAGTTTTCTGGTTTATAGGATTTGCATTGCTTGTAAATAGCCTCAACTTCAAATAAATAAAACTAAAATGCCAGGGATATGAGAAGAAGGCATTTTTCTTTTCTATTTTTTGTATAATATAAGACATATTTTGAAATATTCTAACAAGGTGATGGTTCCTTGAGGGAGTCTTTCTTAAGTGTTAAGAGGACACCCAGTAAGGGGACTAGATGAGCGTAGGAGAAAGAAGTGCTACTTGAATCAGTGGGCTTATTGATTGAGCACTTCAAAATCTTATAAACTGTTACTTTTGTAATCAGGTAGACCAGTGGGAGGACCAGATTCTAGGGCTAGGTGGTTTTTCTGAGATCCCTTGTCCTCCATGTGGGGAGGGGATTAGTCTGGTTCCTTGTGGCCAACTGGACGTATCACTTCAGTATATTTGTTGAGTGTTTATCTGTTTAGGCATCAGATTCTTTTGGTGCCTAGATCTTAGGACATGGGAACACCACTAAATAATCATTTTTTTTCCTCATTCTATAACCTGGGCCAAATTGAAGTATATCTCTAATTTGAAAAGTTTGATGTGGGTATTTGACTTGTATTCATGCAACAAACAAACGGATAACAGGTGTCTAAGGTAACTGAAGGAACTTTGTTTCTTCTTCTTCCTTTTTTTGATCTGTTGGGTAAATGGTCTGACCAATAGGCATGTTAGGCACACATTCTTAGTCCTCACCCAAACCCTTTTCATATCATGTCTAACATGGGGTACATTCACACACTATGGAGTTTGCACGTGACATTTGCAAATTGCAATCAATATTGCATCAAGGATTTTCTTGTTTTTGGCCAAGATATTTTATGCTTCACACAATAACTTATTGATCACCTCTTTTCAATCTCTGGGCTAGGACATAATAGTTTATAAATTCCATCCACAAAGCCTATCTGTATAAAGTCCTTAAGATTCTCAATTCCCCCTCTCCTTGGAACAAGAGTAATGAAAGTTGCATTCAAGCTTTTCTTGGACTCTCTGATATCATGAAATGAGTTTTGCTCTCTCAGTACCTGCTTTTAACCACATTCAATTATGTTGCTAGATTGCCATTTTGAACTGGTCTAGGCTTGGAGCCTTATCTTCATTTTCCTTTTGGAGCCTTCATAGCCTCCTCCCCAAATTCTTCTTCAAGCCACCATTCTCAATCAAGCTAGTAGACTGGAATTCCATACTGTCCAACCTATTTTCCAATGGTATTTGAAAAAGGTTGATGAAGTAGTGAACTAATCTATTTCACATATCTTCCCTCATGTTCATTCTCATTGTCCTCAATCTCCTAGTAAGGTTGTCTATAATGAGCATTCCACACTTGCTAAAGAACTTTGTATTTAGAACCCCCATCCTTTCAAAATTCATCCCTGGTATCTGATGCCAAAACCTTCATTTTGGCCAATCCAAAGACTTCCTTCACATGACACCTCCACTTTTGACAAACCCCTTTCTTTTTCCTTGTCCTGTTCCTTTATCTTTTCCATGTTGCATTTTTTTCCCATCTTTTCTAGTTGGAATAACTCTTGCTTTTTTTTTTTTTTTTTTTTTTTTTGCTGCTATACCCTGAGTCACTTTCATCGTTCTTTTTAAGGCCTTCCTTGAGTGGTTGTCTTCTTAACCATAATTAAACTATCAATTCTTTATCACTTGATAACCCCTTTTCTTTTAACCTTATGACTTCAACTCTGAACATACATTTTCCCCTCCATAAATCACCACTATCAAACAAAATCAGGGTGTGGCACATGTGGAGAAACACGTTTCTTAAGGAATTTTGACTTTGTATTTTATGTAAATAGGTTTAAATTTGGTAGATAATGTAATCTTTGATTTTTTGGGATTTAATCCCTGATTTTTTGGGATTTAATCCCTGATTTATAGGGATTTAGTTTACTGATTTATGGGGATTTGGTTTAGGGTAGTTTTAGTTTTCTATAATACTCCTATGGCTTGTCCTTTTTGATATAACCAGATGAGTATTCTATTTAGAATGTATGAGATTTTCTTCTCAATTTTTCCACATGGTATCAGAGCCTTAGGCTCTCAGAATTCACATTCTTTTGTCCTTTGTCAACCTGGTTTTCTTCTTAAGACCTAGTATTCTTCTATAGTCAAGTTCTGGTTCTCTGCCCCTTATTCAATCAGAGTTTCTAGTTCTTTGCTCTTTCTTCAATTTAGAAGAAAAAGAAAACATCCACCATGTCTAAGACATCCGAAGCCACCAACATTTTTTTTTTGATCAGAAACAAACATATGTATTAATTGAGAATAAAAAGAACATGAGAAGGATGAGAAATCCTCCTCAAGAAATACAAACCTGATAAAAGAACTGAGAAAACCTCCACTTTACAATGGGGCTATACAAAAAGTACAAAAAACCTATACAAGTGTAACAGCTCCTGACCCTGTAGACCCAGCCCTAAGGTGTACAAATCGAAAGCCAACTAAGTTGAATTACACTCAAAGGGTAGGGTTTAAAAACGTTTGTACAATAAACCCAAAAGAAACAAGGAAATCAAGCAAATTCCACATCATGTCTTCCAAGTATCCTAAAAAGTCCTAGTTTTCCTCTCTCTTCACACAATCCATAACAAAGAAAGACATGTGATCCTCCGAAGCCACCAATGTTCCTGCAGTACAACCAACTGAAGGGCTGCCAAGTCAGTTCAATGGGGAGCTTCAAAACATTCACGCCACATACCGGTTGAATGGGAAGAATTATTTGTAGGTCACAAGTTGTGAAGACATTCTTGAAGGGGAAAGGAAAGTCACTTGTTGTGTATGGGACCAGAGCAAAGTGATCCCAAATTCCAGATTTGGGATGAGGAAGATTCCATGATTATGTCATGGCTTTGGAATTCAATACTACCTGAGATTAGTAGCACTTTCATGTTTTTGTCCACAGCTAAAGAAATTTGGGAGGCAGTGAGACAGACTTACTGAAAGTTACGGGGTGCAGCACAAATATTTGAGATAAAGATGAAGATTTCAGCCACCAAAGAAGGTGAGCGTTTGGTGATTGAATATGCCAATCTCCTGAAATATTTGTGTCAAGAGATGAATTATTATCAATTCATTCAAATGAAGGATAGTCAGGATGCTGCCATATTGAAAAGATTTGTTGAGAAAGAAAGAATTTTCGAATTCCTTGTTGGTCTAAATCTAGAGTTTGATCAAGTCTGAGTTCAGGTCTTAGGAAAAGAGGACCTACCATCTATAAATGAAACTATTTCCATAATTCGAGCAGAGAAAGGAAGAAGAGGTGTAATGATGAATGAAACACCTACGGTAAAAGCTCAGCTGTGCTGTCAAACGCTGGAAATATGAAGAATGTTGTAGAAAATCAGTCCAATGTTGCAAACAAACAACCAGATTCGTCCAGGTGGTGTAATAACTGCAAGAAACCTGGGCACACTAAGAGTGCGTTTGGTAGTGGTTCTAAAAAACGTTTCTAACATTTTAAATACTTAAATAATGAAAATTTTCAAGTATTAAAAATGTTAGAAACACTTTCTAAAATCATTACCAAACGGGCTCTAAGGATATGTGCTGGAAGTTGCACGAAAGGCCACCAAACTTCAACAACAATAATAGGGGATGGAGACCTAATGGTGAACAACAACAAAAAGTTCAAGGGCAGACAAATCTCACCAACATCAATCTGCTAAATGATGAGAATGAGACCCAAACACATGGAGAGTTCAAGGAGGATATTGAGAGGCTGAAAAGATTGTTAAGATCATTTGAAAAACCCTTTGGTGCTTGCTCCTTATCACTTTCAGGTAAATACTCTGTTTCTCATGCATTTAATGTCTTAGACTTGCCTCTTTCAGATTCTTGGGTCATTGATTCAGGAGCCATGGACCATATGACTGACTCCGCTTTGAAATTCTGTTCCTACTCACCTTGTCTAAGTAACAAGAAAATTTCCATAGTAGATGGCTCTTTGATAGCTGGTCAAGGAAAAATTCATATAAATTTGTCTCTTACCTTAGATAATGTCCTTCATGTTCCAAAACTTTCAACTAATCTTGTGTCCATACATTGGATCATCAAAGATATGAATTGTTGTGTAGTCTTTTACCCTTCTCATTGTGTTTTTCAAGACCAAAGTTCGGGGAAGACGATTGGACTTGTTAAAGAAAAAAACGAGCTTTACTATCTTGATGTATTGGGTGATCAAAATAGGACTGAGAACAAATTTCCCTTGTCATACTTAACCAAAAGCTCCATCTCAAAGAAGGACAAGATTTGGCTTCATCATCTTTATTTAGGACACCCTTCCTTTAATATACTCAAAGTTTTATTTCCTTAATTGTTCCAAGAATTGGATGTAGAAAGCTTTCATTGTGAAGTTTGTGAACTTGCAAAACATTGTATTTTTAGTTTCCTACATCATTAGTTTCTATTTCCATTTGTTTCTGTTTTTAATTTCCTACATTATTAGTTTCTATTTTAGATTAGTTTCTATTTTCTACATTATTAGTTTTTATTTCGGGTTCATCATTAGTTTTCTATTTCTTTCCTAGTTTCCAATTACCTGAATTTTCTATTTCTAGTTTCCTATTTTAGTTATTTCCATTATTTTTGCATTACAAACATTATCGTGTTTCAAGCATAATTAGCAAGCTAGCAGTGCATGATATAACTCACTAGCTTGAGGGGGAGTGTGGAGAAACACGTTTCTTAAGGGGTTTTAACTTTGTATTTTATGTAAATAGGTTTAAATCTGGGAGATAATGTAATCCCTGTTTTTTGGGGATTTAGTCCCTGATTTATATGGATTTAGTTTATTGATTTATAGGGATTTGGTTTAGGGTCGTTTTAGTTTTCTATAGCACTCCTATGGCTTGTCCTTTTTGTGTATAACTAGATGAGTATTCTATTTAGAATGTATGAGATTTTCTTCTCAATTTTTCCACAGATCCAAAACTGATCTAGGTAGAATGCAATGGAAGATGTTCGAAAATTATTATTATTATTTTTATAAGCAAACAAAGCAAATATTATAATGAAAGCATTAGAAAAAGGCACTGCAAGGTATAAATGATGCATACAAAGATCGCCAAAATAGGTAAACAAAAAGGAAAATGGAAAACAAAAAACAACTTTCCTTTCCTTACTTCAAGCTTAGCTAGTCTACAAAGCCTACCATTGAAGAAGCATCATCATCTATATATAGTCTAATCTAGCTCAATTCATGAAGTTATGCATAAAGGAAGTTTTAAGCTCTTGTTTCGACTGCTTTACGCCTTTAAAAGATCTCATGCTTTCTTTCTCTTCTTTCCCATAAAGAACCATCCAAACTCAGAAGGTTGCCTTTATCGGAATAGTGCATTACCCAGGCCACTCTAAACAAAGAGAAAGCTAACTACCACAAGATTTGTGCTATGGGGTAGTGAGGCAAGTGATCAACTGACTCTCCATCCCCTTTACACATGTAGCATTTGTTCGAAAAGTTCAAACCCTCCAACTAAGCTAGTCAAGAGTTAAGATCCTTCCCTAAACAGTTTCCTAAGAGAAGAAACCCACCTTCATTGGCACCTAAGGATTCCAAATGATCTTGCAGGGAAGGGCTCATTACTTCCCTGGGTTAAGGATGCATAGAAAGATTTAACAAAGAACTTACCCGTCTTTGTTTCCTTCTAACTTAAATTGTTTTCCACATCCCTTCTAATTGAGAAAGGATGCAGTTTTCAAAAAAAAGATTTTCACTCTCGATTCACAATCACAGGGTTATCTATGGAAATGGGGGCTCCATAGCCTCCCTTCTCGAGCTCTCACAAATCTACTATCCAAGATTCTTTGTTAGTGGGTTTGGAAAAAAGCAATAAGAAAACCTCTTCCAAAGAGATATCACCTCACTAGATATCTTTCTAGAATTCTATTCATCTACCATTACCCACAATTAAATGAGTCTACTTTTAAATATTTCCCAGCCATTTTTTATGGCCCTCTATAGCCCACCCTATAGCTATTCCCTCTTTTGACCCATGCCTTCTAGTTATAAGCTGTTTCCATAGGGACTCTCTCTCAAATGTGAATCTCCAACTCCATTTACTTAGAAGAGCATTGTTAAGAGTATGGAGCTTTTTGATGCCAAGCCCCCCATCCCTTTTGTCTAAGCAAATGGTGGCCCAATTAGGAATGGTGAAAAGAGACATGAAGTATATCAACATACTTGATAGTGTACTTTTGATCACAATGAGTCCCCTTCCTTTTGAAAGCTATTATCTCTCCTACAAGGCTAACTTTCTCTGAAACTCTTCTCCATTGAGTCCCATACCCTTGTTGATTTGTGAGGTGCACCCAAAGGCAATTCTAAGTGTGTAGAAGGTAGGCTACCCTTATTGATTTGTGAGGTGCACCCAAAGGCAGGCCTAAGTGTGTAGAAGTTAGGCTTCTGACTTTGCCTCCCAACATGGAGGTAAGGTCCTCCACATATGTTGTTTCCTCTACTGGGATAGGCTTACCTTTCTCCAAATTTACCCTTGGGTTGAAATCACCTCGAACAACATAAGAGCTCATCGTAGATACTTCAATGCTCCTTGTTAGCATTGCAAAATATTAGGGTATTATTAGCAAACAACAAATGGGATAATTTCATCCCCGCCCCACCTCAACCTCCCTCTTTGAAACCCAAGAAGAAGCCCCCTTGTCAGTTTTCAGAATCTGACTGAGAGCCTCCATGGCCTCTAAAGGAAGGGATAAGGGGAAAGAGGGTCTCTCCACCTCAAACCCTTGGAGCTCTAGAAAGAATCAGATAGAACCCCATTGACTAGGATAGAGAATTTTTCCGTAGAAATGCACCATTTGATCCATCTCACCCATTTATGACCGAAGTCCATTTTCTCTAGAATTGTTGGCAAGAAGTCCAAGTTTACATGATCATATGCCTTTTCGATGTCTATCTTGCAAATGACCCAACTGATGTTAACTCTTTAGCCTTTGAATCTAAGGCCTACTTGCAATGAGGGCTACATGTAAAATTTGCCTAATTTGCCTACGCTCCACGAAAGCTTGTTGGAACATTGAAACCACCTTACCCACCACCTCCTTGAGTTGGTTAGCCAACACCTTATCTAGGATTTTATACAACCCCCCAACTAAGCTTATAGGTCTGGAAGACATTTGGAAAATGCTCATCCAAATCCATCGTAACTATGATATAATGCTTTATTTTTGCTTTATATATTTTTCTTGTACATCATAATGCGTGGGAAAATGTAAAATCTGTGACCACAAAAGTTGATCAACTTTTTTGTTGTCCTTAGCAGGTTAAAATCCTCTAGCACTTTAACTTTTCTTGTTTATGTTTATTTATTCTGAATTCATTGCAAACTACTTTCAATCAGGTTACATTCTTCTAAGAATACTGGCATTTAAGAGAATTTGATTTATCTTGATTTTATTTTGCAACAATCTATGCAGTTTTTCTTCAATTTGTCATGCAGTTATGATATGGTGAACTTCTTGACTTAAATCTTGTCTGCATTATAGTGATTTTTAATGTTTTCATTCCACCTGCTTGATGGACAAAGGATCACTAAAAATGCTTTTCATGTTTGCACTATTGTCATTTGGTGTTATCAGATAACAATACTGGAGATATCAATTGTTGTGTTTGTACACACTAGAGAAAATAATTCTGTTAAGTGTGTTAAAGTTTCATTCAATTGTCTAGGATCTGGCAATAAAGTAAATTGGGAACAAAATGATGATCCTTGGGGCTCTGGTACAGAGGAGCCAAATATTGGTTATGATGAGGAACTATTTGCAGCATGCATGAGACGGTTCTTGTACATCCGTTGTTATGATAGTTTTGAATTTCTTGCCACTCTCAAGGTGAGGAACTCCTTTAAATTACACTACGGATAATTATTATTTTAAAAAACAAGAAAATTTTAAATTTGCCCATTTTTGAGTGATATAAATTTCTCATATTAATTTTATCCATGTAGTGTGAGTTTTCCCTCGAGTTTTTAACCATAATAGTTATGAGGAAAAATGAAATAGATACAAGAAAAATGGAAGAAACCAAAATCACATAGTTGAGGGGATGTTTGGGAGGATGATTGAAACAAATAGAGTGAAGCTCTACAATCAAGCTTTTTCTTATTCAAATGATAATCCATCATCAAAACATTCTCCCATATGTAGTCATACATCATTTACGTCTACAATAGATTAGTACATATCAATTTGTCTTATGTAATTACACCTAGTTGCTGTTGTAGTACTCTCTTCAGGGGAGTAAAAGATATTATCGGTGCTGGATTGTTGGAATTCAACATGTAACCGAATCAAGGTATTTCTCAATTCCTTGTTATTTATTAGAGGAATAATACTTGTATATATATACAATTGAGAGTCCTGAATTAGGAAGGTATTATCCCTAAGAAAACAACCAAATTATGGTATGTACAGATATATACAGCTAACACTCCCCCTCAAGCTGGAGCATAGATGTTGATCATGCCCAGCTTGTTACAAAAGTACTCAACTCGAGTTCCATTTAGAGCTTTTGTAAAAATATCCCCAAGTTGCTCTCCAGTCTTCACATAGCCAGTAGAGACTAGATTTTCCTCAATCTTTTCACGAATGAAGTGACAATCGACCTCAATGTGTTTGGTTCTTTCATGATAGACTGGGTTCGCAGCAATATGAAGAGCGGCTTGATTGTCACACCAAAGCTTTGCTGCATTGTGCACTTCATTCCCACTTCACATAAGAGTTGATGTATCCATATGATTTCACAAGTAGCCTGTGCCATGGCCCTATACTCAGATTCTACACTCGAACGGGATACAACACTCTGTTTCTTACTTTTCCAAGCCACTAGATTCCCGCCAAAGAACACACAATAACCTGTAGTGGATCTTCTATCAAACTTAGAACCTGCCCAATCCGCATCAGAAAAACACTCAATGCGAGTGTGTCCCTGACTACTATATAGTATGCCTAGACCAGGAGCCTTCTTTAGATAGCACAAAATCTGCTCTAAAGCCGCCCAATGCTTTATTGTAGGTGCAGATGTGAATTGACTAACAACACTTACTGCATATGCAATATCTGGTCGCGTCACGATGAGATAATTCAGCTTCCCAACCACTCTTTGATACCTTTTAGGGTTGTAGAAGGGATCTCCATCATCTGGCATAAGTTGTACATTAGGAACCATCGGGGTAGTACATGGCTTTGCTTCTATCTTACCGGTCTCTTTAAGCAAATCAAGCACATACTTCCTTTGTGATAAGAACATCCCTTTCTTGCTCCTTGATACTTCTATTCCCAGGAAATACTTCAGTTCACCCAAGTCCTTTGTATGAAACTTGGAATGCATGAATGTCTTAAGATCAGAGATTCCTGCATGATCATTTCCTATAATAACTATATCATCGACATAGACCACAAGAAGTATGATACCAGCAGCTGATTTCTTGTAGAAAATGGAGTGATCTTTCTCGCTCTTGTTCATGCCAAATGCTTGAATTTCCTTACTGAATTTTCCAAACCAAGCACGGGGACTCTACTTCAATCCATAGAGAGCTTTTTTCAGACAACAAACCTTCCCATACTCCCCCTGAGCAACAAACCCAGGAGGTTGCTCCAGATAGACCTCTTCCTCTAGATCACCATGAAGAAAAGCATTCTTGATGTCTAACTGATGTATCATCCACTGTTGGGAAGCAGCAATAGAAATAAATAGTCGAACTGAATTGAGTTTGGCAACTGGAGAGAAAGTATCAGAGTAGTCTACTCCATATGTCTGAGCATATCCTCTAGCTACAAGCCTGGCTTTCAGTTGTGCCACAGAGCCATCGGGATTAACTTTTACCGCAAAGACCCACTTGTAGCCAATAACTTTTTTTCCTTGAGGCAAATCAACAAGTTTCCATGTATGATTATCCTCCAATGCACAGATTTCTTCAAGCATTGCATTCTTCTAACCAGGATGATTCAGGGCCTCTGTAACAGTTTTAGGTACTGAAATAGAATCTATAGAGGCTACAAGGACACTTGAGGAAGATGACAGGTGATCATAAGACACAAAGTTAGCAATGGAATAAATAGATTTGCAGTGTCGTTTACCTTTCCGAAGGCTAATAGGAAGGTCGAGATCACTGGAAGGATCAGATGACGAAGGAGCTGGTGCAGGACATGTATCTGTTGTCACTGGGCGCCGAGAGTACACCTGGACAATTGGTGGTTTGTCTGGAGCAGGAGGAATATTAACAACAGGACCCAAATGAGCAAGAGACGCATCAGAATCAACCACACTTGATTGCCCAACAGTTGGTCTTGAATTAACCACTTGATACACAAGCCATTCTTCATCCTCCTCACTTGCAGAACTTGTGGGTGAAGAGAAAAAGGATGTGTCTTCTGAAAACACAACATCCGTTGATACTAGATACTTATTGAGATCAGGCGAGAAACATCTATAGCCCTTTTGCAGTCTTGAGTACCCCAAGAAAACACACTGTAACGCCTTAGGATCAAGTTTAGTAACAAAAGGCCTTGTATCTCTAACATAGCATGTACATCCAAAAATTCTTGGTTCAAGGGGAAAAAGTGATTTCTGTGGATGTATTACTTTGTACGGAATATCACCTTTAAGCACTACAGTGGGCATACGGTTGATCAGAAAGCAAGCTGTGGAAACTGCATCAGCCCAAAACTGTTTCGGAACCTTCATCTGGAACATGAGGGCATGAGCCGTCTCAAGTAAATGCCTGTTTTTTCTTTCAGCAACCCCATTTTGAGAAGGAGTATCAACACAAGATGTTTGATGAAGAATCCCATTGTGACTCATGTAATTCTAAAATGAGTTAGACACATATTCTTTTCCATTATCGCTTCTTAATATTTTCACAGACACATCATATTAGGTTTTAATCTCAGCAGAGAAGGCACAAAAATGGGAAAATACTTCTGAACGATTCTTCATAAAATAAATCCAAGTCATTCGAGAAAAATCATCCACAAAGGTAACAAAATATCAAAACCCAGTTTGAGAAGTAACAGGACACGGACCCCAAACAGTAGAATGTACTAACTCAAACAAAGACTCAGCCCGTTTATTAATCCTTGGGCCTAAAGAACTACGATGATGCTTCACAAAATGACACGACTCACAATCTAATGAAGGTAAAGTATCAAACCGAGGACATAATTTCTTCAACACCGGTAGAGAAGGATGTCCTAACCGACAATGAGCTTCAACGGGAGAGGCAGTACTGACACACGCAATTGGTCGAGGTACCCACTCGTCAAGAATATAAAGCCCATCAGATACATGTCCTTTACCAAATGTCCGTTTCGTCATAAGATCCTGAAACACACAATGATCAGGGAAAAATGAGACACTACAATTCAGATTTTTGGTAAGTTTACTGACAGAGATTAGGTTAAAGGCCAAATTTGGTAAGTTTAACACAGAAGATAACGTAATAGAAGATGTTGGTTTCACAGTCCCAGACCGTTTAATCTCATAGGTAGAACCATCAGCAACAGTAACAGGAGGAGCAGAATGTGTTCTGAAGGTAGAGAAAGTTTTATGATTACCTGTCATATGATCTGTGGCACCTGAATCAATTATCCATTTGTTTGAGGAGGAGACAAGACATGTTTTACCTGACTCTGCCAGAGCACTAACAGGAGTAGATGCTTTCAGTGTGTCTTGATACTGTGAATATTTAGCAAACTCTTCTGCTGTCATTGTGACGATCTTGTCTGAGGAGTTTGAAAATGTAGCAGTATCAGATGTAGCAACATTGGCAGTTTGAATTCTCCGATTTCGATTTTGCAATTTCCTGCAGTTCTTCTTGGTATGGCCAGCCTCATGGCAGTAAAAACACACAATAGTACTTGAATCATTGCCACGATTTTCAAATGCCCTGTTTCCGCCCCTGTTATTCACCTTTCTTGCATTTTCTGCATTTCCTCCTTTTGCAACAAGAACATTGGTGTGCTGAGAAGATGAGACATTCTCAGTTCGTAGAACTCTACTGAAAACTTCCTGAAGGGAACCAATGTCAGAACCAGAAAGAATCTGAGATTTTACAGTCTCAAACTCAAATGGGAGACCGGATAAGAAACTCATAACAACCATCTGATCCCGTTGAGCCTGTTGTACTCTAACATCCGGACTGAAAGGCATAAGTGCATTCAATTCCTCATATACCTTCTTGAAGCCCATAAAATATGTAGTGAAATATGTAGTGAGGGATTTAGCTCCCTTCTCAGGACAATGGAAGGCATTCCATACATCATACATCCGAGAGACATTTCCTTTTCCAGAGTACAGAAAATCAAGATAATCCATTAGCTCTTTAACAAATTCACAATGACTCAGTAGACCAACGATATCACTATTAATAGAGTTTTTCATCTGCAGAAATAACCGTGCATCATCTTGCATCCAAAGTTTTCTAGTGATATCAGTAGGAGGTTCCTCAGTCAAGTGGTCATCTTTAGCAACACTTCTTAGATAAATTTTGATAGTCTTGCTCCATTCAATATAATTAGACCCATTTAATTTGTGTTCAGTTATTTTTGACACAATAGGCACTATATCAGCAACAAAATTCTTATTCTCTTCCATGACAATAAAATTCAATCTCCAAAGTAATTAGCCCAGACCAGAAATTACAATTCACCACAGCAAGAAGAAAGAGACAAGTACCTCTCTTACAAGAAGGCGTCAAAAGCGTGTGTCAAAAGCGTTTCTTCCGTAGCAACTATAAAACCCTTGACAAAATGGATTGTTGTCGTGGCTGCCAAGGTGGGCGAAGAGGAGTGTGCTATTGGATTGAAGAATCACCACCGTCGGTTTCCAGCGACTGCGATGTACATGCTGGGGAACAACCGGCTGGATTCGGAGCAAAGTGCGAATCTAGGGTTGCGGCGGAGCAGGAGGAATGCCGGTGATCGGCGTCGAAGCGGTGGTGAGTTGAGATTTACTCCGGCGAAGTAATAGCAGTGGCGAACAATAAAAGGCGCTCCTCTGGGCAGTGAAGGCCGGGGCTTTCAATGATTTCGGAAGACGGCAGAGAGAAGGCGTGAGAGGGTGGCGGGATTTGAGAAGAAGGCGTCTCAGGAAGGTGGATCGAGGGGCAAGGTTCGCCGGACTAGCGATGGTGACAAATCTGACAAATCTCCGTCGACGCGTCCCAATGGCAAAATCTCAAAGTCCAAGAACGAGATCACCCTGGCCAGAGAACGGGATTGCGACGCCAATGGAACTGATCGGAGGTCAAAAGAAGCTGCTACGCTCCTCCACGCGCCGACGCGTGAGTTGACGCGTTCAGCTTCAGGTCGCCGGACTTCGGGTACCGGCCGAACTTGACACCTCGCTTCTCCCTCCGAAGGCAGTGACACTACCAGGTCACTTTTATTCTGTGACCCAAGAACAAACCCAGAATTTGAGCCAATAGCTCTAATATCATGTAACCGAATCAAGGTATTTCTCAATTCCTTGTTATTTATTAGAGGAATAATACTTGTATATATATACAATTGAGAGTCCTGAATTAGGAAGGTATTATCCCTAAGGAAACAACCAAATTATGGTATGTACAGATATATATAGTTAACAGAACACTACGATGGGAATTTGGGTTTTTGGGTGTTTGTTAATAAAAAGGTTTTAAGGAAGAAACCTTGGAAACCACAACTAGGGTTTTCTAATCAATCAAACTCTGGGAAGAAGGCAATCACACCCTCAAGCAAGAGTTTCAAAGCTGCAAATTCTCAGTGGCAATTCATCCACTTAAAAGAGAAGCTAAAATATTTTAATAAGATTTATATGCCTGGAATAAAATCAATCATATCCCTTAAATCAAGCCAATCTCAACTTCCAATTTTAATAAATAAAAGGACTCAGAGGACAACCCTTTTTTATTTCACTGCCAAATTAGGGTGATCTGTGTTGCATCTACCAATGCTTGAATTGATGCTAATTTAGGTAATTAAAAATGTTATATATTTTGTTTTATTGTTTTATTTTTCTGGATTGCAGACATTACGCTATCGACTTCAAAGAGCAAGAGAAACACATGGTGTTACTGCTCATTTCCTTATGATTGACAGGTATGCTTTAGAGTTTGGAATATTATATGTAGGCTTGATCATGTTAATAATGCTTACATGATATTTGGCTGTCCTCAGTTTTTCAGTCTTTGCAATGGATTAACTGTACCATTGGTACAATTGGTTAGTTTATCAGTATGTGGATGAGTATAATTTTACATGGAAGCATCCTGTTAGTTTGAATAAACTGCTCACATTAAAACAGATTTTTTTTTTCTTTTCTTTTTATAAAGCAACTACAATTGAAAAATGTCTGGTAGATGAAGTGAAAAGTTGCACTGAATAAAAGGGCTGCCAATTAGTTGATTTATTTAGATATGTAAAGATATTTTCTTATCTTCTAAGTATAAGTAAACCCTTTCTCTTTTTGGAACTGAGATAACGTAAAGAAACAATTGATGATAGGAGGAAAACTTCCCTTTGTATATGATATGCTATGGTCCACAGATCTGGATATATATATCAATGATGATGGATTTCCCTTTTAGTTGACTAAGGATAAATGTAACCGGGTGAGATTGCTAATGAGAATGATAACCTGAGGGATTTCTAAGCTAAGTATTCCTTCCATTTGCCTATAGAAGGGCCAGAATTTATTGAAAACCCTCTTAATTCCTGTTAGGCACTTATTGCATTCTTCCTGTAAAAGATTGTTTACAAGATCAAGGCAAATTAAATGCTCATCTTCTTGTTGCTTGTTTTCTCTGAAGCATCATATGATGGAGAACAGTTTGTGTTTCTTTTTTTTCTTTTGAAAGAACCTTTAATGGTATTTTCATGTCATGATGCTTTTTATGAACAGAACATAAAGAACCTTAACATCTCCCTCAAATCTACAGCCTGTAGATTTTATTGCACAGTTGGTGGGTGAAGGTTTTAGTGCCATTGGAATCAATCAATTGAAGGGATACTGATCTGATTTAATCATTATAATCTGAATTTGCATTTCTGTTCTTTACCAGCATTGGAGCATTTTATTGGGTAGATCGTGCCTCAACATCTCTGCATCTAGAGAGTAATAGCAGGTAATTGATTCAGTAGGGTCATCTTGAGTTCTAGTTTTTCAATAATCCTATAGTTTGCTAACATTCTATGGAAATTTCCCAGCTATTTTGTTTCTCAATTTACAATTCTTATGCTGGAAATTTATTCAGAGTTGAGTATGATACAAGCCTTTAAAGTGTTATTGTTAGGTGATTATTGTTTTGTCCTTTTATCTTGTTTCTGCTTTCTTCTTGTTGTTGTTTAATTAATTTAGTAACCATGTGGATACACTTCCTGTTTCTATTTTTAAAAATAGAAAATAGTGGTAACTTCTGTATAGAGTACAAGAATTTTTAGAGACTTACATTGAAAATGTAGTAGTTTTTAAAAACTAATTAAAAAAATTGAGGCATTAAAAATTTTTTAGTACCTCAAATTTTAAAATTTTTGAAAGTAATTTTTAAGGGCATAAGAGACGTTTATACTTTTTGTATTAGAGTTTCAACATTTGATATAGAAGTTCCTATTTTTAAAAACAAAAAATAGGAAGTGTATCCAAACAAACTCTTAATTATTTAATTTTTTTTATACAATTTGTGGGTTTGATGCCTTATTTTTGCTAAAGACCAACACCATTTTTTTTTTCTTGCCAATAAGAAACGTATGCTTAATTGAAGAGTAACAGGAAAAAGGATACAAAAAGGATGATCTGTTCTTAAACCTCCCCCCACCCTTCCAAAAAAAAAAAAATAAATAAATAAAAAGAAAAGAAAAGAAAAGAAATAGAGATGTTTCAGCACCACCCACACTAGTGTGAGCCAAAATCATCCTGACTAATAGCAAGGTTTCATCACCAGCCACACAAGTCCTTGGCACTATTCATTCTCTTACTCTTGATAGTTGATTTTGTCATGAACTGCATTAGATTGCCCACTCTTGGTAGGGCAGCAGCACAAACTAGTTTGTATTTTATTGACCTAGAATGCATCTATTGCATGGATTAATATATATTCTTGTAAAGGTGGTCATATTGTTATTATCTTTTCCTTTCATCGTCAATATACTTGGTTCAAATAGGTTATCTTGGTACAACTTGTCAGAAGTCTCCAAGTGAGGTTATATTGATTCTTGGGATTGCTTGGTTGTGTGCATTCCATTTGAAGTTTGTGTGGGAAAATTTCTTTTCATCCTTGTGTTTTTATCCTTTTTATTTTCCCTTTTGTCGTCGTTGTTGGTTTTTTAGGTTGGAGGAGGTGGGGTGCAATTTTTGCCATGAATATAATTTGGCTGGCAGTAAATTCAAGGTTGTTAGTGAACAAAACAATAAATCCTTCTTGACCATAGTTGCAATTTATTCATCATAAATTCTGGTTTTGCGAATGCTTAATGCATACACCATTTCACTCATTTATGTGCTAATCCAAATATTAATTACATATGCTTGTCTATTCATGTACATTGATAAACAATAGTTAACTCTAGCCATATTATAAATTTATAAATTTGCTGATAGAAAACTTTCTAAATTTGTTGACAAAAAGTAAATTTATAAAATTTTCAACTTCCTAGGATGAATCTTATATACAGGTTCTTAATTTCTTTGGTGTGTAGGAAAAGACTCTCCCTTCAAAGTATATCAGAAACTGTAGTTGAGGAGATCAGAAAGCTGCTTCTTGTGCATCCCATGCTTGTACTTGCTACAAAAGCTACCATTTTAGGGGACACATACTCAACAAATGAAGTCAAGAGGTGAGTCCTCATTCAGTCAAGAAGTTTGATGATTCATATTTATTACTTTTTTAAGTTAAGGAACTTGAATCCTCCATCTCTTGATGTGCACATGTTAAGTTCTCAGCATAAGTGAATTTATTTCTGGGGTAAGCATTAACATTCCTGACAAAAAATTCTTAAGATTAAAAAATCGGGTAGAGTGGGCTGTGGATAATATTTTTGTGTTAATTTCTTGTTGGGTCTGTTGCTAATGGTGTGTGTCCAATGCAATACCCCATTGTCATTTGAGTAAAATATAATATTGTTTGATTTCTGTCTTTTTTTTTTTTTTAATAAAGTGAATATTTTTCTATAAAATGGTTTGACTTCTAATTTTGTTGGGTCTGCCAAATTTGACACTTGATAATGCCAAGTTTCAATTCCTATTCTTGTACCTATACCCCCCATGTAGTTTTTCTTTCATGGATACTTGATGGATTTTTTGTACTGTCAAATATAACAGAGAACTCAGATTGTGGTACTCCACTCCTCCATATTGTTATTATAATTTGCGTATCTATATCTGTAGATGCTGACATTAGTTATCTTGTCACTGTTGATTGCCAATTCACATTTTCTTGTCACTCCTTGGCGGATGGACATAGGATATGGCAGTATTTGAAGTCATCTCTAAGAAAGGAATGAAAAGCACCTATGGTAGAGTGAATAGACCTAGAGGGGGGTGAATAGGTATTTCTTGATTTTTTTTAATTTTTTTTTGTTTGAGTTTTTTGAATTAATCCCATTTAATTAATTATCATGTTCAAAGAGTAAGCCAAAGCAACAATATGCGATGCAGAAAAATAAATAAGAGACAGACCGGGTTTTACATGAAAACTCCAAACTATCAACTGGCTATTTCTGGTTGAGGCAAATGTGTGGGGCATGAGCCAAACTAGATTGAATATGTGCTATTCTTCCTCCTCAGGAAGGATTAGCTTCCTTACATTCATCTTGTCTTCTAAAGGTACTCCATAAAACATGGTCCCAAAAGCTCTTCTCCTACAAAAAGGAAGGTCTAGTTAGGAGAAGGGTAAATCAGAAGTGTTGCAAGATGATTGTGATTGACATTAATACCAGAAAAGATGCTTTTGTCTGTGTTTCTCTAGGTCAATCTTAGTGTTTCTCATATTTTATTTTTCCTCTTTTATCTATATCTTCCATCTTTCAGGGGCATCTCCTCCCCTCTTTGCTTTTCAGAAATTGTTATTTCTATGGAAGAAAAAAAAACACCTTTTTTTCTTTCTTCTATGATTTTGAAAAGTGATTTCATTGTTGATAAAGAAAAATTACTGTTTTCCATTCTGCACTCTGTTGATCTTTATTTGCATCCTTCGAAAGCCTGCTGCAGATGACTTTAATATAATGATTTGTGCTGTGTCATGAAAGTTGAAGTTTTGAGCTGGTCACATAGATGTAAGGTGGCATTTTTTTTTTCCTGCATTTACGTTATGTTCAGTTGTGGATTTAACAAACCATAACTCTTTGTACAGGACTTCCATGAAATTGTCTTCAAATGATCCCTCAAATTTAAGAACTGTAACAGGTGGTCCTCAGAAACTTTCATATCGTGAATTTATGCCTTTGGTCTGGCAGGTGTGTTGTCATCATTGGTTTGTTTTTATGAATTAGACATTGATTTATATATTTAACTTTGTCATTTTATTATTGATTACTTTACTAGTAGCGAATATCATGTCAATCTCATATATAATTAATTATTACATGAATGATTCTGTTCTTATGTTTGATGTAAGCTTTTATTTGGGCCTTTTTTTTTCCTTTTTTTTTTTTTATGTTTAAAATATAGGAGTACATATTGGTACTTGTGAAGTAAAATATTAACAAGCAAATGCCAGTGATTCGATTACTTTTCTGAATGCTGGTTCTTGAAAAGGTCACTTTACGAGTGAAGGGCTTGTATAATTACTACTTCGCTACTGATTGACAATATTGATGCTTAAGACTGTTTTCCCATATGGGTGCTCTTGTTTATGAAATTTGTCAGGTCTTTTTACCTGGATGGGATATATAGTCTTGAAATATTAGACATGATGTGAGGGATTATTTTGTTGTTTCAATATTGGCAGTCTTGAAGTGTTCAGCTCTGCACAAGTTTCTGTTATGTTTACAAGCTTCATTCCTGAAAGCATGATAGTCATTCACTATTCTAATTTCCTATAGCATGTTTGTACTCTCATAATTTTTTGGGTTGTTGCAGTCTTTTGTTACTCACAGGATACTTGTACGAGCAGCAGGTTAGGACTTTTCTTCTTGTGGGAAACTGTAGCCTAATGTTCCTTTACTTAGTTTAGATAATAATAGCTAATTATTGACTATCTATATTATGTATTTAAAATTATTTTTATTTTGCCGCGTCACAGATGATGATCCTGCTAATAGCAAATATCAAAGTCGGTCAATCTTTTTGTCAGAATGGTTGATGCCATCATTAAATTTTTCGGACAAATTTATAGTGAGAGATGTAATAACATGCATTTGCTGCTATCATTTTGGGAGCACACATTTACTAGTGTATTAAGTTTAAGTCCTCATTGCGTCTCGCTGACTGTTGTCATTTGCCATCTGCAGGCTGGTGTCTTCGTTGTTTCGTGAAGTGCATTTGTGGAGACATGAAATAAGATTTTACTTCTTGTACCCAGCCATCTCATATGATATCAGGTAAAAGTGATTGTTTCAATGTATAATATGCCTTACATTATTTTAATCTCATCATATTCCAATTCTGGTTTTTTCTCTTTTTCCCTTTCCTAAGGATTTGTGCAAATAGATGTTGATGACTAGTTCGGTGAGGTTCAAGGTTCATATAGGAACGGACTCCAAAAGGGTGTTAGAAGGGGGTGTTAGTTAGAATTGGGGGTATGCGAGATATTAGGGTGTGGCTCTGAGGGTGAGCTTCCCAGACTAGCACCATTGGAGAGAATGAAGCAATGTTATTAAAACATATAAGCTGGTCATGGAGTTGGGAGTCTGAGCTGGTGGATACTTTGATATGATTATTTATATAGAAATAGAGATAAACATGGAAGCAGCAGATGATATGGAGTGAAAATTAGAAGTTGGGATATGTTCTAAATGAGGTCTACGGTTGTAGGAGCAGAGAGGAGGCTAAGTTCCCATGTAACAAAAAGGCAGGAGAGAGGATGGGATGGCAGTTCCAATTATCTAATGGAAAGTGCAGATCACTGTAGTTTCCAATTATCAAATTATAATCATATAGATTTGACACCCAATTCATTCCCTTATCTCAATCCTATGTTGTTGTCCTAAGTTCAATGATATTTTTTGTCTTTATGCAAAAAGGTAAATGCGAAAAGATTTTTCTATCATTATTAAATTTATTTATTATTTTTTATTCTAATTTACCATCTCACCTTTAAGAACATCATCTATATAATGTTTTAAGGCAAGAATGAAATCGTATTATAATCATACTGATTTTCCAAAAGCGGGTAGGGTATGGTTGGCAGGTACCGGCGGTTTGACCCGCAGGTTGCGGGGCGGACGGTATTTTGAATCTTTGATACGCGAAATCAAGGAAAAAAGGAGAGAATTTCTAGGAACTTACCGGGAATTGGGGAGGAGAAAAGCCGGAGGTACTTGAAAATTTTGAAATGTGGGTCCAACCCTGACCACTCCAACTACTTGTCTTCTTCTCGATTTTTTTCAAAGCATAAAGTAGTGGAACACGTGGCTTGTGATTCTTGAATTTGTAACTAAACCAAAGACAAATGCCTCTAATCTCTTCCTTGTACTATGTGTGTCTTGGGTTGTTTGCCTAGGTTGCCATGAAAATCACACCAAACACAGAGGGCTTGTGGACTTTCTTTCTTTGGACAATAATTCAAAACCAAGAACCAAGAACCAAGAACCATTTTGTATTCTTTAAATCTTTTTAACTTCAAAAATATTTTTGGATACAATTTTGGCTAAAAATGATTTCTTCAAAGAATTTATTCTAACAATGGGGTGATTTTTTGGAACAAATTTGAGGATTTTTTAAGTACTTCTTATGTAGTATTTTACTTCAAAAATTGCTTTAAGTCATGCAAGTGTTTTCTTTCATTTTTATATTGAGTGAAATAGCATAATAATTGTATTATATTCAATAGACCAAAAAAAAAATGATAAATATGGGATAAAAAAGTTATAACATTTTAAAATTCATTTACCATTTTATTAAACAAATTCTATAGTTTTTTTTTTTAATTTTATTAATCACACTTCAAAAATAAAATCTATCGTATTTTTTACTTATAATTGGTTAACTCTTTTATCAAACATCTCCTTAGTTTATTAATTTTTTTTTTAAATTTTAGTTTTTAATAAAATTAATCACCTTATTGAAATTAAAAAAAATAAATTATGAAATCCTTCTTTACAAAAGTTTAGGGCATGTTTGGCACTCGTTTTTGAAAAAAGGTTTCTGTTCTCCAAAACAAAAAAAAAAATGTTTGATAATAATAATAAAAATAAAATTAAAATTATTTTTGTTTTTTGTTCTTAAGATTTGAAAATAGGGTGTTTTCATATAATATCTTTTAGTTATTTTTTGTTGTTTTCACTTATTTTTTTAAGGATTGTTTTAGAAAATAATTATATAAATATATAAAATGATTAACAATAAAGTGCTAGATATAAAAAATTTTGAAATATATTTTAAAATATTAAAAATAGGTTAAAAACATTTCACGTTCCTAAATAGACGTTTATTTTACAAAATATTAGAGAATAGTTTTCAAAAACTATTTTTTGAATAAGAGATTAAATTTTTGAGAATTGTTTTCTAAAACATTGCCAAATAAGCCTTTACAATTTTATTTTATAGTATTTAGGCCTGAAAGTTCATAACAATATGAATTTCATTTACATTTTCTTAACATTTTTAATCACTTAAAATTCAGTTTTTCCTTCATGTAGAAAGTATTATACAAGTGAAGACCATTCTTTCCCAAAAGCAAAAATCCTTTTGTTTTTGGGTGTCATTTTGCTAACACAAAGTACATATTTGAGGGCGGCTTAGTAATAAAAACAAAGGATGGAGTCCAATAATGGTGGAATCATGTGTTTTCATTCCCTTAAACCTAATTTTTTTGTTTGATTAGAAAAGTTGTGTTTGAATAATTTGCTTTTTCTCATTGGAGACTCAAGGGTATGAGAACTATAATTTAAAATAATAGGAGGCATTAGTTCAATAATAATGGAGTGTTATGTCTTTTCATGTTCTATCTTTTTTTTCTCTTTACAAATTTGAATATGTGTTCGAATCATTTTTCTCTACTTATGTGATTTGTTAATTTGATATTAATACTTGTTATACAATTTAACTTAAAGTGATTTTAAGTTAAATTATTTTTAAATTGTTAACTTAAAACTTTTTACTTATTTTTTATTTTATGTATTAAGGTTGTTTGTTAAATTACTTTAAACTTTATTTTAAGTTATTGAATTGACATATCTATCATAATTAATGTTTATTATTAAAAAAAATTAATTAATATTTATTTTCATTAATTTGAAGTAATAAATTTGTTATTTAACATCTACACTTACAAAATATTGTAGATTTATAAAATAATCTTAAAATATTTATTAGAAAAAATGATATTTGGATTTGGAATCTTGGTTATTAAATATATTCTTATTAGACATAGGCAAATAAAAAAAAAGGATTGAAAATAAGTTAATTATTTTGACTTAATTCTTAAAACCATTTTTAATTTTAAGTTATAATATTAAGTTATTTTACGAAACCTGCTTAATTTACTTAATAACTTAAATTAAGTTATTAAGTTACTTTATATCATTAAATTGATTTACCAAACACCATCTAAGTTACATTGTTTAATTCTACATTATTTTCTAAATTTAATAAACATGTTTCGAGAAAATTTAACAAAAGGGTTAGTAGGTATTTGGTAAACCAACTTTTAAAGTGACTTAATAACTTAATTTAAGTTATTAAATAAATTAAATATGTTTGGTAAAATAACTTAATGGTATGACTTAAAAATAAAATAAAAACTTTAAGTAATAAGTAAAAACAATTAACTTATTCTTAAGTACACATCTTCATTTTACTTTTTTTATCCTCATTTGCCCTAACTACTTTCATGATCTTTATTGCTATTATATGACCTTCATTGTTACTTAATCTCCCTTACTTTCGTTACAATTTATGAGAATAAATATTTTAACTTAATGATTTAAAATAAAATTTAAGTTAATTTTATTAAACAAACTTAATACTTAAAGTAAGAATTAAGTAATAAGTTTTAAATTAACAACTTATAAATAGTTTAACTTAAAGTTAACTTAAGTGATTAAGTAATAAACATTAAATTTTATCAAACAACCTCTTAATAAATTATGTATTTAAAATACCCTCTTAATTTATGTAATTTTATAGTATTGAAGGCGTTGTTAGAAAAATTAGGCTAATCCAACTTATGGTACTCACCCTAGAAAGGGGGGAGGGGACGAGGAATAGAGTGATGATCTCTTTTTGCAAATTTAAACTATGCGAATGTAAGAGACAAATACATACAAGTATATAATAATATAATATAAAGACAATTACATATAAAGTAAAAAAGTAGGGAAAAGAGAATGTAAACACAAGATTTTATAGTGGTTTGGCGCAACCCGGCCTACATCCACTATCCTCTAGCTTCAATCCCAAACTTGAGGTTCCATTAATTCAAGGTTTCCAAACTAAGCCTTTAAGCAATACAATTGAATTTTGATTTCAATCCACCCTTTTGGACTTTTGGCTCCAAGCACCCTTTACAATCCTCAAGAGATACCTCACTCTTGAACAACCTCTCAAGTGATACTCCACACTTGAGAATCTTCCTCTCAAAGATATACAAATAATTGATCTCACAAAATCTTAGTACAAAAACTTTAAGCTCAAATGATACAAGAAAGCTTGGATTGAATGGTGCACTAAAGATATGCAAGTTTTAGAACAATGGTGCATTCAAAAACACTATTCCAAGGCTCAGATATATTCAAAAAAGGTTTGGGAAGGTTGAGCTTTTAAACAATGAAGATTTGAAGTCTTTTTATAGAAGAAAAAAACCAAACTAGCCGTTGGGGGTTCGATCGGTCGAGCTGGGGGTCGACCGGTTGACTAGTCGTTAGTATTTAATGCTTGGCAAGTGAGCGTTGGACCTCGACCGGTTGAGGTGTGGGTCAATTGGTTCCTCATCCGATTGAACAACCATTTTGGAAGAGAAAGAGAACGTTTTTTGCACCCCTCGACCGGTTGAGGTAGGGTTCGATCAGTTACTGTTCACACCCTTGATCGGTTGAATTGGGGGTCGACCCGCTCCTAGACCGGTTGAGCTAGGGGTCAACTAGTTCCTCATCTGGTTTAAATGGTTGAGCCGTTTTTTATTCAACAACCAACTTTTTCAACTTAAAACATTTTAAACAAGTTTGAAAAATATTTGATACAAGGTTTTAGTTGAAAACATAAAATCATTCAATTTTAAAATATTTAAAACAAAATAACTCTTGGATGATTTTTGTGCATAAGTAAAAAATGTAATGCATGAAAAACTTAGTGCACCAACAACCTTATAAAGAGATCTTATGAAGCTTGGGTTTTAAAAAACACTTCTCTTTGAGGTGGTCTTCTTCTTCATGATTTCTCATTGACTTGATTTGTCTTTGTGATTGCCACTTTGAAAATCGTCTTACCTAATCACACTTAAAATATAATCATTAGTTTTAAACCTTATTTTGTTATCATAAAAATTGAGATTAACCAAACCTTGGTTTCATAGACGTAATTACATATTTTTTTCCAATTATATTACATATTTTTTAAGAAATCCATTTTGCTTAAGAAAATTAAAACTATACCAAAAACTTCATTATGAAATATTACATATTTTTCACATTTAAATTTTTAAGAAAAAATTTATATCCAAAAACAATTAAAAATTGTCATAAAAAAAAACCAATTTTTGAGACAACAAATCCTTACATTTTTTTTTTTTAAATTTCTTAACAATTTTAATCACTTAAAAAATTCAGTGATTCCTTGATTTAGAAAGCATTGTGTAAGTGAATGGCATTCCTCTTTGGAAAGCAAAAATCAAAATGATTTACTTTTTGTTTTTTTCTCCATTGAAGTCCCAAGCACAAGTGACTAAATATCTTGAGGGCGGCTTTGTAATAAAAACAACCAATTTTTTTGTTTGATTAGAAAAGTTGTGTTTGAATAACTTTATTTTTTTGTTACCAGAGACTCGTGGGGTGTTTTAAATGTTTTTTTTTTTCATTTAACGAGCAAATTTTTCTTGATTTGACGTGTTCGATGTCTCCAAGAAGGTTGTATTAATTTAAACCTAGGAATTATGAAAAAAAGAAAAGAAAAGAAATAGTAAATAGAATTTTTGCTCTATTTTAAAAAGAAAAGTTTTAAAAAATATTACTTAAAACTTCATTTCATTAATTCGAAAAGCAATGAGATTTTAATCAAATAAGCTTATAACGTGCTTGAAAGTGATTTTAGAAAATGTTTTAAACATTTTTAATACTTAAATGATAAAAAATTTCAAGTATTAGAAAAATTAAAAACGTTTCTTAGAATTATTGTAAAACAAACTCTTAGAGTGTTTTGATAATAATGCTTTTAGTCTAAAAAATATTTTTCAAAAAATTTAAGGATTTGTTTAGTAATTGTTTTCGAGAACAGTTTTGAAAAACAGTTTTGAAAAATAGTTTTTGAAAATTGTTTTATAAAATAAAAATTTGTTTAAAAATTAAAAATGTTTTTAATATTTTTAAATATATTTTAAAATTCATTTTTATATATAGTGTTTTTTCTTTAAATTATTCTACATGTTTGTATAATTATTTTTTTAAATAGTTCTCAGGAAAACAATAGAAAATAACTAAAAGATGTTATATAAAAAACATCACATTTATCATTTTTAAGAACATAAAATATAAAACAGTTCTTTTATTATTGAAAATATTTTCCTAACTTTTATTTTGGAGAACATAAAATTGTTCATAGTTTCCAAACATGACATTATTATTTTTTTTTTAAAAACACTTTTTAGGGTAAAAGTGTTTGCTAAAATTACTATCAAACAGAGCTTTAAAGTCGGTTTGAAAGTGTTTTTCCTAGAAGTGTTTTTAGTAGAACTATTTTTTTAAAAGCATTTTTAAAACCATCACATATCAAGGGATTCTTCAAAAAACATTATAAATGATTTTTTAAAAATTTAAAAATATTTTTTAAATTTTATCAAACACCTATTTTTTTTGAGTAAAAACACTTTATAAAATCATTACCATACTAATTAAATTAAGTTATTCACTCTATAATTAATTAAATCAAATTTAATGCCTAAAATAAAAGAAATTTAGGGTTTAAAAAATTCTCTTTAATAAAATTACGGTTACCATTTTCCTATAGGCCATTTGACCAATTCTTGAGACAACGTCACTGTTCAAACTTACAGAGTGGGGAAAGCAAGACTACTCCAAAATTTCTCAACTAGTCTTTTCCCAAAAAAAAAAAAAAAAAAAAAAGAGAGGAAAAAAGGCAAAAACCAAGAATGATGATTGCTAATTTCTTGAACTTATTTTGACAAGTCAATGTATATGACAAAAATTTGGCCAGTAAAAAAAAAAAAAAGCCAAAAATTCTACATGAAATGATACACGAGTTTGGCCCATTGTTAGACTTGACCTCAAGTCGACTACCTCCTTCCTCCATTATTGTATGAAGACCAAGTCATTGAAGTATCCTTTTCTAAATTCCGATTGTGATCTTTATTATTCATGGTTCACGCGGTTGGTCCTATTCAAGCTTATTATTATTATTTCAATTTTTAATAATTTTATACTAAAATTATACATCCTATATTATGTTCATTGGCACAATAAATTAGTATTAAAACCGATTAAAATATTTGAAAGAGTAAAAGATCAAAAATTGATTTAATAGATAAAGACGTGAGGAAGAACGAGAAAGACTTATAGAACGAAGGGTCCAGCATGATGTGAATATAGGGAGTGTGAAATTTTTTCTTATAGACCTTTTTATATTATTATTATTTTTCATTGTATTTTAATTTGAATGCATTTTACCAAGTTTTCCATGAATCAAAATTATTAATTAATCAATCAAAGGGATGAAAGAAAAAATGAAATGAAGACGGAAATGGGAATAAAGTGAAGATAGCATTATTAATAAGAGAAGATGAAAGAAGTGTGGAAAAATTGGAAAGATTACCGGACTTTTGAACTCAGTTTTGTATTCTATAAATACAAACAGAATGTTCCAAGGAGAGAGAGACTCACCGTTGCATGTTCCAAGGCTCATCTGGGAGATAGAGAGAGAACCCAGAAGGGAGAGAGATCAATTTGATACAAATAGAGAGAGAGACTCATTTGGGAGGGAGAGAAGGAGAGAGAAATAGACCCATTTGAGGGAGAAGGCAGAGGGGGGAGAGCGAGGAACAAGGATCAAGGATCAAGGAACAAGGCAGCGGCTGACCTCCTATTCCCAGGATGAAGAGCAGGAACAACTCCGAAAAATTCTCACCCACATGGATTTTCATTCTCTGTATCTTCAGCTTCGCCCTTGGGATGCTTTTCACGAACAGGTCTCTCTCTGTTTTTTTTTTTTCCTAATTTCTTTTTCTGTTGAAATTCAAATGTTTTTTCTTTTTCTTATTTAGATTAAATTTTTTATTTTTCAATATTTTTGGATGCTCTCTGAATTGGGTTATTTATTTATTTGTTGTTTCAGGATGTGGGTTGCACCCGAGTCCAACCGTCAGATGATCTCCACCCAGAGACATGAACAAGAATTACAAATCATTTCTGAGGACTGTACATCAAAAAAGGTATTCAAGAATTTTTTGTGTGTTTGTTTGTTTTTTACTGTATGATTATCTTCAGGGTTTTCATCCATCTTATATTGTTTTGTATTTTGTGTGTGTATGATTCAGAAGGTTGGGCAGGATAAGGATGTTATGGGAGAGGTTTACAAGACCCATGAAGCTATCCAGTAAGTTTATGTTTTTAAGGTTAAAAATTGATTGATTATTTTAGGTTTTCAAAGCATTTCAAAGTGTAAGATAGAGACATCTCAGTTATTGATTTGAATTGGTTTGAAATTCAAGTTTTGATTTGGGACTCAGCCTCGCTTGAGTCATTATATCCAATGCTATTTACTTGAAATCCAATGTAAAAAGTATGGTGAATTCATTGAATTTCCATGGAACATCTAAAATTCCCGTAGGGAGGTTGTTTTTTTTCCTTGAATTGTTCATCAATATGGTTCCTTTGGTGAATTCTCTGTTTGATTTGCAGATCATTGGACAAGACAATTTCAACACTTCAGATAGAACTGTCTGCTACTCGGACTTCCCACAAGACAGGGAGCCTAGAAAGTTTGCCTGACGCAATGAGATCTTCTCAGGACAGTTCTCCTAGGAAGAAGGCTTTTATGGTTATTGGAATAAATACTGCTTTTAGTAGTAGAAAAAGGCGTGATTCCATCAGAGAGACTTGGATGCCTAAAGGTATTACTATCACTTGATATCAGCTATGAGTTTCTCTGACTTAAAAATTTACAAACTCACTCTTTAATGTTTGATTAGGGCAAAAGCTCCTTCAGCTAGAGCGAGAGAAGGGGATTGTGGTCCGGTTCATGATTGGTCATAGGTATATTACTTATTTGATTCAGCTGAATTGTGTTTATGTGCTTGTTATTATTGTGTCAAGCATCTGCTATTGTGATTTAATACATTCTAATCCCTTTTCTTCTAGAAGTTTGTGATTCTTGTATAAGAAAATCAGATATTCAGGTTTCTCAACAGAAAAATAATTGCTTTTTTTTTTTTACTACTAATGGTGGTACGATTGCAGGAGTTAGTTAAATAAATTGAGAACACAACCTTAAATCGTGTTTTATCAGTGCCAATCTGTGAGGCAATTAAGGGCAAAACTGATATCTTATCATTGCAATTTTAAGATCGAAGCTTGAAAAAAATTAGTTTTGGATGGACTAAGAGGCACTTGTCACACTTATACATCTGGATTAATGCTGAAGAAAATATGCTCCTCTCCTTATATATACTCACATATGAATTCCCTGTTTATGTTGTGCCTGTATTTTTAATTCTTTTTTTGTTTGGCTATTATTGGTGAAACCCTCTAACTTCAGTGTTTCTCGAAGGCTCTTTCCAGGCAACCAAGTAGATATGATATATCTGGAAGCATATTTTCATTTAACAATTTGTGTGGCCATTTCTGTGTGAACATCCCATGCACTGATGTTGACACCATTTTGTTCAACCTCCAACAACATGAGAAATGCTCTTGAAAATTTTCTTTAACTGAGAAAATCACTTTTTGGTTCTCATGATTCTAGAATTACTATTAGATCTTGAAGTCATTATTCATTTTTCCTATTTTTTCTTTTTCTTTTTCTTTTTTTGTTGTTTGGTTGGTTAAAATCATCAGTGACATTCTGAACTCCTTGTTAATTGATTTCTGAAACCAGGTTGCAAAATTGGGTCTTAATAGGGTAAATTAAGGTGATTTCTCTTAATGAGATCAGAGGGGATTTTGTTACCTGTAGGCTGTATATTCCGTCTTCATTGTATCAACTTCAAGTTTGGCTTTTGTCACAGCATACTGATGAAGCAGCATGTACTCTGAGGGCATGTTTAGAATGCTGCAATAGGAGATGAGAATGGGAAATCCATTCTGTTTCCATTCATTCCTATGTTTAGATTAGAACTGACAATAAAAGTAGGAATAAAAAATTCGTTGTCATAGAAATCAAAAAACCCATTCTTGTAAGGATTTTGATTCCTATCTTCCAAAGAGTATTGTGATCTTCATTCCTATTTCTATTCCTATTCCTGCATACCTAAGGTACCTTGAAAGGATGTGTGTGGGGCTATTGGTACTGGAGTTGTATAGGCATTTATGTAGGATATGGGTGATATGGTCCTAAAGTTTAGCTCATGGCTTTTAGGCACCTTTTTGTTATCTGGCTACGAGCCGAAGTCATTCAACCAACAATGGGGCTAGATTCTTATGCCTTTATTGTTGGGAAAGAAACCTTTTTATTTTTGTCTTGCATACCATCTTTTCAAAGCCCAGACTATTCTTTTAGACTTTCATTAGTTCCATTTCAAGTCTTCTGAGCTAATTATGGAACAGGGCATGAGCTCATGACCTCTTTGCAGGTTATTCTTCCATCACTTGAATTTGAGGGAGCTGGAATGGCTTCTTTAGCTGGTTTGGTACCTTAAGTTTATTAGACCATTCTGCACTTAAGAAAAATCAAATCAGAAGTACCCTTTATTATAATATGCCATTTTCGAACTTGGGAATCATCAGAACAAAGGGTGATAGAACAAATTTTCTTTTATAGTTAGTACAACATGAGGATTGTTCTCAAAGGGAATGATTTGATTGATCAACATAGCAAGGTAGGAAAAGAACACATTCTTGGGACAAGTTCAAGTCAAGTGAGCTTTCTTTTTGAGTGTGAATTTTATAATGGAACACAAAAATGGCAAATCCAGTGTCTATTATTTAATGTTATGCAAACTCAAAGTAGAGACACACAGTTTTGGTATCTTTAAGGATAATGTCCAGAAAACGCTACTTTAATGTTTAGCATATGGAAGAAAATTAAAAAAAGAAAAAAAAAGAAAAGGTGAAGGTGAATCAACCCTTTACAAACATCTCACACCTTTTTCCTATTTTCCATGTTGTATGTTGCAAGCTTTGAATTTCTATATTTAATCTTGCCTTTTTTCCTAATAAGATTTGATTAGAAGCGTAATACTGCAACATATCATCCATAATGGAATCTGACTTCAACAAAACTTGCCCTGATGACACAGTGCAACTTCTAGCAGCATTCTAGATCGAGCGATTGACTCAGAAGAATCTCAGCATAAAGATTTCCTTAGACTAGTAAGAAAACATGTTTTGAATTGCTCGGTGTTGATGAGAAAGATATATGATGCTTTGCTGGAATTACAGTTTGAACCATGTTATACTATCTGTGCAGGAGCATATTGAAGGGTACCATGAGTTAACTGCAAAGACGAAAACCTTCTTTTCCATGGCAGTTGCTCAATGGGATGCCGAGTTCTATGTCAAGGTTGATGATGATGTTCATGTGAATTTAGGTCTGTGCTCCCTGTTTATTTTTTCTTCTCTTCCTTTCTTTATTTTCTAGATAGCGATTAGAGATGGTAACTAGCCAAGTTTGGTGGGATGTAGAGTTCAAGTACTTTCCAGCTTTACTATTAGCCTCACAGAGTAGTTACTGAACTGGGACTTTCTATTTGTTTTGAAAATGAAGGTATGTTAGCTTCAACACTTGCCCGCCATCGTTCAAAGCCCAGAGTGTACATAGGATGTATGAAATCTGGACCCGTTCTTTCTCAAAAGTAAGTCCTACTAGCTCTTAATGAAGAGAACAGGGATCCTTGATTTGGTTCCTGGGTTGACTATGGTGAATCTCAATTTTCAATTCTTCTTGCTTTCTTTCTTTCTTGTCTGCAGGACTGTGAAGTATCATGAACCTGAATACTGGAAATTTGGAGAGGAGGGGAATAAGTACTTTCGGCATGCAACCGGGCAGATTTATGCCATCTCAAAGGATCTGGCCACATATATCTCTGTCAACCAGTAAGAACAGATAATGGTTTTCAGTCTACAGAGTCTCATAGATTCCATCTTCCAAAATGTTTTTATATATAATATTTTAAATTTTTTTCTCTAGTCACTGAAATTATGATTTCATTGACATTTCATTTATGATAAATACACCTTGATCATGATATTGTGTTATGCTATAAGGCTACGATACTGAAATATATAATTGTTGCATAACTTGCATTAGTATATGCCATTTCCTTGAAAATGTTTCAGTTTCATATTAGTGACTTTAGACCCATTTCTTTCAAATGGAACAACAGATTTTTATCTCTCAATGGTAAAATGCTTTGAATGATCAGAAAAGGTTTGATGTTTGATTGATCGTTAATATCTTATTCAGACTTGTTAACCTTGGAGATTTGGCTATTTTGATTATCCAGGCCAATTCTGCACAAATATGCCAACGAAGATGTGTCACTTGGTGCCTGGTTTATTGGTCTCGAAGTTGAGCACATAGATGATCGCAACTTATGTTGTGGGACTCCACCTGGTACACGGTTCTTCCATTATATTCTTTACTCATCTTTTTTCATGTAAAAGTATTCCTCCCAAATGGGGTTCTTTTTGAACACTTAATTTTGGTTGTTTCAGATTGCGAGTGGAAGGCACAGGCTGGTAATGTCTGTGTAGCATCATTTGATTGGAGCTGCAGTGGAATTTGCAAATCAGTGGAGAGAATCAAAGATGTTCATGCAAGATGTGGTGAAGGCGATGGAGCCATTTGGAGCACTCCTTTCTAAAAGCATCACGACAAAGACAAGAGGTTGGGAAACATTATCTTCTGGAATTATCCATTATTTACCTGTGCTGACATGAAAGAAGATGACACAACAATTGTCCACAGCCATGACAGAAACAGAAATTACAAATCTAATATGGAAGTATGAGCTCTAGGCGGGGAAGCAGTTCCTGCCAGTGGCAGGCTGCCACTGAAAGTCTGGATGTTTTTAATTTTCAATATTTATTCTTTATGTGATTAGGATCATATTACAATCTCTAAAAAGAACTAGTTTTTTTCATCAGGACTTGGTTGTATCTTGGGGTACTGAATATAGAATTAAGAAGGCATGGAAGTGCGCTTATGAAGGCCCACTCTGCAATCCTGTGCTTGTAAAACCATTACTTGAATACAAGTTACAATAAGCATTTTTGTACGCCGAAGAACACCTCATTTACTGAAAAAAACATGAGAGCCTAATCGAAAAAACCTCTTGTAAGCAGTTAGGATTTTGGTGTCATCCTCGTTGAATTGGTTGACAGCAACTATTTTGTTCTTGGCCTGGACTTGTGTCTGAATAGTGTCATTCTTAACTATAGCTAGCCCGAAACTTAATATTAGATGGAAAAGTCACATGTTGGCATACTAGCAGAATGCTCCTACCCGCTCCCCATCACACGATATCTCATCATAAAGCTGGTTGAAATATACCACTTCCCTGAAATTGAGACTATTGGGGCTCCCCTTCAAACCTATCTCTATAGAGATGAGCCCTCCAATCACTCAAAAACCAGTATGTGTTGCTCTAGTTCAGGTCTAGATGGAAGTCTCCTTTCTACTCTTAAAGAGGGTTCTCATTTCTTGACTAGGAAATTCTTTTCAACCCATCATTGTCCCTTTCCGGTTTGTAGTACCTTCAGCCAGTGCCACAACTGTTTCCTTGTGTTAATCCCTTGTCTTCTCTCACGTAGCGTTCTTTCTTTTTTCTAGTCCATTAAATCACATTGTTTTCTCCCTTCACGTTTTTCACTTTGTCCTGTACATTATCTGATCACCCATGATGAATATGTTGTGAAGAATAGCTGGTGGGACATTATCTGGGAAAGGTTGGCCTGCAAGAAAAAATTGAGTTCATGGTAGTTGAGGTTAGGGCTTTTATAGAGTTAAAAAAAAAAAAAAGAATGAAAAAAAAAGAATGAGAGAGATGATGAGAATATGTATCAAGTTATGAGTGTTCTTGAAAAAATGCTACCTCTCCCAAAAGGTCTCCCTTCCCAAAAATCTTTACTACAAGACTCCTTCACCTCTGTGTTTTTCAAATTAAATTCAATTTATCTTTCTTTTCCAATCATAAAAAACAAATGCAGGTTTGTTTTTGATATATCTTAAATTTCCCTATTGATGTTTATTTGTCCCAAAAGCACTCAAACCTCCTATGTCAGTCTCGTATCACTAAGGTGGGCCTAAATGACTCTAGGCTCTGTTTGGATTAATTTTGAAGTAAAAAAAAACTCATTTTCAAGCATAATCAAGGGTTGCATGTATTGATTTTTCAAAAGCCAAAAATTATTTTTTAAGCTTAATAAAAGCTTCTGTGTGTGTTGTGCTTGCATGGGTGTATGTGCATATGCACTGCTGTGTTTGGATTGACTTTCAAAAGTTTAAAGCTCTTTTTTAAGCTCATGTAAAATTGGATTAACTTTTCAAAAACAGAAAGTACTAATTTTCAAGTTCAGTAAGAGCTTACATTCCTCCATGACTCTTTTTATTTCCTTAAAACAAGTTCAGTAAGAGCTTATGTTGAAACAACTTTTCAAAATTGGCCTGCTTGATATTTTCAGAAATGATTTTGGCATTATGCCAAAGTTGCCTTGTTTGAAACATACCATCATTTTCATTGGATGTGAGATAAGCCATGAATTAATCATTCTAAACGCCTTCCACCACATACTAATTGACTATTGGATGCATATTTCTTTAAGACCTTCGTTGAGCCCTTTTTTAGAATTAACAAGTGTTATTTTTTTTTGTTTGACTAATTTTCTTAAGAGCACGTAAGACTTGAGAAAGAACCTCGACATGCAAGTTAGAAAAATATTACTTTTTATAAAAAGTTTCAGTTTGGTTTATAAAAAGCAGGGATGAATTTCTTAGTTGGGGAGTGGCTGATGATGTCATTTTCAGGAATGTGATTCCAGTCTTTTTCTCCCTAGAGGAAATCAAATCAAGGTGAGAAACTATTCCCTTGTTTAATAATTATTTAAAAAAACGGTTCTGAAAACAAGTTTTTAAAAACTATTTTATAATGCTTTATAAAATAAAAGTCTGTTTAAAAACTTGAAATGTTTTTTAATTTATTTTTAATTATGTTATAAAAATAATTTTTTATTTAGTACTTTGTTTTTAATCATTCTATATGTTTGTAAGATTAATTTTTAAAACAATCCTCATAAAACAAATGAAAACAAGTAAAAAGTGTTTTTTGAAAACATTCTATTTTCCGTTTTTAAGAACTATAAACTAAAGAACAAAAAATTGTCCTTCAACACACAATTGCCAAACAGGTCCTATATTTTCCTGGTGGCCTGTTGATTATTACTTTATTACTTGTCCTTGGATCTACTACTGCTTTTACGGTGTATGCTGCTACATCTTCCTCAAAATTCAACTGAGCTGCATAAAACAACATTGTTTGTTCTCTCTTACTTGATTCTTTCACAAATTCAAACTTGATGTGATTTGCTAATATAACTTGAACACAGTTTACAAACACAAAAGATGCTCCCATGGATTCAAATTGATGGTGCAAGTCTAGCTTGGAAGCATCGGTATTCGGCTTAACAGGGCAAACATAGGCATACGGATGGTCCATGGAAACGCTTGTCTTCACCATGTATTTACCCAGATACCCCGTTCCTCCCAACACAAGAATCTTGCTCTTTTCATAGCCCATGCCTACACCTTCTTCTTCATGCATTTGGATTGATTAAGTATTGTTAGCCCAAAGGTTCTCCTAATCGGGTTTTGATGATAACAAACCATGGTTAAGTGACTAATTGGTTTAAATGTTTAAGAATCTCAGGTATAAACTCGAAAATTCATCAAATGACCAAATGGATACAAGATCGAGACGCTTGGAAGACTTGTGATTATAGGAAATTAATGTAAGATGAATGCATGAGTGCACTTAGGATTTTCACACTTTTCATGCATATTTGAAAACTCGGTTTATTCTTTAAAACGTCGATTTCATTAAAACCCGAGTTTTTAACTAATGTACCTTAGACAAAATGTTTCAAAATTGGCTTAATAATTTACCTAAAGACCTTGCTTAAGTGTTAGAAAAGAAAGGGATTAAAAAAATAGGTTTTCGGGGCAAAAAAGGCTCAATCGGTCGAGGCTATGGCCAATCGGCTCAACCGGTTGAGGAACCAGTTGACCGGTTGTGCTAGTCCGGTCGAGGGACCGGTCGAGGGAGGTAAAAAACCTTCTCTCTCTCCCACTAGCCTTCTCTTCCCGGTTGAGGTGTTTTTCTTACCAGTCGAGGTCCGATTGAGGCAACGGTAATCTGTCATGCATTAAATGCTCAAACAGCTAGTGAACCGGTCAACCCCTAGCTCGACCGGACGAGGTTACCTTTTGCTGTTTTTGACTCCCGAGCTTAGAAACCTATAAATTGAGAGCTCCACTTCATTTATTGAGAAGAGAACACTTGCATTCAATAGCCTACCTACCTGTTATTGATCAAAAAGCTCTCATTTCTTTCATAGTGCATTAAATCACCACTTACATATCCTTTAGTGCACTCTTGTGTGTCATCCTAGCTTCGTCTTGTATTTGAGCTATCCTTAAACTAGGTTGAGGGATTATATCTTGTAAAAATCTGAGTGTTAAAGCCTTCAAGAGGGTTGAATCTTGAAGAGGTTGTGTAAGAGCCCATTGAAGCCGGAATCCAAGTGTAAGAAGATTGGAAGCTTGGTTGAAGCTTCAAGTTAATGGAACCCTCACTCGGTTAGGAGGTTGAGGAGAGTGGACGTAGACAAGGAAGTGCCGAACCACTATAAATCCGAGTTTGAATTCTCTAAACTCTATCTCTTTACTTTGCTTATATTGTGTTTGAATTTGTTGTGATTGAAAAGATTTTAAAAAACCCAATTCACCCCCCCCCCCCCCCCCCCCCCCCTCCCCCCCCTCCCCCCCCTTTTGGGTGTTTTTCTTAACTAAGTATAGCCTTTGTTTTCTCAAGTATGTTAAATGTTAGTATACATTATCGATGCATGTATATAGTTTGCATGAAGGGATATTATAGAACAAAAGAAAATGAAAACAACCTAATGAAACCTAACTGAACCTAAGAGTTGTCTCTTATGGTTTGTCTTTATATTTAATGAAACCTAATTGACTAAACACTTTTCTATATATATATAAAACTACTTTGGGGGAAAACAAATACTTTAAAAAATAATTAATGGCTTGAAAATTCTGGTTTTAATTTTTTTTTTCAAGTTCTTTGATTAGAATATTAAATATAAATTAATCCTAAAAAATTCCAATTACATCGGTTAGACAAGGAGTCTATATGGAAAACTACTCATAAAGCTTTCCAGAGACCTTTGAGTATACAAATAATGGGATTAACAAATTGTAGAGTTAAATCTAAAAAACTAAAAGTCTAGTAGTGAAAACTCAAGAGGGGAGGGGGTGAATGAGTAATTTTAAAATTTAAAATAAAAATTTATATGTATTATCCTCAATTTTTATCCTAAGAGATAACAAGGATACCTGTATAACCAAATGAGCTATACTTGAAATCTTTAAATATAAAAATATGATTTTTATCTTTTAGAGATAACTTGCAAGCTGTTAGGGATAACAATGATAATGAAATAATCAATGTTATAGTAATAAAATTAAAAGATATGCAATGTGTATAAGATTTTTACATCACACTAACTATGGAGATAAAAAATCATGAGTCTAAGACATACTAATTTAAATCTATTATATGAAATCAAGTTATATAGATTTACCTGACTGCTTTACCTTAAAGACTTACTCTCTAATACTTACAACTTGATTCATATTCGTGACATAGTAACCTTTAATTGCTCCATTGAATCACTTCAGCCTCATTGAAGAAATGAAGACCTTCAACCTAAGATTCAACACTTGAATCCTTTGAGTGAGAGATCGAGAATATTATGACACATTAGGTTTTCTCCTTGATGAAATCCTCTCAAATGAAATGAGATCTCCTACCCTCAAAGGGTTATAATGAGGTATTTATAGGTAACTAAGTTGAAGATCGAGTTTTGGTTTTGGAAGATTTCTCAATAGAATCTATGTGAAAAATTCTCTGCAGAAATAACATGACCACTCGAGCCAACTCACTCACTGCTTGAAAGCCTTGGGCGCTTGAGCGGTAAGGATCGCTTGAGCGCTTCAGGCCACTTGAGTGGTTCCGCATTTTTCAAAAATTAACTTTAAATCATTTTAAGTTCAAAACAAAACTGAATCTCTTTATACCTCATAGGAGCTTAATATGGCACAAGCCAAATCTTTTTAGACATATATATGACTTCCCGATTAAACGAACAAAAACTCCTAATCTTAAATGGAGAGCAAGTCTCTATTGAAAAGGACTTCTATGGCCGAACATTAAAATGAACAAAATTGCCAACATATAAACAAGATTTAACTTCTTAACAAAATCCACTAAATACACAATTTTACCTGATAGTTACTAGTTCATTTGAGACTTATATTGTTGATATCTATACCTATTCTTACATTTGCAAAGCAACATCTTGGTACTCCTTAGTGAGCTTTTCAACAATTTAAGGGGAAGCAATTTTGTACCACAAACTCCAATGAGCAAAAGATTTTCTTTTTGAGAGTATTGAAATTGTAAAAGAATAATGAAGTGATGCTTAGGGCAAGTGTATTTGAAAACACACAATATAAGGTATAAGAAATAAATCCTAATGAACTTGGACTCAAATTAAAAACCTTATTTTACCAAAACAAAGTTTAGGAAACTTGGGAATAGAAATCGGAAAACTCCCAAAGCTAGGCTGGTTAGTGATTGAATGTTTGAGCGTCATTCAAGGGTGTTGGAGCAACCCTTGAGGGTGCTTCTTCCTAATTCTTCATTTTTAATTTTATTTCTAGAAAGATTTCCTTTTTCTAGTTAAATTTACACTCTCAATTTCCTATTTGTCTACTTTATTTTTTAAATGTCATTAGCCTTCACATAACTCCATAATACTACTTGTATTATTTTGAGTTGATTTTATAACAAGAGTCTTAATCAAAATAAATAGAATAAAATTCTCAACTTAATTTAAATAACCTAATGCACTATATATGTAGTTTGCTACATAAAATACTATATCTTATTTTTTTTTTTCCGTTTATTTGAAGTGTGAAAAGATTTGAATTAGAATATAAATAGAAGCAAAAGTGTTTTCAAACTTTAGGTCTTATATTAAAATTAAATTTATTTATTTATTATATATCTAGATAAAGTATATTTAAAAACAAATAGTAATAAAATATCTCAAGTCTATTCAAAATTTAAAATAAAAAAGGGCCTGGAGCTACATTTAGATTATGAAAAGTATGAAATAAAAAGAATATATAGAAAAGAATTTAAATTCTTTTATTTAATTTACTTAAAAGTACAAAGAAAATTCAAATTTAATAAATTATTTTATAAACTTATATAGTTTCAATCAATTTTGTATAAAAGTTGTAAGAAGAAAAACAAATCTTGATTATGAGTGTTCAACTAGGTTGGTAATTCCAGACAAAATTCCTAAGTGTTTTCTAACTAGGTCTTTCTAAATAATTCTTCGAACTACTTGTTTAATGAAGATCAAGTTGTTGGATTTGTCAAGAGACTAAAGTATGAAGTTGAGGTTGAAGTTGGATGAAATTGAATCAACCATTTATTTCAAATTGTTGTTTTTCTTGAAATATTTTTTTTTTTGGACTTAAAGAGGTTTGGGAAGCATATTTTTACTAAGTGTTTAAATACCTTATTCCAAGATCAATCCAGATTTAGGTCAGATCAATCCAGGTTACTTTTTCTTGATGTTATCTTAATTGTTGCATTAGGGGTTTCTTTTATTTAAAAACCTAAAATTGTTTGTTGTTTTAGTGAGAGAAAAACTTGTAGTCGCCTCTTGTGCTCTCCTTTCTTACCAAATTTAAGGTGTTTGGTTGTTGAGAAGATTTCATTTTTGGTTTTGAGTGAAAATCCACTTTCTTCTTGATTAAATAATTAAGCTTCAAGAAGAGGTTGAGATCAAGCTTGGTGAGGATGCCAAGTATGTTCCGAAAGATGAAGGTATGCAGTTAAAATGAGAAGGTGTTGGTCAAGTAGTTTGTGAAGGATTAGAGCACTTGAATTAGTTAAATCCTTGTATACATTGCTTGTTCTTTATAATGAAATTTTTTATCGATGATAGACCTATGATTTTTTATCTTTTCGAAGGTTTTCTATGTAAATTATGGTATTATTGTTTATTTTTCTCTTATTATACTCCTTAATTTATTTTTAGTTTTAGTTTTCATTTATTAGTTGCATATATAAGTTGAATGAATAGACAATGAGTTAAAATAGGTGTGATTTTTTTTTTTGAGAAATAGCCATTTAGTAGAAATTACAATTTGTGTTATTAAGAAATTGTTCTTGTGAACTGTGTCGGGGAGTGTTGAAGCATGTGCATATGACTTGCATTTGAAAATTGTTGGGACAATGTTCTTGCATTCATACTTGCATGTGACTTTTACTCTTTGTTGGAAAGTATTTGAAGAGAAAAAAAAGTATGAGAAATTTTGTGGTTAAATAATAAGTGTAGGGAATTTTTTTGAATTGGTTGAAAAAACACCTATTCACCCCCTTCTAAGTATAGTTCATAATTGAGATTCACCTTCATTGACAAACATTTAAGAAAAAAAATATTAAGTTTAACCTATATTTTTATTTTTTATTTTTTTTTGTTTCATTTTTTTTATTTCCTTTTATTTCATCTAATTTATTTATTTTTTCCCTCATGATTCACAAGATCCACTTTTTCCTTTTACGGTTCACAAGATTTAATCAAATAACAATATAATTAGCATATGGTGAACAATTTTATATTATATTAAGTCCATAGAAAAAATGTTCATTTGAATGCATATTTATCCTTTTCTTATACTTCTCAAATTTAAACATAGTCATTTATATTTAGGGTTGAAAAATTTAGGATATTTCATTGAAATATTGAGAGTTGTTGACCTAATATTGGCTATTGAAAGTCGATTGGGCAAAAAATTGGGAATATCGTTGATCGGTGAAATATCAATTAAAAACTGATAAATTGCAGAAAAATCAACAATGGAAAACAGGTCGTGGAGAGTATAAAAAAATCAACGATTTATTGGTGATTTTTTTTTTTTTAAATGAGTAATAAATAAGCGATTTTTTGAAAAAAAATCGCCAATAAATCGATCCCTTTTATACCTGTTTCATCCAACAGTTAGATTGATTTTTTTTTTATGATCCAATAGCCCATATTCCACTCATATTTTTGTAAAGGTATCTAGGGTCAGATTTGTGATCGAATGGTGGAAAATGATTCTGGACTTGGTCTAACAATTAGGAAATGTTCCTAATGGCTAGATCAAGATCTTATGGCTAGATTTCAACCAAATTTCGATCGAATGGCTAGAATTAATTTATAACGGTTATTTAATCATCTAACAACTAGTTTGACAAAAACATTCTATAGATACCCAAAATTCATTTCATTTCATGCATAAGTGAATTGAAAGCTTTTTTTTTTTTATCTTTTATTGCTTCATTTTTTTTTTTTTTTTTTGTGATCTCTCTCAAAATTTTTTAATTTTGGGAATTAGGTGTTGAAGTGTTGGATTAACTCTGAATCAAGGCTAATTCTAAGTGTACACTTCCAAAATTCATATTTTATATCCTTAAAATCCAAGTATCGAATTTACTGATATAATCGTGTTTACAAAATAATTTAAACATGTATATTTTTGCTTATTTTATTATTTTATAAAGTTTTTTCAAACATTTCCATGAATTTTGAATAACTTCCACCCCACCGATATTTTTATCAAAATATCTACCGATATTTTTATCAAAATATCTACCGATATTTTACCAATATTTTCGATATATTCGTAAATTCAAAGTATCGATATATCCCTATTTACTGAAATTTTTATCTTTGCTTATATCCATCCACATTTTAAAGCCAACCATTTATCTAATCCAAGTTCTAAAACTTTTTTGAGAAATTAATCAAGAAACTAATAGAAGGAAAAATGATGATATCTAGTATTGTTGAATCCCATCTAGTTCAAGTTAGATATATGTGGGAAATAACAGGGAAGTTGAAGTAAAATTAAGAATTGTTACTGTAAGTTGACATTACAATTTGCATGGTGGTTAAATTCTTGTGCTTCATGATGTGCTACATACTCTACATGCTCTCAAGATTCAATGGAATTTACTTTCTATTTATGTACTTAATCTAGGCTATAATTTGAAATATATAACCACACAATTTTAACTTATAATGGTTTGTTAAACCAAAGTTTGATTGATCTCGGTTTTAATAATTACAAAATAATGTTTGAAACTAATTATTTATCGTAAGTATGTTTTTGGGTAAAAAGATTTTCAAAGAGACCATCAAAGATATATATGTAAAAAAAAAAAATTCAAGAATAAGAAGAAGATATTAAAGAGAAGATGAATCAATAACTATTCTAAGATTTCTTTATATGGTTGTTGATGCACTTGGATCATGAATTTTATTTTACACTTTATTCATCTAACTTTCTTTAAGTTCTTTTAAGTGTTAAATAGTTTCCAATTCTTTTATAAATTTATGAAAAATTGATTTGAGGAAAAAAATTATTTTTTTAATGTGGTTAAAATAATTTCAAAGGTTAAGAAGTTATTAGTTGAGGTTTTTTTGACCTTGATCTAGTTTCAAATTTTGCAAAAACAATGCAATCGGTACTTGAGGTACATGGAAATAAGTTGAGTCAGTTAAGCTTAATTAGTTGGAGAGCAAAAATGTTGACCCAAAAAACCTTATTTATACTAGCTATTGAGTCTCGATTGGACAATTATTATCCTAATGGCTGGTAGCCGGTTGACTAGTTGAACATAAATTGTGTTAACGTTAGTTTGAACTTCTAATTTCTATTTAAAGGCTTCAAACTTATTCTTGTGAATGTGGTTCCTAGATATTATTTAACCTTGGAGAAGTAGTTTTTGAAAATACATACTTTAACTTGGTAATTGTTTTTTAAAATAGTTCTAAAAAATGTTTTTAAAAAATATTCTCTAATTTTTGTAAAACAAAAATCTATTTGAAAATCTAAAATGTTTTCAATATTTTAAATTATGTTTTAAAAATAATTTTTATGTCTAATGTTTTATTTTTAATATATTTATATGTTTGTATAATTATTTTTTAAAACAATCCTTATAAAATAAATGATAATAACATAAAATAGTTAAACGATATTCTTCAAAAACACCATATTTTATTTTGTTAAGAACAAAAAACACAAAACACAAAACAAATTTTGGTCACTAAACGTATTTCCTTGTTTTTTTTTTTTAATTTTTTATTTATTTTGAAAACCAAAAACTGTTTTCTAAAAGAGTTATCAAATGGGAAAAACAAAATGAAAGAAAATAAATAATGAATTTAAAATCAATAAACTATTTTATACGTTATTTTGAGCTCCTTTGGTACAACAAACCAAATCACACCTCTTCATTAATATGATAGTGCTTTGAGATGATGATTATCTTGGAGAATTGTGGATAAGAACACCATTATTTTTTATTTTATTTATTTATTCATTATCCAACTGTATGAACCTCGGCTAATGAGCACAACCCAATTGTTGTGGGTTTGGCTCTAAAATCCAACCAAAAGGCTCATTTTAATTCGAATTTGAAACTTGCTGCATCTTATGCATATATTTTAGGAATTTTCCAACCTCGAAAGACAATAATATTAACTAGTTTTGGATCATAAAACTTAAGCAAATGCTGCTCGCTTAGGCTTGGCTGGATTCACCAAGCATAAATCCAGGAGCTTATCAACTGAAGTATACTTGTAGTCTGGGTACAATTCCGACGCCTCGAGGTCGTTGGCGGTGAGTTCAAAGCTCACTTGATCACCCTTGATAAATATGTTGTGAAGGATAGCCACAGGTATGTTTTCCGGGAAAGGTAAGCCTACAAGCAAAAAAATTCAATTCCTCAGTCACATTAGTGCCTCTATATGTATATGTACAATGAAAAAAATAGAGAAGATGTATTACAATATAAATATACTTCTAATACCCATATAAAATCTATAATATAAATATATAGATAAATATATCATAAATTAAACATTAATTTTAATTATATTAGTATCTTTTGTATAACAATTAAATAAAAAAAATTATCAATATTTTTTAACAAAAATACTTATGCATATATTACCATTAATTTATTTTATATTCTTCTATATAAACAAATTAAATATGTATTTTTAAATTCTATTTATTGTCACAAAATATTATATGTATTATATTTTTCAAAGAATTTTTATTTTATAAGGTTTCATCAATTTTCATATCCATTCGTACCACCAAGCCGACTAAGTGAAGTTATGGGCAATTTCAGCTTACTCTCAGACAGCTCGATTATGTCTTGCTCAGGAATGTGAGTCCTTTGGAGTTTAGTTCCAGTCTTTTTCTCCCAAGAAGATACCAAATCAAGCTGAGAAACAATATTTCCCGGGGGCCTGTAGATTATCACTCTGTTGCATACTGTTGGATCTACTGAAGCTCTTATGGTGTATGCTGCTACATCTTCCTCAAAATTCAATACAGCTGCCCAAAATTTATAAATTAAAAAAAAAAAAAAAAACAAAACAAACTCCCCAAAGGATATTATAATTATAACTTCATCACATATGTCGCATCTTAAGTTTCTTGGGTTGGATAAAAAAGAATTTGGGTCATCAAACTTTAACAGTTTATTATGAATATATTAGAGAAAAATAATCATTATTGATTTAAAATTATAAAAACTTTAATGCTTATCACAATAAGTAAAAGACGATAAAAAAATAAAATCATATTTTATAAAAATCTTATCTCACACTTGTAAAGTGTTTTTTTTTTTTTTTCTGATATATAAGATAGCAGCCACAAATGTCTTCATCAATGAAGATCACGCTTAAAACGTTTTTTTCTTTTTTCTTTTTCGGACATAAAACATACGAACCACAAATGTCTTTGTCAATGAAACATTGATAGATGGAAGGACACACGTGATCAAAGAGATAAAAAAAATTAAGAAAAGAATTATCCCATTAATCTAAGCTACCCTTCTTATATTATTTTTTTACCCAAGTTGTAGAGATATAATAATGAATAAATAAATAAATATTGTTCTTGTCTCCGCCTTACGCCTTAAAAAAATAAACATAGCACTTGAAATTAATTGAGAAGAAAAAAAGATGGTTGATAATCATACCTTTGGCATCTCCATTTCCGTAAATGGAAACATGTTGGGTTCTTTCATGGGGGTGGAGTAAGTAGTCCACAAAATATGCAGCGAATGAGTTTGCAGAGACATAAGTGAACGGGATTCCGGCAGCCTCCGTCGCTCTTCTTACCTTCTTTTTGTTTTCCAGAAGAGCTTGGAAAGGTGGAAGCCCAGAAACCCTATCAACTTCATTGCCAAACTCCGATGGGACAAACCTCTATTATATATATAAAAGAATTTTTTTATTTGAAATAAAAATACCAACCTTAAATTCCGTACTATATATATATATATATATATATATATAATAGAGAGAGAGAGAGATAAAGCATGTACCTTTATATTGCCAGCTTTTTTGATGGCATCTATGATTTTGAACTGTTCTAAATGTTGAGGAACTGCCAAGGTGGATATCACAACATCCACTTGCTTCAGTGCTGCTACCATCGTCTCATGCTCATCCAATTCTCCCTGCGTGCAGTTGACTCTAAATTAATTTCATGCAAATAATATTACTGCATACATACATAAATTAAGAAATGAATTCATTTCCTTTCCTTTCCCTAGTTGTTTTCTCAAAATCCAAACAGGTGGTTAAATATTGAAATAGTGGGAAAAACAACAAGTACTTGGAAGATGGTGACTCCCAGGGACTCCAACTCCCGGTGCTGCTGTAGCTTGGAAGGCTTGGCATCAGGGTTAGCCGGGCGAACGTAGGCGTAGGTCGGATGGCCCATCGACACACTTGCCTTCACCATGTATTTACCCAGATACCCTGTGGCCCCGAATACCAGTATCTTGCTCTTTTCACAGACCATCACTACTCACCTTCTTCACCTTCTTCCCCTCCTTCCTTCACTGATATCAACAAAAGCAAAAAGGGTAGTGCTTCAAATTAAACCATACTCCTAATCCCTAGCCCCTCTCTATTTATATATATACACCACCAAGCATAAGCATAAGCATCTCTTCATTGATCCATTTATAAATGCAAGTATTGGCTGGCTTCATAATGTAAAAGATTCCTTTTACAGTACGTGACCAGTACCTACTATTAATGCATCTTTTCATATTTCAGTCAAGTGCTTGTGGCCTGTGGCCTGTGGGGTTTCTTTTGATTGGTTTTTTGCACCCAGTATTTTCTATTTTTTGCGTAAAAAAATTCAATTCACAACTTTCAAGGTTCAACCTCAATAAAATTTTGAAAGAATGGTTGGCTTTATTCGTTGTACTGATGCATTTCTTAATTTTTTAAACTTTGAGATAATAGTACAAGGTTTTTATCTCTCTCTCAATTAATTCCTTCTTTATTAAAACTGTGAATTGAATTGAATTGAGATAAGGTTAGGTGAGGTTTTTTTTTTCTACAAAATTTTCCTCGGAAATTCTTCTAAGAGGTTGAGGCAGTTGGTGGAACATATGTGTTATATTAACTACTTGACAAGTTGAGGGGTCAAAATTGATGGCTTTCTTTTAATATTGGATGTTCATTTTTGCCTTTGGACATTGCCAATGTTGCCACCTTTTAATATTGGATGTTCATTTTTGCTTTTGGGCATTGCCAATGTTGCCAAAGGCATGTGATTCATGTTCAGCCACCTTTTAATATTGGATGTTCACTTTTGCTTTTTGGACACTGCCAGTGTTGCCAAATACATGTGATTCATGTTCAACCCCATGTTGCCAAAGTTCAAACCTCTCTCTCTCTCTCTCTAAGACATACATTTAGGTGATGTGCCCTATATTTCTATTGAAAAATCAAATGGATGTGCCATCCTTGGTGGACAAACCTAAGATGGTTTCTCATCTTTCCATGATACATGTGATTCATGTTCGAACCCTTCTTTCTCTCTCTCTCTCTAGAAGGTGATGTGCCCTATATTTCTATTGAAAAATCAAATGGGTGTACCATTCTTGGTGGACAAACCTAAGATAATTTCTCATTTTTTATGGAAAATTCAATGAATTATCACATTCTTAAGCTAGATGGTATCCTCTTTTTCCTCGAGAAAAATAAAAGAAAAAGAAAAGTCAAATATTATTTTTAAATTTCTCATCTTTCATGGAAAATCCAAGTATCACATTGTTAAGCTAAATGGTATTCTCTTTTTCCTCTAAAAGAAAAAGAAATGTCAAATGTCGTCTTATCTTCGGTTTAGTCCTCCACCAATTAACCATAGAAAAAGAGAAAGAAAAATAAAAAGAAAAGAAAATGAAAGGATATGATTCAATCATCGATAAGACATTCTGTATTAATTTTATTCCTTATTTAATATTTTACTTAATCCTATGCTTATGTGAATATTGGTATGATATATTGATTCATTTACCTATTCATTAGGGTAGCAATGAGTCATGGCTCTGGCTTGGGGGTTCATATAATAAGCCATGTCATGGTGTCAGGTTTAGGTAATCGATTTGAATGCTTTAACAAATATGTAAGGTTAGATTATATATGAATTGACACAATACTATATCAATACAATTATAATTTATTAAACTTATTAATATGATGTTGATCCATTGAAATTATTAATTCTATTGAACTTATAAAAGATAATTTTTTTAAAATATTTTAGTTATAATATATTTATAAAATAAAAGATAAATTAAACTTTTCAATTTACTCCTACTTAGAATTTATTTAAATTTTCAATGATAAAATATTTTTAATCTCTATAGTTTGTTTGAACTATATAAAATTTCACTTTAATTATTTATTTAGTTTTTTAATTATATAATATTTATAATTAAAAAATATTTATCAATCTTATAATTTGTAAATATATTAGATTAATAAATTTATATGGATTAAATGAGTTTGGTTATAAACAACACAATTAACTAAATTGATTAAATGGGTTACATGAGTTCAACAATCAAACCCCAAATATCATCCATTTATTGGATAGGTTATATGGGTTGACTCCTGAAATTTATATTATTTTTTAGTCCTATTATAGGGTTTTGTCAAATTTGCTACAGTTAGTGTTGATTTGAATAATTATGGTCTAATCTATAAAAAAAAAACGTATGAATTTTCATATTAATAAAAATTTTATGCAATTAAATAAAAAAATGAAAATAAGTAGAGCTTTCAAAAACTTTCTTATGAAAGTGTGTCAACGGTTTTAAGGAGTGAAATTGACAAGGAAATGAGTCATTTGGGCAAATTATAAAAACAAAAATTAATAAAATTTTAGTTATATTAAAGAGATTAACTATTCACCCCTCTTAGATAATTTCATAACTAAGATCACAAACTTTTAAATCATATATAGAATTCGTCAAAGACTAAGACAAATTGGTGGTGATATACAGTCGAAGCCAAAGTCCAAAACCTTTGGTATGTGTCTTATTTCAATCAAAATAATAGTTAGGTTGGTTGTCAATTTTTGATGTTGAGGTGTTGTTTCAATACATTAAGGAGTTTTCAATTTTATTTATCATTTAATATGATAACTAATGTTATATAGACTAATTTTATACTTAGGTTATGTTTGACTCTTGAAAAATTTGAGAGAAAATGTAAGGGAAAGAAAATAAAAATGAAAAATAGAAAGAAAATAAAAAAATAAATTTAAAGTCAATAAATTACTTTTATTTACTACTTTAAATTTATTTCATTTGTTTTAACTCGTCATTATAAAGATTAAATAATCTAAAATTTTAAAATTTTTAATTAATTTTAGTTATATTTTATTTTCTTACATAATTTTAATAAAATAACCAAACATAAGAAAATTATTTTCCTTTTTTTTCTCACTAATGAAACATATTCTTAGTTGATATAGATTAGCTTTATACATAGGCAGAGTACTTAATCTTGTGTTGACCTTACTCACAAGTCACAACCTCCACCTACAATTCGTTATTTAAGATAATATTTTTCAAATGAGAATGTAAAGTCTTAATTAGATTGTGTTGGGAGCCGGCATGGATGGTGACTTAAAGAGTTTTATCGTTTAATTTTGGCTTTAGCTTTGGCTATGTTCCTCATTGGAATATCATTTTTTTAGTACAACTATGATTTCTTTACCATTACTTGGGCTTTGGCATGGTTGTTTGTAAATAATTTATTTCATTTACAACAGTTTTTAGTGCTTAATTTTGGTCAATGTTGTTATGCCCCCTCTTCATCTCATGACCATGACCTTCATGGTGGACTCTAAAGTCTAAAGCGGAGCACCCACTTGGAAGGCCAACTTGTCACATGACAAACAAATATAAGATCAGGAATCCATCAATCTAATCCTAGTCAAATCAATACCCTAAAAAAACCTTTTTCCAAATAATGTAAAGACTTTATTATAAAACCTCCTAGCCGACCTCATCTTCTAACCTCTTAGTATTCTTCATTGAATACAACAAAATCATTTTTAAGACAATGAGTATTAAATATTCTATTCAACTCATTAATTTTATTATAACTTATTTATCTTCTTTAAGATTTTAAATTTATAAAAAAATAATTTTAAAAATATGTTTTAGTTATTTTAAATTTTACTTTTAGTTATAATATATCTATAGGATAAAAGATAAATTAAACTTTTAAATTTACTCTTATTTAGAATTGATTTAAATTTTCAATTATAAAATATTTTTAATCTTTATAGTTTGTTTGAACTATATAAAATTTCACTTTAATTAATTATTTAATTATTTAATCTTATAATTTGTAGATATGTTAAATTAATAAATTTGTATAGATTAAATGAGTTTGGTCATAAACAACACAATTAAGTAAATTGATTCCCAATGTCATCCAATTATTTAATAGGGTATATGGGTTTACAACAACAAAATAAATGAATAAGTCAAAATCCACTAAATTTTGTATTATTTTCGAATCATATTATAGGGTTATGTCAATTTTGTCATAGTTAGTGTCGATTTGAATAATTAAGACCTAATCTATAGAAAATGTATGAATATTCATATTAATAAAAATTTAATGAGAATGTTTTGTTAGTGTCGATAATATTTTTTAAATGAGAATGTAAAGTCAATAATGGTGTTGGGAGCCGCCATGGACGATGGTCGATGGTTGTTGTTTTGTTGTTATGCCCCCTCTTCATCTCATGATATTCCTAGTATTCAACCATGACCTTCATGGTGGACTCTAAAGCGGAGCACCCACTTGGAAGGCCGACTTGTCACATGACAAACAAACAAACTGCCATGGATATTCTATGCTCTCCACAAATATAAGATTAGGAATCCATCAATCTAATCCTAGTCAAATCAATACCCTAAAAAAACCTTTTCCCAAATAATGTAAAGACTTTATTATAAAACCTCCTAAATTGATTCCCAATGTCATCCAATTATTTAATAGGGTATATGGGTTTACAACAACAAAATAAATGAATAAGTCAAAATCCACTAAAATTTGTATTATTTTCGAATCATATTATAGGGTTATGTCAAATTTGTCATAGTTAGTGTCGATTTGAATAATTAAGGCCTAATCTATAGAAAATTTATGTAAATAAAAAAAATAAAAATAGGTAGAGGTTTCAAAAACATTTTTTGGAAAGCATATATATAGTTTTAAGGAGTGAAATTGAGTTGGTCTTTAATGTGCTCAAAGAAATGGTTTAGTTATATGGGTAAACTATAAAAACAGAATTTAATAAAATTTACGCTATTTTGAATGGACTACCTATTCACCTCTCCTATATAATTTCATGACTAATATCACAAAACTTTTTAATCATATATAGAATTATTCAAAGATTAAGATAAATTAGGCCAAAGTACAATACTTTTGTTATGTGTCTTATTACAATCAAAATAATGTCATAGGTAGGTTGTTAATTTTTATGTTGATCAAATTGATGTTGATTTTCAATATATCAAGGGGTTTTCAGTTTTATTTATGAACTGTGTCGGAGAGTCTTGATACATTTGCACGTGACTTGCATTTAAAATTTGTTAGGGGAGTATTGTTGCATTCATGTGAATGGTACTTTATGTTGGAAAATGTTTGAAAGGAAAATAAAAAATTGTGAAAAATTCTAAGGTTAGGTAATCTATATTGGGATACTTTTTTTAAATAGTTCAATAACACTGATTCACTTCCCTTTAGGTATGTGGTCCATCTTTGAGATTCACTTTCAACTTTAATATTTAATATTTTTTAGATGAGAATGTAAAGTTTTAATAAGTTGTGTCAATAATGGTGTTGGAAGTAGCGATGGATGATACTTACAGAGTTTTATTGTTTAATTTTGGCTTTACCTATCTTCCTTCTTTGAATATCTTTATTTACTACAACTATGATTTCTTTACTATTACATAGCTTTTGTAGGTTTTGACATTAGATTTGATCACAGGGGTTTGTAAATAATTTATTTTATTTAGTTTTATTTTGTTCAATGATTGTCGTTTTGTTATTATGTCCCCTCTTCTTCATGGTGGATCACCCTATGGAAGGCCATATTCTTCAAATATCAAAATGGGATAACAAAAGCCAAAACTTAAAAATAAATAAATAAATAAATAAATAAAAGGGTGAGAGACAACTTGTCTCATGTTTGTCTTAACAAACTACGGTGGATATTCTATGCTCCCCATAAAAATTAAGAAAATTATCATAAAGACTCTTAGCCTCCGTGAAAGGTCATTATCTAACTTCTATGGATTCTCTATTGTATATAATAAAATTATTTTTAAGACAATGAGTAGTAAATAAGAGTGCTTCAAGATATTTTTATACTTTCAACTATCAATTAAAAATAAGAGAAAATAGAATTATAAATACCATTTTAATCTTATGCATACATATTGTGATTTGATATCTACAACAAACCATGTTTGATTAAAAAAAATAGAAAAATATTATTTGTTGTATAAGTCTTTCAAAAGCTCATAACTTCTTTGAAAAGTTATTCTCTAACTCCTATGTATTTTTTATTCTATACAATAAAATTATTTTTAAGACAATGAGTAGTAAATAGGGGTACTCCAAGCCATTTCTACTTACAAATATTAGTTAAAAAGAAAAAAAATGTAAATACCATTTTGATTTTAGGCATGTATATTGCAATTTAACGTTCATAACAAACAATATTTGATAAAAGAATATAGAAAAAACGTTATTTATTGTATAAATTTTTTAGAAACTCCTTACCTCTCTTCGAAAGGTCATTCTCTAACTTTCATGCATTTTTGAGATGACGAGTAATAAATGAGGGCATTTTAAAGCATTTTTAGAATTATAACTATTAGTTAAAAAGAAAAGAAAAAAAATTGTAAATACCCTTTTGGTCATATGCATGTATATTGGAATTTGACATCCACTTTCTTTGAGGTCAAGTTTGATATTATGATAAAACTTTATATGTAGCTAGGACTAATGTGATCCATACAAAGATTAGGTAAACTAATCCAACCCTAATCAAGTCAAGACCATAAGAGAAAAATCCTTCTCCAAATATCCCTAGTATGAAATCAAGGTTTGGTTAATCTTGATTTTGATGATAACAAAATAAAGTTTGGATCTAATGTTTTATCTTAAATGTATTTAGACAAGAAGATTTCTAAAGTGGCAATCACAAATACAAAACAAAGCCAAAATGAAATCAAGAAGAAGAAGAAGAAGAAGACCTCAAAGAGAAGTGCCTTTAAAGATGTAAGTTTCATAGGATCTCTTTGTAAGGTTAATGATGTATTAGGTTCTTCATGCATTACCTTTTTATTTATGCACCAAAATTATCCAAGAGTTAAATTGCTTTAAAATCTTTTTAAATTGGATGATATCATGTTTTAGTGTGTTAGATGTTTTCTAAATTTATTTAAAAAGTTGTAAGTTGAAAAAGATAGTTATTGAGCCAAAAACGATCCAACCGGTCAAGGGTATTAGTGAATTGGTCTATTGATTGCTTTTTCTCAATTAAGGACTAGTCAAAGGGTGCAAAACCTTCTCTCTCTTCCAAAAGGGTTGCTCTCCCAATCAAGGCTAAACTTTTCTCGATTAAGGTCCAAACGTACCACATTATTCACTTGCCAGAGCATTAAATACTAGCAACTAGTGTGAACTTTTGTTCCCCATTTAAAGGTTTCAACCTTCATTGTTTTGAACAGTTTAACATTCCTAAATCTTTCTTGAATATATTTAAGCCTTGGGGGAGTGTTTTTTAGTGCACCTTATTTTAAAACGTGCATATCAATAGTGCATCATTCAATCTTAGTTTATCTTATATCATTTAAGCCTAAATTTTATGACTAAATTTTGTGAGAATATTTCCTATCTTTATTTGTAAATCTTTGAGAGAAAAAATTTAAGTATGAGGTATCACTTAAGGATTCTCAAATGTGGGACATCACTTGAAGGGTTACTTAAGAATGAGGAATCTTTTGAGAATTGTAAAGGGTGCTTGGAGCAAAAAATTCAAGAGGATTGATTGAAACCATAATTTAATTGTATTACTTGAAAACTTGGTTTAGAAGCCTTGAACTAGTGGAATCTCAAAGTTATGATTGAAACTAGAGGAGAGTGAATATAGGTTGGGTTGCATTGAACCACTATAAAATTTTGTGTTTACATTCTTTCTTCTTTACTCTTTTATTTTTTATGCAATTGTCTCTATATTTTTCTTATTATATATTTGTATATATTTGTCTCTTACATTCATATAGTTTAAACTTGTAAAAAGATACCATCATTCTATTCACTCCTCCTCTGTAGTGATTCCCTTAGGTTGAATTAACCTATTTTTCCAACACCTAGGAATATATCGGAAAAAAATCGTAGCCTCCCTTCAACGTCTTTTTCTAATTCCTATGTATTCTTCATCCACGAATAACAAAATTATTTTGAAGAGTATAAGGAATAAATAAGGTCATTTCAAGACATTTTTAAGCTTACAATTATTAATAAAAAATAAAAGAAAAGAAAAAGTTATAAGCGTCCCTTAAAGTCTTACGCTTGTGTAATGTGATAGTGGCATTGAGTCACTAACAACCTATGGTTTTTTATAAAAGGGCATAGAAAGACATTACTGCTCTATGGATGGATATGTCTAGTTGAAAATTCCTTCACGAAAAGACATTTTGATTTTTGGTTATATTGAAATATAGAATTGGTTACATTGAAATATAGAATTGATTGGGAAAAATTAGAATATGTGTTGAACTGGCTAGCTTAACCATATCCTTATAACACCTTATTTTATTTATCAAATGTTTATAACACTATATTCAAATACTATTTTCAATGACTATGATGGTGTTTGTTTTTTGATTGAGATAGAAAAAATTAAAATATTTAAATTTTTTTATTCAATTAAAAGTAACTTGTTGATATTAATTAATATAATTAAAATGAACTTGTTATTAATAAGTTCAATTTACCTATGATAGTTAATATCAACATATTACTTTTAATTGAATAAAAAAACTTAAATATTTTAGTTTTTTCTATTAAGTTAAAAAACAAACACTGCCTATGTTTGATTTCTGAAAAGTACTAAAAAAAAGAAAAAAAATGGTTTTCTAATTTTTGGTTTCACGGTAAAAATATAAAATATATATATATATATAATTAAAATTAGTTAAAAAATTATATATTTTTAAATTATTTAGTTTTTACATAATTAGAAAAAATAAGTGAAATAAAATTGAAATAATATATAAAAATAATTTATTAACTTTAAATTTATTTTTTATTTTCTATCATTTTTTTTTCTTTTCTTCTACTTTCTATTTCTATTTTCTTTTTCTTACCTTTTTCTTCAAATTTTTTGAAAACCAATCCTAACCTTAACCAAACACCCATATAATAGTAATTGGGACAGATAGAATTAGTAGAACTCTAAACATATGCATAATTTTATTTAATTAAAAAAATTAATATAAACAGATGCATTTAATTAAAATTTAAAAATTTTCACACCTAATACACATATCAATTTTTAATGATATGTGACTAGGATAAAATGTTTTTAATTCATATCAATTTTGTCCCAATACTTTTAGAAATGCTTTTTTTGAGAATTAGTTACTCTCAAAATATAAATCAAAAAAATATTTTTAATGATATATCATATAATAGAAAAATGATTATCTAGTGCTCATCCAAAATTCATTAAGTAAACAATAAAAGGGCTCCCCCCCACCTCTCTCTCTCTCTCTCTCTCTCTCTCTCTCTCTCTCTCTCTCTATATATATATATATATATATATATATATATACCAAGAATTCTCCATATACTTAGAAGGGCGTGAATAATCTACACAGAAAACAGAGTCAAAACATAGATTCAAAAGCAAAAATTTATATACAACCACCTCAAGGACTCTCCCTCAACCAATCTCATTGTCCAGTTTCACATTCTTAAGTTTCTTCAATGAACTCAGCTTCAGATCACCTGAAAAACCAAGATCAATCTTCCTTTTCGTGGTATAATCGTACTGTTTTCTGTCTTTGCCATGGAATGATTACCTGTTGTGTTTCTAAAACTCCATTGGAACATCTTCATCAGGTGAAATCACTGCCAACAGGGAGTACTTGACTCGAAGAGATATCTTACCATTGTCAACAGAGAGTTTAGCTCCAGAAACAGCCCAGTACCCAGGTGGGTCCTGTGGTCCTCTTATCATCTCTGTTGTGTCCACAAACCTCTGAAGTTTAGGGGCCTGCGTGGGGACTGGTGGGCCACCAGGGTACAAGGCAGAGTTGATGTGAACGTCAGCTGGCTGTGGAGGTGGTTTCTGGCCAGTTGTGAAGCGAGTGCTTATCAAGGTTGAGATTATTCCAGATTTCTGTGAGAGGCTTGGGGACCCATCCCACTGGGCTTGCCTCACCACGGTGGCACCAATGACTTTAGCAAAATGGAGGCGTAAGAAGAGGACATTCTTCAGGCCAGAGTCCCCGACTTCAAAGTGAGCCCCAGTGACAATGGCGGTCTCATGCTGGGACTCAACAGGGGCTGTGCAAACATGAGAGAAGCTCTTCCACTGAACCTTCTCATGATATCTGCGATCAGAGGAGAGACGAGAGGCGTTGCTGGTTACTTCTTCCTGGAGCTCAAAGGTCTTTGGCTGTGATGAAAGGTGCTGCAAGTGGATTGCAAGGCAGTTGCTTCTTTTGCCTTCTAAATACAGTCTCAGACCAGTAACTGGCCTCTTGCCCACATCAACCTGTCATGGAACTTGTAATTAGAACAAAAATACTGAATAGCTTCACAATAAATTTTTACAAAACTACAAGCCCCAAGCACGTAAAACCAAGTCTTAGATCATCAGGAGAAAACCAAGCTGTAAGACAAATAAAATGACAGTTGACCAGTTCATGTCCGCTGATTAACAGGATAATTTGCAAGACTGGTCAGTACTCAGGGGAAAACCATGCCCTATTGTTTTGAGTAAAAGTGGAAACCATGCCTGTGCATTCACATGAGAAGAGATGCAGATACAGTGAAATAATCTTGGGAACAAGATCAATGATAAGATCCATTGACACAGCAAGGTCTCATTAGTTAATGGCACATTTGAGTTGACTGAAGTGCAGCATTGTTCTTGACTAGAAGAGTACTAGACGGTTGACTTGTTTTGTCACAAAAATTCCTAAATCGAGTTTTTGCTTTATATATGTGGGAAGCATTAGCTTCTGCATAACTTTATTTGAATAAGACAGGCTCTAGCGCTTCAAGGGTAGATACAAAATCATCTTTCCTCCTTCCCCCATCCACTGTAGAGATCTTTTAACTGTCAAGCCATATCCTAAACAAGCATCTCTAATGGTACACAATTTTGACAGCCATAATAACCAAGCCATTCTTTGGGATGTAAACAGACCACCTAAGCAAGTGCTTCTGGCCTCAGTCCAACCAAGTTTAATCCACTCTTGCTCCTAAATGGGAAAGGTAACTGTTTTATGAAGATCACATTCAGGCCAAAAAATAGTATGAGCACTATGATTTATCAATTCACTGAAAACCCATGAGGATGACCTGACCTTTGTTTTTCTTCAAAGACAAAACCTAGCTCAAAAAAGGGGGGAAAAGGACAAGAAAAAGAGGACAAGATCATAAAAAGGCCATGACTAATCAACAAAAGAATATGAGATTTACCGGAGTTGTGTTAACATAAAGCTTGGGGCCCATTAAGCTGAACCGTAAGGATGAGTTACTCTGCTGTTTGGTTTCAGGACCAACTGCAAGGTCACCAAATACCGGTGCCCATTGCTTTGGAAGTTGAAACTCTAAAAACTGATGAAGTTCTTCAATTGGTGGCTTATCTGCACTCCAAACCAGTTGATGAGCCACAAATCACAGAGAATGAGACTTGGAATTTATAAATAACACCAGTAAGCTTTTCATAGATTTAATGGATTAACAATTAATAGATGGCTTCAAAAGAACAAAATTCTTGTAAGAATGGAAGGACCAGTTTGCTCCAAATGCAGGCAAACAAAGGATATTATTAGTACAAATGTATGTTGCTGGGAAGCATGTGCAAACAAATGGAAAGGTATGGTATTAGCAGATAATTCTTGCCTTAACCAATGGGTTTTTGCATACTTTATCGAGCAGCAGCAGATGTACTGCAACACATCAATATCTGGATCACATGATCCTAACAATGACACACTGAATGTTCAAAATGCTAAACTTAGTGATCCAAGAACTTCAATTACCTCAACATCCAAACTAAAAGTCATTTACTTGATCAGAAGAAGATTGGTAACAAAATCACATTTCAATAGTTGTTGTAAACTCTAGGTTTGATGATTTCATATCTCCTGCAAACACACACTTAAAAAGAATATACAGAATAGGTTTCTCTGAGTTTTATAAAGTGCATTTTTGGGAGGAAAGTATTCTATGACCGGACACCACATATTATTGCACTACGCACTTAATCTTGGAAAAATGTTCATTGAGCTTTATTTAGCTTGATGCCGGAAACAACTTATGCATCAATAAGAAATATATTTCACTTACAACGTAGATAGAGATTAATGGCATGTGTCAAGAATCCACTCCCATCAATTCCACTTAGTAATGATGTGATCGGGACTAAGGACATTGAGATCACATCAGGTTCAAATGAGACAGTGGGAATCCATGCACTATGAGGAAGATTTGTTTTACTGCTCCCCCCTCTCCTCTTGGAAATGAATGTAATATCCTGTGACTGAAATAAGTAAAAGGCATAAGAATAGTGAAAGTAGTATCAGCTCTAGTGAAGCTCATGTCAAAATATTGTGTGAATGGCCGAATACCTTGTCCTTGAGTTTTGTATATTATATATAGACTTTACAAGGATGCTATACATGGAAAGCAAATAAATTCCTGCATGATTCTAGCCCTATACATGTAAACTATAATCTGTCAAATAATGTATGTTAACTGTACAGAATAATAAATGGAGAAATAAGGAAACAATTGTGGGCAAAAGTAAGGAAAGAAGTGTGGACAGCAAAGATGTCCTTTGACAGCCCCCCTCAAATTGATGCAGGTTGATCAACAAGCATCAATTTGCTACTTAGCAAGCAATGTCGATGACGAGGGAGAGTCTTGGTGAAGATATCAACAATTTGTAAGTCAGTGGAAATATGTGGAAGAGTGATAACACGAGCTTCAAAGGCTGCACGGATAAAGTGACAGTCCACTTCAATATGCTTTGTGCGCTTATGATAGACAGGATTGACCATGATCTGAATAGCACTTGTATTATCGGCATGTAGAGGTGTAGGATCGGTCTTAGAAAAATCTAACTCCGCAAGCAAACCTCGAAGCCAAATGATTTTAGAACAAGCAAGAGACATCGCCCGGTACTCAGATTCCGTAGATGACTTAGAGACTCTGTCTTGCTTCTTACTTTTCACAAACATCTTAAACTAAAACTCCTAACTAAGATAGTTTTTGCCATTGAAACGAACAATAGAATATTCTCCAAACATTACGAAGACAGAAATAGCCTAGGAAACAAAAAAAACATCATCAAAGAGCCTAAATCTGATAACAAACCTCCAAATAATCGAAGATCTCCCAAAGCCTAGAAGCAAAGAAACCCAAAGAAAACTCCAAGATCACACCACAGATGTGTTGTCACAACCACCAGAAAAAAAAAAAAAAAAGAACCCAAAAGCTGGGCTAGAGTCCGAGAGCCCTTAGGGCTAAATCCGAGAGCCCCTAGGGCTAAATCCGAGAGCCCCTAGGGCTAAATCCGAGAACCCCTAGGGCTAAATCCGAGAACCCTTAGGGCTAAATCCGAGAGCCCCTATGGCTAAATCCGAGAGCCCCTAGGGCTAAATTCGAGAAAACCCAAAGAAAAACTAGAAAGCGTGTAAACTCTAGGTTCAGAACACAAGCTCTGATACCATGTCAAAATATTGTGTGAATGGCCGAATACCTTGGCCTTGAGTTTTGTATATTATATATAGACTTTACAAGGATGCTATACATGGAAAGCAAATAAATTCCTGCATGATTCTAGCCCTATACATGTAAACTATAATCTGTCAAATAATGTATGTTAACTGTACAGAATAATAAATGGAGAAATAAGGAAACAATTGTGGGCTAAAGTAAGGAAAGAAGTGTGGACAGCAAAGATGTCCTTTGACAGCTCACACCCTTAAGTATTGGACACCAAAAAGCCTATACAGCAATGCTACTGCACTAATAAGTTAGAGAAATACAAATAGAAGTATGAGCATATCACATGTATACCAATTATTAGGATTCAGAAAGCATAAAAAATGAGGTTCTTGAGTGAGAAGTTTTAGTGCTAGAAAGGGCCAAAATTCCTAATATCAGAAAAAACAAATCCCCATAACTGTGAGTCTGTGAGTGTGGACAAAGACATGAATCACCATAAAAATGCAATATATGTAGCTCAAACCTCATTATTGTATAAACTAGTTTTGTAATAGATACCACATGACTCAGACCAAAACCTTGTGCATGAGTCAGGAGTTAGGACATGATATATGGATGGCCAACTCCAAAGTACCCAACCAAAAGGATAATGCCTGGATGCCACTTGGAGCAACTAATCACAGATGATACTCAACAAGACCAAGCCATACATAATTTTCAGAAAAATCACTTAATTCCTAGGAAAGAACACTTGTGTATCAACTTCAGAACAATCCAAACGATCTTAATTCTTTTCATTTGTCAGATATTTACAATGGTTACAAGAAACATCAAATGATCAACAATCTCCCATACACCTAACTTCATTTCCAAGACTATCAACTTACAGGGCAGTCAGTCCAAATTTTCAAAACACTTTTGAAAGAAAACTTACTATTAAAAATTGACTATCAATAACAACTATTGACATTCTCCAAACCAAAAATAACCATGTCATGACAACTGTGGCATAAATGACTTTGACCCCCACAAAGACAATAATCAAGCAAAATAACACACTTAGACACATAAACCACAAGACTTATTTGCATAGATGCCATCCACATGTTACCTATTAGGACAACCACAAAATTAAGCTACCGCATCATTACATCATACACAGGAAAGAAAAAAAAAACTGTAAGAGAAATTGACTAGTGTTCCATCATATCAGACATATCACGTCATAATAGGCACTGGGAAGAGGGTTCCCACCCAAAAAGAGAAAAAGGAAAAACATTCAGTAATAAATAAAATACTATTATTTGCAAAAACAAGTTTACCTCCTTGTTTGAATAAGCACTAGATGTACTTGTGTCCATGAAGGGCATCCCATGCTCTTTGATCTCAAACTGAAACAGAAAATGATGGCACAAGTTAAGGCAGCTACAAAGAATGTTCATTGTATTATTCTTATTCTTATCCAACTAAATGAAATAAAGGAATCGGATCTTCCACCACCAACATAGAGTACCAAATGCTACATTTTCAAGCATGACAATGTTCCTATCACTTAAAAGGTAATGGATGGATCATATGAAAACAAAATACTCCAAGAAAACATGAACATGGCAACAGCAGGGTGCTTGATCATAATATCAAACTTTATCCTATCAAAAAGTAATAGTAGATTTTAGATGAGTAGAATTATAAAATGTACTCACCTTCAAACAGTAAAAATCAAGAGTAGTAGCACGGTGTCATTTTCGAGTTCTTGAGGAGTTTCATACAAATGAAATTATCACTCGGCACAAACTCCACCTTCATTGGTTACAAAAAGTGACAGATTCATTTCCAACTAGGATTTTGGACCCATCAGCAAGAAGATCACTCTTTATAAGATTATTGCTAAGATTATTCTGACCCATGTCCATGAGATCAAGATATGATCTCTCCAGCTCGGGGAGATTTTATTAGGGAAGAAAAATTCTTGATGAGGTCTTGGTAGCTAAGGAATTTTGGATGAAGGATTTCACTCTCAAAGGAAAGGGATAATCCTCAAGGTGGACTTTGCAAAAGCCCATAATCACATTAATTGGGCTCCTTGATTATTCAGCTATTAGGAAAGGTTTCTGGTTTAATTGTCACAAGTGGACAAGGGTTGTATTCCCTTGATGTGTAATGTACAGCTCATCCAGGGGTGCTTACCAGTAAGGAAGCAAAAGCATGGTTTAAGGCTTCTATGGGTCATAGGAAAGGGGATTCTCTTTCCCCTTTCTTGTTCACACTTGTGGGTGTTATTGATGAAGAGTTTCTAAAAGAAAGAGCCCAGCTTAGTAGAAAGCTAGTCATTGATGAGATCAAATGAGAGCTACTCATCTGTAATTCACCAATGATATTATTTTCTTCTTGTTGTCGGTGGAAAATATTTGTTCAACCTCTGGGTTTGCTTTTGGTCTCAAATTTAACATTCTAAAAACACCTTGCCTTAAGCCAATCTTAACCAGGAGCACCCCTCAAGGTTAGAGAACATGTTGGGCTGCAGGATTAGTGAGAAGCCTTTTAAATACTTTAACCAAACATGGTCACCCAGTTAATTAGGAGACTGTGAAACTAAGAGACCTAGGTCCTCAGAGGGTGTCTTTGAGGAACATGGTATTACTTGGTTAATGACTTTATAGGTTTCCAAAGGAGCAGAAGTCTCCACCACCTTCACAACATTCCATTTTTGCTACCACACACCACTATCTCAACCAATTCCTGGAAAACTGATATTAAAATCCTAAGAAGCTGACAAACTGTAAAATTCAAACTCTAAAAACTGTCAACTCTTAGACCCATTAGTCCCCAGCAATCTAAATCTTCATCATTTGAAACTCCAAAGAGAAGAATGGAACCAAATTAGAAGGCCTAAGACTTCAAACTACTTTGTTGGCAGTCTATTTTTCTCTCTTACAATGTCTATTAGTATCTGCATTAAGGTATAACATAGGGTTGATGCATTCAGAATATTCCAATATTTTCTGAGGCATATCAATACAGTTCATCAGACAATTGACCAACTAGATCATCTAGTACTTTAATCGACCAACTTGGCAGAAAGACCAGTGCTTAAAAATGATTATTCCCTGAATTATTTCCTCCCACATGCAGAAATATTCATCATGGAACTTGTGAATTGAAAAGTATTGCCTTCTTTCCATTGCATCAATTCTACTTGAGAGGCATTGTTCGATTTGCTTCACATAATCAACTATCTAAGGACCTTATCCCATTGGATGCTCATTATACTTTTGTTTTGCTTTCTTAATTATACTTCTCTATCTAGAGCTACAACATGACACCAAAAATGAACCACTTCCCCATTTTAATTTTTTTATTTTAAAAATCAGTCATGCTAAATTTGATCTCTCTCTCAATTTATCAGATCACATGATGGAAGAATTACACCTATGCTAGCCTTTACAAGTATATTGAGGGATTGTAGACAGAAAAACCAATGTTGATGCCCACAATAGAATGGTGTTGTTGAGGTGCTAAAACTTTGGATTTCTACTCTTCTTGTGCAGATGATATCTCATCCTTTATTTTAAATCCCATATTCTAATTTTTCTATTGTAAAGTATTTTATTTTTGTTGTGTGTAAATACACACACACATACCCCACAACAAATTACAAAAAGAAAGTGTTGATATCTTCCAAAGTAGCTCATGCTTCCTCTTTGGATGAGTTTCCCATAGATTTTATGCTCCCCCACTTCATGCCTTTATCAATCATATGCCATATGGAGTTCTGGGCTTCAAGATTCCATTTTCTAGATAAAAGGAACTCTAATGTATTTTCTCAGAAATGAGTTTGCTTTATAAAAAGGGAATCTTTATTTCCCGAAATTTTGAAGCTAAACCTACAGAAAGCCCGATTAATCAGAACACCATTATTTGAATAACAGAGATGACCATCCCAATAAAAGGAAGAAGTTAATTTCAATTTCATGTGAGTTGATTGATTTACTAGCCTTTTTCTTGTTCAGATATCTATGATGCATTGGGTTGTTATTATTTCTAGTCGCTTCATGAATTTGCCCTGACCTACCTATTTAGAGGCATCATACAATGATATGAGAAATTATAAACCCTTGCTCATCAGAAGTATCTAATTCTGGAGACGATGACTTGAATGTTGAAGCTTTCACTAATGTAAAACTAAGCTAGTATAATCTTGGATACCAGAAGATGACAGGGAGTTAGCTGAACTAATGAAGAGCAGAAAACAATCTTAGTTTTGAGTTATCAATCTATGGCTTTTGAAAACTGTGAGCTGCTTTGACTCTAGGGTGTGTTTGGTAGGTGGGAATAGGAATGGAAATACTATAGAATGGGAAATTAAGGGGAATCATAATACCATGTAGTGGAGAGGAACCAAAATCCTAGTGTGAGTAAAATTTGGTTTCCATAGCAATGACTTTTTGATTGCTATTCCCATTCTCAAAAACAATCCAAACACATTAATGAATAGGAGCGATTCTCATTCTTTATTCCAGCATTCCAAACATGGTCTTAGGGCATTTGGATTTCAGACATGGAACCTAGTGAGCTTGTAAGCATCATTCTTAACCTATTACAACAAACTAACACCGATCACACCAAGATTAATGCACTTCAGCAAAGGAGAGTGGCAGAAGAACCAGACTTGCACTCTTCACAGAATAACTGACTTTCAGCTAGCCAATGTCCTTATGAAGGGTGTTCCCAAATGTCAACCACATGAGCTCCTTTGCTGGTTGAAAATGATAGATTTGGGGAGAAAAGCTATGGAGTGGTTAATCAGGTCAAAGAGTAGATTTTGTGAATTTGAGAGAAGTCTTTTGTGATAGAGGTAGAAGATGGAAGTAGAGGAACTAGATTGAGAATATATGCAATTTATTCAGGTTCTACTTTCTTATGCATAAGAAAATATCCCTCATTAAATTCTTACATTTTAAGGATGAATTTCCAATCTTTGATTCCAAAGTCATGCCAGAAGTGATTTAACTAGAATTATCAGACATTAAAATCTCATTTTTGTATGATTTGAATTCCAAAATGTTAAATTTAAGTGGAAAAACATAGAAATGGATTCTACAGACCTTTTCCCTTGAGACTTTTCCATAAGATCCGGGTGCATCTGAAAACCTCTTGTCTGCTATATCTTTTAATTGTTTCTGTACTTCAGTGGGCTGAAGAGTTGATGAATACAGCTGCTTCACATACACTGTATCCTTTCCTCCCATCTTCACACCAACAATAACATGCGTACCAAACTTCTCAATAAACCTGGATTAAATAACAAAATATAACCTCAATAAGATTCTCAAACATGAATACAATTCAATTAGATCAAATATTGTTCCAAAAATGATCACCATTGAACTGATACAAATTACAGAAAAATTTGATATTTCAGAAGTGCTAAGAAAAGAATTATTTGAACAATATACACCACATATCAACTTTATAAGCAATGGACAGATTACATATAAATCTTTTTCATATGTAATGCACCACTGGAATCTAAATCCTTTCCAACTATTTGAGTACAACCTCCAAGCATAATGAAACTCAACCAAACCAATGTCCAAATTCAAGGTCTGGAATTCAAACATGACCTTGGTTAGAATTTCCTGTACACTGGTTAATCAATCCAATCTCTTCCAAAGTTTTTTTTTTTTTTTTTTTTTTTTTTGACAATGATGAATTGGATATTGCAAAAAAAAAAAAACCTCTTCAAATGTCCAAATAAACTTTTTTTTTTTTTTTTGATAAACCAAAATAATATTATGTTATATATATGAACAAGAGTAAAAAAAAAAAGTGCACCAAGGTACATAAGATGTATATAATGAGTGCTATAGGATAAAAAAAAAATAACCTCCCTTAGCAAGAACCCAACCAATCAACAAAGTCTATTAAAAACATAGGACCTTCATCAAGGTTGCAAAAATCGAGAGGTTGCAAAGGGATTTTTTATGGTCAGGGATTGGGGAAGGCAAAAGAGATCATTTAGTGAGGTGGGATGTTGTGTGTAAACCGAAGGCAATAGGGGGTTTGGGTTTTGGGAATATTTCTCTAAGGAATCTCGCTCTTTTAGGGAAATGGCTGGGGAGGTACCCTAGAGAGGGTTCAGCTCTATGGCATCAAGTCATATTAAGCATTTATGGTTCACACTCTAATGGTTCGGATGCTAACACTTTAGTCAGATGGTCACATCGCTGTCCTTGGAAGGCTATTGCACAAGTCTTTGAGGAGTTTTCCTTGTTTACTCGGTTTGTAGTAGGAAATGGAGAAAGAATTCGGTTCTGGGAAGATTTGTGGTGGGGGGACCAACCTTTGGGAACCCAATTTCCAAGACTATTTAGAGTAGTCTTGGATAAAAACATTCATATTTCTTCAGTTCTTGGTCCTACTCATCCTTTCTCTTGGAATTTAAATTTCCGTCGTAACCTGTTAGATTCTGAGATAGAGGACTTAGAAGGCCTCATGCGGTCACTTGATGGATTGCATCTATCTCCTTCGGTTCCAGATGCCAAATTTTGGCCATTATCTTCTTCAGGGTTTTTTTCAGTCAAATCCTTCTTTCTACCATTATCTCAATTTTCTGGATCTCCTCGGGTTTTCCTTTCTAAGTTCGTTTGGAATTCTCAAGTTCCTTTCAAAGTGAAGTCCTTTGTCTGGTTAGTGGTACACAAGAAGGTGAATACTAATGACATGCTACAAGTGAGAAGACCCTACAAAGCCCTTGGTCTTGATATTTGTATTCTGTGCATGAAGCATGGGGAATCCGCAGATCATCTTTTTCTTCATTGTTCCTTGACGATTGGGTTGTGGCACAGGTTATTTAAGTTATCTAAGATGGATTGGGTCCCCCCGAGGAGCATCTTTGACATGATGTCCATCAAATTTAATGGTTTTGGTTCTTCTAAGAGGGGGATAGTTTTGTGGCAAGCTGCGAGCATTGCTCTAATTCGGGTTGTGTGGTGGGAAAGACACGCGAGGATTTTTTAGGATAAAGCAAGGAATTCAGAGTATCTTTGGGACTCTATTTGTTTCCTTGCTTTTCTTTGGGCTTTCTGTTCTAAGGTTTTTAAGGGGACTCCCCTTAATGTGCTACAACTTGATTGGTTAGCGGTGTGTACTCCATAAGGAATGGTCCTTTATAGAGTGTTCGCTTGTTTTTCAGTGTAATTTCCTATAGTTTAGTTTTATTTGGCGGGAGGATTTCTCATCCTTCTATTTGTACTTCTTTTTATCTATCAATATATCTCTGTTTCCAATAAAATAAAATAAAAAAATCAATGTACATCTTTACCTACAACAAAAGATTACTAAGGAACCAGCCTTTTAGAACATTGATTAATTGTTCCTCATTTCCAAAAGACCCACGATTCCTCTCTTTCTAAACTATCTAAAAAATGCATAACCGGACAGCTCTCCAAACCATTTTTCATCCTTTTCCAACAAATGAGCCATGGTAACCTAAAATGGTCTCTTTAACTATGGTAGGAAGAACCCAAGAAACAGGAAGAAGAGCAACTCTTGCAAAGCCCTTGTCATGGTATAATGCAATAGAATGTGATTAATAGATTCTTCATCTACTTTACACAGGAAGTGTAATGCTCTAAACTTGATTTTAGGGGCAAAATGGTAATTTTAAATTAATTAAAGGGGTAGAATGGTCTTTTCACAATAAACCCTAGGCATAAATAATAAACTTTCTTCACTTGAGAAATCAGAGAACGTGGGGTTAAGATTTGGAAGCTTAAAGTTTAAAAATCAGTTTTCCTGATAGGATCCTAACCCTTTGATTAGTGTTATAGATTCAATAAAAGATTTTGAACAACTTAAATGTTCTCTTGAAAATTTAAATTTAAATTAGGCCTAGAATAAAAATAAATTAAACCATTTGAACATTGGTTGATTAATTCATGGAGATAGGAAATCTAAAGATTCAAAACAAAACAAAATTTTGAAAATTACAAAGTGTGATAACTGTAGTAGAGTGCAAAGGCAACAAAATGGAAAAAAATAAAAATGGAAAAGGAAAGGGAAGAAGGATGTGCACTATTGCCCACAATGGAAGAATGAAAACAAGAAAAAAAAACGAGAAAAGAATGATTGGAGAGTGAAAGTGAGGGTGTGGGGTTGTTTTTTTTAGTTGGGGTTTGTGTAGTAATAATAATAATAGGAAGAAATCAAATAAAGAATTCTAATAAATATAAACTATATTTAGTGAAATAATAAAGAGATATTGTGGCAAGTATCTTCTCTTATTACAGAAAATACAAGGAAAATAAAATTTGTAATAATAATAAGTTTAGTTGAAATAAAAAGGTCAGAATATGTTTTTGAAAGATTTACTTCAAAAATAAATAAATAAATAAATTCTTGGGAATGGATTTAGGAACAAGAATTTTAAATTAATGTTGGTAATTAGGAATATTAATGTAAAATATCATTAGGAATGTCAATTTATAATTTTAAAGAAATAGTCAATGGTAATAGTTGCTTTTGATATATGCTATGTTAGGTCAGGAGTAAGGTCTTCAAGACTTTAATTCTTTAGGGTTTTAAGTGCTTTTTCAAGGAAACAAAATTAACATAGATTTTGGTAAAAGAAAATATTTCTTTTTTTTTTTAATATGTTATTTTGTTTCTCTACATGGATCAAATACATTTTGCATGAAAAATATGTTTGATCATCTTTAATTGTTTACAACAGCAAAAAAAAAAAAAAAATGGAAATATTATGTTTTCTTTGCAAGTTTGAATAAATGAGATAAAATTCTTTGACTCTGGTTTATTTGATCCTAATTAATAGAGGTATTATTGTTGACTTTTACATTCATTGGTGAGAATGTGATTGCATTGAACCCCAACCTTTAGGAGTTTGGTTAGAGGTTACTAGTACTAGTAGAGTTTGGTTTCATCCACCATAAAAATGAATATATTTGAGGCTTGCCACTCATTTGTAAAGTCTCACCTAATTAGACGTCATTTATTATTTGATAACCAAAGTAAAATCATCTTGGAACCATTTGATTTGATTTGATATGAAATTTCTTATTGACATAAATATGAAAAACGTTGATTGGAAAGTTTTAGATGTCTTAGCATGTTTAAATTTCAAGAATTTTTACGAAAAAGATTGTTAAATTGTATCTCCTTATTTGTGATCATATTAGAAAATTTTGATCCATAAAACTATATTAATAATCCTTATTGGGCTTTGAGCTCATTCCCTTTCGTTGATCATTTTTTTAGGTACTTTCAATTCGACCGAGTAGTGATGGTTAGGATGGGAATGTCTTTATTAGGATTTTGGTTTAGACTTTTATTTTGGTACACGGTTTAATTATAAGAAATTAATTACTATTTGAATTTTTTGAGATTGAAGTTGTTTGGATAATAACAAAGTGTTTCTTTTAGTTTTTTGATAATTGGTAACTTTCTAATTACAAGATAATTGTTTGAGTCATTTGCATTTTGAATCTTCAGAGCTTGAGATGTGAAATGATCGTCATGCCCTTAGAGTAGGTCCTAGGGCATGACAAGAAGTATTTATAAGCCAACATCCTCCTTTTTGACGCCAACCAAGAGTTAAGACCTTTCCCCAACAAACTTCCTACACAAAAAAAAAAAAAAAAAAAAAAAAAAAAAAAACTTATTTTTGATGGAACCCACGAATTCCAAATGATTCTCATTGGAAACGAGCTTGAACTTTGTGACTTCAGCACAAAATAGAGATACTTCATAGAAAAGGAGTCATTGTTCATCCACACTACCTTATCCTCTTCCCCACAATTCGCCACATTGCTCTACAGCCTAGAAAATAAATGTTCTAGGTCATCCATCTCTCAGTCATTTAGATTCCTAAAAAAAACAAGGGTTCCAATGGCCCCTCTTGATAGTCTAGTCCCATACCTGTACCGCTCAAAACCTCTTTTGATGAGGTAAAAAATAAACAGAGTTGGAAAAGAAACACATAAAGTCTCATCATCGATCTTTCCGAAACTCCACCCTTCTCTCATTCCCTACAAAGAAAGAGATTCTACTACTAATGGAGTCTTAATCCTTCCTCATAACTTTCCATAACCTCACACCATACCCACCTCTAATGTGACAAGACCATCATCCCACTTCTTCCTTCTCATGTTTTTCACTTATAACTTGTCTCAAGAAAGCTCCTCTTTCTATCATAAATCACCAACTCCACTTGCTTAAAAGAGCCTTATTAAGCAAAGAAAGACTTTTAATGCCCTAACCCTCTTTTCTTTTCTCCATGCAGACAATTGACCATTTCTCAAGATGAAATTTTTTTCTTCAAAGCGCCAACTCCTCAAAGGAAGTCTCTTTGAATCTTCTCTAGCCTCTATCTAACCATTTTCAAAATGCAAGATAATGATATGAAATAGATGGGTAAGCTAGATAAAATGTTTTGAATCAAAGTCTCCCTTTTTAGAAATATGCTATCTTTTCCACATCAATAATAGCCTTTTGCGAAATCACTCTTCCACACCCTCCAACAAGGCCACCCATTTAAAGGAAGCACCCAACAGAAGCACGAATAAGAAGAGGAAACCCTACACCCCAATTCATAGGCCAACTCTTCCTCATTGTCCATCCTTCCCACTAAAACCAACTCTTTTCTAAAATCACTTTCAAACCTGAAATGGGTTCAAACCACATGAGCAACCAGCTTAAGTGTACCATTTGATATTGGGAAGCCTCACTAAAGCCAAGAGTATCATCCACAAACAAAAAATGAGACACCTCTCCTCCCTCACCTTAAAACCTGACAAGGAGCCTCTTCTTTTGCCCTTTCTAACGGACAAGTAACAGCCTCTGTTGCTACACCAAATAAGAAATTGAAAAGATCTATAGATCCAGTTTCACTTATAATTGTTTGTTAACTTAATAAATTTTTCATTTCTTAGAAGAAAAGAAAAAGAGAACAGCTTAAATTACAATGAAAATTTTTATATATTACAAGAAAAAACAATTACATAACCAATGTCAAAGAATGACTTACTCCAACATGCACAAATCCTAATTGGAACAAGAAAAAGAACAGGGAAATTATGACTTTCAACATGAACTACAGGATAATTTGAATCATTGTTCTGAAATCCACCAAAGTTTAAGAAGTAATTCTGATTCTCAAGTCGGTGAATTTCAACCAGAAATCAGAGATTGCAACTGTGTACTTCAAAGTTATGTTTACTGTCGTAAAGTTTAAAATATTTAGACATAATAGTTCCAATTCCTTTTCAATGACCAATATTTGAATGAAAAAGCATGTTGAAAAACTTGATCTCTACCCGGTTAACACATAAATCAAAGTTCTTTGGTTAACAAATCTAACACCATGGTTTCAAGAATAAATGAAGATGGAGGCACAATTGGAAGACAAGGGAAAATGTACTTCTATGTTCCAAATTTAGATGGTTTGGCTTATAATTCAACAGTTTTCAACCAGATTCGAAAAACAAAAGGGTTTTAGAAGACTGGCAAGCAAGATGCAGCCAAGAAACAGTTAAGCAAGTGAAATCTGAGATGGAAAGACTGGCAAAAGAAAGTAAAAGGCAGTAAACTCAACATAAACATAAAAAACTGAAAGCCATAGGCTCACCTTGTCAATGCAGCAGGATCCCATGTTGATGGGACGGCTTGTTTAACATGATTACGCAGTACTATCTGGGATTTTTCTAATGCAATGTTGTAAGTTGTTATGGATACTCCATCAAAAGCAAGTGCTTTTGTGTTGGCAGCATCTTTCTTCCAACAACTGCTAAAATCAAATGCAGCATTGAAATGGCCAGAGGGAATTTTCCCAGAAAGGGATAGCTCCTGGTTAAATTGCTCTGACATCTGGAAGGAAAAAAAAGGTTATATATCTCTTAAGAAAAGACACAACACTAAATCTTTACATCAACAATATTAACATCAATTTAACTAAACAAAATGTGTTGAAAAATCACATAGAAATCCTACCAATATAGAAAATAAGATTCTGAACTAATTAGAAATTAAACTTGTGAGATTTTTCTTTGTCTGGGACCTGGAAAACTGAAACTTCAGTCCAATGTAGCCTAATTCATCTATTTGGCGTAGTGAAATGAGTTCTCCAGTTCAATACAACATAGAAAGTTTTAAGCATTTCCTTTGTTTTCCTAAGTTTCTTAGTCACCAAATGGAGGTCGGAACCAAACCAAAACCAATTTTCAGAAAATAAACAGATTAAAAAACACAAAATTGGAATGGGGATGACCATACAAAAAATAAATAAAAAATAGTTTAATCAAAGTTGAAATTTTGTAGGACTTAAATAATGTCATAGTCTTAAACTTGCACAAAAGGAGTGACTCATGCCATCTGAATTATTTAAAATTACTATTTTATCTAAATATTTTAAAATGGTGTTTGAATGATATATGGTTACAAAAGAAAACAAAGTACACAGCTTATTTTTATAACCTTTACCTTCACATTTTCCTTACAACTCTATCCTACTGCTGATATGACAGTTACACCGAAATATCAACATAACATAAACCGAAAATTAACCTCCCCTTTTGTAAAGTTTCAGATCACTACACTTTCTTTCCCTCAATGCTCAAATCTAGTGGCTTCACTACACATTGTAACATCATGCCCATGTTAATAATACCATATGAAGGCCCCGTGAAGTAAATTAAAATGTTAATATGAAAAATGCTAGTATCATGAAGCTTTGTAATAGTCTAGGCCAAAAAGTTGCACTAGTAGGACTCTAATCAATTGCACTTTTTACCGAGTGAGATCCAAAATTCTATGCTATGGAGGTGGCATCATAACTCACTTAAGTCTTAATTACTAATCAATTTTAACAACTTTACACCCATGCCATTGTCATTTGCAAAATGCACATCGCTCTCTGCTCTCCATTAACATATAATATCAAGTCATCCATTCTTGGCGCTAGTTGATTTACCACTTATAATTCTACTCACTCCTTAATGGATTTCGACTTCCATCACTATCATAATTCCTAGCTTAGCACTCGATTAGGCACTTAGTCCCAATTAATCCCCATTAATCCTCATCACCAATTCCACTAACCAAAAATGGTGGTGTGGCCCAATTCGACAGCCAAACTATCCTATCTATATTTAGTTGGAGACCAATAAAAAGTCGCCATGTGGCAAAAAAAAATGGATCATTTCTTCCTACTCAGGTCTCATTTCTCTTAGCTTTTCTTTTTTGATCCTTCCATCTAAAGTATCTCATATAGGTACCTTAGAATTTCCCTTTTACTTTGCCCAATTCCGGAGAAAAATTTACAAAAATGATCCTTGATTTTGCAAAATGATAATACTGCATAGAAATTAGAACTAATTGCTATTAATTATTATTAAAAAATGTAATTAACTAATAATTAAACAAAAGACAAGGACAGAGAAGAGACGAAGACCTGTTGAAACGAGAGAACGTCGGAGCTGAACCTGATCCGCTCGCCTTTATCGCAGTTGATGGATTTGGGGATATTCCGAATCAAAAACCCACCGGGGAGGGCCAAGTCTCTGCACTTATCATCATCAATCACAATCAACCTGGAATCACCCCTGCTCCTCTTGCAATACTTCAACCTCAAATCCACGGCCGCGTCGTACCCCAGGCCTATGGCCTCCACCGCGGCCTCCGCCGCCGCCACCGCAGGGGAGGCCTTCTTCGACATCACAAAGAGGTCCTATCAGAGATAGGAAAATAGAGGGGAAGGGGGAGGAAAGAAAGAAATAAAGAAAGAAAGGAATGGGTGTAGCTTCGTCCAGAGTTGGGATGATGAATTTTATTTTGGGACTGTGAAGTGGTCTAGGGGACAGTGGGTTTTCAACATTGAATTGATCATCGATCATTGCTTTATTAGTCTTTGTTTTATTTATTTATTTAGGGTAGGTGGAAGAGTAGAAGTTGATGCGTGACAGGGGTGGAGTTTTAATGTCTCATTGTGTGGGAGTCAAAGCTTTGATGCCGCTGGCCGTTTGAATCCTCAGTTTCTGGGTCTCCATCTCCCGCCTTCTCTTGTCTGCTTCACGGCTTGGAAGACTTTGGCTCATTTTGACTGCCTTTTACACCACATGTTGAGTCCGTGACTAGAATGGAGTTTTTGGCGGCTTACCAGCAACATCAACCCATCTTCATTAAATAAAGGAATAAACATGGGAACATGGGAGAATTGTTTTTTCCCTGTGACAAGTAACGTCATCCGGGTAAAGGCTACTGAATTTTAAAAATTCAAAAAGAGTAAAAAAAAAAAAAAAAAGCAAAAATCATTTTTTATTTTTTGATTTGCTCATTTTTATCATTTTATTTATTATTATTATTATTATTTATTATTATTAAAAAATATGAATAATATTTATATCGATAAATTTAAATTAAAGATAAATTTTTTACCGTGAACAATTATGTAACACTAAATTTTATTACAAATTAAATAGTATATAATTTAATGTCATTTTATAATTTAATTGTAAATGAGATATTATTTAATGAAATTTCAAAAAAAATATTTAGAAAATACAATTTTTTTTTCTATTTTAATATCAATGAAAGTCAATGAAAGGTGAGAACACAGAAGACCCTTTTTCTTATTTTTGTCTTTTTGACCTTTTCAATTATTCCCTTTTTTTTTTTTTTTTTATCATTGTGTCTCTTTTGAGTAACCGAGTCTATTTATTTATGTATTATTAGTGAAATATTACCAATAGTTATATTAATATTACCATATTTAATAATGTTTTTATTTTTATATTATTATTAAAATAATTATTTATTATTAAAAATAAAAATAATATTTTAATATTAATATTGTAATTCTTTAATCACTAGATCTACTATTTTTGTAAGTAACAAGATTTTTTTTATTGTATGTGTGGATGTATGAATTTTAAGTTAGCAATTTTGTTTCAGATATATCATACTTTCAAGGGTTTTATTGCTTCCCAATAGGTTGGAGTTGGGTGGGTGCCCAAATGAGTTGACCCAACCCAATCCAACCAAATAAGAGATGGAAGGTAAGCAATTTGTGGGAGTTGGAACTACTATAAACTACATAAAAACCACCCTAAAAAAAATAAAAAATAAATAAATAAATAAATAAGAGGGAACTTGGGAAGAAAATTTCTTTGGAAAAGAATGTGAAAGACTCTTATGTTGTGATTTTGTTCGATTTTAGTGTGGTTTTCATTCACGACTTGAGACAAAGAATTGAACGGTAAAATAACTATTTTTTATTTTTTTTATTTTGGGCATTTCAAAAAAGTAATCCGAAGTTTTCCTACATAATCAACTTCTACGATTTCAAAGTTAATAATTCTTGAGTCATGTATGTATATATGTATTTTCTATGATTAAAATTTATGGAATGGGTAGAAAAACATGAAAAATGATTCATACAATGTTCCAACATCTCCTTCTAGGGTTTGAATGCTAAATTATTATTATTATTATTATTTGTTTAGGCTATCACATTCAATATTTCCTCATAAAGCATTCTGGCCCAAACCAACCATACAAAAGAAAAGTCAAACTGCATGAAGCTTCATGATTCCAGCAATTTTTTTTTTCTTTAAAGGAATTTCCATAAGTATTTGACAATATTGTTACAAGCTATCAAGTGATACAATCATAATACCTCCTTTTCAAGTTTCAAGACAGCCATGAAAGCCTCTTGAGGTACATCAACTTTACCAATTGCCTTCATTCTTTTCTTTCCTTCAGCCTGAGAAGAAGATGATCAGAAAACAGTCATGCACAGGGAAAGAATTTCATTTCTCATCATTTTTCTTTTAATAAAAAATAAACATACATTAATTCATTACAAAAAAGGATGAACTACTCTTTAAGCCAAACCAAGAGGGGGATTATAAATGAAGGATTGAGAACAAACCACAAAAAATTTAAACTCTAAATCACATAAATACCAGCCAGGATACCAAAAACCAAGAAAATCACTCATGACCATGAGGTCTGCCCACATTGCCAACCCTGCTTGCCGACTTGGAGGTCCTAACCTCACTTCCACGGTAATCTCTGATCACTCCTTCAATTGTCAACAAGCCCAGGTTCCCAATGAATATCCATTTTAAGTTAAGAGACATCCTACAGTTCGAGGTTCATAAACTGCCTACTGCCTAGACGTCCTACAGGTAGAGGTTCATATACTGCCTAACTTCATCCTAAATCCTGTTACCATAGCACTCTTCTCTCCAATTCAAAACACGATCATGCCAGTCGAATGCCCGAGAAATTTTTAGAAACTGACCTAAAAGGAAAAGAGGTAGTAAACAGTTCCACAGGGTTCAAAGGGCATCCATTTCTCCTCCAAAATCTTAACATTTCCTTCCACCACCACCCCCCAACAAATGGATGCCCAAGCATGGACTCCTTTTGCCCAATTACTGTCTCTGGTACTCCTTCCAAAACTTCCAAAGGCAATATGCACCAATAGCTGCAAAATCTCTGGGAGATGAGCCAAAGACAAGCCAACCTTTCAAGACAACTTGTTCTACAAACCCAAAGTCATTGGACACTGATGAAAGAGATGATCCAATGTCTAAGCAAAGAATACCATCCCCAAGGTTCAGTGCTTCAAAGGTTCTCATATTCTTTTGCGGAATGAAAAAAGGATAAAAGCAAATTAGTATTTCAATTTGTACCCATGTAGTGTAAGGAATGAGGCTTTCAAACATAATGCCAACTGAGCTAAACCTAAGCGCTATATCATGGTTAAACACTACATAACAAATGTGAAGGATGAACTTTTCTGGTAATTTCAGTTAATTGTCATTCAGTGCATCACAATTTTGCAATTCAAGAGTTTGACTCCTGTGGTCATTAACATAACAGTCATCTTTTCCCTGCAATAACTACAGTATCAGATACTTTTTCACATGTCAAAAAACCATCCCACACTAGTTGAATGTTTACAAACAATAATTAAGCTTGTCCATCAAAGAATAACTACTAAAAGACAAAATGGAAACAATAAGGAATTTTGAGAATACTACTTCTGACATATGTGACATATTGTTGTGAGATTTTTTTTCTTTTTTTTCTTTTTTGAAAAAAAAAAAAAACAGAGGAATCATAATTGGTCATATCCTAAACATTCCTATCATATAATTGTGCATTGTTGGTATAGTCATAAATTTTTCTATTCTAGGTCCTACTGAAATTTCAAAAACTACATATGGTGAGTGCTAACATATTGCTTCATCATTTTTCAACAAAAGTTCTACATTTTTCAGATGCAAAGCAGATATAATAGGAACGTGAAGAAAACAGTGAACACTTTCTGCATGGATGAAAATATAACAACAAAGTGTACCTCATATAGGTGATAAAGGATATATAATACATTATTGACCCCCTAAGCTATATTTATTATTCAAGCAAAGCCATGGACATTCATAGTTGTAACTCTCCAGAAGAACCAGTCACATTAATGAACTGGAAAAATATTTTTCAAGAATCACTAATAGCCACTTTATGCATATATGAAAACATGTTTATAAGAGATCAACATCGTAATGAAAAAAAGTAAGGACCTGTTTCTTAAGCAATTTCTTTTTCCTTGTGATGTCCCCACCTAGAAGAACAAGAAAAGCAACAGAAATTTTCATGTTAGAAAGGCATGAATGTTAGTTAATAAAAACATAATCAACATCATTGTTTCTGCTATTATGGATGAAGGCCATAATTCATTCTACCAGACAAATGAACTATTACAAGGTAAAGTCCTTCCACAAGAGAGAGAACACAAGCTACAAATGGGAGAAACAAAGCAGAATTTTACTAATTCAACAACTATATAAACCTCTCAAAGAAAACTGTTCGAGAATATTCCAAAATAAATGAACAAGAATGCCATTTCAGTAAGGAAAAGAAAAGGATTCACTGACATTTGCACAGTCCACGAGGGCAGATTTTATCTTACCATAGCATTTGGATAGAACATCCTTCCTAATTGCTGATAAAGATTCACTAGCAATGACTTTGGCTCCTATACATGCCTGTCATGGGTAGATCACAAATATGTGGAACCAAGAAATCATAAGTCAACAGCAGGATACACTTAGAGAAGTTAGTGAAGGAATTAGAATTTCTATGTAAACCTCTTCTTAGTGAAGTAGACCAGGCTCAAAAAGATCACATATCAGTGAGGAGAAAAGAAAAGATGATGATGATCAAAATAATACATTTTTTATTGGTGTGAACTCTGTTGAGAGCAAAATAAATAAATAAAAACCAAAAGGAAAAAAGAAAAGAAAGGCATATAATGCAGTCAAATGTATCAGGGAAAAAATCATTTTAACGGTAGTTAATATATAACTTATAAGGACACCAACATGAGGCATAGATTTGACATGACATTCACATGCTAACAAGACAAGTGCCCAAGAAAAAACCTAATATATATATGCAAAATGTCACAGATATTTCCACAGTTTGGTTATTTTATATATAAATATAAGAGAACATATCTTTCGGTTAAAATATTTCTAATGTTTTCTATGATATTTCAGATATAATTCCCAATCTGCCTCTGAACCTCCTTTTCAAGAACAAATTCACGAAATATTCCCAAGATATCTCCAAAATTTCCATTGTTTCTCTCCAGATAGTACTAGTGAGTATTCACTTGATTTGTATTCTGTTTCCTATGCTATAGTGTGAAATCAAACCCTACATATACTTGACAGGTCACCCTAAGCCTCACGCACTTGTCTGCATTTTTAAGATAATGCTCTTAATTCCATGATGATGTATTAATGTTTGTTTTTACCAACAAGATTTGAAGTTTTACTTCAAGTTTCCATGTTTTAGTAGTATTTTTTCCAATATTCATATTTTGAATATCCAAATTGTTTTTATCTATGTCAATATCAATATTTTGAACCTTGACAAGTACATGGCAATACACAGCACGTGTCTTCTCTCCCTCAAACAAAAAATCTCATTTTATGTATGTAGCATCTATGTATTTGGATGTGTACTCCAATGACCCCAGAAGTAGAGATAGAAGCACAGGCAGCTACGTATTTTAACAAAATCTTATATTTTATTGTTACTCCATTTCAAGTTAGATCATAGATTAATAAAAACATCAAATCGATAAAATTCCTCATCAAGATAGGTCATAGATTAAGAAAAAAAAATTAAATCATTAAAATTTGTAAATTTCAAGCTCTATTGCAAATAAGGGAGGATAGTTTCACATCTCGCATTGAGACATGTATTTAAAGAAGTCTTGTAAAGAAAACAATGATCCTTCTCACAATGCGGTTTCACAAGTACTTGGAATTTCAGTGCCTACTAAAAGTGAATATGGATCATACTTGGATTGGAACTTTAAACATTTGCCGTGGTATAAGTTCCTTAAGCTTTTGAGTCAATGCTCTCCCCACAGCATACGCCTGAAAAGAAAAAAACAGCATATGTTGATTCCAAACCTACTTTGTTATTGTAAAAATCTTAAAAATAAAATATCAATATATCTTCTTCTGTTTAGATCAACAAGCACACATCAACAGAGATAACAAAATCACCTAATACCTTTAATGACCTCATGAAAACAATCACATGTTTTTACGATCTATTTTAATGACGCTCAATTTGGAGCATGCCATACAAGCCTTTGAATAAGTGCAATATGTGGATACATATATGAAAGCTCTGTGACACATGGACTCATGAACAGATGATGCAAGAACAATGCCACATGATACATGAATACTAGGCCATTGTTCCCCACATTTATGTGGGACTGAAGACATTAATTTCCAAACTCCTTTCTATGCAATGGTACAATGACTCAGCAAAGATATCCATTCCTTGGGTGCATCATGAAGGAACTTTGGAAGCTCTCTTGTATTACTGCTCACTCCACCCACAAGGATTAAGAGGACTAGAGAGCCCAATAGTGCAGATTATTGAGATCACAACCTATATAAAGTTCCTACATTAATTTTATTGGAATTGAGTTGCTAAAATCATTAAATCAAGCAACTTTTCTGCACTTATGCTTAAAAAAGGAACACATCAGATGGTAGTTCAAAGTTAGTTAAGTACATTGATCAGCATGTGATGCTTCTGTATTTTTATCCAGGGTATTTCCATGGCTTCAATAAATAGTGCAAATACAATGTAGAGAAACCCTTAGATCTCTCACACATCCTTTAATCTTTCTTTTCATGTTTTAGAACTCTCTCTTTTCTTCTGTCCTATTTCTTCCTGCTATTCTTATTTTGTTCTTGTGATCCTCACAGACAAACAGAAATGGTATTGGAGCCGAAAAGTTGAAACAACATAACAGAATAAAAATGAATGCTTCCAGCTAGGGACTGATATAAGCATTGTAGGATGCCAATGACAGTATGATACTCAGTTTTCCATAACAGATTGATGGTTTGTTCCTTCACATTGCTGCTTTAGTAAACATTTCTTTCTGATCCAAAAAAATTTACATATAAAATGCTAAACTGGAGGGTATTTATGGCTTCGGCTCATAAACAGGAAGCTGATCCTTGTATTTGGTGTGGAACAATTGACTTGTTTCTGGTTCCTTTGTGTTTGACAGTCTCTTTAAAGGTAGTTCAGCCTTTGGTGTGGTAAGTTGTATATTGTGTGTGGTTCCATCTCTTGTTGCTGTGTGTGAGACTTTATTCTGAAACATGTTGGAAGTCAGATCTCAGTGCTGGTAAAAGAATGGGTCATATTAGCACCCTCCACCCAGTATGAGAACTGTGAATTTTGAATGGCAGGAATTATCTCCAGTGCATCACTACTGTTTATCTAGAATGAGGGGAGGATAAACTACTTGAATGGGAACGTCAAGGATGTAATAAAAGTTTCAATCCAACTACGTCGCTTTTATGTTTGATGCACCCAAAGATTAGTAAAGGATACTTGCTCAGAATGGTAAAGGAAATTTAAATGCAGCATCTCAGACAGATTCAAAGAGTGCAGTGCAGCAAAGGTTTTAATGAGGAGGAAGATTCATGAGCTTAAGAAAGAAGATATTTTTCTGGCTGTTTACTACTTTGCTTGAAAGGGCAAAGTAGCACATCAACCATGGCACAGACTTGTCCATTATATCCACATTTTGGGAGATAGGGTGTCAAAATGATCAGTCGGTACTGAAAGGGTTATCAGCAAAAGAGATAAACAAACAATTGCACTGAGAATGTTTTTCTCAGAACATCTTATATCTTCAATTTATTATACAAAACTCCAGTTGACCTTTCAAAAAGCAACACTGCCAACACAGAAAAGATATTCTTCCACCTTTTGAATTCTTTGAAGGATTTCTGGACTCGGTTACTCCACCATTTATGTTTCTCTTCCACCAACTCCAGTAATGTACCAAATTCTAATTTCTATTTCTACCCTGTTCCAGGAACTTTCTATATAAGTAAAATGATGATCTGTAGTGGAAAAACTTATGTTACCTTATCTTTGTGTACAATAGTTGCCAATGGTTCCACACGTTCACCATTAATCTGAATATCAAGTTTTATTAATTCACTCTCCTTGTACCTGGCAATCAAAATCAAAACGAAGAATGAATTAATATAAGAATCTTCCTTGGAGAACATCCTATATATTTGGACCATCATAGTAATCCAGAGATGCATAAAGACTTAGATGTCATGCAAGAGGCAAAAATGAGACACTAAACATTTTGAAATGCACAACTTGAATAAAGGAAAAAAGAAAAAAAAAACGGAGCATAAATTGATAGAATATTTTAACATCCAATAAAATAAAGACATCTTTCTGTTTCATAAAGGAAAACCATTAACAAATTTGATCCTGATAGAAAATTCTGCCACTTAAACAGATTCAAGTTATCAAGGAGAATATAAAATATTCAAGGATGTACGAATTTAGCAGTGTATTAAGTGCAAACTTTTATGCATACTATTAGGAAAAGTCTGTGCAGAAAGTAAGATATTTTGTCTTGGTTGAAGAAAGGCCCTTATAAATAAAAAGAAAAATAAAACCATGTTTACATCATTTCATAGGGAAACCTATTTGCCCATCAAGTGTGTTCTTGAAAAGTATCAGGTGATAGTACAACCACACAGCTGAACAATACGTTTTTTCACTGGAAATCATATCTGAGGCTCACCTACAACAGAAATGTGAGCTATTACAAATGAACTAGGCATAATGAGGACAAGTTCATAAGAAGAATTTACCCCAGAAAAGAGTATTCCATGCTAGCATAACCTTTACTTCTGGACTTCAGCTGATCAAAAAAATCTCCTACCATCTGTGAATGAATTTCAAAACCAGAGAAAATTCAATCTATCAACAGCCAAAAAATTAGGGAGACCCAATATTAATTTACTAGTCAACTGCATTTCAGTTTATCAAAGCAAGTGGATGATTGAATAGGAAAAGGTACCTCTGCTAAGGGTAATTCATAGGTAATTGATGCTCTATTCTCAGTGATAAATTTCATTTCTTTGAACTCTCCTCTACGGTCTTGAGCCAATTCCATGAGAGGACCGATATAGTCTTTTGGAGTGAGCATCTCAATCTGTACATATTGTTTTAAAATCAAATAGCCTTTTTTTCTTTAGGATTTGAAACAAGAACTTAAAGATATCTGGATATATCAGAAAATGACTAAATGGGAGAACATCTATAGATGCAGGCAACAACCTTAACATATGGCTCCTCAATTGATGTCCTCTTTCCAGGTTCAGGAAGTAAGGATGGGTTTGAGCACTCAACCTAACTCAAGAAAAATAAGATTCCATATTGAGTACAACAATGACATTCACACACACATAAAAATAAAAGGAAATTTATCTCAATAGATGCAAGTAGAAACATCATTTCTCATAGCAAGGACATAGACCTAAATCAGAAAAAAAACAATTAATAATGGAAGATCTAACACAAAAAAATAGTGAAGATCAACCAATTAGGAAAGCAATAATATATGTTATGAGAAGATTCTAAAGGATGTGATGTACCTCCACAGGATACAGATGTGCAAAAGGTTTCGATATGGGATGTGTGTCCAACAACTACCTATAAAGTGTGTGTAATAAAGAAAAAAACCATATTTCTACTTCATTTTAAGATACTGAAGACTTGCAATATGTTTTTTTTTGCTGCAAGCATATGAGTGTAGTACCCACATAGAACATTATTAGATAAAATTTTCAATTTGGCATATGGTATAAAATAAGGGAAAAGAATGAAATTAGGTTATTTAGCCATAACACTGTGTCCTAAGGTCTAGGGATCAAAGGGGTCCAACACGTAGATTTGTACCAATACCCTACATGCATACAAAAGCCCATGTATCACAGATAATAGTTGATACAAAGGGCCCTACTTTAACAAAATTCGACCATGTGTTAGGACTCAATGCTATTTTCAATGTAGGGACCAATCCCAAAATATTTGGTCAATGTAAGAAATAGCTCTAGTATGGACAAAATTTTTACCATACAAGTCCAGAGTAAGGGAACTTTCTAGAAATTAGAAAGTTGGGAAGGAGTGAAGGGGTAAGTATTCACTGACCAGAGCTTAAGGAAATTTTCTCTGATAATACCTTCCAATCTTCATCTGCCTATCAAAAAAAAAGTTCTGGCCCATAAGGAATGAAGAGAATGCATCTAGTTGACTTCTAACATTGAGAAATGATGGAATCATTCACATTTAAAGGAAATACTTCTACCTAGAAAGCTAGGAGCTCCATTTGCTCATAACTCAACATGAACCTCACCAACACAAGAAAAATAGAAGATCATGAACTGCAAGAGAACTTCACCATTTCTTTTAGGAACCTTAAATACTAGATGACTCATGGGCTCTTGGGTTGCTCTTTCCTTATGGACTTTCACATTTAGCTAATCATGCAGCATATCATTCAGCCAAGGAAGGTTTATTTATAAGGGATCATGCAGCATATATGCAGCAGATCAAGCAGCAGGTTTATTTATAAGGGATCTTTTAATACAGAACCCCTCACCCCCTCTCTGAGTTGTGTAGCCTCTTCTAGCTTACATATATTTTTCTTATATCTTTCAGCTGTAAGACTGCTTCAATCTTCCTTTTTGAGATATCCACCTTTATTTTCCGTTTGATCAGCTGTAGATTTAGAAGGATTTCCCATCCTTCATTACTTATTAATTCATATCAAGAAATTCGTTTGTTTTTTATTAAAAAAACAAAAGGTAGATGATTCATATAAAATATAAAAAAAGCAAACAAATGTGGAATATCTTAATTTAGTAAGAATAAAATAACCATCTCAAAAAATAATCTTTCTTCTAAACAATGAACATATAATGCTAGATGGAATGTGGAAGAGCTCCCTTTGACTAGATGGTAGATAAAATGGCATCTCTGTGAACAGATAGGCTTGAAGTATAAGTTCACAGGCTGCCTTAGCTTGCGGAATTCAATTGAAGTAAGGGGCCTTGGGCTTCAAGGGTTAGGTTATAATAGCCTATAGGGGACCCTCCCTCCCTCTTAAAAGAGTTCATCCAAAAATTATTACACTAGGGTTATTAATATTTCAGGTTCATCCATTTCTCTTGATCTTCATGTATGGAAGCATCATCAGATGTTACTAACTTTGGGCATTTAAGCTTTGTTAGAATGCCCATTCCATTCAAATATTCCACTCCATGACCCTTCTAAAATTTCGGTAGTTTTGCTTGAGAGAAACAAAACCAAGTCCTTGGGTTAAAAAGAAAAGAATGATTTAGCAACTTTAACTTAGAGCATATATATGGTTTTCTCTTTGTAATTCCTCTTCAGAAACAGTGTTTAATTGCATGCAAGTAATCTACCTAACTTTATTATTTGTAAACAGAGCAGCCTACTGAACATTAGTGTATTTGTTCAAAAATGAAATGATGAAATAACTGAATCCTTTTGTAATGATAACTCAAGTGAAAGTTGATACTTATTCATTAATCAGATATGAAAATTCAATATTAGTGCAGCAATCTTAGACCAAAAAAGTAAAATAAAATGAATGCAGTGAGTTTAGGATTAAGAGGAGATTACAGTATCACCATTTATACAGTTCACTCTGTATACAACACTTGGAGCAGTAGTTATTAAGGTCAAGTTGTATTCTCTCTCAAGCCTTTCCTGCAAGATGTAAACTTATCAGAGAACGTGTTGTGATTCCTGAAATTTGTCAGCAATCTATTAATTACTGATCAAATAAAATTACTAAAGGAGCAGCAGAGATGCAGTTGAAAGCATGTGGACCTGAATGATTTCCATATGGAGAAGACCCAAGAACCCACACCTAAAGCCAAAGCCCATGGCACTGGATGTCTCAGGCTCAAACTGCAAAATGGACATTGAAGAAGGGAGCACAATTCTTTAGCAAGTAACCAAGATCTGCATATACCATTAAAACTACGCCCTTATTACAACCAAACAATAGTAAATATGTTCTAGAACCAAAGGCACTTCACAAATAAGGAGGGAGAAGTACTTTCAAAAGAAAGACGAGGCTTAGGTCTTGAGGATTGCTTTGGCATGAACTAAGACTGAAAATCCATTCAGACTAGATGCCATCTAGACAATCGTTCCTAAAACCAACTTTCTTGCATGAATTTATAACTAATTTGCTTCTTAGAAATAGCAAATCCGTCAGAACCCTTGCCCTTACCATTATTCTGGAATTGCTTGTCAGAAGGCAATGCTCTGGTGAAACTTGAAAATACATGGGATTCATACATGACAAAACATGGACTCATGACAGCAAAGAGAAAGGATTCATAAAGATACTAACTCATGGACTGAATAGATTTGAATTGGCTGCAATTAGCATATATTGGTATTCCTATACTCATATAGTGAATAACACTGTGGTAGTCCCCTGGCTTTTAACCAATTGGGATATATGTTTTATCTCTAATTTATTTTATGCATATTGATCTGTGTCGGGATATATTGCATGAATGGGAATCAATTTACATCTTAATTGATTTTATGTAAACCTAATTAAAACCCATTCAAAACCCTTACCCTCTTATCCAGTTACCAATGGTGCTCTCCATGTATATATTGAAATTTGTTCTATCATAAAAGCTTATTTAGATACAATTCCTGTTTTTTGTTTTTCAAATCAGAAAATAGTAGTAACTTTGATATAAGATACAAGAATCCCAAGAGACATACATTGAAGTTTTATATAGAAGTTTTTGTATAAGATGTTCAACTTTTATATAGAAGTTTTTTTTTTTCAAAACAAAAAGTATCCAAATGGACTTTTAGCAATTTGTTAATTAATTTTTTACCTTTTTATTTTTCTTAAATTCTATAACTCATCTAAATCAAATGAAACCACAATAGTTATATAATTCATAAATAATAAGCCTATAATAAAGGTGGTGTTTGGATGCATTTCTTGTTTCTTATTTTTAAAAATAGAAACTCTCATATAAAATGCAGGAATTCTTGTTCAAAAAGTAGGGACTTACTTTATGTACTTAAAAAATGCTTTTCAAAATTTTGAAATTTGAAGAAGCGAATTTTTTTACTTGAATTTTAAAATTTTGAAAAGCATTTTTTAAGAACATAAGAGAAGTCTCTACCTTTTTATAAGAGTTCTAGGGTTTGTCGTTAAAAACAAAAAATAAAGTGTATTCAAGCATCGTTAACATTTTCCTTTTGAATAGACAAATTAAGAGCACATACAAATAAGGGGTTTAGCAAAAAGGAGTTAAACCCAACACATAGGAAGTACACAAGGAACATCTAGGCCAAATAAAGGAAAACAAACTAGACTACCTAGACTATTGAGCCCAAGCCATAGAAAAGAGAAAATTAATGCTCTCTCTAAGCATCAACACTAAGATTTACAATATTTGAAGGAAGAGATGTTTCACAACTTCGATGCTCCAAAATATTCAAAATTTATTTTATTTCTTTGTTTCCAAATGGCCCAACTAAACAAAGAGGAGTGATTCTCCTGGTCTCCATGTCACTATTTCCCACAAAACCACCATGTCAACCAAGTATCACATCTATGACCATGCAATGGGGCAAAAAAGCAGGCCCACATACGATGGATCAAGATATGATCAGCCAACTCCTCAAATGCTAGCAAAAACACAGGTTAACTAACACCAAACCATGTCTTATCAGCCGATCTATCTTTTGGATTTTTTCCAATAGCTTCTCCCAAACGAAGCAACCCACCTAGGAGGGTACCTTAGAGCTCCATATCTCTTTGGAAGCCAAGGACAATGCTACTTCAGATCCCAAATCCCTCTTATAAACCCTTCAAATTAACTTATTCTTGATGCCACTATATCAACAATAGGATGAAGGGCACTGAAAGCTCAACCTCCTGGATGGGGATACTCTTCAAAATATGGGATTCCAACAACTCTTAAGCTCATTTTCCACATGCTAACAGTTCTTTTTTTGATAGGTAAATAGTCCACCACTCAAACATCTTTGAAAACAGTAACAGAAATCTTGGGACAAAATGAACAGTAACATGTATAGATGTGCTAAGTGGGGTCTAAGGAAATGTGATGAGTCAAATAGGACATGGGACATAGAGGTACTGGCAAACCCAATGGAAAAGTGCCCTTGTGACATGGAAGATTTGAGTACTAGTTTACCTTTAATGCAGCATCATTCAGTTGAAGTTTTTCCAGTGCATCACGTAAATCAGGAAACCTAACAACAAAATTAACATAAATGAATGGCACCACAGAAGGAAAATAAAAATTTAAAGGACAATAAAAGTAAGTATGAATCAGTACTTGTCTGCATCAACAGGAAACAAGCCACAAAACACCATTGGAGTAGCTTCCTCATATCCAGGCAGGGAGTTTTCCGCCTTCCTACCATAGTGAGTAATGGTGTCACCCACTCTTGCATCTGCTACAGATCTTATAGAAGCTGCAAGGTAACCCACCTGAAAAGGTACAGAAATTTGAGAGGGAGACTGTGGGTGGCCGTCATGGGGGGGCTACTGATCACTGATTAGGATTTGGATGTAAAGAACATTAGGAAAGAAATCCTTATAACAAGTTTACATTAAACGAATTAGCTACTCAGATGTATAAATAATTATACAAATACCATATATGCATTAAGTATATATATATATATATATATATATATATATATATATGCTACAGACATGACTAGACTGATGTGTGTATGTAGGTGTCTGCACCCCAAAGAGTTGCAGCTCAATTTTACTAGAGGGCTTACACCTCAAGCTAAAAGTGAGGAATTTTAAGCCCAACAAGGTAGGATAGGGTGTAGGTTTAAGTAGATAGTCTCTGTTTTTATAAAATCCAAATATAAAATATAAAGAAATAGAAAAAATTAATAATTAAAAATTAAAAAAAAATGTTTTCATGTATTTGACAAAAATTTGTGTTAAATTAAGCATATCTTGCATGTAATCAAATCTTTTTCATGTCTGGAAACAACCAGCAAAACATTCAAATTTCTTGCATTTTGGATGGTTCTAATGAAACGCAGAGAACATTCTCCAAAATGCAGCAGTCATACAGAGTATTATTGTTATATGAAAACTTCCCTCAAAGGCATATATATGATTGACTTTACCCATCTTATTCTCATTAAAGACTTACTTCAAAAAGAAAAAAGAAAAAAAAAATCATCCCTTTAATGTGGAAAAACAAAGTTATCTACAAATTAATGTGTAAACAACAAGATCATCAGTAGCATGAACTGATCATATCTATTGTAAAAGTGTATATTTCCCTTTTAACTTTATTTTATTTTTTCATAGGAAATGTGCCTAAGACTACACCTTAGCTTTTGGCAGAAAAAGCAGCCACATTAAATGCATACCAACTTTTCACTTCAAAAACTAAACATAAGACAAACCTCAATCAAGAAGCAAAAAAAGCGGAAACCAAGAACTCATATAAAGAACCAAATGTTTGAGATGTATTATTGTACCTCACCAGCATATAATTCATCAGCCTGCAACTGATTGGGAGATAAAACTCCAATTTCATCAGCAAAATAATCCTGCAATTTAAGATTAAGCAGTTAAGAAATTAGCATAAAGGATGTCACGAATATTTAGAATCTTTCAAACCAAAACAGTGATCATAAAGACCACTAAAGAAAACTTTAATATGCACAACAATTCTTCAAAGTTAATTATTTGAATAACACTACATTGATGGAAAATGGAACGTGGTGTATAGAACCATGTGCAAATATCTACAATGAGAAAATAATGCCTGCCAATGTAATTTAATTGAGTTGGGAAAGAAAGACAAAAAACAAATAATACTTGAAAGAAATACTTTACCTTCTTGCTAGCCATAAAATAAATCCTGTCACCTTTCTTTATAGTCCCATCAATGACTCGAAAATATACGATCACTCCTCTATATGGATCATAGTAACTGAAAAGGTTTGAAGAAATGATATTTATACACACCCAAATAATGCAAAGGCTAATATGTTATATGCTGAAATTAAAATAGCAAAGAGAAAACAAAAGAAGAATGCATTGAATAGAACAATTTGTTTTCAACATTAAAAAGCCCTATAATTTTGGGCCAAAATATGAAAGTTTATTATTTCCATTGTGAAAATATAATTTTATAAATGTTTTCTGAAACTTTTACATCAGCTGTTATTTAGACAACAGCAGCATCTAATTGCACAATAAATTCACAAGAGTTGGACACACAGCATTTTGCACCAGCATCCCTCTGTTTACGCATATCTCAGTCCAAAACAACCAAACCAAACCAAACCCCACCCCCCAACACAAATAAAAAAGGCAAGAAAAAAAGCCTCTTCTCCTTCCAGTCTTTCAAATGTTCCTTTATTTTCTTAGCAGCCACATTCCTGCTTATGTTTACTTTCGGACTTACGCCTATCAAAAAAGGTAAAATTAATTTCTGCATCATCCAAGGTTCCACTCCATTGATATGTTTCAGCCAATTCAAATATGAAGACATTTCAGAAATGCAATGTACAAGGCATGACTTTTAGAAATGGATTCTGAATTGCCAAGGTTATACAGCTTCCTTTTTCCAAGTTCAACCTTTACACAACCTTTTGTATCACCATAAGAAGTATATGGTAGTCAATTTCTATTTGGAAAATGTGCCATCTATAAAAAAATTTGTCATGTAAGCTAGCAAACTCATTAGCTTGCATGTTCAATAAAATCACTAAGATTATAACATAATTAACTGGCATGAATGATATGCATTTGTTTATTCATTATGTAAGAATACTAGCATTGAATGTGATCTAAACTTTCATTCAATAATGAGGGAAGAGAGACCATGCATTATACAGGACAAGTGACAGACTATTAGAACATAATTGAACTTGAGTTCATGAATGTTGAGAAGTTCAACCATGATGTGTGAGTCAGATACCTATCAAATATTAAAGCCCTCAAAGGTCTTTCTGCAGTATCACAGGGTGGGGGAATCCGTTTAACAATTGCATTCAAAATTTCAGTTATACCTATTCCTTCCTACAAAAGAAAAAGAAGGACAAAGAAAATCATAATATTTAGGATATAATCATATCAAATAACTAAATTCTTCACTTAAGGACACTATCTGTGCATATAAATCATAAACTCAATATAGAACTAACCTTGGCAGAGCAGTGTATTGCATCGCTACAATCTAACCCAACAACCTGCATAGAAACATGTGCAAACTGAGGACTAGTTTAAAATTCTAGCAGTGCTAAAAGGATTTTCTATACGTGTTCTTCAGAGAAGTGCAATAATGAAGTGGAATAATGATATATTTCTTTTCATAGACAAAGTGGAATGATGATATATGCAAGCATCACATACAGAAAAATAAATAAAATTAGGAAGATGCAATTTGTCAAGAATATCAGTTTAATTATTTAAGAGTGCATACATAATTTACTCCGGAATGTATTAATAAGACAACTAGAGTTTACTCAGCAGGGGCATGATTCACTACTGTCAAATATATTCCTGCGCAATATATCCTATAGAGTAGTTTCCCTTCCTAAAATTTGGGTTATAATTAATTTGATACCCAACTCTGGCTAGTGGAACCCTTCACTCCATCCATGGTTTACACTGCTGCTTTGAATTTTTGAAGCATGGCTTTATTTGATGACTTGGTTGCTAGGAAAGGCACTCTTATAGAGATTAATCCTATGCCATGAAATAATCTTAAATAAGGATTACCACAAAGTTGGAGACATTGAATTCCTCACTAGAAGATAAGAAAACAGTATCACATGCAAACTCACGGTGTGAAACAATAATCTCTCACTACCCACCTGAAAACCTTCGAGTAATCCTAGATTCTTGGTCCTAAAGATCATCCAACTAAGGATCCACCACAAAGAAGAAGAAAGTTATCCCTAGAAGCCCAATCAAACCTTTAGCACCCAATATATAAGACTTAAATAATTGACATTCAATAAACACCCTCTAATCTGCCTGTGCCACCTGCCCCACAACCATTGGCCCATGTTAGAGAGCTTTTTGAATAAACTTTTGATGAAAACTCCAAGATTGCTTGCTGATTCTTTGTCCAAAACCACTACTCTGTCCCAAGCAGTACATACATAGACAGGAGAACTGTAAGAAGTTCGAATGCAGACTTCTCTTCAATGCAAGGCAACAAGGGACAAAATCCTAGATGGGGGTCCTCTTGAAGTCTTGGAGTATTAGAAGGTTGTGGCAAAGGAGAAAGGTTGCTGCTGAGGCTGAACAAGAGGGGATAAAGTTTTCGCTGAGCAGGGATGACCTTTTCGAGCCAGAAAACTAGAACCTTATCTAGAATAATAGGAAATCTCTTTCTTCAACTTACCCTAATATCCAATAAGCAAAGAAACCTACCTCACTAATCATTGCAGGGTTGCTGGTACCCAAAAGTGTAGCTTTTTTTCCCTTCATTAGCTTCATTGAGACAATTAACAAACCCAGGCAGACTTCTGGCTGAAGAACATGGTCACACAAAAACCCTTTCCATTCTTTGAAATCTTCAAGAAATCAGTCTTCCGTTTTTTGTTTTGTCGTCTTCTCCTTTCAACAACCATAAGGAAGTACAGAAATGCCTATCTATACCCAGAAAAAGGCAACAATAGTCCTAGTGTAAGAAAAATGTAGCAATTCTTATCCATCTGAAAATAAATAAATATGTAAAATGAAAAAGAATTTCAAAGAGCAAGATTTTGCAATGCTGAATGTATTTTTCAGTATAGATTGATACTAAAGGAAAAGTTTCAAAGAGGCGCAGCCTATACAATTTGAATAGTTCCCCTACCATACATGTCATCAAGTAAAACCAAAATACCCATCTAATGAACGTAATCCCTTTTTTTTTATAGGTAACGTAATCCCTTTTTTTTTTTTGATAGGTAATGTAATCCCTTTTTGTTCACCAACCTCTTCAATCTCCTGAGAAACACGAACTGGTTCAGCACCTGGAAGATCTATTTTGTTCAAAACCTGTGACAAATAACAATTTTCTATATCAGTGATAATATTTTACAATTACAAAACTCTAAGAATTTATACAATTTCATAGGATACAATAAAGTACACTTCAAACAAGGAGAAAGGGTGACCAACTGGGTCAATGACCATATCTAGAAGAGAGATCAAGTGGAACAATGAAACCACTTGAACGAGATGCTATAAACTAGAAATCTGTGTGACAAGTTCCACAACAGCAATAACACTAAAGTTATTTAAAGGTCCTCTCAGTAAATATGTTGAGGAAGAATGAGCTCACATTCTTTTACATGAGAAAAAAAAAAGGTGATATTAAGAGTTCCATCACTTAGTATCAAGTCATTCTCCTTCACATCCATTAACTTGCTGGAAACCTCCTCTCAACATGAATAACAGGGAGGAGAGAGAATCTACCTAATTTTTCGCCCCTAAAACCACTAAAAAGAACCTCTGGATATGCAATCGTCTGTATGGAGAAACATCAAGATGAAATAAATCGAAGACTATCTCCTTACCAACAACCTTTACTGTGATTTCTACAAAAAAATCACTCCCTGCATATTCAGTTGTAATACAGCAAATCCTGAAGCCTTATCATTTTAAAGCATCTCACCATACTTCTTAGTGTTTCACCCAACTCTAATCTCATCAACTAAAGCTCTCCATTAGATAATATACAGCATATAACCTTTTCTGGAACAACCTAGTTAGTCTATTCATCACCAACAGAAAAAGATGAGGCCTCAATCTAGAACCTTCACATAAGACTACTCTGATATGAAATTCAAATTAATTTCAGCTCTATCACTATATACACCCATGATTGTGTCATATTCAAAAACTTGAAAGAAAATTCAATAATGAAAACTGATATAAACTTTGATTCCATATGGGAGATTTTCATTGTATTACTATTTACTTCCTTCATTTTCAAACTTATCTTTATTGAAAAGAAAAAAAGCAAGATGGTTCTGAATGAAGTTCATGGAGTTTCCTCACACCTTTTTTTCTCATGATAGGCAAAGCTTCCTCAGACTTTTGTGCATAAAAATTCTTCAATTCACCATCACAATCTCAGCCACCAAGTGGGTGAGTGTATGATGGAATTATTCTGTTATCTTTATTTAATCATACCTTATACATCTAAATAGTTTTTGTCCACATTAAGCATTTCAAACATTTCACAAAAATATAGCCCCTTCTCCATGAGTTCCAATAAATATTTCTCATAGTATTATATTTTTGGAAGGAAGGAAGAAAGTACCTTCAGGTAGAAATTTTTAAACATGCCTATAATTTGTCATTCCTACAATCAGTCAAGATGAAGGTGCATCTGAAGCATTTGAGTATTTTGAAAGTAACTGTTACCATTATTCAGTGGGTAGTAAGTAAAATAAACAAAAAGACACAGCACTGTGGCCAACTTACTGGGATGATTTCTAAGTTGTTCTCCAGGGCCAGATAAACATTAGCTAGTGTTTGAGCTTCCACTCCCTACAATATCATAGTCATACTTTCAATATAAAAAGAATAATTTTACGAAAAAACTCAGTTACAACAATAATAGTAATAATAACAACAGTAGTAGTAATATCATTTTTTTTTTTTTTGATAGGTAACAAGAGTAGTAGTAACATCATTGTTCTTTTACAAAAAACAAGGCTACTTTCAAAGTATGGTCTCCAAAATTGTTAAAGGATATTGCCTATCAAAAGAAAAGTAAAATGATATCTATAGAAAGACAATAATCAAACTAAGAGAAAAGTAGGAACATGATAAATGGAAACAATAATTAAACAAGGAACATATCCAGGGGGGAAAACAATGATTAAACAAGAACATATCCAGTGAGAAAAAATCACCTGAGAAGCATCTACAACCAGGAGAGCACCTTCACATGCAGCGAGAGAACGAGAAACCTAGATGTAGTGGTAAAAAAGTGGATATACTCATATTCATCATCACATTAAGAAATAAAGAAGCACCAAATATTAATTATCTAATATGCTAGATTTAAATACCTCATAGGAGAAGTCCACATGCCCTGGAGTATCAATTAGATTCAGGCAATATGGTTCATTTTCAAATACATAACGCATTCGAGCTGCCTGCAATAAAGAACATTAAGAAAGATCAAACTTACGGATGTAATAGCCAGAGGCCGATCAGAGAAGAAACCCTCTGTGGAAGACTTAGTGTGCTTGTAGGCCTCAAGCCAATCAAGAAGCTCTTTGATATGGGAAAAGTGTTGGTGATAATGATAGATACAGTTCATAGAACTAAACACAAAAGGTTAAAATCAGATAGTTGGTTTCTGAGATAAACCAAGTTGATACACTAAGGAAAGGTGCAGGAACAAGAAAATGAAGAACATAAGTGGAAGAACAAGAGAATGAGAATGGATAATTCTACAGCCGTCGATAGTTCAGAAATTATATGAATACTTCTTCTATAGAATGAAGTAAACTCCCACCAAAGCTAGTACATGGGTCTCATCGAATCAGGATCTTTCAAGTCCAAAACTATAATTAGGAACTAGATTTTGGGTCTTTTGCCTCTGGGTTTAAGAGTAACCCAATAAATTAAAAGAGGAAGGCCTGTTTTGATGGCTTAGTTTGGGGTCTTTGTGTAAAGCAGCAAAATAATGTAGAATCCCAATAAATTAAAAACAAAAGAAAAGGACTAAAAAGAAGAGAAAAAAGAGGATTCTATAGAGGGAGGGAGAGAGAGAGAGATCTAGGCACTCATGCCTTCTAAAAAAGGCAGCAAATTCTCAGTTCAGTATTCACTCACTTAAAAGATGGTTAAAACCCATTTTATAGAAAGCAAGGAGACTTGGATAACATCATTCTTCATTGTCCATTTGCCATGGCATTTGGCACAAGGTATTCAAGTCAACTGGTGTTGCCTAGGTTCCTTCTAGAGATGTTGCAGGCCTGTTGATCGTTTTTCTTTAGGGGCTTTGGAGATTATGTTAGTAGAAGGTGCTCTGCCAAGGGGGCCTTTGATTGCCATTCTTCCATGGTTCAAATTTGCAGTTTCAATCATCGACTCCTGAGGTCCTGAGGTACATCGGTCTTAGTATCTCACATTGGTATCAGACAATACACAAAATATATACAATTAAATATACTAAAAAAGGTAATATAATAAAATTTGAAGCTTAATTATATTTAATATTATTTAAATAATTATAAAAGTATGTTTAATCAATTTTTAATACTAAATGCTCCTTTATTTAATAACTTCATGTTAAATTTAATTAATTATAAAAATATTAAAATTGTTTATCCAAATTTGACTTAATGTTGATACAAGTAATAATTTTTTTAGTAATGTATTATCTAACAAAATTTAATTTATACACTTCATGTAATTGTATTAAAAAAGTTATAAGTAACTTGTCTAAAATGTAATTAAGTTAAATTCTTATAAACTATCTTTGCATTCCTATATTTCTATTTATCTCACTATATTCATTACCCATTGTATATATACCCAAATACCCATTGGGCAACCACAAGAACCCATTACCCATTTCTTCTTCCTCTCTCATTCTCTTCTTCTCTTTCAGACCCATTTTTTCTTTCTCTACAATTAAGTGGAATAAAACCACCTTTCTAGCTCCAAAAAATCCAGATGCCATTTCTAAATCAAACATCTTCCCTTTCTCCTAAAGTTCCAGGCTGCTTCTCTCTTGCGAATCAATCCACACTCCACCAGCACCTCAATCATCTCTATTCATTTTATCGGCAAACCTGGATGAGATCTAGCCTCTAAACCATGTTTCCATAAATAAATAAAAAAGGATTAGAAAATGAGTCATCTTCGATTTTTCTGTCGGACCACCAACCCATCTCCAAGTCAAACTTGGATATCGGTATCATAACAGACTTGGTTGAGGTGGATACGACTCAGCCGATGCTTCAAACATTACTGTCTTCAGGGATTCTGGGTGTAGAAGATTGCTTCCATTCAGAGTTTTTGTGGAACACTATCTCCAACCTCCTTACCTCTTTGGTTTTTGTTTCAAAGGAATTTCTGAGTACTCATGTGAATCTGATAATGCTAGACCAAGAAAAAAAAAAAGCATGTGGCTCTATCAGGAGACATGGGGCTTTTCTTTTGGTTGCCTTAAGTTAAACTTCCATGGTTATTCCTTCATAAATCAGGAGATTGGAGACCAGGGTGTATTAGTAAATAATTAAGTCAGTACAATGACAGCCTTTTCCAAGTTAGTGGGGCTCTGTAGCCATTCAGAATGGAATCTTAGCCTTGTCAGAAGGCTTGATCCAGGAAATATTTTTTGGACTTAACAATCTAGTAGTGGAAGGAGACTCGCAATGTTATCTTTTGCAAGCCTTAAGGGAAGAGAGGTCCATGGAAACTAGATGCTTAAATATGCATACTACTCTTTTACTTGGATACCTAGATCAGCCAACTAGGTTTGGATCAGTTGGCCAACATGCAGCCTAGATAATCTATTGGACAAACATGGAGCCTCAAGCCTAAATGTTATCATCGTGCCCTTGTGGACTTATGTTTTACAAGGGGGTGTCCCCTCATCCTTGTTCTTTTCTATGCTTAAAGTGAATTCAACCTTCCTAGTAAATTCTAATTCAATTAATGAATTACATGTTTATAATGATAAAAGGCAATTGATCCTAGCGTGGAATCAAACAAACTCCAACCATCAAAAGACCAAATTCCTCATTCTTTGCTACAAGTAGCATCAAGTAATAATAGCGAAGACAGTAACTTACTACAGTAGCATAATTAGAATTGCTAAAATGACTTGCTATGTTCCAGCTAGAGTAACTTGAATTTTCTTTCCGAATACCAAAACTATCAACAATTATACTTTGAATAATATAGGACTCGAGATAAAGCTACAATAGGACCCAAAAAATGTCAAGAACACCTTCCCATATCAAAAAGGTAGTGCCAAGGACATCGAAGGCTTTCGGCCAATAAGTCCAATCAGTAGTTTGTTTAAGCTGTTGGCCATGGTTCTAGTTAATACGCTTTAGGAAGGTGGTCAGGAAACTTGATCAAGTTCCAGAAATGCATGTATGGATGGTAAGCAAATTCTCAGTCTTGTTCTGATTACTAATGAAGCAATTGATTTTGCATTGAATGGTTCACTTGTTAGGTTTGCTTGTAACCTTAAATATTGCAAAAGTTATAACCACGTAAATTGGGAATTTTTAATTTTATTGTTGGAAAAGATAGTTTTTAAGTGGAAAAGGATTGATTGAACTAGAACTTGCTAGGCAACTTATACTACATGTCATTTCTGGTGTCTATCAAAAAAAGAGAAATGGGTTGGGCAGATTAAGTTTTTCATTTCTAATGTCAGTATATTTTTACTAGCTAATGAGTCACCATCTAGCTTCTTTTAGAGTTTACATGGTATTAAGCAGGGGGTCCAGTCTCATCTTATCCTTTTATTTTAGTGTCAGATCATGAGTTGTTTTATTCTGAAGGTGATGAAGGAAGGTCACATGCAGGGCTTTAGGGTAAAGGAAAAGCAAGTAAGGGACTGGAAATTGTATGTTTGTTGCTTTCTGATGAAACCTTAATGTTGTATGATGCAAAGAATGAACAACTTGTATACCTGAGATGAATATCCTATGCCTTGAAGCAAATTCTAGTTTGAGACTTACTATGGGGAAAAGTTTTGGTTTCAGAACTCAGTGAAGAGTGGTTTAGTTCCATCAACCTATCTAGAGATACCATTGGGTGTATCCTCTAAAGCAAAACTTGTATGGGATTCAGTAAGGGAACACTTTCCACAAAGGATTGCTTCTTGGGAAAGACAAATGGGGGAATGACTTAAGCTAACCAAGAATGCCCTGTCTAGCATACTGCCTACCATTATACTTCATGTCCTCCATTATGATACCGCTATCTGTCTAAACCAGTTTAGAGAAGATTCAAAGAGATATTTTGGGTAACTAGAAATCCTGAAAGGAAATTGCACCTGGTAGATAGGGTAACTCTAAGCTCTAATATGGACAAAGAACGCCTGGAGATCCAGAGTTTATTGGTTCTTAATGAGGCATTGCTGGGTAAGTGGCTATGCAGCTTCATTTTGAATGGAGAGGAGTTGTTAAGGAAGATCATTATGGGGAAGTTTGGTGAGAAAATTGGAGGCCTATGTGCAAGGGTGGGGAGGGAGGTGATATTTCCAGTTTCAGGAAAGCAATTAGAAAAGGGTGGAATTTTTCTCCTTTAACCTGCATTACAGCAAAGAACTAAGTTTTGATATGATATTTGGAGAAATGAAACCTCTCTTAGATCATTTTCCTGATACATTGTTCATTGCAATGAATCAAGATGCGATCGTGGTAAATGCAACGTTTGTGGGGCCATTGGAGCCCAAGATTCATTAAGAGTTTATACTATTGAGAGTTCGAACAGGTAAGCTCATTCTTGTCTTCCATTCAAGATGTGGTCGTTGACAAAAACAAGGACAAAAAGCTAGAGTGGAAGTAATTTAAAGATGGTTGCCGGTCCATGAAATCCTATTGCAAGGCCCTGAATAGTCTATATTTCCCACTGAGACACAGAGAAGGTTTTCTGAATCACTCCCTATTCTAAAGTCGGTTTCTTTGCTTGGAAAGTTGTTTGTTAGAAAATGCATTTTACACCAAGTTTGGAGAATTGGCCATCATTTGCTTATCCAATACACAGTAGCTCAGAGTTTGTGGTCCCTCTTGGGGGGCTTCTTAACTTAACTAAGGACACCTTGGCTATTTCAAGGAGGTTTTTCACTTGGGAAAGAAGAAAGGAAAGAATATTAAGCTCGGATTTGTTGGCCTTTAATCATTCTTTGATTTCTCCATGCATCCAGCAGTTATTACATGGTGTAGGCTTGCAGCCTTGCCTCATCCTCTCTAAATAATATAACAGATTCAGATTTGGATTTTTCCTATCAAACTGTAAAAAAATAAAATAAAATAGAGAGAGAGAGAGAGGAAGAGAGGAAGGGAACTACTATGATTCACCATGCAAAGGACAAGGTTCAAATGATGCAAAACTGAGATGTTTCAAATGATAAAATAGTTTGTACCACCTGACAGGTCCATTGGTGGAAAGACCTTAAGTAATTCTTCACAATATTTAGAGAAATTTATTATTTGATTGAATCTAAAAGAACAAATTCATTCTCAACACAGTTTTCCTTTAATCATACACTCTCAACACAACTTGCCTAAACATGGTTCAAAGTTGTGGTACTGGTTGCCAACATGGCAAGGCCAGAGGCAAATCAGACTCGTCATCTTGGACCAATATTGGGTTATCTACTCAATATACTGGTTAAAAAAACCCAAAAGAATCTTCAAAAACAAAGAAAATTTCAGAAAATATAATTACAATTAGATTGATTTAATAAGTTAATTAAAAAAATCTCACTTATTATTCTTTAAATGGTCATGAAAGCAAGCATTTGGAACTTCAAATTAGTTTATGATATTATTAAGAATTAAAAACTCTTGAAACCCAATTTATACCTAACACCAATTTTTTATGATTGGTATATCAAAATATATTGGAATAGTAGCATGACAAATTAGAATTATTTTTTATTTTCCAAAAAACTAAAAAATGAAAATAAGAAAAAGAAATTTGATTAATAACAAGTCAATAATTGTTTGAAAATAAATTATTTTGAATTGCTTGTTCCCAATCATAAATTGAGAATTGTTTCTTAATTGAAGCAGGGAATCTCAGAAAAATGCAAAGGTTTTCTATTTTGTTCTCCCAGTTTCATTAGATCCAAGCCACAGTGTTGTGACTTAGAATCATCTCATGAGTTGGCCAAGAAAATAGGTTTATATCCGAGTCAAGGCTGAGACTCATCACAACAATGAGGCCATGGCCGAGACAAATACGACTAGGTGAAGACTGATAAAACTTGTCCAAGATATGCTAGTGTCAGCCAATACATTGAACTATGTCCCTAAATGAAATCCAGATACAACAATAAAACCAACAAAACCCCTATAAAGAATACAAAAAATATGAACCTGTAGTTTGATTGTGATTCCTCTTTCACGCTCTAGATCCATGTTATCAAGAAACTGCTCCTTCATTTCCCGCTTCTGTACCGTACCCGTCATTTGCAGCAACTTATCTGCTAAAGTTGATTTCCCATGATCAATATGAGCAATTATGCAGAAATTCCTGATATTTGATATTGGAACCTGCATTTTAAACAACAAAAATAGCATTCAGTAAGATTCCCATGTCAAAAAACAAAACCTTAACACCATCAATAATTTTGCCAGTAAAGTGTAAAGTCCCAGTTGTTCATGCAAGGCACCCAATTGATCAAATAGAACTAGAGCTTATCTTCTCATGGTGGGGTGTTACCTTGTCAATCTCTCTCATTGAAAATATAACATTTTCCTAAAGTATTTCCTACACATAAATTTATCTTCAAGTAAAATTTTTCCTTAAAAGCACCAATATAGCACTAGTATAATCATTACAGTATTAAGCCTGACATGCTGTTTGGTTGCCAATAAAAAGGACAGAGAAAAGCTACAATTTAATTTTCTCTTCAATTTTTTTTTTTTTTTCAGTTTCTTCTAAGATAATTGAAATGTCGTATTAATCTGAGCATCAGCAAAAACACAGTAGTGAATAACCATAATTTCAACCTCACAATTCTTTTCACCACAAATTCAACATTGTGATTCTTATCCATATTTAAAATCAGCATTTGGCCATTAGAATAATTTTTCCTTAACCCAGTAAATAACTAAGAGCTTGTTCAGTAACAAAAAATGGAAATAAATTTTTCAGAGATGTTGTACTAGCTTTAAATGTTTTCAATTAAATAAGTGTTTGTATTTTTCAAAAAACTAAAAGACAGTATTTGAATATTGTCTAAAAATTACTTTCTAAACATGTTTTATTTTTAACATTTTGATTCCTTCTATCTTTGAAATCAAAAATGGCAATTATAATTGTGGCAATGTGTTCTCGCATGGCCTAGAAGCTACCACATTAAAGTAACTTTTCCCCAACAAATTACTCGAAATACCCAAAAAATCTCTAAGATTCAAACTTCCTATATCTTCTCTTTTACGACACTTTCTCGCCAACCACCATCCCAAAATCATCAGCACAACAAAAACAAATTGAGACAACAAAAGGAAAACCCAAAACAAAACAATTCAAAACATTACGAAAATATCAAAGAACTCGAAAGTCCTTTAAGGCCGCCAAAGCCAAAACCTCAAAATTCAATCTTCCAATTTCTTCTCTTTTTCCACACTTTCTCACCAACCAAACACATCTCAAAATCATCACCATCACCACAACAACAAATTAAATTAAAACAATAAAAAAAATTTTAAAAAAAAAAAGAAAAAGAAACCTTCAAGAGACGATCTTGACCAGAAACGGCGGCTAAATCGACATCGGAGGGGGCCTTGGACTGGGTTCCGGCGGTGGACTGCGCAACGACAGCGGACCTCAGAGAGCGCCGGCGGGAGGTGAGGGTGGTGGAGAGATGTGGAGAAAATGGAGAAAAATAGAAGGGCGTGGAGTTGTGGTGATGGTGTGAAGCTTGGAGAGATACGAGAGCTGCGAGTGAATTGATTTTGGCGGCCATGGCCGGAAAGCTTCGGCCGCTTGTTAATTGTTATCACTATTCACCAGTAGTAGTTGCTACTTGCTAATTGCCTTGTGTGGTGTGGCGGTTTTTAGCCACAAAATCAGTGTGGAGGTTTGTCATTTGAATCGTGAAATGGGGAAAATTTTGTTTTCGGGTTCGGTTTCGGTTTCGGATCCGGGCCGATCTGAGCTCAAGTGGTCTTAACTATTGGGCTCCGGTTAGCTCGAGCTTTGAACAAGATGCCTTTAACTGAAGCTCGTAACGAATTAGTGTTTAACATTAGAAGAGAAGTAGAAGTTACGACTCATGATCAAGTTAATGTTTTTGTACGCACAAATTTCGCGAGTTGCAATATAAGCAAAACAATACGAAAAAATATGTGAAATAAAATATTTTATTAAAATTGATAAATTATGGGTACAATCTTTGTGGTAATATTTTTTTACAAAATAATATATTTTTCTAATTCTTTCCCTTTGATCACAATTTGGAAAATAATGATGGGAACATTTTCTTGATTTTAGAGATCAATCGATTATTATAAGTGGTTTGTTTTCGAATGAACTCGTTGAACGATGAAGATCGCATGTGTAGATTGAAATGTGAAGAACATGTGTGTAGTTCTTGTACGATTTATTAGACTTGTAAGGAGATTTTATAAAGTTTTTTCTTATTTGTGAAGCTTTGTTTCCCATGTGAAGCCGTTTTTATCAATCCTCCAAAAGTCCCCTCGAAGTCACCTCTATTTATAGGTGAAATTAGGGAATTAAATTTTGGAATTCCCCAAGATTTAGTTGCTTAATTTATTTTAGCAACTTTTCTTCTTCATAAAGGAAATTTGTCAATAACAAAATTTTTATTTATTTTTTATTCTCTTTTTACTTAATATTTGTTTCCTTTAAGAATTTGTCAACAGAAGAATATTTACTTATTTTTTAATTATCCTTTGATAGTAATTGAAAATTTTAATTTTATTTGAAATACTAAATTTTATAGTATTCCAAATTTCACCACATGTCACCTTTTAATATATGTCACGTGTCAAATGTGTGTATGACATATCACTTGTCAATCCTAAATTTTGTCGAATTGGGGAACCGCATTTTTTTTAAGATCAATTTAGCGATAATTTATTTCACTAAAAAATTTTATGTCTATAAATGCCTCCACCTCAAAACGTATCACGTGCATGCCTTGTAATGTATACAAGATGGACTTTGAAGTTACCTTTCATTTTTCTTTGATTTCCAAAGAAATGTTTTAATAGGAAGTTTCTGATAAAACAAAGGCTATGAATAATTAAGGAAAATACCCAAAAGAGGGGGTGAATTGGGTTTTTCAAAATCTTTTTCCACACAATAATATATGCACAAAATAAATAAGGAAAGAGATAAAGTTAGAGAATTCAAACTCGGGTTTATAGTGGTTCGGCACTCCCTTGCCTACGTCCACTCTCCTCAATCTCCTAACCGAGTGAGGGTTCCACTAACTTGAAGTTTCAATCAAGCTTTCAATCTTCTTACACTTGGATTCCGGCTCCAATGGGCTCTTATACAATCTCTTCAAGATTTGAACCACTTGAAGGCTTTCACACTCAGTTTACACAAAGATGAAACTCTCAACCTAGCTTAAGGATGGCTCAAGTACAAGAGAAAGCTATGATGATTTACAAGAGTGCACTAAGAGTATGCAAGTGATGGTTTGATGCACTAAGAAAGAAATGAAAGTTTTTTGATCAAGAACAGGTAGGTAGGCTTTGAATGCAATTGTTCTCCTAGTCATAAATGAAGTGGAGCTCTCAATTTATAGGTTTCTAAGCTCGGGAGTCAAAAACAGCAAAAGGCAACCTCGTCCGATCGAGCTAGGGGTCGACCGGTTCACTAGCCGTTGGAGCATTTAATGCGTGACAGGTTACCGTTGCCTCAACCGGACCTCGACCGGTACTCGACCGGACCTCGACCGGTAAAGGAATCACCTCGACCGGGAAGAGAAGGCTACTGGGAGAGAGAGAAGGTTTTTAACCTTCCTCGACCGGTCGACCGGTTCCTCAACCGGTTGACCGGTTGGCCTTAGCCTCGACCGGTTGAGCCTTTTGGCCCCGAAAACTTATCCTTTTTTATTTCTTTCTTTTCCAATACTTAGGCAAGGTCTTTAGGTGAGTTAATATGCCACTTTTGAATCAATTTGCCTAAGGTATATTTGATAAAACTCGGGTTTTATAGAAAATCAAGTTTTAAAGAATAAACCGAGTTTTCTAAGATGCATGAAAATGTATGAACATCCTAAGTGCACTCATGCTATCACCTTACATTCATTTCCTATGATCTCAAGTCTTCCAAGCGTCTCGATCTTGTATCCATTTGGTCCTTTGATGAATTTTCGAGTTTATACCTGAGATTCTTAAACATTAAACCAATTAGTTACTTAACCATGGTTTGTTATCATCAAAACCCGATTAGGAGAACCCTTGGGCTAATAGTTTCATATTTTTAAATATCTCTTTCCAACCTTTTTGGAATACTATTTTGTTGTCTTCTCATCTTTCCACTTCCTATCAAAGGAAGATTTTGCATTACAGGAAAGTTTATAATTTGAATATCCACCTTCCCTTTTTTGTAGGCTTTTTTTCTTTCAATTTATCTTCCTTATTATATATATATATATATATATATATATATATATAAAGAGGACAAGAATTTGAGAAACCCGACTTGAACTCTTTTAGAGAATCCTTTCAATTTTTGGATTCTTCAACCTTGTAAGTTTTTTTTTTGTTTTCGTTTTTTTTTTTTTTTTTTAAGGACACTCATCTTTCTTAAATGTGTGTTGACCTTCATCATTTGTAGAGATGAATTTGTTTTTAGGTAATTTTTTGTTTTAAATCACCTTAACACTTGAGGAGGAATTTTTTCTTCTTTAAATATCTAAAATAAAAAAATATGAATATTTAAAGTTTGACCCTCATGTGATCAAGTTATAGCCCTAACGTAGAGTGGTGTTGTATTTTTGGCACTTATGTGCTAAAGTCTTTACCCGTGTAGATTGGTTGGCTTGAATACATAGTGGTGTTCAAGTTATAACATTTAATTAAAATTGAAATTATATTTAACACTTAAGCAAACAAATCATGACTTTGACACTACGTGGTGTTGTACTTTTGACACTTAATGCAACTTAAGTACTAAGGTCTTCATTAATCTGAATTGGTTTGACTTGGATGCGTAGTGTTGTCCAATTTCTCAAAATTTAATTAAAAAATGGAATTACACTTAACACTTATGTAGGCAAGTCATAACCTTGATGTTGATGTTGTGTGATGTTGTACTTTTGACACTTAATGCAATTTAAGTGTTAAGGTCTTCACTCATGTGAATTTGTTTGACTTGGATGTGTAGTGATGTCCAACTTCTCAAAACTTAATTGAAATTAGAACTACATTTAACATCTATGTAGGCAAGCCATAATCTTGACGTTGCTCAGTGTTGTACTTTCGACACTTAATGTGGCTTAAGTGCTAAAATTTTCACTCATATAAATTGGTTTGACTTAGATGCGTAGTGATGTCCAACTTCTCAAAACTTAATTGAAATTGAAACTACATTTAACTGAAATTGAAACTACACTTAACACCTATATGGACAAGTTATAATCTTGACATTGCACAGTGTTGTACTTTCGACACTTGATATGACTCAAACACTAAGGTCTTCACTCTTGCGAATTGGTTTGACTTAAATGCATAATGATGTCTAACTTCTCAAAACTTAATTGAAATCAAAACTACACTTAAAATCTATTTAGGCAAGTCATAAACTTGACGCTACACAGTGTTGTACTTTCAACATTTAATTAAAATTAAACCCTCACTTGATACACTTTTTTTTTTATATGGTGGTGACTAAACTTGACTAGTTTCCCCAAGTTGCCTACGTACCCTTCAAAGAGAAGGGATCAAGTCAAACGTAGTTCAACCTTTTATTTTTTATTTTTTGCACTCTAACTTTTGCCAAGACAAAAAAAAAAAAAAAAAATTAATCTTGCAAGCATATGTCCTAACTTTTACAAATATTAAAAGAAAATTTTGATTTTGTGAATATATGTCCTTAACTTTTGCCTAAGTTTTTTCAGGTTTTCAACTTGGCAATTTTTTTTTTTTTTATACTCCAACTTTTCCTAAAACTAAAGAAAAATATAATCTTGTCAACATATGTCCTTAACTTTTGTCAAAGTCACCTTTTCAGGTTTTTAATTTAGAGGACTTTTTTTTTACACCATATGCAGTTTAAACTCATACAAGACAGGAGTGTGGTGTGACTCAAGTATAGTAACATTTTAAGAATTTGTCATTGATAGAGTCAATTTTTAATCTGTTTTTAACGACAATCTTATAAGCATCGTTAGTGTAAACTTCTTGCACCATATAAGGTCCATCTCATTTTGATGTAAATTTGCTTAAAAGAACAACAAATAACGATGATGGGTCTACAAACAACAAGAACTAGATCTCTAACATGAAAATATCGAGGACGAATCCTTTTGTTAAAGGCCTTTGAGTAGGAATGGCAACGGGGCGGGTTTGGGACGGGTCATTCTCATCCCATTCCCGCACCCGATTATACAGTTATTTCCCATCCCCGACTCAAACCTGTTTCGGGGCAGGTTGATTGGTTCCCATCCCCGTTAACAAAAAAATTAATAATCCCATCCCCGCCCCGTCCCGAATGCCATTGAGCCCTAACCCTAACTGGTGATGAACAAACCTCATACCCAAATGCACTTTCCTTTCACTGATTATGATAATATACCAAAAAATGAAAAAATAATATCAAAGTTGAAATTAACACCACAACAATCATTAATTTTAAGCCCATAGTTAACTTAAATGATTCAAAATTAGTGCAAAACACCAAAAAAAAAAAAAAATCTAAACCATTTATGAAAACTGAACCAAACGAGAACAACCGTGGATGTGAATCCCTCTTCAAGTCAATCTTTGAACCAAGACTTCATCAAATCCACTACGGTTTTCGCGTTTCTTTTGTGTCGTGCTCTCGGACAAAGATTTCAAGGTGATCCTCAATCATCTATGACTAGTTTGATGTTGCGAAAGAGGAGTTTTGGGCTCTGAGGCTAAACCAAGAACAAGATGGAATTGATTTCAGAGTATTTTAGTTGGTGTGAGGGAGGAAGAAAAAGTCGTATTGATCTTGGAGATAGGGATTCAAGCGAGGAAGAAGAAGAAGAAGAAGTGGCTGTCGGAACTAGGGCAAATGGAAAGAATGAAAGACCATTGTATCAGAGGAAGAAGAAGAAGAAGGAGGAGCAGTCGTCAGAATTAGGGCAAGAATTAGGGGAAATGGGAAATAATGAAGTATATATATAGGGAGTTTTTTGACATTTTAGTGGTAGTTGAAGGGTAATTCTGTAAATGTATATTCGGGGCGGGGCGGGGCGGGTTGGAACAAAATCCATACCCGTCCCAAACCCGATTCGGGTTTTAAAAATATTCCCATACCCGCCCTATACCCGTTTATTATATTTTAAACCCGTCCCAATAGGGGCGGGCCGGGGCGGGTTACCCGATTAGCCCAGATAATTGCCATCCCTACCTTTGAGAGACGTGCTTGATAACACTCTAAACGTTGTTGGGCTTCGAGTTGTTTCTTATCTAGCATTTCTAGCTCTTAAAGACACAACTTGAAATTATCTTCATTAGTTAGACCTTCATGTATAGTGATCCTTAATGACGATATTTGATGCTTAATGGGCAGTTCAACTTCTACATCATAAACAATAGAGTAAAGGGTTGGTTCTGTGAGCGTTCGGTATGTTATCCGATATGCCCAAAGTGTTTCTCCTACTTGTTCATGCCAATCCCTTTTTGTCTTTTCAACAATTTTCTTTAATAATTTGAAACATTATTTTGACTATAGGATACCTTTTCACTAGTAGTCATACTCAAGTCCATCAGAGTATTAAGATTTATTGTAGTTTATCTCATTTATGAGATATGACAATCAGATATTGAGATAGTGTTCTTAAACGATTATCTTAATACTAGCATCTTCTTGATGCAACCGAAAATTTTCATAGCAAAGGCCCTCATGTGTACAAGAAAGCATAGGGAAGCATGGTGGTGCTCTAAGATCTTGTAAGTAAATGACAATCTACTTATTGGGAATGATGTAGAGATATTATCATCAATTAAGATCAATTTGTCTACTCATTTTTAGATGAAAATCTAGAAAATACACAATATATTCTTGGGTTTAAGGTCTTTTGGGACTATAAGAATAGGAAAATTGTGTTGTATCATCTACACTAATAAGCATTTGTTTAAGTGCATGATGTAAGACTCCAAGAAGGGTTTGTTACCCTTTTGGGTTTGAAGTTACCATTTTCTCAGGATCAATGTCTTTAGACATCTGAGGAGAAAGATCACGTTTAGATAGTACCTTATGCCTCTACAATAGGAACTTTATGTATGCGATGATATATGCTAGACCAAATATTTATCTTTGCTTTAGGTATTGTGAGTAGATATCAACCAAATCCAAGTCTAGAACATTAAATAGTTGTCAAACATATACTCAAGTATCTTTGAAGAACGAGAGTTTATGTGTTTATGTTCCAAAGTGTTGAAATCCTTTAGAGGTATGATTTGATGGTTGGATAGATACCTTTTGTGGAGAACCTAATAGATCCCTTAACCATGACATTAACTAGGGAAGTATTTGATAGTCATAGGGATGACATAGGTTTCATATGAGTATCTGATATGTTTTGATAACATAATGCTTTAAGGGCTAATGAGAAAATGTTAGGATAAAACCCTTAAAAGCATGACCTAATGTAACATATCTAGCATACATTATTCATTTAATGATATTCGAGGTTCACTTTGATCTATTCTTAATCCATGCAGTATACTTTATGAACATTCTGACTTAGCATCTCTTGCATTGTATGTAACTTGGGTGCATTAGGAGTTGCACGAAAAATCCAAGTCATAGGTTCCTTGCAAGTAGATGATTTGTTCACAGTCTATTTGCGGACTTAGGCAATCAATTTGAAGTTATAGTGTACCACCTCCTAATTGGAGGAATGATTGGTCTTGACTATTGGGATTAGGTTCCTATGGTGAGTGCACTAGTATATATGGTTACACATTGGATATGACTGATAGTGGATCATGACATAAGGCTATCAGGTAGTCATGACTTCACTAAGCTGTTATATTGTATAGTCTCTTAACCTTGAAAGAATATTGAGTTTGTTTAGAAGTTAACAGTGGCTTTGACCCACGGGTGAGATCGTAAACTGATCATATATTCCCTACGGATTGGGTCACTATTAATGGAAGCCGGTAGCAACAGGTATCCTTATGAACTTTAAGACAGTGTGTCCCATTGGGTGATCCTAAGGACGTGTGATCATCAAATTTGTGGGTCCGTAGTAATTCCTTTAGTACAATTTGACATATGCTCTTAGAGAGCTAAAACATGTCATTTGATCACATAATATGAAGAGATATGTAACTGAAGGATTGTAGAGATAGTCTTGAAAGGTTGATAGTTTTCATCTTATTAGACTACAAACAACTAGTTCATGGGAAGACCATATACAATGTATAACAGGTTATAGACCCGAGCATTTGGTGTCTCATTATAATATACATAGGGTATTGGAGTGTGGTTAACTCTTTATAGTAAGATATTGAATAAACTTCATAATTGGATTTATATGTGAACATTTTTTAATAAATTTTATTTTGTTAGTTATACATTAAAGTGAGAGTTTGTCCCTACTCATTGCTAATATCTTAAAAGAAAATTTATTTAGATAATAATATAAAAAAATTGGAGTCTTTTTCAAATTATTTTCTATAAATTTCTTATTAAATTTTGATATGCTAATTTCTTAAATAATAATAATGATAATAATAATAATAATAAGTTTAAATTTGCAACCTTTTATTTCAGGTTATATGCACAAGTAGTGTAATGGCAAAAAAAAAAACCACCAAAAATAATTATAAAATTACCATACTTTTGGATTTTATGTAGAACTCATCTTTTTAAAAGACAAGTTCAATGTAAAAGTAAACTTGTTTTTTCAAAAGACAAATTTAATATATATAAAGTAAATTCATCTTAAAAAAAAAAATTCAATGCAAAAAGTGAACTCTCTTTTTCAAAAGACCAGTTCAATATAAAAAGTGAATTCATATTTTGAAAGATAATTTGAATATAAAAATAAAATAAGTGATAAAAAAGTATGAATTTTTATATTTATTTTTAAATAATTATAATTTTTTTTTTTTTTTAAATCCGGGGCTTAGGCCACGGCTTAACCCTGTCTCGTTTACATGCCTAGTGGAGGCAAGTTTGGCCCCCAACTTTGAGCTGTTACTGGGCTTGGGCCTAAACTCCAAGCCGCCCAACCCAAACTCACCTTTATAATCAGCTTAGAAATTCCAGCCCAAAGACCAACACACTATTGTTTTATTGTCTCCAGAAACAAATAGTATATTTCATTACAAAGCAAAAAGACCACCAAATCTTACGGGTCTTTAAAAATTCTAACTTTTTTTTTTTCTTTTGATCCCTCCACTTCTGATGGTGTTTGGCAAAATGGCAAAAAAATTAAAACTCAAGAAGTTGACTTTAATAATTTTATTTTAATTTGTTGACTTATTACCTAATTTTTATTTTAAAATATTAATATTTTTATTAAAATTAACTGAATTTTTTAACTACTAATTTAATATAAGTAAATACTAAGTAGTAAGTTGATGAAAGAGATTTTTTTTTTTTTTTTTTTAAAAAAAAAGAGCTTATAATTATGAAGGAAAGCCATGAGAAGTAGATAACTTTGAGGAATTAGAACACAAAATTATTTTGAATTCAATTTTTTTTTCTAGCTTGTTACTTTAAAGTAATTTTGACTTTCAAGCAATGATATTAAATTATTTTATCGAACATATTTAACATGTTTAATGATTTAAATGAATTCATTAAATCATATTAAATTATTGAATGGGTCAATCAAATTCCTTATACCTTTAACTTATTTAAAAATATTCTATAATTATATATCTCGTGTCAGAATAAATTAACATGATTGGATAAAAAAAAGATGGATATCTTCCTTCTACCCGAGTTCTAAAAAAAAATAGAAAAATAGAAAAAAAAATTCTTGAAATAATAATGTTGGATCACACGACAATACATAAATGATCCTACACTCACAAAAATGTTAGAGAATTAGGATACATGCATGTTGAAGATCAACAATGAGCAACATTTGTTTGGATGTGATGAAAGTTGCTCCAATTTTAGGGTTCAATGGACCCGTAGGTGAGGTGTAACCCTAGCTAGTGTTGCCTTCTTCCTAAGAACTTCACATGCTATTTGGCCATACACTTAAAAGGAAAAAAAAAAAATTATTGGGTCTGATTCACTGGAAAGAATGTGGAAGTGGGTCTGAATATTGGTTGTCACCTTTGGAATTATCCAGACTAAATCGGAAAGTTTGTCAATAATTCATGAATTATTGGATTGTATTGAGTAATGCATGCAGATTAGACTGCATTTTTCATGGAAGAATGTTGGAATTTGACTAATAATTTGGAAGGTTGTCACATGCCATGCTTGAATGCAGTCATTGCAGTAAGAAATATTGTTGGTTTAGTGTGTGCAAGCTTTTATTTTGTGGCATGTTTGGTAGGCGGGAAAATGCCAGGTGATATTAGGTTTTAGCTCTCATGTTCGAACACGATGAGGTTCAACCTGTTTAGCACTTATTATTAACTGGTGCTGAAAACAAGAGTGAAGATTAAGGTGGATTTAATTCAAACACGTATAAAGAAGTCATTAAGTCAAGAATGACTTTTTGGTAGGGGGATGCATGCCAACAAAGGAAGATGAAATAAAAGGAGAAAGCCAAAATGATAAGAAATTAGGTATTAGGGCTCCATGAGTTTGAAAGACAATTAGCTATATACATAACACGACAAATTATTAGTTGGCCTACAATAAATATGTATAAACCCTAGCTAGCTATCATGTAGAATTCAATTAATGCAACGTGAAGATGTTCTCAAATCTTGCTACAAAAAGACTTGGTTGTTGTAGAATTATTTATTTATTTATTACTTCTAGTAAATTATTAATTTGTATAGTGTGGGAATTTCAACAACAATTTTTTTTTCTTCTTATAATGGCTTTGGACAAGTTAGATCAGGGTATTTTAGGTTATGTTAGGTCTAGGAAGTGCTTCTAACTTTTTTAACACTTAAAAATTTTTATATTTCAAGTATTGAAAATGTTGAAAACATTTCTTAAAATCACTATTTTATGATGTCCAATATTGGATCGATGAGAAAGTTTTTAATGTTATATATGTATTGACTTTTCTTAACCATATAAACAAATTTTAAAGTTGTGAATGTTTAAAGTGAATGATATCCATGTTTTTACAAAATGGTATAATGATATTAGAGTCAATTCTCGACCTCTGTGTGAGGGTTTATTTGACCTCATATGAATGTTTATCTATTTGATCTTGTAATCTCGTAGGACACAATATTTGTCTATTTGACCTCACAATTTCGTGGGACACAATGAGAACGTTATGTCTGCATGGAGGGTATTTGTAATATCCCACATCAGATAAGGGAGAAAGTTATTGACACCATTTAAGTATGAACTGCTCTTAACTTTGTAAATGAATTTTAAAATCATAAAGAACATTTTGGGTTTAGAGTTAAAGCACTCTTATTTTGGTATAACTTAAAAGATATTAGTTCAATTTTAAAAAGCTCAAATAATTAAGATCTATTTGGCAAATAGTTCTTCGTTCTTTTATTACAATAATCCATAAGAAGATTTTATTTGAAAACTCAAATTTTAAAAATAATTATCTTGGCTTATTCTTCATAGAATTGTTGTATATTTATATATAATGTAAAATCATTTTTTAAAATTACTACTCAAAACATTAAATAAAAAGAAGTAAAAACACCTTAAATTTGTTTAAAAAAATAACCTATTTTCAGAACAAATTTAGAAATTTTGGTTTTTTTAATAATTAAATGATCCATATTAGTACATATAAAAGTAAAACAAAGCACCCTTAGTTTGGGGGCTTTAAAAAGAGAAAAGGCATGAACCCACTAAGTAATTTTCTATCTTTTAGTTACAAAAGAAGCATGCCACAAAGATCAAAAGCACCTTATATCACTCCCCTTGTCCTGAAAAATTGCCTTGGAGCTTGTGTGCAGCACACACCAAGGCCTTGAAAAGCTTCATAAGCAAATTCCCACTGGTTTCCTCATCCATGGTTGATTGAATTAGTAGCATATTATTATGATTTTCTTATATAATCCATAGGTGTGTGATCATGCTATAGTACCAAATTGATATGTATTAAATTATGCAATCAATAAGATCATATCATATGCACATTTATGTTACATTATCTTCTACAAAGTCTAGTTCGATGTTTATAGTTAGTCCCATTATTTTACACATTGGTCCAATTTTTCGTATCATTATCTAATGAACTAGATTTTATTATGTATTTTCAATGATTGAGATTAAGAGTTCGTTCGATACCTCTTTAATTCCTTAAACATTTTGGATCACATACCCAAAACACAAATCCCCGAAACAAAAGATTCAGAAAAATTTTCTAATCATTTTCCAAGAAAACAAAAGCAGATCCCGAATAAAATTTTTGTTTATTAATCCTTTAAAGATGGTTAGTGATGAGTGCATTATCTAAAGATGCCACAATATATAAAAGATCTCCCCTTTCTTTTTTATAAAGTTGGTCTAGGGTTTCTGTCCTCTCTAAGTGTGATAGGCTTACTTTTATGTTTTGTTTCTCAATGGTTAGCTTTAAACAATTAGCACATTGATGTCATTGTCTATTATAGATCTTGAGCTACCAAAACTTTACCTAATTCACTAACTTGTTAGATTTCTAGGGCCCCCTTGACATTTTAAATAATATATATATATATATATATATATATATATATATATATATATATATATATATATATATATATATATTCTTCAAGGGAATTTGAACCTTTTCTCACGTATAGGTGAAGAATTCCTTTATTTCCATGGTCCACAATGCTTTTTATTCAATTTTTAGTCTCCTGAAATAAATACCTAAATATTACCCGTTTCAAGCCATTTGTTAGCTCCGTCACTGATTTTTAGCATTTATAACTATAATATTTGTTATAAGTTTAATATAAATCTGTCATATAACAAACTATAGAATTACATATAGAATTAAATAAAAAATAATTTAATTCATATTTTTTATTTTTCCTTATTTGAATACATTTAAAATAAAAATAAGAGTTTACTTCTAATAAAAATAAAATATAAATTTTTTTGAAATTAATTAATTAATTTATAATTTATATTTATTTTCAAATAATTATAATTTTTAAAAATAATAATTTTTTTAAAAAAAAATATTAAAAAGAAAACTAAACTGGGTGGATGAGTATCTTAGGTTATGCTTGGTAACTGTTTTTAAAAACACTTCTAAAAAATAGTTTTTAAGAAAAGTTTTTGAAAACTATTCTTTAATATTTTGTAAAACAAAAGCCTGTTTGGAACTTGAAATGTTTTGTAATCTATTTTTAATATTTTTAAATATCTTTTAAAAATAATTTTATGATTAAAGCTTTATTTTTAATCATTATACATGTTCGTATAATTTTTTTTTTTAAAACTCTAAAAAAAAAGTGAAAACAATCGAAAATAACTAAAAGATGTTATTTGAAATCATAAAATAGTTGTCATAATAGGAAAAAGATTGAGATAAAGGTAACTCATCTTGAATTCACCCATTGATTTGGGCAGGCCCATACTTGATTTGGGCCTAATCCATGGGCTAAGGCCGACCTACAAAACTTAACTCAGGCCCGCAATGCTGGTCCATGCGAATACCGACAGCATTTTCTCCACCTCTTCATTTTTATCAAAGAGTTTCATAAATTATCCAAACATAAATTATGATATTTTCTTTTATAAAAAAAAATTGAAAAAAATCTTATATCTAAAATATATATACATGTATATATCATTGTCAAAGTTATTCGGTAGATATTCTAGAAAAACCAAAAAAAAAAAAGAAGAAGAAACAATGGAGATAACCTTATTGCATTTGGAATGATAGGAAGATGCAAAGGGGTGATGAAGTAAGAGCAATAAATGTTTGATTCCAAAATTCGAAAGGTGAATTTGGCATTATGCATGGGATGATGACTCCAAGACTCCAAGGCACCCATGTGATGTGGAGTCATGATGACTATGTCCAATCCATACATGATGTATATGTTAAGTATTAACAATCACACATAGCTTTCACTTTTATTCTTATTGTCATCATGATGTACACCACTTGGGGGTCCATCACAAGAAACTAAACAACTCATTCACATCTACACTTTCACCCCCACAACATTATCTTATCCCCGTCACACGTATTTTGCCTAGTTATAGACGGAGGGTGGTGTCTTAATATTTATTATTCAATAAATTAAATTGATTTTAAGTTAAATTATATTTAAGTTGTTAATTTAAAATTTATTATTTAATTTTTATTTTTAAGTATTAAGATTGTTTAATAAAATTAATATAAAACATATTTTAATCATCAAATTAATATATTTATCCTTATAAATTATAATTATGGCAAATGGGGTTAAGTAAAAGTGAAGGTGGTAGAGTAGTAAAGTTAAGTAATTAAGACAAATGAAGGTAAAAAAGTAAAATAAAGATGTGGACTTAAGAATAAGTTAATTAATTTTACTTATTACTTAAAGTTGTTTTTTACTTAACTGATACTATTAAATTATTTTACCAAACATTCTTAATGAATTAAATTAAGTTAAAATTATTTGAGTTATTAAGGTGATTTATCAAACACCCATGAAGTAAGACTTTTTTGCTAAATATAAAACAATCTTTGTTTTTAAAAATAGTAATTATTTATTTATTTATTTAGAAATGGGTTAATATGAGGTACTTAAGAAAAAAATTATTGAAAGGTATTTTTGTCCATAAAAATATATATATATATATATATATATATTTCATGTGATAAAAAAAATGGGTTATTTTCTCATTCAATCAAATATTTTTATATTATATATGAAAGAAATTATCCCTACTTGGGGAGCTCTAGGATGAAAGAAACAATGAGACAGTATTTTTAAAAGAAAATAATAACTATTAAAACTATTTTTGGTTGCTTCAACAATTCATTTATGTAATCATTCCTAAACAAAAATAAAAATAATTAACAATTAAATTTATTTATATTGGTGTGATAGGAAGATGCAAAGGTCTTCTCATTACTTTGATTCCCAAGATGAATTTGGCATTTATACAAGAAAGACCCTATTTTGGATTAGTAATTGAGAAGTTAAAATCATTTTTTTAAGCCTACTTATTTGGGTTATGACTTAAGGCCTCTTTGGATGGATTTTTTAAAAGCTAACTTTTTTTTTAGTTCAATAAGAATATTCATATTTGTTTGACTAATTTTATTAAGAGTTTATAATTTTAAAAATAATTTAATATGAAAGTTAGAAAAATGTTACTTTTTATAAATGCTCTATTTTAACTTATATAAACAAAAGTACTAAAAAAAATTATTTTTTTTGTAAAAAAAATGTTTTAACTTATATAAAAATCCATTTCATACTTAACAAATTTTTTACAATACAATTACTCTTTCATAAATCATGGCAATGATTTTGATTTCAAATTCTAGCGGAAGCAAAAAATAAATAAATAAATAACTATCTCAAATGAAACAAAATTACTATTTTTTATAGAATTTTTATTTTTTAACTTATGTATGAAATTATTTCATATTTTTTCAAACTTTTATGATATTAATATCGTCTCTCGTAATTGTTTGTGTTTCGACTTGTTCAAATTTCTATCAATTAAAATTTAAAAGAACAAAACACTTTTAATGAAAGAAATTGTCCTTAATTGGAGAGGTGTGGGATGAAAAATCAAAATTTGAAAAGAAAATTGAGAGAAAAAAAATATAAAGAAAGAAAAAATAAATAAAATTTATAATTTGAGTTATCTATGTAAAAAAGTTGAGGAATACACCTTCATGATTTTTTCCCTTTTATTTAAAGAAAATGGAGAGTAAAATTTTATAGCATTCTCCCCTCTTCCTCTTTGCATTTTTTTCCTCTACTTTTTCCCTAGCATTCAAATATTAAAAAAAAAAAAAAATCATTTTTCCTTAATTTTTGTTCTCTTTTTCTTAATACTTTCCCCTTACCAATCATAACTTTTAGTGCTTATGCTTCCTCATAAGCAAATACCCAATGGCTTCTCATTCATGGTTCAATCAATTAATTGTATATTATTATTCTCATATAATTACACATACCCAAAACACAATTCCCTAAAACAAATGATTCAGAAAAATTTTCACATCATTTTCCCGGGAAACAAAAAGAAGATTCCCAATAAGATTTTTGTCTAATTGTTTAAAGATGATTAGTGATAAAAGTGTATTATTTAAAGAGGCAACTTTAGATAGCTCTACTTTTTGCTTTTTGATAAAGTTGGTATAGGATGCCTCTAAACCCTCTTATCATCTGGTTTAAGCTTGCAAAAAAGTAACAAATCATCCCTTTTTGTATGCCTAGTTAGGTTTCTAGGATCAAGTTTGTTTGATCCCCATTTGTTGGAGTAAATTTAAGCTTTTTTTTTTCATGAATTTAAAAAAAAAAAAATCCAATCTCAGGGTCAATTTGATACCATTGTAACTTTTTAATAAAAAATCAATTTTTATATGCTTGCTAGTTTGTCTAGTGGGTCTTTCCATATATATATATATATATTATGAAAAATGCTAATAGAATGACTTGATATTTGAGTATAATTTATGATTGAAATTATTATTTTTTTAAAAAAAATTTGAGAGTTAAATTGAAAAAAATAAATGATGATTTTTATAATTTATTTAAAAATTAAATTCTTAGAATCATTTGGTCGCTCTTATAATTCTAAATGGATGGAAAAAGGAAGAAGGAAAAATCTATCAAATTTTATTAGAGTTGGCAGAAGTGGAAGATGCGGAGGTCTCATCAAGTATTAAAGAGACGTGTTTGATTCCCAAAGGTGAATTTGGCTCTATATAGACTCCAAGACAAGAGTTGTCAAATATGTGGGTGGGTTGATAAAACGATTACATTCCTTTCTCACTTCCCTTCCTATTATCATTATCATGTAGACCACTTGGGAGGCCAAGAACAAAACAACAAGACTCCATCCCCATCTCCTTATTTTCACCTTCTTTTCATTGGTTTTTTCATCATCTATTTATTTTTATTAATAATAATAATAATAATAACCTGCCCTGCCCTTAATGGGGACGAGTTTGAAATTTAAATCAACGAGGTAAACATTGGGTTTGAGATTTTTTTTAACACCCGGGGCAAGTTCAAGGAACATTTGAGTATTGTCTTCTCCAACCCTGTCTCCGTCCTCGATTATATACAAAATTAATTTAATTTAAATTTTTTATTTTCATATTCTTAATATATAATAATAATTTTAAATAAAATAAATTATAAAAATTATAATATTTTAATTTATAAAATATATTTATTTTAATGTAATTAAATTTTTTTTAAAATAATTTCAAAATAAAAATAAAAAAATTTCAAAAAAAAGTTAAACGAGATGCTATATGAAATTTGCATACCCACCCCTACTTCGTTTAATTTTCTTAATTGGATGAAGATGATAATTATTTTAAATAAACGAGACAAGGTTGGAATGGGCGCAACCCGTCCTAAACTTATCACATTGTCATCTTTATGTATAATGATATGACTATTATCATTTTGTTTGTATCATAATAGAATAAAATTAAATGAGCAATTAAATAGGTGTTATGAGAGAGTGATTCTCTTCATTACTGAAAATTATACTTAAATAAAAAAAAAGTCGAAAGCTTAGGAAAATAAAATTAGATAATTTAATATTTGGGTTATTTGATTAAAATAAAATTAACCCTCTATTTTTTTTTGTCTTATTTTGATAAAAATATCATTATTTTTTTCCTTATAAAAATAACTCTTTATTTTAAAACATTCATGTAAATACTTAAAATAGTTAAGGACATTTATGTCCAAAATAAGTTACTCTTCAATTAAAAACACAAAAAGGATTAATTTTACAAATATGAGATTATTTCATCAATTTTAATAGACTAATTTTTAATTTTCTAATCAGAATTAAATAATCTATTCACACACACTATGATAATCGATAACAATAAAGCAATGTCCTGCTTCTACCCCACGTGGCAAACACGTGAGAAACGGGATTGGTCAAATGAATTCAAGTATCTAACCTAAAAAACCATATGATATAATTAAATTACAGGCATTGAAGTAATGTTGGTCCACAAATATTTGGGTGGGCTACATTATAAATCATAATGTTTCACCAATTTGAAATCATAAGAGTTGGTTTCGATTTCTATTGAGGTGGAACCCACTAGGTTTCCGTGGGATTTCAAATGGAAACGGAATTGCACCGAAAGCTTGGGAAAATGGAAACCACTGTCGGTTGGATTTTTTGGAATCCCAAAAGGATGAGAAATTGGGAATTCCAGTGTCGGCTGGATTTTGAAGAAAAGGAATTTAAGGACAATTTTAATATTTTTTTTTTCTAATAAATTAAACTAAATCATAAAAATAAGGAAAAAAAGAAAAAAATCTACCATATCATGTCTATTTGGTATCATACCAAAATTTGAATTTATATCATTAAACCATATAATAAAATTTAAACCGTCAAATAAAAACATAAATATACAAGACCTACCGACAAATCAACACGAGAAAAGTACAAAGAGATATAATTATAATATAAAGTAATGCGACCATATACAATATACCAAAACAATGAGATTGCGGTAAAATTGAGATAGTCATGTAATACTTTGTGATTGGTGTTAACTTTTTATTTATGTTATTGAATTTTGGCACTTTTTGATGATAGAGTAAACCCTAAAAATAATCATCATATTTATAAAATATGATATTTTAAAACACCATATAAATATTATTCATATTACGTGACTTATAAAGCATTTATAATGACTCACTCTCAATTATGTAGATATTATTTATTTTGAGCTCAAATGATCTTCACAGTTTTAAAACGCATCTATAAAATTAAGAAAAATTCATACTTATATAATATTAAAAATTGTCCCCATCAATGTGGGATGTTACGTACTTACTTGAAATTAAAATTATATTTTTATTTTTAAAAAATCAATTACATTTATTTGAAATTATTTCAAAAAACAGTTTTTTAAAACATTGTTTTTTTAAAGATTTTTTTAAACTTTTTATGAAATCAATGTCAGATGCACTCTTAATTACTTGTCATCTTCCGAGATAATAAAAATTGTGATTTTAAGTAAATTTAAAAAATGATATTTTTTTTTAAAACATGAAATAAAATTTTTTAGACAAAAATATTCTTCAATAATTTTTTAATCCCTATATTATATCAAATATTTTTTTTAATAAAATATTTAAAAATAAAAAATATCAAAATGAGATTATATATATAATTTTCAATACATAAAAGCTTCTCTTTTAATAAAATATTTCTAAAATATTTTAACATGTCACTTTCCTAAGTTGGGAAAAAGTAGGAGTTAAGATTAACGTTTTAGGAAAATTCGTGTCATTCTTCAAACACGGCACCGAAATTAATCATGATGTGAGAAACACGTTATTATTGAATAAAATTTTAATAATTATCAAAATTAATTTTATTTTAAAAAAATTATTTTGTCCTAAATATAAAATGAATTACATAACATGGGATAAACGCGGTTGAGAATAAGAGGAATAAAAAAATATTTTGTGGTGTTGAAAATTCAATATTCAAATAAAAATCCATTCAAAATCAAGAAAATAAAAATATTCGATTATGTTTTTTGAAACTTGTTTTTAAATTAAATAATAAAAAATAGTTTTTTTAAAACAAATTTAAGAAAATATGATAAAATGGACCTATGTTTTGATTTTAATTTTAGAAATCGATAAAACCATTTTTTACTTGTTCTTTAAAAATTATTGTGTATTTTATTTTGTTTTTCAAATTTATTTTCAAATTTTTTAAAAATTATTTTTTATTTTTTAAAAACAAAAAATTGTTTGTAAATGGCAGGAAGATTCTAAACCGCTTGAATTGAATTCAATTTTTCAACTAATTCTTTGACAAATAAAGCAACAAGGATGATTTGTCTACTGTGATTTTAGCTATCCCATTACCATTTAGAAATTATCATCATCATCATCTTTATTATTATTATTATTATTTTTACATTTTTGCTTACCTTATCATAATAATAATAATAATAATAATATAAAAAATAGATTAATTAATAATTTATTAAAATGTTTTCAAATATATAAAATAAAATAGAAGGCTCTAAAATATTTTCAAAATGAAATTATAATTAAAAAGCATTCATGTGGAACTACAAAATAAATCAAGCTTATGTCCTCAGAGAAATGTGATTTAAAAAAAAAACAAATTCAAGATGGGAGTTGGTAAAAATTCAAAATAAAGCAAAGAGGGTTGAATTGAATTCAAGTTTTCAACTAACTCATTGACTAATGAAGTAATTTGTCCTTAACCAACCCACATTAAGGTTCCATGCTCAATAAATGACCATAAATTTGGGATTTGAAATTGCTAGAGAGAGAGAGAGAGAGAGAGAGGATTACTCCTCCTCAAGATTTCTTAATTTTCTTCATACCTTTATTTAATACTCAAAATTTAAATGTATATTAAAAATAATTAAACTAAAAATTGAAAATGCCTAAAACAATAATAATAATAAATTATTCAAAAATTGAATCAATAAAACAAATTAAAAATGAAAGTGACTTATTTTTTTTAAAAAAAGAAAAAAAAAAAGAGAGAGAGAGAGAGAAGGGAGTGGCTGAAAAAAATTGAAAAAAAACAGAAGAAGAAAGTAAACCTTTAATATTTTATTAAATTGAGAGTGGATGAGGGGTTTAAGAGGAGCGTCTGTGTCTGCTTGATGGAAGGCCTTAACGGTGAATGGCAGAGGAGGAGGGTCCCACCCCCCATGGCCCATTTTCAGCCGACCAGTGCCTCAGTGGCTTTGTCTTTTGCAATGTGCGACCGTCCACCCACGCTGCTCGGTCCCTTTTAAGGCTCAAATGCCCTCTATGCCCAATAAAAAAAGAAAAGAAAAGAAAAACCTATGTCTAACTTGAAATTACCATAATACCCCCTTGCGATTTCATTTTTTCCCATTTTAAGGTTAAAAAGTTTCTTCGAATTTGCTAAGTTAGTTTCTTTGAACGAAATTGGAATGATCATAAATAGTTTCCAAAAAGCCATTTGATTGATAAACCTACCTAACTTGAATAACATGCTCTTATCATAACATAGTTTAATTAATTAACGTCTCATTTAGGATTACTTTTTGTTTTAGCTTTAACCTAGAATTGAAATCATATTTTTTCAAAAGACGATATTGATATTATAGAAATTTTATTAAACATCGATGACTTTTTGCATAAGTTAAAATAAAACTTCTATCAAAAGCAATATTTTTTTTAACATTTTCATGAAGGTCTTCTAACAAAATTACAAAAAAGAGGAATAAAAATTCTTATAGAATAATGAATTGACTAATTGAAATAATGATGGGCATTTCCGTCATTTCACAAAGAGCAAGGACAATGGAGAAACATGATGACGCAAGTGTGTTTTGCATACAACAAATGCAATTATCTTCACATAATGCATCCCATCCCTATTATGAGCTGAATTATTGACATAATCAAGGGCATTTTTGTCATTTACCATGAACTATGGACTGTGGAGCAAGTATATCTAATCAAAATTAGGGTAATGCCTTAAGAAATACGGAACAAAGACAGTGCCCAGTGCAGAAGAGTCCCCATTTCAAAAGACGCCCATGTAATAATTCAATTCAGAAACTGCCCAAAACCAATGGGCCCAAACCCTTTATAAAAATTCAAGTCAGCATCAAGCTCCTATCTCAGCCTTATTCAAATTTGATCTGCTAAAAACCTCACATAGAAAGGGGCCCCAAAAGGCAAATACCAAACTAGGAAGAATCTCTAGTTGTTGGGATTTCAGGACTCCTCTCTTCATATTCATAGCTTTTATCTCAAACCCCAAAAGAAAAGCAAAGAAAAAATGAAAAAATGAGAAAAAAACCATAGAAAAACTACCTTTCTTTCCTTCCATCCCAAAGAAAGAAAACCCACCTCTGTTCGCATCTTCCCGTTGTAGATGCCTGTGGTTTTTCTCTGAAGATGGTCCAAAGAAAGGTAGGCAACAAGCTTGGAATCCAAGCTGATCATGTTAGTAAGACCGAGAAGCGTTTGGGGAACCTCAAACCGGGGTTTTCCCAGCACCAGGATGGCAGAAACAGGGCTGCTGACATGAAGAAGAAAATGAAGAAATCAAGATCAATCAAGCTTTCAGATATTGAGAGCTTAAGATCATCACCTCTGCAGCCTGGCAAGCCGCCTCCTCTCAGTGCCCAACCAGCTGCAGCAAAGCAATCTGTGATCAGGCCACCTGATGGGTCGCCAAATTATATGAAGTCCACCAGCTGTTCTGATGCAAGGAAGGAGAGTTCCCAGGTGAGTCCCCGGAGTCCTCAAACTGGTTCTGGCAGTGGGCGGAGGCTTTCAAGTAATTCAAAAGTTTGCTCCGCTTCCACCCATAGAACTGCAAGAACATCAAGTTTGAAACTGGTGAAGACCTTAACAAAGAGTCCTAGCTTTAAACCGGTGAGAGCTTCTACCAAGAAGTGCTCCAAGGTTGCTCTGTGTGCAGATATGGATGCACATGGAGCTACGTGTTCTTCAACCCTGAAAGATTCCAACTTTCCTGAATATCTCATGCTCAATCCTGGGGGAACTGAATATGAAGGAACTTCAGTTATCAAGGTTTGCCCTTATACTTACTGTTCTCTCAACGGTCATCACCATGCTCCTTTGCCTCCATTGAAGTGCTTCTTGTCAGCAAGGCGACGTGTGCTGAAGACCCAGAAGACTATGAAATTGGAAGCTCTATCCCCGCGAAGAGCTAAGCTGCCTGGTGATGGCATGAAATCAATTGATACTGCGCAGGTGATCATTGATGGGAAACCTGCTATTCAAGAAGTTGATTCAGGTAGCTCAGCAGTGTCCCCTCTCATACAAGAAGTTGGCATGGATTTTTTCATTGAAATCTATGCTAAAAATAGAGATGACTCTGCTGAAGCAATTGGAAGCAACATACCTGATCAGGATGATGAGGAGATAGTTGATGTTGCTGGGGAAACTGGACATCTCAATGACATCATGCCTTCAGTTGAAGGTGGCGATGAAACAACAAAAGATGATGGGCAAGTTGCAGACAGCGAATCAGATGAACCACCAGTCTCTGAGATTGATTCTGGGGACAATCTGGATCAGAACAGTGATATCGTTTTCGCTGAAACCTCTTCTGAACGAGACCAGAGGGCAGAGGAAGCAGATGAAGACTATCCACCTTCCTTGGTTCCAGGAGAAATCACTCCTGGATACAGCAGTGATGGATGGGAATCAAAATCTGAAGCTACTGATATGGACTGGGAAGAGGGGCGATTTTCGGCCCAACATCCTCATAATTCAACTCAAGGCAACGATGAGTCTAATTTGGGAAGCGGTTACCTGCCGGAGATCAAGCATCCTGATTTGCATGATGAACCCATCTCCAAGCCAGATGATATTATCAGCAAGTGCTTTGAGGAGATTTTTTCTGAAGTAAAGCAAGAGGTCATTGAAGATGAAAGTTCATGCTTTGAAGTGCAATTCAGCGACAGTGATTCAGATTCAGATAGCATAGACCAGAATTTGGAGAATGATGAATCTAGCCAAATGTCCGAGAGCCCAAATGAAGAGCAAATTTCTTCAATTTTCAAGGAAGTAGCAACTCATGAAGAAGAAGATGGAAAGGCCGGGATATATGATTTCTTCAGCATTCAAGTTGATTCATCTCCAGTTGAAGAGGCAATTGACGAACCAGTGGCAGCCAATAATGAGAAGAGTGGAGTTTCTGAAGCAGGGTCTTTAATCCTGGAGATGAATCCCCAACTTGGGGATGTTGAAGCCACTGGTGACATTGAAATTGCGGATAAACCTATGATTGATCAACAGGAGAGTGGATTTCTTCAAGATGATGATGCAAATGTGCAGCTCAAGAACCAAGACTCTGATTCGTCTCAAGATTTGAACATTACAGATCAGGATGAAACAAATGAAGATTTCAATGGAGGTGATAAGGCCAGTGAAGACCACCAGTTTGATTCCATCACTGAAGGAAGAAGGCTGAGTGAAGAGGCATTCAATGAAACCGTCCTTCTGAAGACTGAGTATTTAGAAACAAATCAGAATGCTGCCACAAGAGATTTTGTCCTGGAGCAGGAACTCATCAATGGTGGTGATGAAGGAGGAAAGGAAGAGAAAGAACAAGCGGATAGCGTTGCTGATAACTGTAAATCAAGTCGAGCATTTTCTGATGAAAGCCTTCTTGCAGAAACTCAGGATCACCCATGTGACAACAATGTTGAAGACAAGATTGACTCTGAGGAGGATAAAGCTCAAGCTGGGAAGTTCAAGATCACAAGTTCCATGGATTTGGAGGAACACAGTGATTCAAAAATGAAGAAATCTGCTTTAGCTGAAAACAGTGATGGAGAAGTTGATAACATGGAAGTGGAAGATAGAACCGAACCAGAAGCAGCAGATACACGCCTCAGTTCCAACAATAGAACCAACTCAGAAGTCAGAACTACATTCTTCCCTGCACGACGCAACACCAACCAAGAACTAGTCACAACCTCCAATAAGCCAAAAGGAGCAATCAGACGCAGGAGACCTGTCAAGGACAATGAAGAACCAAGAAGCTTCAATCCACGTGAACCAAATTACTTGCCACTAGAGCCTGACCCAGAAGCAGAGAAGGTTGATCTCAGGCATCAAATGATGGATGAAAGGAAAAACTCAGAGGAATGGATGCTTGATTTTGCACTCCGCAAGACTGTCACAGAACTTGCTCCAGCTAGGAAGAGGAAAGTGGCACTGCTTGTTGAAGCTTTTGAAACAGTACTCCCATTGCCCAAATATGAAACCCGTATCAGGCATACTTCAGCAGCTTTTGCTCACCCAAGACCCATTCAAGCCTGCAGCTGATGCAGGTTTCTACGGTAAACGCAAAAACTCTGCATTCTGCAAAGCCTGTGTTCCTGTTGCTTTATTTTATCTACAACTCTATTGTAAGTATAAAATCTAAAAACCTAGACAGTAATCCAACCAATATAAATTAGAGATCAAACCATTCTTTCCCTTTTGTGCAGGCGACAATCAGAGGAAGCAGCTTATGTACAACACTATAACTACAATAAATCGGTGAACTAAGTACTAATATAATTTATCCAAGGTCTGTGTCTAGGAGAAAACTACAGGAGCCAAAAGATCAACAAACAAGTTCTGCAGCTCCTCCAGAATCAGAGGCAAAACTTATTGAAGGAGCCATGGTGAGATGGAGATTGAACTGCACAAACAATATTGTGTTTCTCCTAAGCTCTGAAACAAATGTTTAAGTTAAGAGCATTGATTTCAATATTTATGTAATAACAATAGTGTGTGGGGAGTTTAGTTTTCTTCGTGTGATAGTATCTATCTATCCTTTGTTGCTGGAGAGGGCACATAACCTCCAGATATTGGTAATTACAATACTGATTGTTCGTTTATTGTTATTATGTATTGATGACCAATTGAGTTGTATCAACATATAACTAATAGTTTCTTTTCCCCTTAATTCTAGTTCCAATTCACACAAGCAATCATCAAAAGATTATGTAGTCTGCAAAAGGATTATTCATTCTGGAAACAGAGTGAATAAACTTTTCAAGTTCGTAAGCGTCCATTTCTATTTCCTTAAACTTTAGAATCTCAATCAGTGGATAGTATAATAACAAAAAGGGTAAAGCATTAATATTTACCGATAAGTAGTAACATCTAAATGCACCAGAAAGGCACATGAGAACTTCCTTTTCATCTGGTTACCTACTGTAACCCAATATCTAAAAACTCAATCTTGGAACTGCCTAATCAACTCTAAATTATGAGCCCATAGACTCAAGAACACTGCACGATGAAGGAGAAGAATGCTAATGACACTGCCACCTCTTGGACATGATGCATCTACCAAGGGATCCCACTGTTAGGCACTTGCCCCTCATTATAGTCCACACAAAACATGACACCCTATGGGGAATTTGAAGTTTACAGATCTATAAATAAGAATAAATCGAGAATCTACTATTAATGTTCCTATGCCACCACATCCTAGCAGGCTTGCAGCTTCTCTGAAGGTTAACTGAATAAAGGCTTCCAAAGAAGAGCATGGCATTCTCCAACAACTTCCAAGCATGAAAATTCTTAACATCATGTTTTAATGCATTTCCTCTGGGGGCCTTAAACTTCACCTCCTTAACAGACAAATGAGGCCCATATGTTTTTGACTACTAAAATCTCACGCTATAATTTCCCTAATCTTCCAGGTCCACCATTCCTTGCTCTCACTTCTATACCTACAAGCCTACAGTTCCTACCATAAGCAATTCCCTCCTGTAGCAGATTTCCAAAACACTAACTCAAAGAGTCTGATTGAAAGCATGGGAAATCTAATACTTAAGCCTTCTTGGGAGAAGAAAGGTCTCTCACTCCAAACCCTACCAAGAGAGTCAATAATGAGCCAATACCACTAATCCAACCCATCTAACAGAGGTCTCCTCCCATCTTCCTCTTAGACAAACTTTATAAATCAAAGTTCCATGGGAATTCTATCCTCATTCTCCTCAAATCTCTTGTCCATCCTGATGCTTCAAATGAAGATTTCCCCTCTTATGCAATGTGCGCTTAGCAATTGATGCAAAACTTGTTTCCTCTCTTCAACTACAAGGTTCTCAACTTTTTCTTACAACTAATTTCTTCTTCATTTTTCCTTTTTGTGCCAATTTATTCACCTGTTTTTTCAGGCTGCTTCCATAAAAACTTATCTACTTGCACAAATTCCAGTTCAATCCTCAGCCAAACTCCTAATAATTTCCTTGCCACCATCAAATTCGAAGAGTTCCACAACCCCTACCAACTCCAGAGGCCTCTTCCTCGAACCATTTACTCTGAAAGTGAAACAGACCGCTGCCACTTCTTTACCACAACTATCAAGCACAAGAATATGACCTAGCGAAGGCTTTGGCAACACACAGAAAAACTCTTTTAGGAGTTTGGCATGGTTGGTTCTTGCAGAAAAGATAAAAGGGTTGTGTGACTAGTTGCCCCTCTATGTTATTTTGGACTATTTCGAGGGAAATTATGGTCACCCTCTTTGTTGAGTGTCTGGAATAGTTTGCATTTTTTTTTCTTTGGTTTTTCTCTGATCCTCTACTCTAAGCTTACTGGGGGGTGCCTCCCCTTTGGAAGTTTTGTGCTTTCTTTACTGATAAAAAAGAATGGTATTGACATCAATGATCAACTCCAGGACAATGTTCTCATTCAACTTGAGAAAATGTCTACCAAACAAAGAGAAAAAGCCAGGATTTCTACATCACCAGACCAAGTGAACCACTTTTCTCTTCCTACATCAAAGAGAAAATGTCTACCAAATAAGATCAACCAACTCATTTCTATTTACCAAACCTGGAACTCCCTTGTAGAAGAAGAAAAGCTGACATGACCTTTCTTATGATAAGGAAAGTCATCCGCGGCACACCATGGTTCATCCCTCCCTGCAGCCTCATAGATTCCTCTCGAAGGTGAGTCCTTTCCCTATCATCAATTTGACACACACCTGGAAAACGCCCATACAGGGCAACCATAAACGGTTTTAAAAAGAAAAGCTACCAAGAGCCTCCCAACTACCCCACCCACCTTAGACTCTTCCCTTTGATAATCTACACACAAAAATACAAGTGGATTTATAACTATGTGCAGCTTATTTTCAAAATACTTAACAGGTATGGATTAAGTCTCTTAACAAATGAAAACAGTTTCATCAATATTTATTTATTGTTGGTAAGACACCATCTGTTTATATTTGAGTCCCATCATATATTATACCTGTGAAAGAGTTGCAAGAAAATCTCAACCAGGATCAGAAGCTTATATATATATGTATGTATATATATGAATTACTGACAGCATCATAAAAATAATGATACTGAATACATTTCTCTTTTAAGAATTAAATACTACAACAATTACCACTACAACAAAGGTAGAACCTTTTTTTTTTCAATAAAAATTTACAATGCAAACTAGTTTATTTCTGAATAACAAACAAATTATGTGGAAAATCTATTTCACAATCTACTGGTCTATTGTTAAATGCACTTTTACTGTCGGAGACTCACGAATAAGTGATTGAAGCTCTTCAAAGTGGTTTTCCAGAACATTGCTGTCTGAACTTCGATCTTGCATGTCTGCTACATTGGAACTAGACTCAACATTCCCAGTCTGTTCAACTGATTTATTTTTTAGGATGCCATCATGAAACAACTTAAGGGCATTGTCCGTTGAAAGGGAATGAACAGTTTTGTACAAGCACTGGAATTTGTTTCTAGCTTCTTGTGTTTCAACCAACTTCTCTTTCAAGCCATCTGGGAGGCAAGCTAGAGCACTTTGTCCAGGTTGCCAAACAAAAAGTGAAACCAAATAAGCACTAAAGAACTGATTTTGTGGATGAGAAAAAGAATTGGAAAATGCTAGATCAGTAAACTACAAGTTCTTTCTTTCTTTTCTTTTTGTCATTACCTAGTAACACCTCTGACAAGACCCCATTTGTATCCGACAAACACTGATTCCTTAAAGCCAATGTTGAATCCCTCTTGAGCAGATGCTTCTTTACCCGCTATGACGCCATCACGATACCCAATCTAAAAATTCAAAAAGGATGATAATATAGCTTGGCGTAAAGAAGATCATCCAACAGCATGAATAAATAAACAACCAATCAACTTGAACAGGTAAGGATACCGTATGAAATTGGTCACGCCTCCTCTGCCATTCCCTGTCCAAATCAGATACTTTATCCAAATCTTCATCAGAACCATCCCCTAAAGATGCATCTTCATGCCACAAGTCATCCCCATTGCTATCTGAAACAAAATATTAAATCAATTGCTTTGCTTGAAAAGCACCCAAAAGATCAGCTCTTAAGGATAGTAGACATTGCAAAATTATAAGCACAGTTACAAGGAATTTGTGTGTCATTCAGAAAGATTTCCAATTGACACTAAAAGTTGCAATATTCCATTGGAAACCCCACTAAAGGCTTCTGAATAAATTCATAATCTAATTTGGGAAACAAATAATTCAGACTGAAGTCAATACCACATAATTCATCCTGCTTAAGATTGGTAGTTGACCCATGATCCAATTTTACCCTTGATAGCTGCAAGGCTTCTGAATAGAGCTCATCAGCAAGACTGCCCTCCATCTGTTTATACCACAGTATATTATACAATTATATAACTAAGCATATGAAAAAGAAATACATTTCAATTTGAATGACATAGCAAATTACCAATTTGACCAAACAAAAAGAGAGAAGGGGTGGGGATTGTGGTTGTGGTGGGGTGGGGGAAGCGAGCTTCTTTTTGCACCAGTAAGCCAGAGTTATTTGGAACAAGGAGGAGCATAAAAATTGTGATTTGTGCTGGTGACTGTAGGGGAGAAACAACAAATACATGAATCTTCTTATTCTAAGCTCCAAAATACATTAATCCTTCACCAGATATGATTGTCAGCAGTTTCAGAAAACATATACTAAGTCAAACTACATAGAATCTAAATATGAAATCTTTATTAGTAATTGTCAATATGATTATGAAACCAGCAAAAGGCAGAAATTTTACAAATTGAATTTCACAAAGGCATCCAACTAAGAAAAAACACTGGCAATATGGTTGACAAAATCTAGTAAGTGGCAAAAAGTTATGCAGTAAGAACTCCAAAAACTCACATAAAATATTGTTGTATAAACCAAAAAATTAATTGCAAGATGCCAAATAAGGAGTTCATATGAAAATTACTTGGAACAAGTATAACCATTGTAACAGAAAATTGTTGGCAGAACTTCTACATAACCAAAAACAGCCTTTCATTACATTTACAAATACAAATAATTTAACATAAATTTTGCACTTTTTCTTTTCTTTTCTTTTTTGTTTCCACGTTAAATCACCAAACTTTACTGCTTCAATTATCAAAGATGTGAAGACCTTTCCAAGCTTATATACAAGGCGCAGTCCAAGTTGTACCTCTGAATAAGGCGCATCCTATTGTACTCATGCAATTGCATAGAATCTAAACAAGCAACTACACAAATTCCCAATTCGCACCAATAAAAATATGGAGCATGCTATTGAATTAGGATCGCCTTGCTGAAGTGCTTCATCAACACGCTCAATGACGACTTCATTGACAAATTCAATGGCGGCACCCCACAAACATAGAATTTGAAAAATCAAGGGCATTTGTGCTACAATTGTGTTCGCAAAGATCGAAGCTAATTGCAAGAATTGGCTGGTTCAATTACATAGAACTTAGCATGCTAAATTGGCCACATACCTACCAAAGTTTCGAACTTTTTATGCAAAATAATTTATCGAAACGCGGCCAAACGTAAAATATCCACAAACAATCACCAAAAAAAAAAAAAAATTGCATGGAATAATGCAAAAAGTATCAAATTAATTACATGGGAGCACCCAAAAACAGCGTCGTAAGATGAGAAGCTGTTGTGTCGACCAGTGTTTGAAATATCGAAAAATTTCGGCGATCGGCTCCAACACGATATTCGTCACCGATTATCGACGGAAATTTCGGTAATTTTTCGGAAATATCACCGATATTTCGTTATTTATCGGTATTTTACCCATTTTTCGGGAAATTTCCCGATATTTCCTACCAGTCCAGCCCACGCACAGGATACAAAATCTGTCCAATTTTTTATTAAAAAAAACAAATAAGATGCTATTTGGTAATCTGATCATGATTTGCAGGCAAAGGTTGTGTTTTTCAGCCTAGCTCAAAAATCGTGGATTTAGGGTTCGTGAAATTTAAATCCACTGGCATAAAAGCAAAGAGAACCCTAGAACAGATCCAGAAAACACAGGGAGCAAAAAAAAAGTAATTTTTTTGGTTTTCCTTGGGGGCTTTGCATGGATTTTCTCGGAAATCAAACGAGGATGAATTTTCCCGGAAATCAAATGGGGGATGGATTTTCTTGGGAATCAAACGGGGGTTGCAAAAAAACAAATAAAAAAAAAAAACCATGATTAGATTAGTACCTGCGAGGATTGAGAGTCGCAGAGGAAAATAGGGCTTCTTGATGCCTCGAGTGAGAGAAGTGGGTGGCCAATTTGAGTTTTAGATTTAGTAGGGATAAAAAATAAAATAAAATAAACAAATCATGAGAACAATTTTCCTCCATATAAATAATTATTAATTATTAATTATCCATCTTAATTTTTATTAAATCAAAACCGTGGCTTGGGTTCAATCATGGCTAGCATTGGACTATGATACTCTTTGATAATATATATTTAATTTAAATTTATTAAGGTTCATCATTATAAAAAATCTAATTCTAATTATTTTATTTTAAATTATATTTAATTGATTAATAAAAATATAAAAATCAATATTATAATTTTTTAATAAGTCTTTTTTTATATTATTTATATGATAATTAAATATAAAAAATATAAATATTAAAAAAAATCATATACATATATCATCATTTATTTCACACTATTAAATGTATTTGAATTAAATAAATTATAATTTTAATATTAAATGTATCATAATTTATCTCATTAATCCTATTATAAAAAATTACTATCTTAACTTTTAAATTTTTTATATTTATACTTTTAATTTTGAATGTTTTTATTTTAAATATTAAAAATATAATTTTATTTTAAAAAATTAAAATATAAATAGTAATAATAATAATAATAATAATAATAATAAAGTTCTAATATTTTATAAATTAAAATTAATTTGATAAGATAAATAATAAATTATATATTAAGACCGATATATCATTGCATATAGATATTTTTCTTCATAATAATATTTATGTCAATTACATTTACAAAATAACAATAAAATGTAAAATTTTATTTTTTATATTTTTTGATAGTTTTTTCAAATATTTTCATGAATTTTAAATAATTTTTACTTTATCGATATTTTATATTTTATAAATTAAAATTAATTTGATAAGATAAATAATAAATTATATATTAAGACCGATAAATATATATATATATATATATATATATATATATTCTTCATAATAATATTTATGTCAATTACATTTACAAAATAACAATAAAATGTGAATTTTTATTTTTTATATTTTTTGATAGTTTTTTCAAATATTTTCATGAATTTTAAATAATTTTTACTTTATCGATATTTCTCTAATATATCCGTAAAATCCAAATACCAATATATTCGTATTTACCAATATTTTCAAACCTTGGTGTCGACAAGAGGTGGTGTCATTAGGGCTTTGTGAGACAAAAGGGTGAAAAATTAGGTTTCGTGAAAAGAAATAAGAGATATACTTCAGTGTTATGCAAGACACACTAGTTAAGGTTGTTCATCAAATTTTAAATTGAAAAAAGAAAAAAATATATATGCTTCCAGTGAATGCCAAAATATTTTCAAATAATTCAAAATTGCATCATAAATTATAGTACGTCCTTAAAAGCTCTATTTGATTCCTAGAAAGTATTAATGAAAGAAAAAAATTCAAATATAATTAAAATTAATTAAAAATTTATATATTTTAAAATCATTTAATTTGTATATAATGGAGGAAAATAAGTGAAATAAATTTGAAGAAATATATATAAATAATTTATTGACTTTAAATTTACTTTGTATTTTTCTTCAACTTTGATATATATTTTCTTTTCTTCACATTTCCCCCAAATTTTACGGAAACCAAACATAATCTAAGAACATGTTAGAATGTAGGGAAAAAATTGAATGAATTTTCATTAGAGGTCTCTCCCTTTTATAGGGAGTCATAAAGAAAAATACATTAGTACAGATGTTTAACCACTTGTTTCCACAATGCTATAAATTCTCATATCTTATAATAGAATCAAAATTATTTTATTATTTTAATTAATAATATTTTGATATTAATTATAAATAATACATTTTATAAAAAAAATATAGTTGGAATTAGCTACACATAAAAAATCTTAATTAGGATTAATAAGATGAAGATAAATAAGATGAGGTTTTAAGGACATTTTAGGGACTTTTACTAAATATAATTAGGAATGATTTGAAGATAATTAGGAATACATTATTTTATAGAAATGAGACAGTTAAGAAAGAGAAAATAAGATCTTATTTAGTAACTGTTTTTCAAAACAATTTTTTGTTCTCCAAAACAAAACAACAAAATACATTTGACAACAACAAAAAAAAAAATAGTTTTTGTTCTTAAAAAGTAAAAAAAAAAAAAAAATGTTTTCAAATAATATTTTTTAATTATTTTCAATTGTTTCACTTGTTTTTTAAGATAAATAATAATAATAATAATAATAATAATAATAAAGTACAATATATAAAAGTTATTTTTAAAAAACATAGAAAATACATTAAAAACATTTCATATTCCTAAATATATATTTATTTCATAAAATATTAGATAATAATTTTCAAAAACTATGGTTGAAAAGGCCAACATTCAAAGGTATTTTAGATTTTTTTTTTAAATCTTTTTTAGCATTGACATCATTCAACCAAAGGTTTGTTCAACATCAATCAAAGAAATCATCATCTTACAAGAATGCTTCTACCTTATATATCTAAAATGTAATTACCTCGAAGTAATTTTTTTTTATTTTTTATGTTTATAATATTTATATGAGAATTTATATTTGTATGCACCAAATTTCTACATGTATCCATTCGGATTATGTCTTTTTGGACTAACATACCTATCAGGAAAAAAATCAAATTACCCTTTAAAATTAATATAGACTCGTCTTCTTTCTCCAATCTCTACATAACCTTAACAATTTCTTTGAAGAAAGTTGTATTTTTTAATAGTTATGATAAACAAATAAACACCTTCTTTGATGCTAGATGTGTAGAAATATGGTTTTTTCATTTCATTTCTTTTTGTATATGCTAGATGTGTACAAAATGAGCATCAAGTCAAAACTTAAGAAAATCCTAACAGTGTTTGGCTTGTGAAAATATGAATGGAAATAGAAGTAAATCACAATATCATGTTGAAGAGATTACAAGGGCTTTCAGGAGATTTTATTTTATTTTTTAAATTCTGGTTCTCATTTTTAATTGTAGTCCAATCATTTTTATTCTCTATTCTCTATTAGAATATTTCAAACATACCCTAAGAATGCCTTTAATATGCAATCATCATTTCTAGAAAGTAATCAAACTTGAATGAATAATTTTGCATTGGATAAGAATGGAAAGTATGGACCCTATTTTTATTTTTTATTTTTGTAATATATTCTCCTTTGAGTGTTATCAATGATTTTTATTTTTATTTTTTTTATGGTGTTTTGAACAACAATTAAAAATACAAAGAATCAATATGAGATGATATATCATAAATGCTTATAAATTCCTTATTTTTCTCAAATATTTAGATTTTCTAAAGGTATTGAAAAAACTAATCAAAAGATGAGATAAGATAAAAAAAAAACCACCACAAGCTTCAAGCAATCAAATCATCCACAAGCTTTCCATCCTCCCCCAAAGCACTTGCCTAGAATTTTCAAGCTCCAACTATCCACTTTCTTCTTTTGGAAAATACTTGTAATCCACTACAAACTTTGATCTCAACCTTTTATTGAATCCACACAAGAAGGATGAAGAGCACACTAAATCAATCCATTTTTGAAAGAAAATTTGTCACTCAAAAAATTTATTTTTAACTCAAACCCATAAGATTTTCTCTCAAGACTCCCAATTTGATAAGAAACGTGAAACTCAAAGAGGGTTTTCTTTTTCAGCTCTCAAGTCGTCTCTTCCTCGTCTAGAAAGAGGGCTTAAATATTAGGGTTTTAAAACTCATCAAACAACTGACATTTATTTGGATAAAAAATTGAAAATTCACAAAAGTAATCAAAGTCTAATGTATCAACATGACTGAAAAAATCTAGGTACAACAGAAATTCTTATCTTTTAGTTTGATTAATCAGAAATTGAAATTGATCGAAATGTTTTAAACACAATTTTCTACACTTTTAAGCTTCAACTTCATTTTTCAATGAAAGGATAAAAGATTAAAACTTAGTTGACCAATGTTTGCTATCATCCATCACTTCAAAAACACTCATCATCTCCTCTAGGAATTTCAATCACGAATTTGGAAAAGGCAAGAGTCCTAGGGTGGATTTTAAGTGACTGAACTAAGAGAATCACAATGAGAATTTTGACCCAAAATTGCCAACATACAAATACGCTAACAAACATAATTTTATTTTTAAAAACAATTGAAAAATATTTTTAAGAATTGTTCTTTAAAATTATTTTTTTGAGAATTATTTTCAAAAATTGTTTTTTGAGTAGCAAACACGTCCTTAGCAGCTTCTATTGTTTTACACTACAAAGCCAAAAGTCAATCCAAGGGCTACAGAGACTGGATAAATATCGATGATGTCAATTTTCATTAACATGATTGACAATAATAGTATGATAGTACTCTTGAACATGGAAGATAAGAAGAAAATTTTGGAGACAGGGTCTCCCCCAAAGCCTCAGCCCACTGAACACTCATATTTCATTTCTGAAATGTGACTCATGAACATATCTACCACTTCTAGCTGAATCTTCAGTGTTTGGCCCTCTTCCTGAGTAGATGAACATGTTTTCTACTGACTAACTAGCCCTATGATGTGTATGAATCTATGTTACTCTGAAAATCTAAGTTTTTCAGCTGGATAAACCCCATCTACATTACCTCCCTTCTGTCTTTTTTGTGATGACAACTCCATACATTTTACCTTCTGAGTCTGTCTAGGTCGGACACTTGGTTCCCCTGTTTCATCTCTGCTGCTTCTCCTCCTGCAGTACAGGCAGGGGAATTAAATAAAAATAAACAAAAGGAAGGAGGTTGAACCAACCCAAACAAATTCAGTTACTGTTACGGCTAGTCCTTGAAAGCACACAAACCTTAGATGAAGCAACACAAGCACTGCACCAAAAACTGCTGTCCCTATCACCAATGATTTCAGCCGTGGCCTTTTCTGGGGCTTGTGGTGCGGTATTCCAGTGGATATATCCTCCTTCCTATCTGAAATTTCGGCTGCACTTACATCCATCTTTTCGTGTTTCCTTTCATCCTATGACAAGGCACAAAGTGGGTATAGAAATCATGTGTGATATAATCAGACAACATTCTCTAGATGATCAGCAGTTCTGAAAATTGAGTGAAAAAATGCACAAAGGTAACAGAGAATGAGAATGTAGTTACCTGGCCGCTCACTTTACCCATATTCTCTGCACAAGGAATACAGTTTTCGGGATCTGTACACACTTCTTGACCTGTTTTGCCAACATTCTGTGAACTTCCAGATGTTAAGCAGAGATACTTTTCTAATGTGGATTCATATGGTTGTACATGGTTATCCACTTCAATCATGTCCAGTATATGTGGACATTGGCAGTGCTTGAAACCAACACTGCAATCTGTGTGGCTAAGTTTGTTCCATTTTTCACCATCTTGAGATGCTATAATATCGGATGAGGCATTTGAATCTTCACAAACTCTATCAAAATAAGCTGCTTGAAGAAGTTCATTTGAGTGCTCTTTAATACCAGGATCTGATTCCGTCATTGTTCCACCAATAGTCATCTTTCCATTGTCTGCAACAACAGAGTGCATATCCTTAAGCCACAAGTAATGATCTGAAGCTTTAGTTAGAGAGTGATCAGAAAATTCCTTGCAGAAAACCTTTGATGAAACAAATTCTGCAGAAGCTTCATGACCATTATTTCTAGATGATACTATGGTTGTTGCACATTTGTGTTAGCATTCCAACAATGGGTATCAAATGGAGAATGAGACTTACCTGAGAGATCTCTGATTTGATCTGGATATCCCAATGTTGAACTATGAATTATTTTTTCATGTCTGAGCATGTCCTGAGATTTATGTACTCCTATCAAACAACTCCTATTCACCAAGTCATCCTTCTGACTCTGCAATTCAGGAAACAGGACTTTAACTGTTCTCAAATCATCTTCTTCATCTAATTGATCTTCAAAATCCAAGTGCCGCACCCTACCTGTCACAGAGCCCAGGCTTGCCATGGAGGATACTTCTTCTGCATCTTCAAGATTATCAGAGTGTATCCTTCCAAATCCATTTACAGAAGTCTGTCCTGGTGAGTTTGATCCACAAGAATCACTACTCATTTCCAATTTTAGTATATCATCATCTCCATCAAACAAAACATGGCCACCATCATCAGTCCCATGGTCAATTAAATCAGGAATCGCTAAATCATGGGAAGCATGACCTTTTTCCAATGAGCTGCCATCTGTAGAATCTCCCACTGTGGAAGCACCATTTCCCAAATAAAGATCAATATGGATAAGGTCCAGCATGTCAATTTGGTGATCATGTCTTACTCCTCTATTTATATGTGAACTACTCCTGGTCCTTAACTTGATTTCAGAATCAACCCATGATGGGAATGAGATGCTATCTGCTAGATGATCCTTCTTCACACAATGTGAGCAAAGAGATCCCACTGGTTCATCTAAACATCGTGATTCACATTGACATTGTGTATATTCATCTTTCTCTTGATCTTGAATTTCCGATTGAAATTCATTTTGTACAGAAGTGTAACTTTTGACGACTGAAGATACTTCTGGTGAATTTTCTAAATCCAAGTTGATCAGCAATGCAGAATCAGAAGCACAGTTCATGGATGGGCTGTGAGATTGAAATCCCGTATAATTGCTTTCTATGTCAGACTCCTGGGAATATGTATCGTAATTCCTGGCACCAGCTGCAACTGAGTTTTTCTACAGTGACAGTGTGAACAATTAGAATACACTTGATTGTATTAATAATAAGCAGGTAAGAATTCTACATGCAGTTTAAACTATAAACTTGGGGTTTTTTTTTTCCTTTTTTTTTTAAATTTCCTTTTTTCCTTTTCTTATAGTAGATACTGTCCTTTAGCAACAGTACCATTTTTTGCCTCAAAAAATGGACTGACATACCTTCCTGCATGTCATTTTTGGATCCTTGTATTGATTGTAGCTATCAGAACTCGAAAAGCTGCACTGTGACAGCTCCAAGCTTCTTCGGATGCATCCAACCATATTTGTGGGCATGGCTACTGTGTAAGTAACAATATCAAAATCTGGAACCTATTACAACAATTATTTTTTATTATTCTCTTAGCATTGTAAAAATAGAGGAGAGAATCACCATGAACATGAACACAAAATAATTATCCTAAAAACCATTTCAAAAAATAAATCTAAATGTAATTTCTTACATCTAAATTTTTTGACCTAGCTTTCTTTGAGAGTGAACGAATGCACATACAAACTCTTCGAGTATTTCTTTTCTCAACAACATCTGATGGAGAGAAGAGATCAATGCCTGTCAACCCCAAAATTTTGCTGATCTATAGATACAAGAAAAGGATGATGTCAAAAAACCAAACCAAATGATTTTGGTTGGATATTAGATTTAGGCTTTTGAGAGACAAATCTACACTTTATTAATTGATCAGAAAAATAACACAGGCTGTCATGTGGTAGTTATACAAGTTACATAAAGCACAATCATCATAGCCTAAAATAATTTAGTTTTTCCCAACTCAACTAAAGATTATAATACCAAACCCCAAAGGAATGAGTTGTATATTTTGTATTTAATTTATGCTAATTTCTAACATTGTGATTTTTTTTTCTTTTACTATAAATCTAATCAATCTGATCCCTGCATTTTAAGAATTGTACAGCTAGGTAATTATTTCCTTTTTAGCATAAAAGAGTCCTATATGTGTCATGTATTGATTCATTCATAAATAAGATGAATTATTCTTCTTTGTCATTGCATACTCATAGTGATAAATATCCCTCTTTGGTTTTATGTGGGACAATAAAGAGGAAAAGTGCATCTTTTAGATAATACAAACTTGTCCTACTACAAAAATTAAATTAGTGAGACAACTTCACAAATCCTATGCCCGAATGCCTAGTCCTTCTCTAGATTGGGAACACAGACTCAAATCAAAAGCCTAATCCATCCTCTTTTTTTTTTTTTAAGCTCAAATTGATCGAATTATACCGTGGTTAATGGGATTGCATGATTCAAAATTTATCCATAATGTTTTTAAATTTTTTTTTATATATTAATACCAAAATTTAAATACTAAATGGGATAATATTTCAAGATAATAATAGAAAAATGATTTTTTTTTTTTTAACAAAATGAAAAAGCATATGATATAATTATAATTTTATATGTTTTCTTAAAAATCTAAATAAAATAAATATTATTATATAGGATAACATAAATTATAAATACTATAAAAATATTAAATCAAGTTAAGGTTAGGTTGAGCCCAACCTAAATTAAATTCATGTTGAAAAACCTTAATCCAAGTTCAACCTAAGTATTAAAAATAATTGCCTAAGCCCATCTAAAATCAACTCACTAGGATGGCATTATTCCTTGATTACAAGGCCTCTAATTGGCCTATTCCCTATTTGGGTCTCCTTTTGGGGGGAACCCAAATTCATGTGGTTTTTGGGATTCGATGATTGAGAAAATCTTGTGAAGATTAGATGGGTAGAAAAAAGCCTACTTGTCTTTAGGTGGAAGGATAAGTCTTATCCCTTCTTGCTTGTCCCGTATTCCTAACTATTTTCTATCCCTATTTAAGATCCCTTCTTTAATGACATTACAACTTGTGAAATTGCAAAAGGATTTTCTTTGGTCAGGGGTTGGGAAGTGCAAGAGAAATCATCTCATTAGTTGGGACTTAGTGTGTAAGTCTAAGGTCAAAGGGGGTTTGAGGTTTGGGAAGATTTCTTTAAGGAATCGTGTTTTATTAAGGGAGTGGCTTTGGAGGGTTTCTAAAAAAAGTTTTGTTCTTTGGCATTAGGTTATTCTAAGCATTTATGGGACACATATTAATGGGTGAGATGCCAACACCATAGTCAAGTGGTCACATCATTACCCTTGGAATAAGAATTTATCAAATATACTCACTTTGTGGTGGGAGATGTGGAGAGAATCCATTTTGGTGAGGGGATCAACCTTTGTATTCTCAATTCCTTGGTCTATTCAAAATTGTCACAATTAAAAACCTTATATTGCATCAATCCTTAGGACCACTTATCCCTTTTCTTGGAACTTTAATTTTTGTCATAACCTTTATAATTTTGAGATAGAAAATCTTGAAAGACTCATGGTATCTCTTACTTGTTTGCATTTATCTTTATTCGTTTCAAATGCAAGAGCATGATCTATATCTTCTTCAAGTTTATTTACAGTAAATTCATTCTTTTTAGTCTTGTCCAATCATGTTGATCTTGTTCCATTATTCCCCACTGATTTTGTTTGGAAATCCCAAGTCCCTTTAAGGTCAAGTCCTTTACTTGGTTAGTGGCACACAAGAAGGTAAACACCAATGACATGCTATAGTTGAGAAGATCTTATAAAGTCTTCAACCCCAATGTTTGTTTGTTGTGTTTGAAGAGAAATGAAATGGTAAATCAACTTTTTTTTACATTGTCCTTTAACTTTGGGGCTATGACACAAATTATTCAAATTAGCTAATCTGATTAGGTACCTCCTAGGGGTATAACCATTTCATATAAGGGGTTAAGCAGCTCCATTAGAGGCAAGGTGCTATGGTAAACAACTTGTCTTGCTTTGATGTGGGTTGTGTGGCAAGAAATAAATGCAAGGATTTTTTAGGACAAGGTTAGGATTTCAGTAGCCCTTTGGGATATCATTCATTTCTTCACATCCTTTTAGGCCTCTTGTACCATAACTTTTAAGGGCATGCCCCTTAATATGGTTCAACTTGATTGGATTTCGATTTGTAGTTCCAAAGGCATGGGTTAGCAAGTAATGTTTGTTATTTATAATTTCCCATATGGGTGGTGATTATTCACAATAGTTTAGGTTTACTTCGTACTTTGGAGGTTCCTACATACCTTTTTTTTTTTTTAGGATTCCTCATCCTTCTTTTGTACCTTTTGATTCCAAACATAATTTATAACAATGTTGTTTATCATCGAAAAAAAAACTTAGGGTTAGATCGGGCCAACCTGCCTAACTTAAGGAAAAGTATGGAATATTTTCTTATCCATCCCACCCCATTTATTTATTTATTACACAAACAAAATAACAGGTTTAAATATTTCTTTAGGTGGGAGGGTGGGCGGGTGGGTTAAGTGTAACCGTCTTGTTGACATTCCTACTTAAGATAATTTTTTTCAACTTGAACTCAATTCAAGTTGGACTTGGGCCAAGCTTCAAACAACTTGAGCCTAACTCAAATATAATTTAATATGTTTATAATTCATATAATATTTATCATCCTACATAATAGTATTCACTTTACTTGTTTTTCTTTAATTTTTAAGGAAAAATATTAAATTGTAATTGTATCATTAGTATTTCATTTTGATAGAAAGATATATAAATTTTTATTATTATTATCTTGAAATGTTGTCTCATTCACTATTTAAATTTTTGTGTAAATATATATATATAAAAAAAATAAGAACATTATAGACAAGATCAATCTGTACCTAGCTCAATTTTAACCCTTAGAACTTAATCAACCCAACCAACCCAAGTTTAGAAAAATGAGGTTAAGTTGGACTTAGATTGAGGAGGTCAAATTAAAAGTTGGGTTAGGTTGGAATTAGGTTGAATGTTTCTAATTTGGTAGGGCTTGGTTTGACTATCAACCTATTCAAGTTACAACCCTATGTATAATTGTAACTTAAAGTTATACTCAACTAGTACTTATATGAACTTCAACAACTCAATCAACCCAACTAGCCTAACTAACTCAAGCTTAGAAAAATGAGATTAAATTGGGTTTGGATTAAGTATCTCAGGTTAGAGGTTGGATTGGATTGGAATTGGGTTAAATCTTTTATAATTCGGGTTGGGCTCAATTGTACTTCTAGGCAATAACAATAACAATAATAATACTTCTAGGCATAGCAATAACAACAACAATAACAATAATAATAATAATTAGATTTGAGTTAAATGTTTCATAATAATAGTTATTGGAATTAGGTTGAATGTTTCATAATTTGGTTTGACTACCAACATGCCCAAGTTAAAGCTATGTATAATCGTAACTTAAGAATGGCTTGAAAATTATAACATTGTTCCTCTACACAAGTAGATTCATCTAGTACTTGTAAGCAGCAATAATAATAATTCAAAATGAATTTTCCATGCAGTAAAAAGATTCTAATATAGTGTAACGAATTTCCCATGCTACAAAAAAAATTCTTAAATAGTGCATATTTTCCAGTTACAATCTTTTTAGCACCTATTAAACTCATAATCGTTCTATATTTGTCACCACCTTTTTGAGATAGAGATTACAAATCCAAATATTGATATTGATATCATCAAGGCTCCATATGAATTTCTGTCTCCGTGATAATTTAATATAATATGCAAAGTTTTTTTAGTAACTATAAATATACTTTTCCAGTCTGGACGATGCCTTCATTAATTATACTATATTTTTTTTTTTTTTGATAAGTAAACAAGAATTGCATTAGAAAAGGCTAAACACCACAGAACATACAGGGAGTATACAAGACGGCTACAACCTCAAAAAGAGAAAAAGGACCAAAAAGAACTACCTCCCCTCAAGTGGAAGCTATTCACTCTAAAAAACCTATAAGGGAGAAAGACTCCTCACCTAAATACACTTTGGCCCAATTCCATAAATTACAAACAAAAGAACTCTTTAACCTCTGAATATTCACCGCACCCCCCCTAAAAGCTAACCTATTCCTCTCCTTCCAAACCGTCCAAAAAATACACAACGGAATGAATTTCCAAATCTTTTTCCTTTTCTTCCCTACAAATGAGCCCCTCCAGGAGATTAAAGTTCATTAATTATACTATATCATTATATTGTGAGAAATAATGATTATTTAACAACATTACAGTCAAGCAATTTGCAATGATTTTCATTTGGGTTGAATGGTTGTCCATACTTGAAATCACCACACAGAAAGAATGGTAGAATGATTAAACTTACCTTCAAAAAGGAATCGACATTAGAGTAAGGCCTATACCTCCCACTGCTCTTCCTAGATGAAACTGCCTTATATGCTTTCAGATGTTTTATCTCCATACGGTTTGTCAACAGCATTTTCCATACAACTTTAGACACTTCAAACCTATAGCATCAAATAAGAAAAGTTTATATTATTTGCAACAGTTTAGATATATAACAATGTACATAAAAATCTTGTCAGCCTTTCAAATAATTATTGATACATTCAACCTGTTAGAATGCATTAGTAATCTAATTAAATATGTATCTGATTGCTCCAAAATTAGTGCCTAAACATGTGTTAACATGTATAATCTCATACATGCGGAGAAACATATGATTTTAGAAAAATATGTTCATAACTCAATGAAGAGATAACAAAGCAAAGCTTAAGGTTTAGGGCTTCAGCCAGCCTGCGTGCCCTGGACCACCAACTCCTTATTTTGTAGAAATATAAGCTATAGCTAGGAGTAATAGGTGCTTGGACGGTTGCTAAGGTATGGAATTTAGAAAATGGCTTCTTATTATTCTAGTGGGACGTGTGAGCTATTAAAGTTGTGCAGCCCATGACTAGATGATCCTTAGAAGGCAATCATGTAAGCCAAAGACCAGCATGATCAAGTGATTTTACATCTTCTTAATCAAATTATGGTGTTATATTTATACAATTTGAAGCTTTGGTTAACTAATAAATTAAAATGACCGAGAATCATATAACCACCTTAAACTGTCACTATATTGATTTCTTAGGTCAAACGACCAGTTGGTTTGAATACCATGTTCTCAATAATCACTCTACAAAATATTTTAGTATACAAAATAATGAGCATAACCTTGCTTTTTTTATCAGATAAATTTACACCTTTTTTTATAACAATCATAACTTGTAAGCATAGTTGTTAAAGGCGCACCTAAAGTACACCTAGGATTAAGGCATAGCCAGTCCCTAGTTCTACTGCCTAGTAAGAGAAGCATACCACACCTATTTTACTTTTCTTTTTCAAACATTTTTATTCTTGAAATTTATATCATTTCACTATTTCTTGTTGGATGTTTCTTTTAAATGTCTGGAATCCTAAATTTTTTGTTGATTGGATTGGATTTTGGATCATATTTTATAAAATTGATATGCATCTTCACTTTGCTTAGAAGCATGCTTTGTGTTGTGCCTTGAGCCTAAGCCATAAGAGACTATTACACCTTAGGTGCACCTTACACCTTTTAAAACTATGTTTGTAAGAAAAACAAATGACTAAACATGTGCTTCTAACATCTTTAGTATGAGTATGAGTATGATAATAAAATTGTTCTATTTTTTTTGCCGTTTCAAATTTCTTCAACTTGCACAAGATTAAGAAAAGCAACAAAACATGAATTAGATAAGTCAATCTTGGGGAATGCTAGAGGGGTCTAGCCATCAAGGAAGAGATATTAGTGTTGTTGGAAGGCTTAAAGCTTGCTAAAGCTGAGGGTTTACCCAACCTTCTACAAAGGGGGATTCCATGATGGACCTACCTTGGATAATAAGGAGAGAAGGTTGTGGAGGTTTGATGGATGGTTGTGCCAAATTTATATTACTATTGAGCTGGGTGTTCATTCTATAGTATTCCTCAAGCAGCTAACCATATGGTGGATATGCTAGCAAAATGGGAAGTCAATCAATTGATTTCTTTTGTAAGGGATTTTCTAATCCCCCCAAGCTTTTGAGTTCATACTTGTAACCATTTTTAGATATGCATTTCCAAAAGTGGTTGTGATTAGGTAAAAGATTTCTTATCCTTCTTTATTTACATAATCCATGATGAAAAAACATCTATTTCTAATAGAAAAAAAGATTGAAATTAAGCCCTCAAGAATCAAGCAGAGCTTCTTGTTCATGGCTAAGTTTTCATTTCTTTTGATATTGTTTGAAATTGTATAAAATATTTAGGGTGCAATTTTAGTTTTTGTTTCTTTTAAATGAGCATAGAGATGACATTATTAAGAAGCAAAAAACCATGTATACACACTATTTACTGAAAGTCAAAACAGTAAAAGCATGTACTTTGTCCTTGACAAGGAGATGAACAATCCCAAAGGTCAAAAGACTCCCAAACTTTTCCACTATTCCGAATCAGTCAAATGAAAACATATGGAAAGTCTCCTATATATGGTTGGGAAACTTGTCAATCCCAAATATCCCCTACTTTGTGCACTTGAAGATGCAATTAAGAGTTGCCACCAAGTCAACCTTTTAGGTGACTGTAACCTTCAACCACTAAAGGAACATCCAGGGAACAACAGAGGGTCCACAACGAGGAGAAGAGGGTAAAAGCCAAACTAAGTAATTCTTGAATCATAAAACAATTAATGAACCAAATACACTCCTAGTCTCATTTACATATGCAACATCAATAAAGAAAACATAAAGTCCTATTCACCAAATGATAAACCATTCAAAATCCTAACCTTGTAGAAGTTCCATTCTTAGCATTGCCAACAAACTCCATGATTGTTAATAAAGGAAACCTTCTTCCTCACCATGTCCCTTGTTGAAAGCACTTTGGTACACACCAGAAGAGGACCTATCTGATGATAACCTCACAATACTCCACAGTCTGAGTGCTCACAGTGTGTTGAGATCACTCGTTGGAATCACCCACCAAAAAACCCATGGCTCAAGAACTTCACCATAACTCTCTTACTGCTTGGAGGGTGAGAGAGAAATATTTATATGGAGGAGAGATTTTCACCCTGGAAAATCTCTATGACTCCAATTCTGGTTAGGAAGGATAAGATGCTAAAATTTTTTCCCTCTGATACTTATCCCCTAATCAAGCCAGCCCACTATGGGTGCTCCAATTAGGCCAAATCCAACATCCCTACAATACATCATCTGATAACATGATAAGCCATCCACCAAGTCAATCAACATTATCTGATTTTATCATTTTTGACATGAAACTTCACTATGTCCAATCAGCCCAGAAAATCAGTGTATCTAAACAAAGGCAAGAGAATCACTATGTCCATCTGATAACATGATAAGCCATCCACCAAGTCAATCAACTTGAGGACCATTTCATCATTTTGGAAATGAAATTTCACTATGTCCAATCAGCCAAGAAAATCAGTGTATCTAAACTAAGGCACCCAAAGAAAATCACTTATTAGTTAGAAACCATCTAATATCATAAATGAAGGGACAGCACCATGATCGGCTCCTACTTCTACTGCAACTTTTTCCAAATACCATATGACACGAAATATGGGATGAAAAATAATAAGTTTTGTCTATTAGATTGACTATACACACGGTTTATATAAGAAATTACAAGAGAATAAATAGGAAATAAGAGACATAATAAGAAACTAACTTATTCCTAAATCATAAAACTATCTATTTACAGAAATAGAAAACTAATAAAACTATCTATTTACAGCTCAACACTCCCCCTCAAGTTGAGGAATAGATGTCTTTCATTCCCAACTTGAATACAAGATCGTGAAACATTGAACTGTTCAGCCCTTTTGTTAGGATATCAGCTAATTGATGTTCTGCTAGAACATAGGACATACACACTACTCCTTCCTCCAATTTTTCTTTGATGAAATGCCTATCAATCTCGATATGTTTTGTCCTATCGTGTTATATAGGGTTATGAGCAATATTGATAGCTGACTTGTTGTTACAATAGAGCCTCATAAGACCATCCCACTTGATTCTCAAATCATCTAGAATAATCTTCACCCAAAGTAGTTCACACAACTCTTGAGCAATGGCCCTAAACTTTGATTCTGCAGACAAACTTGCTACCACATTCTGCTTTTTACTTCTCCATGTTACCAGATTACCTCCAAGAAAAGTACAATACCCAGTAGTAGATCTTCGATCCACTAGGGAACCTGTATAGTCAGAGTCGATGTATGCTTCTAGAGCAAGAGTATTGTTCTTCTTGAACAAAATTCCTTCCCCGGGGTTGCCTTTCAAGTAATGCAGCACCCTGTAGGCAGCTTGAAGATGAGGTTCTCTTGGATCATGCATGAATTGACTGATCACGCTCACCGAGTAGGCGATGTCTGGCCGAGTGTGAGCAAGGTATATGAGCCTACCAACCAGCCTCTGGTACATTCTTTTATCCACCACTGGTTCTTCTTTAGCTTCTCCCAACTTGTAGTTTGGATCCATTGGGGTAAAGACTGATTTACACCCCATCTTCCCTGTTTCTGCCAATAAATCAGTCACATACTTTTGTTGAGAGATGAAGATCCCTTGTGTGGAATATGTCACCTCAAGACTGAGGAAGTACTTCAATTTCCCTAGTTCCTTTATCTCAAACTCTGTTGCTAATCTCTGCTTTACTTCATGCTTTTCTCTCTCATCATTTCTAGTCACTATGATGTCGTCAACATAGACTAGAAGAGCAGTTACTCCCCCTGCAGCCGAGTGCTTAGTGAAGAGAGTGTGGTCACCTTGGCTTTGTTTGTACCTAAACTCTTTCATGACTTTTGCAAATCTCCCAAACCAAGCCATAGGAGATTGTTTTAGCCCATAAAGGGCCTTTTTCAGCTTGCACACCTTGTTACTTGTATTTCCCTCAAATCCCAGTGGGATGTTCATGTAAATCTCTTCATCTAAATCACCATGAAGAAATGCATTTTTAACATCATACTGTAGGAGTTGCCAATTGTAGTGGGCAACCAGTGACAACAAGATTCTTATAGTATTCAGTTTTGCAACTGTAGCAAAAGTCTCCTGATAATCAACTTCATAAGTTTGAGTGTACCATTTGGCTACCAATTTTGCTTTATGTCTCTCAAGAGATCCATCAGCCTTATATTTCAGTGTGAAAATCCACTTGCAATCAACAATGTTTTTCCTTTTCAGTCTTTCAACAATCTCCCATGTTTTATTCTTTTCTAATGCACCCATCTCCTCTCTCATAGCATCCTTCCATTCCCTTTTTGTCAATGCCTCAAAAACAGTGTTAGGGATGATAGTGATGTTTAGACTTTCAATAAAATTCTTGTGGGTTGGTGATAGGTGCTTAAGAGACACATAGTGTGATAGTGGATAGAGTGGTCGGTTAGTGCATTCTTTGGTGCTTTTTCTAACAGCAATGAGAAGGTCTAGGTCTAAGTTTAGGTTGTCTGTTGAGTCAGTGGAAGTTTCACCAGGTTGTGTATGTAAAGGTAGGTTTGATCTTACCGTGATTTAATTCCCAGGGTTTGAGTTGGATTCTTGGACCTGCTTTTGTTCTGGAATGACCTTTTCCCTTGAATACACCTTAGGAAACTGTGGAAAATAGCGAGTGACACTGGTTGGAACAGGGGATGACACGGGTTCAGTGGTAAAATTGGGTGACTCAGGTGTGATTGACTTGGATGACTCAGGTTCTTCATCACCATGGGTTGAGACATGAGGAAGGTCAAGAGGTTCAAAGGACTCACAAGGACTATGTTCCATCATTGAAATCTCCCCCTGAAGAGAGGACTTGGGGAAAAAAGTTTATTTTCTATGAAGGTGACATTTGCAGAGATGTAAAATTTTCTGGCTAAGGGATTGTAACACTTGTATCCTTTTTGAGTGGATGAGTAACCAAAAAAGACACATTTTATGGCTCGGGGGTCTAGCTTGTCTCTATGTTGGTTGTGGACATGAACAAATGTAGTGCAGCCAAATACCCTAGGAGTGAGCCCATTTGAGGTTCTGAAGTGTGGATAGAAACTCTTAAATATCTCTATGGGGCTTTTGTTGTCTAACACTCATGAGGGAATTCTATTTATCATGTATGTAGCAATAAGAACAGTTTCCCCCCAATAGGACTTAGGAACGTTCCCTTGAAAGAGTAAGGCTCGAGTTGTGTTGAGTAAATGCTCATTTATCCTCTCGGTTACCCCATTTTGTTGGGGTGTGTTAACACATGATGAGTCATGGAGAATGCCTTGTGATTGAAAATAGGGTGACAAAATCTGGTTGAAGTAATCTCTAGCATTGTCTATCTTAAAGCTTTTTATTTTAACCCCAAATTGGTTTTGAACCATTGAGTGAAAATTAGGTATAACAATGATAACATCAGATTTTTGTTTAAGAAGAAAGATCCATGTAACCCGAGTGCAATCATCAATTAAGGATACAAACCAACGAGCCCCAGAAACATTAGGTATAGTCGAAGGACCCCATATGATATTATGAATCAAATGAAAAGGATGAGAACTTCTTTTATTGCTAATAGGAAAAGATACACGAGTATGTTTTGCCAATTAACAAGTTTCGCAATGAAACTCAGAAATATCTAATCCTTGGAACAAATGAGGAAACATGACCTTTAAAACCCTAAAAGATGGATGACCTAGACGTAGGTGATACAACTAAATGGTATCTTTATTTGAGGAACTGAGAAAAGACAACGACAAATTATTACTAGTTTTCTGAGATGATTGAAGGTGGTAAAGACCGCTCCTTTCCTTAGCAAGTCCAATCCTCCTCCCCAAGCATTGTTCCTAAAAAACACAATAAGAAGAGAAAAAAATAGCATAACATTTAAGATCATGAGTAAGCTTTTGAATGGAAACAAGGTTGGCCGACACTTTTGGTACATGGAGGACATTTTTAAGAATAAGGGTAAGTGTGATGTATATGTCTCCGAAACCTACAACAGTAGCTAAAGAGCCATTGGCCACTGCAATTTTCTTGTTACTTGGGCTTGGGGTATAGGTATGGAAAAGTTGAGATTTGGAGGTCATATGGTCTGTGGCATCGGAGTCTATTATCCAAGAGTCATCATAAACCCTGTGTGACGCATTTATGCAAAAAGAGAGTGAAGGTGTACTTGAAAGAGCCAAAGAACAAGTTCCAGTAGGTTTGTCAAGGGATCCCAACAAGCTTCTCAGCTTCTCCATTTCTTTCACTATTGAACAAGTTCCAGTAGGTTTGTAAAGAACACGTGAATAAAAAAAAATCCAGCTATGAAGGCTAGAAAAATGGTGATGAAGGTCAGAATGATGCCCAGGTCTTAAAAACCTACAGCTCTGATACCATGATACGAAATAAGGGATGAAAAATAATAAATTTTGTCTATTAGATTGACTATACACACAGTTTATATAGGAGATTACAAGAGAAGAAATAGGAAACAAGAGACATAATAGGAAACTAACTTATTCCTAAACTAACTCACTCCTAAATCATAAAACCATCTATTTACAGAAATAGGAAACTAACATAATAGGAAAATAATTCTCCTATTCTATTTATAGCTCAACACCATCGAACCCCACCTTGAAGGACTACCTATCAGCAGAAAATCTCTCCCTTAAATCTCAACCCATGTGTAACAACCTGAGCACCTCAAGTTCAAATCACAAAAGGAAGAGCAGGAGATGTTATGCAATTTAGCCTTTTTCCCATGATTCCTATGCAGAAATTTCAAGTCAATAGTTTCACAAATATATCTCTTAACGACAAACAAGTCAAGTCCCCCACAAATCAATTCATGGCTAACTAGCTTAGCTTCTTGAACATAAACCTTTCAAGGGTCCATTCAACATGCTTTTCTTTTGACTCAGCTTTCTTGTCACAAACATTCTACATACTTGTTATAGAGATGGCCCTAAGTTCTTCAGACCAAGAACTGGAACAACTTCTTTTTTAAACCATCAATCATCATGGGATCTTAACTCACAATTAACACAATATCAACACAAAGAAAGGGTAATCAAGCTACAGCCAGAAAAATTTTATTCTTCTTTCTAAATCCTTTTTCCAACAAAAGAATTTTGTACTTCAGTAGGTTTTTGTGAAAAGAGAGAAAAGGGAGAATCCCTAATTATTGTTATTGAAAAACTGTAAAGAATACACATTGGACTTGGGTATATATATACATGTTAGTGGGACCCACAATACAATAAGGAAATAAAAGAAAAAGGAAAAGTAAATAACCTAAATAACTGTACACTATCTAACAGTTTTCATTTCCATTCTTTTTCAACCTAAACACCCACTTGTTCTTCAATGTTTTTGTACCCTTTAGAAGCTCAACCAACTCATAAGTAATACTTTTCATGGATAAGAAATATTATTCCTCATAGCCTTCATCCAGCATTCTTGTCCCCATGAGAATATGCTTCCCAACAAACAGTCAGAGGTGGGCTACCTCACAAACGTTGTATGCTAGTTTATAGACCTTCTGACTCGAGATTCTATACTCTCTTGCTAAGGAAATTATTCCTCCTGCTTAACAAACTTAATGCTTTTTCACACTAAGCTAACCACCTTTGTTATATCATCCCTAGTATTTGAGGTGCTGGAAAGGTTTACCACAGCTACCAAAATAAAAATTTAGGCAACATGAAGCTTCAACCTTTAGAAATGCTGACATGGTATGTGACATTGAATGTAAAAAGTCCACCTTAACTTGTATTACACCATTCCTCTTCCAATTTGGAGATATTGCACATTAATGCAAAACTAACCCTAAAAGGAAATTTTAAACCACCCTTGCAATCCTCCCCAAAAACTAGGCCCTTAATATCACACAATTTCTACATTCTAGGCCTCCTAGTCAGAAAGAATGTAAGGAAACTCCATTTTCAAGATTTTTCAGAGAAAACTTTCTTCGGTTATCTATATAAGTGCTATTTTTCCATTAGACCCTGTATTTTGTCCTTTTGAGCATCCTCTTTTCAGAAAAGGATTTGCATTCTCTACTTGAACCAAAATATCTGCACTCAAAATAATAAAATAAAATTAAAGAAAAAAATTTGGAAAAAAAGATAGAGCATGGCATCTGGTGTATTGGGCACAGGTCCACGAAATATTACGAAATTCTTACAAAAATCCATTTTAGTAACATATAGATTAGGCTTCCATAATTAAAAAATGCAGCAAAGGACATTGTTGGCATATATACTCTTCAAGCAATAATGGGTTCATGTCAAATAGAGGAAGGTTTTTCAATCAGAAAGGTAACGTAAAGAGATAAGGTAGATTCAAAAGAAACAAAAAAAAAATGTCACAACCATCATCCATGTGATGGAGTTTAATATATGGAAAAAACAGCAAGAGCTTACAGCAGTTCCCCATCAGCGAGTAAATCAGAAATATTCAGATGCTCATCCAGTCTTGTCTGCAGGACTTCTCCAAGCCATATTCTTGTTTGAGTCTGTATGCCATAACAAGGGAGAAATCACATTCAATAGGGAAGAATGATAAGAAAACTCCAGCAAACAATTCATCATTTCGGTTTTATTGCTCCCCATGATTTCATTAATTTCTTGATTTTGTTAATCTAGTTAGTTAGCATCAAGCAATATAAACTCAGGGCATCTTGCCCTTTTCAGGATACTGCTGGGATTTCAGATTATTGCTGAACTTATTTCCCACATATTGAAATGGGCCAAAACTAAAAGTACTTTTTTGGGCAATAAATTCCTAACACATTTGACATTGCTAATCTGGAATCACTTAGTGTAGGCAAGGCATGTGCTTGATTTGAAGGAGAAATCAATCATCTCCATAGCAAGTTCTGACACCTGATATGCTAGTAGTCAAGCTTTATCACTTAGCCAAGGCGGTTAGCATTGTCATGTCAGCACATTAAAATGAGACTAGTTTACATCTTTATGAACATTAACTTAAAACTTCAACTAATTCAAAAAAACAAAATAAAATACAAAATTTTCAGAGTCTGCCAAACAACAAGAAAAAAAAATTATTTATTTTATTTTATTTTTTATTCAGACAGCTCCAATTAGAGTTCACAACACTACAACTACCACAAATTTTCAACACAACAAAAACCAAGAGATTCTCATCGAATAATTGAAAAACAAAAACAAAAATTGAGGCATTATTATCGTAAATCAAATCATCAATTATTGCTGGTCACTAGTCGGAGATGAATAGCATTTTCCCCTTCCACAACCGCCCCAACCATCACGCCATGTGATAACTGATAAGAAAATTTGACTACTTTCCATCTTTATCAATAAACTTCAACCGATTGGAAAATAAAAAATAAATAAATCCTTCACATTCTGCCAAAAAACAAAGGGGAAAAAAACAATCATATTCAATCAGTTCACAAGAACACAACTGCCACGAATTTTCAACACAACTGATTCATCTTCAACAATGTAGAACCAAAAGATTATCGTCAAAAAAATAGGGAAAAAAGAAAAGAAAAAAAATCCGGAATTATTATAGTAAGTCAAATCATGAAGAAGAGCTGTTTCACCTGCAAGAACACATCATCCAGTTCGCGGAAGCTCGATTCCGCCGAAGACGGGGAAGCACCTCCCGCCACCTCTCCGCCGTCCATGCAGCCGGCCCACGCAGCCGGCGGCGCAGCGCCCAATCACCGACAATTGAAGAGAGAGAAAACAAATGAAAATAAAAAAAAATAAGTAGAGTGAAAGAGAGACAGAGAGTTGAAGATGTGGTGCCGTGTGGTCAGCACTCAGCAGCGAGTTTTTGGTTCTGTCTTGTGTTGGGTTCTCCTTTGAAACTGTCCGCCAAAAAGGCCACAAAGCCAAATCCCTTTTTGTATTTTCTTCGGGAGAAATTTTGACCTTTTTAATTACACCTTAATATTTGTATGAGAGTATAATTTATTCCCTCATAACAATTAATTAATTAATTAGTTTTAATTATTAAAAAACTGTCAATTAAATAGTTTTTAATAAATATAAAAAATAATAATTATCCTATGAATTATCGCTCCTAAAAAATTAGTGGACAGTATGGAAAAGGATTTTTATAAAAGTTGGTAAATCAAAATACTATAAAAGAAAAAATACATATTAAGAAAAACCATTTTCCCATTTTTGATTTTACAAAAAAGTAAAATATAATTAAAATTATTAAGAAATCGGTATATTTTTAAATTATTTATTTTTTATATAAAATAGTTAAATAAGTCAAAAATAAAAATTAAATATTATATAAAATATTTTATTAATTTTAAATCTATTTTTTATTTTCTTTTATTTTTTCTTTCTTTATATTTTTCCCCTCCATCTTCTTTCCTTGCATTTTCCTTCAAACTTCCTATAAACCAAATATAACCTTATAAACTTATTGGCAAGACAAACACTCCTACTAATAAATGCATTTTATTATATTTAATTTGCTAAATTAATTAAAAGGGATAAAAATATCTAAATCTATCTCCCTGTTTTGGAAAATAACCTAATTTTTACATAAATGATGCTTAATATATATTGATTATTTACATATGATTTTTAATAGAAAATGTTATTTTTGTTTAAAAAAAAATTGAAGTTCAGGGTTAGATTTACAAAATAAGGATGATTTTATTCATTTTAATCAAATAACCCATAAATAAAATATTAAGAAAATTAAGCAATAAATAAATAATTTTGTAATTACAAGTGATATTTGGTTTATTAAATATAAGAGAAGATAGAATAAGCAATATTATAACAAAAGATAGTATTTTTTTTTTAATATTTACTCTAAATCATAAATTTATTTATTTCAATTTTTATAATATTAGTATTTTTTTTAAAAAATATATCATTATTATAAAAATGAATTTTTAATTCACAAAAACAAAAAAAATAGAAAAAATGGTATATAATACTAAGATGTGGTACTATTTAATCTATATATAGGATAGATAATGCTTTTATATACTTATTACTTAACAGCATAATTTAACTTTTTTATTCATAAATTTTTCATATTTTAATTATAAATATTATTAATTATTAAAAAAAATTATTTCATATAAATAATTTTTAAATAATATTAAAAGTATGTTTGACAATAATTCTAAGAAGTTTTTTTAGTCTTTTTAATACTTGAAAATTTTTATTTTTCAAGTATTAAAAATTGTAGAAATACTTCTCAAAATCACTGTCAAATAGACTTTTAAAGTGCATTTGTAAGTGATTTTGAAAAACATTTTTAGTTTTTTTTTTCAAATATTAAAAATACTAAAAACATTTTTTAAAATCATTATCAAATACACCCTAAATAAGATAAAGCTTTTATTTTGTAATAGCAAATATTATGATATGATATATTTTTCATTTAAAAATTATTAAACACTAAAATTTAATATATATTTTTATTCCACCATGAAAATCATATTGCATACTCATTAAATATAATATCCTAAAATATCTATTTCATATATCATATTCCATAAATATTATTTAAAAAATAAATAATTTCTTAAATAATAATAAATATTTGCATTTTAAGTGATTTTTGTATTTTTATTTTTGGGATAAAAAGGGAAAAGAATTACATTAATTTATAGTAAATCTATTAAACATTATGAAATCTAATTATATATTTTTTATTTACATTTTTTGGAATTAAATAAAGGATTTAAGAGTCATTTACCCTTATAGGGAGTTTTGCACATTCCCTTTAAATTCGAACATATTAAACTCCAAGTTCCTTAAATACTAACACTCTATTTCGTTCCTTCAAAATCTTTTTGAATTGCTTCCATTGTGGGTAATGTGTTTGGGTTCAAAGCTCTGCGCGCTCTACGTCTAGAGGATCTGCGAATCCCCCTGCTTATTCTAAAACTTTCCAAGGCCCGCCTCATGGCATCCAAGTTGAGAGAGATAAATTGAACAAGTATGGTCGTCCCCTATTGGGATGTACTATTAAACCTAAATTGGGGTTATCCGCTAAGAACTATGGTAGAGCAGTTTATGAATGTCTCCGCGGTGGACTTGATTTTACTAAAGATGATGAGAACGTGAACTCCCAACCATTTATGCGTTGGATAGACCGTTTCTTATTTTGTGCCGAAGCCATTTTTAAATCACAGGCTGAAACAGGTGAAATCAAAGGGCATTACTTGAATGCTACTGCAGGTACATGCGAAGAAATGATCAAAAGGGCTGTATTTGCCAGAGAATTGGGAGTTCCTATCGTAATGCATGACTACTTAACAGGGGGATTCACCGCAAATACTAGCTTGGCTCATTATTGCCGAGATAATGGCCTACTTCTTCACATCCATCGTGCAATGCATGCAGTTATTGATAGACAGAAGAAATTTAATAATTTTTAAATAATATTAGAGATAAAGAGGGGTGGAGGGATCAATGTAAGTTGAGGTAAATCTATTAAACATTATGAAATCTAATTATATATTTTTTATTTACATTTTTTGGAATTAAATAAAGGATTTAATAGTCATTTACCCTTATAGGGAGTTTTGCACATTCCCTTTAAATTCGAACATATTAAACTCCAAGTTCCTTAAATGCTAACACTCTATTTCGTTCCTTCAAAATCTTTTTGAACTGATAAAGTGTTGGTATTTAATAATTTTTAAATAATATTAGAGATAAAGAGGGGTGGAGGGATCAATGTAAGTTGAGGGGGTGTTAGGTGGAGAGGATAAAATGTATTAAACCCTTAAATAAATGATAATTTTATAATTAATATATATATTTTTTATAAATAAAATTAATTTTTTAGAAAATATTATATGCAAATCTGAGCCGATGGTGCCTAAATTGATACTTTCTTAAAACATGATGTGAAAAAAAAAAAAAAAAAAAAGACTTTTTTACGCAAATAAGTAAGACAATTACAAATGCGAAGGAGAATATTCATCCCACCCAAATAAATCTATAATCACCTGTAGCTACAAATAACCCACACTATTACATCATTAGGTTTTTTTTCCAAGCTCTGAAGTCTAAACCGCGTCAGTGGCTCCACTGTAAGGCCTCTGGTGCTGAGTATCATCAGAATAAAACCCATGCTTCGAGGAATCATACTTCTCTCCGTCTCCCCAAAGGGCGTACGCTTCCTCCCCGTGCACGGCGTCGTCGCCGATCAGCAGCTCCTCCTCCGGCATCCTCAGCGGAACCACTAACTTCACCACTATACATATTATGGAAGTCATCACTACGTTCCACGCGATGATGAAGGCGCCGCCGGCGATCTGCTTGAGGATCTGAATGCCGCCGGAGCCGCCGTAGACAGCGCCGCGGGAATTGGTGACGGGGAGGAAGAGGCTGCAGAGCTCAGGCTCGGCGAAGAATCCTGTGAGGATGCCGCCGAGGTAGCCGGCGATAGCGTGGGTGTGGAGGACTCCGAGAGTGTCGTCGACGTGCTGGAGGAGAGTGGAGCGCTTGTGGAGGATCATCATGGTGAACCATGGAACGCTGCCGGAGAGGATCCCCATTAATATGGCCGCCCATCCTTGAACGAGTCCTGTAAATATGAATGATTTATTTATTTATTTGTTCATTTTTTTTTTCTCCAAAGAAGAAAATGGAGAAAGAGAAACCTGCAGCAGGGGTGATGCAGACAAGGCCGGTGATCATGCCCTGAACAGCACCAATGACAGAAGGCTTCTTGAAGAAGATAACATCAAGCCAGGTCCAGACGAGGAGGCTGGTGGCGGCACAGATGTTGGTGTTGAGAACTGCCATGGAGGAGTCGGTGTTAGCTGCGTAAGGGTCTCCTCCGTTGAACCCTGCCCATCCCAACCACAGCAGCCCCGCCCCAGCAAGCATCAGCAGCACATTGTTTGGTGGAAACCTCTCCCTGTCCCTTTTGGATCTTGGCCCCACCTGTATACATCACACCATCTCCCCCATCACCTTCACAGACCTATCATATACCACTACCAGGTGAAATGAAATTTTTCCTTTTATTTTCAAAATAAAGCCTTTTTCAAAATAAAAAATAAAAAAATCTAATGATGCGTATCATCAAGACTCAAGAGTAAGTGATCAAAGGTACGTACCATGATCACGACCAATAATGGATGTGGAAAAGACTATTAATGTGATGTAATATGATCGTGAAGTTCTAAGACAATGACACTACCGCATTTTGGGCTATCTCAGATAACATTATTCTTGCTTTATCCTATTAGGGAAAGATTTTCAATCATGAAGATTGCAATCTACAAAGAAGAAAAAAGCAGACTACGAGAAAATTTTCTTGGAAACAAAATGATTTTCTTAGAAAATTAACACTGAGCAAAAGAATATAAACAGTTTCTCCTTTCTTTAATATTTTTTTTTTTCTCTTTAATCTCTTCGTTTTCTTTCCCTCATAATTCATGATTCCTTAGAAACAAAAAAAATAGCATGCATGAATGAATCATCTTAAAAATTAAAATTTATGAAAATAGTTACGTCTAATGATCGGACCGGGAGGGAAGAAAACAGACCCAGTAAGCAGCAGTGAAGCCAGCAATCCCAGATGAGACATGAATGACATAACCACCAGAGTAGTCCATGACACCCCAATGAAACAAGAAGCCACCACCCCACAAGCTGAAAGCCCCAACAGTGTAGGAAAATGTCAGCCACAGCGGCACAAACACCATCCACGCCCTTATATTCATCCTCCCCAGCACCGCCCCCGCCAACAGAATCACCGCCACCGCCGCGAACACGCCCTGGAACCATACCATCGACGCCATCGGATAAAATGGCGTGATCATCGCTGTTTCCACCGTGCCATTCTTATAGTGATGCGTTGTCGCCGGCAGCGCCGCTTGCTTTAGCAGGAACTTTTGCCCCAGCGCCGCCCCAGCCTTGCCCCAGAAGGGGAGGAGCTGGTCGCCGAAGGACATCCTATAGGCCCAGCTCACCCAGCAGAGGATCACCGCGGCGAAGCCGTAGAAAGTCATGAAGGCCGAGTTCACCGCCCACTTCTTCTTCACCAACCCACCGTACAGTATCATCAGCCCCGGAATGCCCTGCAAGCCCACAAGGGTGGCCGATATCATCTGCCATGCGTTGTCGCCCTTGTTCAACCAGTCCGGCACTGATGCCGACGTATTGCCCTGATAGGCGATCGGCACCGTAGTTGCCATAATTCACCAACCTAGATTTTCCTCAAAAAAAAAAAGAAAAAAAGAAAAATTATAATTCCTACAAACACTTCCTGCTTGATGTTTAGCTTTTATTGATGGAAGAAGAAACGGTAGAAGGTGTAGATTTGGGAGGGGCGTTGTGGTTTTGTTGTTAAAGAGAGACAACTGTAGGTGGGTTGGAATCTGTGTGAATCTTCTCCAGAATTAGAATCTCATCGTTGTATGGAATTTTCTTACGCGTTTCTGTTTGATTGGGAATGCAATCAGATCTTGATAACCCATTGTGTGTAATACTAATACAAGGAAAGAATGCAAATTTATGATTTTTAATTATAGAATATTATTTATTATTATAAAAAATTAAAATTTCCATTTTTTATTGTTTTCAATTTTTTGTTTTAAATTTTGCAATTGAATGGATGCAACAAATTGAATGCTAAAAAAAATACAAGGTAATAGTTTGATTTAAAGATATATATATATATTAAAATTCAGTTTTTTTTTCTTAAAACATTTTTTTTTCTTTCCCTTCACACTTTACCATGTTCTTAGGCTATTTATAGAAAAAAAAGAAAAAATAAAAAAAATATTTAAATTCAATAAATTATTTTTATATATTATTTTAAATTCATTTTTACTGTTTTATATAATGATTAAACAGTTTAACAATATATAAATTTTTAACTCATTTTAATTATATTTGATTTTGGGTAATATTTTACATACTACAAACAAAAAATGATAAAACAGTTTCTAGATGTATTTCCCATTAAACCTACATTCTTTTTGGTTTTAGAAATAATAATAAAAATCAAAATCCATTTAAAATTACCACAATACCCTGTCTCTTTTCCAATGTTTGGTTTTTGTTTTTGTTCCCTTAAATTTTTCTAACTTTTTAATAATAATTATAATAATAGTTATTATTATTACTGGATTTGAAGTGGACTAGGTGCTTATAATATAGAAGAGAAAAATAAAAAAACAAGTGGTATTTATTTAACTCAAAAGAAGCCTATATAAAGCTCCCCTTAATGAACGAGGGTAAATTATATTTACGTTTGGGAGGAAAAAAATAACTCTATAAATTAGTAAAAAAAAAAATCCATAAAATCATTGAATGTAAAAGAGTTAAATCGAAAGAATTAAAGTAAGGGGATGTGTAGTAAAACTTAATACTTGTTATTTAATAACTTAAATTGATTTTAATTTAAATTATATTTTAATTGCTGACTTAAAATTTATTATTTAATTTATACTTTAAGTATTAAAGTTGTTTGATCAAATTAACTTAAAACTAATTCTAAACATCAAATTTACATACTCATCTTCATAAATTATAACTAGGGCAAAGACGGTAAGGTGGAAGTCGTGGAATAACAAAAAAGGATATTGTGGGAGTAATTAAGGTAAATGAGGTAAAAAGGTAAAATGATAATGTTGATTTAAGAATAAATTAACTATTTTTACTTATTACTTAAAATTATTTTTTTATTTTAAGTCATTCCATTAATGACTTAAAATTTATTTATAAAATATTCATATTTAAAATAATGTAGATATATGAAATTATCATAAAAAATATTTATCATAAAAAAAAAAAAGAGTTATGGATGTGAAATCATAATTTTAAAATATATTGTTACTAATGTGGGAAAATAAGATAAGAACAAGTTTAACTACTTTTACTTAATAAAAATAAATATGAGTTAGAATTCAATGAGATAAATAAGTTAATGATTTAAAATAAATTTTAAGTTAATTTTACCAAATAAACTTAATACTTAAAAGTAAAAAATAAGTAATAAGTTTAAGAACAATTTAACTTAAAGTCAATTTAAATCATTAAATAATAAATATTAAGTTTTACCAAATACCTACCAAATCCAACCAATTTAAGCTAATTATTTAGTTTTTAAAAAATTTATTTTTTCAATTTGATTAAAAAAAACAAAAATTATTGGTTTATCTTCAAGCAAAAAATCTTTAAATGTCATAATTGAATGGAAATAAGTTACAAATTTTATTTTAGTTTTTTTTTTCTCTCAAGCTAATATTAACTCATTTCTCATCTTTTCTTTCTCACATTTTTTTTATTACAAAAATTGCAACATATTTTTTAGGTTATGAAGTTTATGTTAGATTATCATATTTTTTACTAGTATATACAAACCCATATTTAGTGTTTTGTATTGCAATTTTTCACCAAAATATATGAGCAATTTTTGCTAAACCAAATTGAATTGATGCTAAATCAAATCGGTTGATTCAATAACTAAAATAGTTCTAATGAGTTTCAATTTAATCAAAACTAACCAATTTATTTACTATTGATCTAAATAAAAGGATGCCACCTCAAATAACTCATAAGGCCTTTTCAAATGGTTTTTTTTCTCCTTCCCATGAACCAAAATCCCTTATATGTGTTTCTTTGACTCAAAGATATAGTCGAAGCTAAATTTACTGTTTTAAAAGTACAATTTTAGTAATAAGAAGATTTTATTGGGTTATTTCGACAAATAGGTCAAAATACTCAGCAAATTGCAAAAATGACTCTTTTAATAATTTTATGGATAACCGATTAAAATGGACAAAATTCCCTTAAAATTGCAAATGCAACCTCCTACTTTTAATAGCCTAAAAAATGACTCATTTCAAACAAAAATACCTTTATAGCTATCCTTCAGCCATTTCAGCCCATTTTCCTTCAAATTCTAATTTTCTATATGTGTCATTTCCTTAACTCTCAAACTCATTTGTTCCATGCATTACCCTACAAGAAAGAAATTGTAGAGGACATTTCCATTCATTCTAAGAGAAAAGAAAGCCAACACTTGAGTGAGAAGCCAACGTGAGAGAAAACACATAGTAAGTTTCATTGTTTCCTTATTAGATTTCAATTCTTTGAACTATGAATATGAACTTTCATGCATGAAGTGAGAAGAAACCCTAAGTGCCCTATTTCAGTTCCCTTTATTTTTTAAAATCAAACCCTATTTTTCATATTATTAATATTGTGGGTTGATTCAATTTATAATAATGGTGGAAGAAGAAAATTTGTTGATGAAGAATACCAAACCAAAGAGGTATAAAATCCTAACAAAAAAAAAGTAGTGAGAGAAAACGATGCTCTAAAACCTCGTCATCATCATCATAAATAAGAGCAAATCAACTGAATTAGTAAACATTAATTTTCTATTTGAAATTTTGGGTTTGAAATATTTTTTATGAATTTATTTGTCATGAATTGATAATGTAATTGAAAAAAAAAACTTCTATGGAATTGAAGTTGCAATTTTCTTTGTAAGGTCATAGTCCAAGGTATGAAGTAATATATGAATGATTAGAAAAAAACTAAACTTAACTATTATCAAGTTCACTATCAATATGTTTTAAGTTGCTTTGGTTTTGTTTGAATTTTTTTAATGTATTTATTTATTATGAATTGATAATGTAATTGGATAGAATTTTTATAGAATTATTTTAACTAATTATTTAGAATTTTGATTTAAATGTGTTAAATACTTAATGTTTTAATGATATCTTTATTTTTTAAAATATTTTTTATTTTCTCAATCTTTCACTATAGTTCTTGATATTTAAGCCAATAAAACTTAAAAAATGAAATTGAAGTCAAGGATTAAAATATCGCGATGTTTTGATGATTGTAGACATAAAAAAAATTAGTGGATTAAATTACTACTAATTTGGTATTCAAAATGAATAAATAAATAATAATAATAATAGATATCCTCTTATGCATAAATTTCCTTAATCTACAACTATAAAAATGATAATAATAATAATAATAAGAATATTATTATTATTATTATTATTATTATTATCTTATTGGTAAAACCTCCCCGGGAAAAGAAAAATTCCTAAAATCAAGGAACTAAATTCTCTATCTTCACCTATAAATAGAGGTGTCTTCTTTCAAGAAGGGGGGAGGGGGTAGAAAGGAAAATCTTAGGGATAAAATCCAAAGGCGACTTTATACGAGAAAAGAAGTTTCACAACAAAAGAAAAAACTTCATCAAATCTCCCTACAAGTTCAATAAACGCTAAAAGAATTGCTACACGCATTCTTCGCCATTGAACAAGTTTATTCGAGAATATGCCACTTGTGGACTTCAATTGATCTTCGAAATCAAGAAAACGTCATCGTAGTTCTTTAAGTTGTGGTCAAAGCGAAAGAATCGGAGGAAAATATTCTTTTATAAAAAATATCATATTTGAGATTGTACTCACAATAATTTTTTTTTTAATTCCAATAAATATTTTGTTCGTATTATTTTCCTTTTTTTTCTGCTAATTTTGTAGAACCATTTACGAAATTTGTGCATACAAATTTCTGGCACGCCCGATGGGACATCTCTGCCTCTCATCTCTTTTAATTAAAATATTGATCTCTACTATATTGATGATGCCCAAAATAACTCAAGTGGTGCATGCCAACAAGGGCAATGACAAGATCATCATTGCGCAATCGACACACGACATCGCTACGGGCCGCATGACTCGTAGCAAAGCAAAATCAATATCTTCACTCTCAACAAAACAAACAAGTGAGTTTACTTGTTTGCTAAAACTGGTAAGAAAGCATGATGAGCACCAACCACTCATCACCTTGGTCTATCTAAGGGCAAAGAGTCATAGTCCTCATAAAAAAGGAAAACTCCCTTCAACACTAAAGTACTTTGGGGATAAATCTCTTTGTTCTACTACTGATGCCAACTCCAGCACCCACTCACACTCTAGATCGCCAATTGGAATGTCAAGGGAGGAAAACTACTCCAATCGTTCTGACTCTTTTACTTTTCCATTTTTTATGACTATGCCGGTAATGGCAACCGACACTATATCCGTAGAAGAACAATTAGCAAAGATGGCTCGCGTCATTGCCAAACTCATCAAGACGGTCGAGGAAAAAGATATGCAAATAGCCTTCTTCATAAACAAGGTTGAGGCACAAGTACAAAATACAGGTAAGTCAAGACAAAGACTCAACCACCTTCCAAATGTTGCATCTCCTCTCGATGATGCACCACATGCGTATAGGATAGTGCAAGTCGAGAGACAAACAACGAAATCTGCCTCAGTGGTATCATTATTTATCCAACAACTTTAGGACATGATAACTAATACCATTAGAGCGCAATACGGTGGACTCTCACAGAGTACGCTCATGTACTCTAAACCTTACACTAAGAGGATTGATAAGCTACGTATGCCTGTGGGTTATCAACCTCCAAAGTTTCAATTATTTGACGGGAAGGAAAATCCAAAGCAACATGTTGCCCATTTCATTGAAACTTGTAATAATGTAGGTATAGATGGTGACTTATTAGTTAAACAATTCGTCTGTTCTCTCCGAGGGAATGCTTTCAATTGGTAAATTAACCTTGCACCTGAGTGTATCAATAGTTGGGACCAAATGGAACGTGAATTCCTCAACCATTTCTATAGCACCCAATGAATTTTAAACATGATGGAACTTACTAACACTAAGCAATAGAAAGACGAGTTAGTTGTAAACTATATCAACCGTTAGCTTTCCTTAAGCCTTGACTGCAAAGATAGATTATTTGAGGTATCAACCGTGGAAATGTGCATACAAGGAATGCATTGGGGTCTCCTATGCATTGCCTAAGGGATACAACCCCATACCTTTGAAGAATTAACTACTTGAGCACATGACATGGAGCTCAGCATAGCCAACCATGGTTCTAAGAAGGTCCTTATTATTGATCAGCAAAAAGAGAGACATAATGAGAAAAAGAGTGACAAGACCTCGAAGAAATCCATCAAAGAGTCAATGACGATAAACACGACTCCCATCAAAATCTCAGCAAAAGATAAAAAGAAGGAAGTAAAAGAGGCTGGACCAACCTAGGAAAATGTGAGGCGTTGGTTCACTTTGAAGAAATTAGATAAGAAAAAATATCATTTTTCTTGACTCTGATGTGCCTAACATGTTGGAAGACTTGCTCCAAAAAAAGGTTATTGTGTTACTTGAGTATAAGCGTCCAAAAGAAATGAGTCGTGTTAATGATCCAAACTACTGTCATTACCATCAAATAGCCAGTCATCTTATGGAGAAATGTTTCATTTTAAAAGATCTCATAATGAAACTTGCAAAGCAATGAATAATTCATATGAATCTAGATGAAGTAGTAGAGTCAAATCATGATACGGTCACATTTGGTTCATTTGATCTTGTTCCATTACATGTTCCACTTAAGAAACTGGGGGCATGTGCCAGTACTATTCAATGCGAGTCATCGAAACCAAAGCAAACACAAGTGTCATGTCGAGATAGTCTTCTTCGTCTTTGCTCTGATAATAAATCAATGTCATATGACGAAGAAGGTTGGACATTTGTGACACGAAAAAGGCTTTGCAAAAACAAATGTCTCATTCATACTCTAACCTTCCTAAGAGGAGACGACATGAGTGGAATACTCGTCAACATTTGAAAAAGAAAGAAAGAAAAAATCCTGAAAGAAAACAAGTGATTAATTATACAAATAGAGGACCTTTTGGTCCAGAAACTCATCACCCTTATCACCATAGGAGAATACTTCACCCTAGGGTTCTTTGATAAAATGGTGACAATATCAACTCATATGGTCTCTTGTAATGAGACTTCAAAAGAAGAGGGGTTAAGTGAAGATGAGGAAAACATTCTTGGTGTTGAGTCAAGAAAAACTAAGGAAGAAGAGGGGATAGTAGCAAGCCTACAACACCTACCCTTACTGTTTACTAGCCACGAAATGTCACAACTTCCTAATGAGATGTGAAATGCTTTGATTCAAGTACTTAAGAATCCAACACTTTATGCCACTAAAATAAAGAGGACAAAAAGACTTGGGGATGAAAGCCACAGTTGTGCCAAATGTTGTGCAACCATCACCTTTATCGACGAAGACCTTTAGTTAGGGTCAAAACCACATAATCAACCCCTATTTGTTACTAAGTACGTATGGAAAGAAAATATCACTCGCATCTTAATTGATAGAGGGTCTACAATAAATATCATGCCTAAAGCAAGAATGAAACGACTCGGGATTGCTACGAATGAACTAACTCAAAGTCGCCTAATGATCCAAGGCTTTAATCAAGGGAGACAACGAGCTATTGGTATGATTCACCTAGAGCTTGTTATAGGTGAGTTGAGTTCGAACACATTGTTTCATGTAATCGATGCAAAAACATCTTACAATGTATTACTCGAGCGACCATGGCTTCATGAGAATGAGGAAGTCCTTCCTGTGATCATTCTCTCCACTAGGAAGGCTAAACTTAATGGAAAAGTTGAGTAGTGTAGGTCAACATTAGCAGGAAAAATCTCACAACCAGTGATGACTCGAATCGAAGAAAAAGAGAAATTCTAAAAAAAATTGACATTGGACTTTATGAGTGTCACTACTTCCCCAACTTTTAGGTACATTCCAAGATCTCAATGAAGTGAGAGTCAACCACCTTTCATAGACAACAAAAGCGAAGTGCGACCTTAAAGATTGGAAAATGGGGACCTTTAGGTTTTGAAAGAAGATGCGACCATTCCCCTTCCAAACTTACAACTTATCTCTAGGGATGAGACACAAAAATATGTCAAATCCTCAAGAGATCAAACAAAGCAAGAATTCTTCCACAAGACTTTATGTCCTAACAGTTATGTCCTAGTATAGGGTCATCTTAGCAATCCATTAATAAGAAGGTTATGCCTTAGTATAAGGTCACCTCACATTTTCTTATCTATCATGCTCTAATAGAAAGATTAGAATGGTTATGCCCTAGTGTAGGGCCATCTCAACAACCCATCAATAAGAAGACTATTCCCTAGTATAAGGTCACCACACATCTTCTCATCTATCATGATCCAAGTGATCTCTAACTAATCTCAAGTATTGTCCATTTGTGAGCTATCCAACATAATGCACGAAATCATAGCCTTAGGGTAGCCTTCAGACCTAGGATATAACGTAGGCTAGGGTAAAAGAGTGAAAAAAGCAGAAGGAAATAAGCTCAATAATTTCGATGGTATAATCCCCATATTCCTCATACGTGAGATGTAATGCATAGAAAACCTCATGAGTCATGGACCTGGGGATATCCTATATGAATACAATGATGGTAGAGGAATGAAGCATCAAATGTCAATAGGGTAAGCAAGAACAACCTGTGAATGGTAAATGTAAGTTGAGCATCGAGCAAGATGAGAAAAGAAAGAAATCAAATGTGGAAGAATGAAAAGAAATAATGAAACGAAGATAAAGGCAATCAAAGAGAAAGGAAAGTGAGTGGTTGTCTACCTATATTAAGGCATGGAAAATAGTCACACTAGAGATGGATGGAACGCTGAACAAGGCAAGAATCAAAAGACCTAAGGGAAAGATCACTCATTACTCTCTTAAAAGTCAAAATGGCTCACACTCTAACCCAAAAATATATATCAAGATGGAACCGAGTAAAATAGGGATCTTGGGAAGCTCACATATGAACTCTCATCGACATGTGAACCAAGTGAAATAAATCCTCGCATCCATATATGTGTTCCATGGAGAAAGGTATAATGAACATATATACAATGTGTCGTTTTTTTTGGTTTTTTTTCTTAAATATAATTTTAAATTTTTTAGTAATCCTTTAGTAAAAAATTAGTTCTTATAAATTAATTAAGTAGAGTTTATTTGAACTTATAATTTTACTATATTAAATAACTAAAAATATAAGATTTGTTTTAAAAGAAATTCAATTTTAACATTTTTAAATTCCTAGACAACAACTAAAACTAACTTTTTTAGAATTTTAGAATTTTAATTTCTTTACATCAAGGAACTAATAATAAAAAAATTAACTTTGAAAATACACATTTTAGTATAAAATTATTTAATAATAAAAATCTATATTTTAGAAATGGATAAATATAGAACAAAAGTTATAAAATTTTAAAATTCACCAACCATATTTATCTATAAGTGATTAGTCAAGTCCCTTTTACTAAACAAATTCATTTTTTTTTTTGGGTGGTAGGTGGGTATGTTTTCATAAGGATACCACAAGGATCTTGATTTGTATTGGAGAAAAAATGATCATAATTGTGTTAAAACAACCAAGTTAAATTCAATTGTAGATACAATTTCCTTAATTGGAACACAAGATTTACATCATGGGTTTCTAAAGCCTAATTAAAACCTTCAAGTTAAAATTCCTGTTTAATTAAAATGAATTTTTGAATAATAAATAATCTATACGCTTAAGCTAACCTTTTTGTAAAAAATAAGGTATTGAAGTGATACCTATAGAACTAAAATTTCAATGTGAGTTATTGATAAATTATAAAATATGAAAAAAAGAAAAGAAAAGAAAGAGATTTAGATAGAAACAAATTAGATCAAATTACAAACAAATAAGATCTAAAGTGTGTTTTTTTGCTGCATAAAAAAATTAAAATATTTTGTTTTTATAGTTTAGCTAAAAGTAAGTTGTTGATATTAATAACATAACTAAACTAAACCTATTGATAACAAGTTCACTTTAACTATGTTGGTTGATATCAACGGGTGTTACTTTTAACTAAATAAAAAAAACCAAATATTTTGACCTTTTATATTCAACCAAAAAATAACACCACTCTTACAAGCAAATGAAACTATTTTTTTGTGTGAACCGAGGCCCAAACCGAACTCTGAGAGTTTGGGCACAAAAGGAACTGTACATTGCAAATGGCTAATTTGATGAACCAAATTGTAATAGAAGACGGAAAAAAAAAAGTGCAACTTATTAATAGTTTTTCAATGCATTTCCTGTGGTATCTCAATTGGCTAAAAATACAAGCATGGGGGACAATTTTGTGGTATATATTTGGGAAAAAGAATGGACACAACTTGACAAAAATAATACTAATAGTGATAATAATAAAAGAATGGAGGGGCTCTTCAGCATTTTATGAGTCCAAAGTATGATCCTTGTGAACTTGGCCAAAGATATCAGGACATGATTCCCACTTCCCAGCTTCCCTGGTCTCCCAATAACCGCCAACATAGCGGTATGCATTCTCACCTTTCTCCTTCGCAAACC